>NC_053490.1:294952015-295552015 GCF_905171775.1 Rana temporaria
GGGGGGAATTCCACGCCATTTTTTTTTACATTTGGGGTGGAGTTCCCCTTAAAATCCATACCAGACCTGAAGGGTCTGGTATGCATATTTGGGGGGAACCCCAGATCATTTTTTATTAATTTGGGGTGGAGTTTCCCTGAATATTTATATTAGACCTGAAGGGCCTGGTAATTGAATTTGGGGGGCCCTCACATATTTTTTTTTATTTTTTATCAATGACTTTCAATGCCTTTTCTCTGTATTGCCAGGAGCCGACAATTTATTATCGCCGAGAGTGGTTTTAAATGACTTTTCTTCCTTCAGAAATTACACGTTGTGCAGGGACAGTTTTAAGCATGGGAAAAAGGTGCTATTTTACAGGCATACTATACAAACCCCCCAGGTACGAAATGTAACCACTTCCATACCAGGCCTATTTTGGCACTTCTCTCCTACATGCAAAAATCATAATTCTTTTGCTAAAAAATTACTCATAACCCCTAAACACTATATATATATATATATATATATATATATATATATATATATATATATATATATATTTTGTTTTCTTAGCAGACACCCTAGGGAATAAAATGGCGGTCATTGCAACTTTTTATCTTGCACGGTATTTGCGCAATATATTTTCAAACACATTTTTGGGGGGGGAAAATTGGTTTCATGAAATAAAAAATCACAAAACAGTAAAGTTAGCCCAATTTTTTTGTATAATGTGAAAGATGAAGTTACACCGAGTAAATAGATACCTAACATGTCATGCTTTAAAAATGCGCACAGTCATGAAATGGTGCCAAACTTCAGTACTTAAAAATCTCCATAGGCGTCGCTTAATTTGTTTTTACAGGTTACCAGTTTAGAGTTACAGAGGAGGTCTTGGGAGGTGTTCGGCTCATCCCTAATCTTAAACATGCTAATGGGCTTTTTCTTAAAGATGTAAGGCAGTGTTACGTATCTGGGTGTGAGCCTGATGCGTGGAGGGAGACCTCCCGTACAACCCCGGCTTGGAGACCACTGGAATGGGGACAGTGGTGGTAAGAGCACGTGAGGTAAGGGTGCCTGTTCTGGTAGTTGCTGTTGGTGAAGCTGGAACCGCTGGGCAGGAAGCAGGTGATGCAGGTCAGTAGGGCAGCAGATGCAAATCAGCAGAGCAGCAGATGCAGATCAGCGGAGCAGGTAATGCAGGTCAGCAGAGCAGCAGAGTCAGGCAGGCCGGGTCATACACAGAGCAACAGCATAACGGCAGGCAGGAGAATGTTCGGAGTCCAGGCTGGGTCTAAACAATGGGTAATCAGGCAGAGAACTGAGCAGGGTCAAACAAGCCGAAGTCAGGACTGGAGATAGAACCAAGGTCAGGAGAAGCCGGATCATACACTGGAACAGGATGTCTGCCTGCTTTTATATGTATTTTCTAACATCCATCATTGCTAATGGATTATATCCTTGTTACTTGCATATCAGACTTGACAGCAGCTGAAAAGAATGCTGAGGATGTTGAACTTATATGAGAAGCAGATTTCTGGTGATGAAGGGGAGGAGAAAAAAATGCATGTGGTTGGTCAGAGTGTTTTTCCTACCAGAAAGTAAAAACTTGGCTGTGCCAGTAAATTTTGGAAATCGTATCAGTAAATTTGAAACTGGCAGAGTGGCAACACTGCTATTCACTCACCTCTGGTCAGAGAAATAAGCTGAAAGAGGGGACAGCATAAACACAGAGCTAGATTCACAAACACTTTGCGTCGGCGTATCTATTGATACGCCGCGTAAGTTGAAAGATGCGCCGTCATATCTATGCCCGCTATTCAGGGAACTAGATATGCCTGAATTTCTGCTTCATCCGACCGACGTAAGTCTTAGTACGCCGTCGTATCTAGGGTGCATATTTACGCTGGCTGCTAGGGGCGCTTCAGTAGATGTACGCATAGAATATGTAAATGAGCTAGATACACCGATTCACAAATGTACTTGCGCCCGCTACGCCGTTTACGTAAGACTTACATCCGGCGTAAAGTTACCCCTGCTATATGAGGCGCAGCCAATGTTAAGGTATGGACGTCGGAACAGCCGTCGGATTTTACGCCGTTTACGTAAGTCGTACGTGAATGGGGCTGTGCGTAGGTTACGTTCACGTCGAAAGCATTGAGCCGACGTATCTTAGGGAGTATATGCAACGTGATTCCGAGCATGCGCGCGCATGCGCCGTTCGTTCGGGAAGTCATTTACTTGGGGTCACGGCTAATTTTAATACAACACGCCCACTACCTTCCACATTTGAATTAGGCGGGCTTACGCCGGCCCATTTACACTACGCCGGCGCAACGTACGACGCAAGATCTTTCAGAATACTGTTCTGGGCTCCCTGTTTTACGTCTTATATGCGCTACGCTGGCCAAAAGATGCGCCGTGCTACCTGAATCTAGCTCATATTCTCCCAGTTTTCTCCTCATTTACAGCTTTGGTTCACTCCTCCTCCTGCTGAGTGATTGGAGCAGTAATGCTGATGTCACTACTCCTGCCAAACTATCGGTGTCTGTGCCAAAGGGATCTTCTGAGGCTTGTGGAGCTGGTAATTATATTAATCAGAGCCGATCCGCCCTATACGCTCACTAAGCTGCGTAGGGCCCCGCAAATTACTCAAGGGTTACTCTCGTGGGTGCAGGGGCCGCACCAGTGGAATGGGAGTGCTTCTCTCAGCGATCATGGCGGGGAATAGAGAGAGAGCCGCCCGGGTGTTTAGAGCGCAGCGCACGTCAGGTACAGCCCCTCCTCCTGGTCCGGTACTTTGATAAACAGATCACCTATCCAATCCTGGTGACGGGTGATCTGTCAATCAAAGTTCCCCGGGCAGGGGGGGGGCGGGGCTGTATATGACATTGAGCGGTGGGAACACGGCAATTGAAATGAAAGCTGTTATCGCTGTGTTCCTTGCGCTGCACGCTAATAATATGGGCGGCTCTCCTGTTCCTCTCCTTTCCTCCCCTGCACAGGTAGGCTGAATGGTGGGCACAAGGCTGCATTTGGTGGGCACAAGGCTGCATTTGGTGAGCACTGGGCACAAGGCTGCATTGGTGGGCACAAGTCTGCATCATGATGGGCACTGAACACAAGGCTGCATTTGGTAGGCACAATGCTGCATTTGGTGTGCACTGGGCACAAGGCTGTATGGTGTGCACTGGGCACAAGGCTGCATGGTGGGCACAAGTTTGCATGGTGTGCACTGGGCACAAGGCTGCATGGTGGGCACAAGGCTGCATGGTGGGCACTGGGCACAAGGCTGTGTTTGGTGGGCACTGGGCACAATGCTGCATGGTGTGCACTGGGCACAAGGCTGCATGGTGTGCACTGGGCACAAGGCTAATGGTTTACATAGCTCACGGCAATCACGGGTCAGGTAGAGGGCCCCTTAGCAGAATTTTGCTTAGGGCCCCAGGAAGGTCAGGATAGGCACTGATATTAATTGTACACAAATCTCAGGGCAAAATCCACCAAGGCATATTAGTTATATAGTGATATCAGCATGACTAGTACTTAGAATCTGATCACAGCTCGGAGTAAGTGGATCATGGACACTGAGATGAAAAATGCACTTTGCTTTTGGAATTTTACAGGCCTGGATATTTCTGGATTCATCTTTATCTTTTTTAGGCTCAAACCACTGGCTCAAATGTATTCCTATGCTAATGTGTATGTTGGTCATGACCTCACTTCAGTAATCAATGTTCTGCAATCCAGATGATTGTCAACAAGTGGTTAAATTGCTAAAAATCTGAAGATTGAAGCTGGCCATGCAGTTAACAGTAATACAGTCAAAAGACTGCAATTAGCAGTAGTTTCCTGTTTTAAGCAAATGAGCCTTTAAAAGAGAATTAAATAAGCAAATCATTTACAACAAGTGAGGTTTTAATGGAGGTGTGCTTTGTTCTAATTTCTGGGACCTGTAATTATGTTGGGAATTCTGATTAACTGTCATTGTGTTTCCATGGGGACTTGAGCCAATTCCTTCCTCATACTGCCCTAAAAACCTGCACTTTTTCTAAAACAAGTTTGCTTTCACAGTCTGTTAATTCAGTTTTCCTTGTGATTTAGGCAACATGCTTATTTCCTTTGTTTAAAAAAAAAACAGAACAAAAAAAAGAGCAACCATAGCATGTGTTGTTTTCTGCATGGTCAATTGTAATAAATAAGTAAGGGCCAGATTCACAGAGCAGATACAACGGTGTATCTCCTGATACGCCGTCGTATCTGTTGTTCTATCTATGCGACTGATTCATAGAATCAGTTACGCATAGATATCCCTAAGATCCGACAAGTGTAAATGTTTTACACTGTCGGATCTTAAGATGCAATACCGCGGCCGGCGCTGGGGGGAGTTTGCGTCGTAAACCAGCGTCGGGTATGCAAATTAGGAGTTACGGCGATTCCCGACGGTTTTTCGCGTTCGCTACGTCGCCGCTAGTCTAGTTTCCCGTCGCAAAGTTAGTTGTTTTTTTTGGTGCCTTAACTTTACACAGCAATCGTATTGCTGTATAAAGTATGGCCGTCGTTCCCGCGTCGTTTGCGTAAGCCGTCCGGGAATACTGAATTACGCTACGCGCGTCGTCGTTCGAAAAAATGACGTCACTTCGCGCAAAGCACGGCGGGAGTTCGGAAACGGAGCATGCGCGGTAGGTCCGGCGCGGGAGGGCGCCTAATTTAAATGGCACACGCCCATTTGAATTGGCCCGCCTTGCGCCGGAGGCCACCAGCGTAGGTTTTCATTGCAAGTGCTTGGTGAATCAGGCACTTGCGATGAAAAATTGCGGCGGTGTAACGTATCTACGATATGTTACGCCGCCGCTCATCTATGTGAATCTGGCCCTAAGTACTTAAGTACTGCCATAATGTCTCAAAGGGTTTACACACCTGAGGAGGCATATGCCATTCTTACCATTTCGGATGATGAAAGCTGTGGGGAGCTCCCATCACCCAATTCTGGTTCGAAATAAGAGCCAGTGGAGGATAGTGGATCAGAGTCTGAGTTAGCGGAGTAAACCATCCCTTCCAAAATAATTAGGAGATCAGGAACAAGATCAGGAACAAGATCAGAAGACCTGCCCACCACCAGCAGCGCCAGACCCCAGGAAGAGGAGCCTAGTACAAGTACTAGAATTCCATACCCAACCCAAAGAATCCAGCCCCAGTCCTACCTTACTGATGCCCTGGCAAACCCCTTAAGGTTGCCTGCCAACTCAGGATCCGCTATAATCCCCCCTTTCACCGCACAGCCAGGTGTGCAGCCAACACTACACATTTTTCCCAATTAGATTTTTTTTATTTATTTTTCCCAGAATATTTGCTGCAGAATATGGTGGACCAAACCAATCTGCAACATTTTCCCTATAACATTTCCCCCCCCCACAGAATCTGGAAGAAGACACCAAAAGAAATGCAGTGTATGGAGTAGAGGAGGAGTAAGAAGAGATACGAGCTATTATTATACCCAATGTCTCTCCCAACCTGGCCTGTGCATCGGAGATTGCTTCAAAAATGATCACACATCCATCAGATATTAGTTACCCTTATTATTAACAGACTGCCATTTCCCCATTTCAAATACCTGTGTGAATAATTTGCCCGCTACCATGTTACTACTACCTTCCTTGTTAATTAACTGACCCTGGCCTGTTTACCAACAATGTCTTTCCCTTCTGATTTAAACCATGTTTCTGACTTCCACATGCACCAACCTCAGCCTGTTTACCGACGATGCCCCTGCCTACCATTTTAACCCATGTTTCTGCCCTTCTACTTTAGTACACATATGTGAGGGGCTTCAGAATAGCTGTTTTTTGTTTTCTGTGCTCCCAGAAAAGGGTCTTGTTTCCCGGAGGCTTCAAAGAGATTTGGGTGGGAGAAGCCTCTACCCCTGTCCCCCTGGCCCTAAGTTTGATGGTCCTTCCTGCTGCCTGGACCAATACTTTGGCTGTGCTGACCATATTGCTGCATGTAATGACCTAGGACATTATGTACCGTGTTTCTTCCTGCTGTTTGGACTGTGTTGATCATATATCTGCCTGCTGCCTCTACTGACTATGGACAGTATTTCTGCCTGGGCACCTCTGCCTGCTACCTGGACCAATGCTTTGGCCGAGCTTTCATTATCTCTGCCTGTATGAACTATAGACAGTTTTCCTGTCTGCTGCCTGGATGATTACTTTTGCTGTCGCGGACCACATCACTGCCTGCTGCCTGGATCAATGCTCTCCTCTGTGGACCACTGCACTTCTAAAACCACAGGTAATCTTTTGTTATTTGGTATGTACTTGCTATGTGTTAGAAATGCCTTCAAAAATGTGATCAGTAGTCAGAAAATTATTTGTGTAATTTGTGCTACTTGAATGCCTGAAGGTGCTACTTGGATGTTTGGCCTCTGTATGTGGCCAGGCTGTGTAATAGTCTCAAACATGTGATATCGCCATACTCAGGAGTAACAGAATGTATTTTGGGGTGTCATTTTTATTATGTAAAAAAAAAAAAATTGAAAAATACTAATGCACTACCAAAATGTGTTGATTTAAGTTAGAGTGCTATTTAATAAAGTGCTAAGTGGAAACGTAAAAAGCAGCTAATATGTATGTAGTGTTGCCAGCACCAATAGATATGTGTATATACTGTATGGTGAAGTAGCGCTAATTACTTAACACAATAAACAATAAAGTGCTAATGAGCAAAGATATAAATAATCCTCAAGTGAATAATAATATAAAAGTGGAACTGCAAAAAACTGCAGCAAATTGATGATAAAAAATGCAGATGAAGCAATAACCAATGTATTAAAACATAAGTTCAGTGAAGTCCAAAGAAAACACAATTAAGATGAATTTTTCTGCGATTCAAAAGTAAGGAAATCCACCACCAAAAGTGAAGACACCATAAGGAATGCAGGCTTACCAGATGGCAAGCAAAGATAGCTTGCGGCTGTAAACCCCAGCCTGGGCCTTTAGCAGGGACTGCAGCACTCGCCAGTGGAGATAATCAACGGATCCTCAAAAATACAGATGTCCCCAGGCAGATGAGATAACCAAAAAGTAATAGGACTCACAATAGTGAAATACCGTAGATATAGTGTAACATTTAATGAGATAAAACACTTACAAGAGAACGATCGTATAAGCAGCATAAAAACAAAGCCGGCCGGCTAAGCGAACGCCCGTCCGCTCGGACTGTCAAGCGATAACGCACATTTCGTCACACAAATGACGTCGTCTGGGGCATATCACAGCCTCTTCAGCTGAGTCTGACACTGCAGAGTCCACATCACTGGGCAGTGAGACTAGGTAGCTGCTAGCATTCCTCCGTTAAAAATTGTGGCGGATGCATCAGCACAATACGACATGATTAATTTTATATTTGGCCAGGTTGATCGAGGTTAAAAACAGCCTAAAGCGACTGGATAGGATGCCAAAGGCGTTTTCAGCCACCCTTCTGGCACGAGAGAGCCTATAATAAATATTTTCTGCTCTGGGGTGAGGTTCCTCATGGGAAAGGGCTTCATAAGATGTTTCACCAGAGAAAATGCTTCATCTGCCACAAACACAAAATTAAGGCCCTTCACATTGTTCTTAGTGGGTGGCAAATTTAAGGTGCCATTCTGGAGCCGGTGGTAGAACCGGAGATAGAACTCTGCATAATGACACCTCCATCCAAGTTGTGGTACTAGGAATCAAGTACTTACCGAGACCGATATGCAGAGGGTGGCTCACCTTTACGACCAAGTGCGCCCGTCCCCTGAGGTTGAGACAGGAGGCAGAAGCACAAGGCGGTACCGGTGCCAGCGAAGAAGCGGTGCTTGCAGGTAGTAGCAGCAGATGTAGTAGCTTCAGCGGGACTGCAGCCGGAGACAGGAGATAACCGAAGATACGTCAGGGATGCAGGTACGGATCAGGTCCAGATGAAGACTAGGGACGTTCCAAAACACAAGCCGAGGATCAGGGGGCAGAGAAGGTAGCAGGTCCAAGTCACAAGCCAAAGTCCAAGGGCAGGAGAAAGTACAAGTCCGGGTCACAAGCCAATAGGTCAGGTCACGAGAGTTCAAGCAAAGTAGGTGAGACAAGCCAAGTTCAAAAGTTCCAGGAGAGAGCTGAGTCGGGAAGCAATCCACAAGGTAAGGTTTCCAGGAAACAGGATACGGGTCAGAGGCTGACGACGAATCAGCAATTAGCAGAGGGGAAGGGGCTGGCTTAAATAGGCCGCACTGGCCACTGATTGGTCCACAGAAAGTACAGGTTCAGCACCAGGCTCAAATGGATAGCACACAGGATAGCACTGAGCAGTGGCTCAAAGACAAAGAGCTGGACCTGAAACGGCGAGATCCCAGGTTCAACTCCATCCAGAACCAACTGGGGAAAGTGACCGCAAAAGGTCTGTGCCCTGACATGTGGCCTTTCTTCACAACATCCAGGTACAGGAACTGGCAGACACAACAGCCAGCATGACTATGCTGCAAAAGTTCTTAGAATTAAAAAAATAGGAGGCTCTTTACCGAGAATGGGGTAGCGGTGTGTCAGACTGACACACCGCACCACCGATCGCCACAATGCGCACCGGTGCACGGCAGCTGTTATCCTGCTGGACGTCGTATGATGTCCAGTCAGGATAACTGAACCACTGCCCGGCCGTCGTTTTGCTATACGCAAGGCATTAAGTGGTTAAAGAGAAAAGTGTAAGGTCAACTTATGAGATTGGACAGGTAACACTCTCCACTTCCATGAGAGCTGAATGCATAAATAATGTGTAATACTTTGGCCAGCCCCTCCTTGCTTACACTGTTGGTAGCCCAGTGAACAGGTAAGAAGTGTCATAATCCAAAAATATGGATACAAACTGTCCAAATTGAAGCACATTTCGACATTCATAAATCACCTATCCAGATAATAGGAGACAAAAACTTTCAACAGTACAATTTGAAAGTAATCAGGCAGGCCCTACATGCTTTGGTGAATTCATCCAGAAATATGACCACAAAAGAGGTAAACTGTGTATGGGTTTTGCAAAGTCAGCAGATAGAGTAGTTGTACCAGTTGACTAATGCCCTGTACACACAATCGGTTCGTCTGATGAAAACAAACCGATGGATTTTTTCATCAGATATCCGATGAAGCTGACTTTCATCAGTCTTGCCTACACACCATCGGTTAAAGATCCGACCGTGTCCAACACGGTGACGTAAAACACAACGACGTGCTGAGAAAAATTAAGTTCAATGCTTCCGAGCATGCGTCGACTTGATTCTGAGCATGCATGGATTTTTGACCGATTGATTTCCCCACAGACGATCGTTTTTTTCTATCGGTTTTTTAACTATAAGAAATTTTCTTAAAACAGGTTCTATTTTTTTTCACCAATGGGAAAAAAACTGATGGGGCCCACACACGATTGGTTCGTCCGATGAAAACGGTCCATCGGTTCGTTTTCATCAGACGAACCGATCGTGTGTACAGGGCATTAGAATTTGGGGGGTTCCAAATGAGTTTGTGCACCCAAAAAAATGGACTCTTGCACTCTGCATGAATTTGAGGACAACAATACAATTGGGACACATTTTAGGGGGTGTTTAGGGTAAACAGAAAAATGTAGCAGACAAAAAACATTGTTAAATTATTAGGCAAGGTATGTAGTGAAGGAAAATATGCATGTAGGCCAAAAAAAAGCAGAAAAAGCTTACAACATATATGAGGACAAATTATGGGAATGATGGAATCAAGAAATTATTACAATACATTAGAAAACATTAAATACATAGAATGTGATGTTAAAGGCTAAAACTTACCCAAATATAGTCCTTCTGCAGGACTTGAATTATGGCAGAAAAGGTCTCTGGAATAATGAGTCACAGAGCCTGGGGGGAGATCTCAGTGGTAACCTTGAGGTCCTGGAGACTTCTCCCCGTCGCCAAGTACTGCAAGGTGGCTATGAGCCTTTGCTCTGGAGTGATGGCAAGCCATGTGCATGTGTCCTGCTTCCTAATATAGGGGGACAACAATGCCAAGAGACAGTGAAAGCAGGGGTCCGTCAACCGGAGGAAATTCCTAAAATCATCAGGATTATTCTCCTGGAGCTCCCGCAGCAAAGGCATATGACAAAATTGGTCACAATTAAGCAACCAATTTTTGGTCCAAGAACTCCTCCTCCTCCTGTTCCTGGATCGAACTTGGGTCAAAGCAATAATTCCAAGCCCAATAATAGCACGTTCTCTCATCAGAATATACAACATGGCTGATTGACAAACAACCGTTCAGAAACAAATTGCAAGAACGAACTGAAAAGCGCGAATCAACACTGACCAAACTTTTACTAACTCAAGATTAGCAGAAGGAGCCCAAAGGGTTGCGCCTGACAATTGAACTTCCTCTTTTGTAGACTTGTCGTACGGCTAAAAGCCCATACACACAATCTGACTTTTTGACAACAAACTTCAAAATGACTAGGTTTTTCTGAAAATTTGTGTGTATGCTCCATCGGACAAACTTTTTCGGTTTTCATCAGACAAATGTTCGCTCTGCAAACAGACAAACTTTTCGGCAACAAAAGTCCAATGGTGCAAAGTCTGATCGTGTGTACAGAAATCCGTCGGACTTAAGTCCTAAGTATTATCACGCATGCTCAGAACCAATGCAAAAGATCAAACAGCAATAGCAGAAGTTGCCCAAAGGGTGGCACTAAAGAGCAGATAAACCATGTAGTACGTCAATTACGTTCATGTTTGTTGGCTGAAAAAATCCGGCCGTGTGTATGCATACCAAGTTCACGGCCAGCGCCCTGTGAACAAAAATCCATGGAAAATAAAACTCTCACAGGCTTTTAGTGTAGTTAACATAAGGTTACCAGATTTTTAAAATGAAAAGCAGTAACACTCAACTGACTATGCTCACTTTTAACCACACCCCAACTTTGTAGCCACACCTACAACATCATGCTCCTATTTTCAACCTCAAAAAATTGGTTACAGACTTTTGGAACAAAGGTTCAAATAAAAAAAAAAATAGCACACTGGATAGTGCAGGTAAAACCAATGTAATGCAAAACAAATTAACATTGCACTTACAGTATGTAAAAGTGACTTGATAAGTGCCCATCACCAGAAACATATCATCCAGAGGAACTCCCAACCTATGGAAATAAATTTTACTGAAGAATCAGCAGTCATTTATTTTTTTCAGATGGATATGAATTCCAACACTAGTCTGGCTTGCACAAGAAAAATGTTTAGACATTGTATATTCATTTAAAATGAATAAGTACATTTTTCCTCAGTTTAGGCCAATATGTATTCTAGTACATATTTTTGGTAATAAAAATCGCGTAATAAGCTTAAATTGATTGGTTTGGGTAAAAGTTATAGCGTCTACAAAATAGGGGATAGATTTATGGCATTTTTATTATTATTATTTTTTTAGTAGTAATGGCATTTATCGGGACTGTGACATTATGGCAGACAGATCGGACACTTTTGACAAATTTTTGACACTATTGACAATTATACAGTGATTGGTGCTATAAAAATGCACTGATTATGGTGTAAATGTCACTGGCAGGGAAAAGGGTTAACACTATCAGGCAATAAAGGGATTAACTGTGTTCCCTAGTGTGTGTTCTAACTGTAGGGGAATGGGACTGACTATAGGAGATGACAGATCGCTGTTTTTAGCTTGTAGTAACTCACAATCTGCTTCTCCTCTCCTCACAGAACTGGGATGTGTGTGTTTACACACACACATCCCTGTTCTGGCTCTCATGCCCACAATCGCGCGTGGCCGGCGGTCATCGTGTCTGCCGGTTACACGCATCGGCACCCCCTCCGGCGGCGCGTGCCTGCTATTCCGCTTAAAGGAGCGGACAATGGCTCACGTGATTGTGCCGACCTGCCGCAGTATAATGATGGTGGCTGGTCCTCAAGGGGTTAAAGTAAACTAATCGGAACACTGTACTTTAGTTTTGTAGGTCTATACTTTACTATATTTTCTAATAGATTATACAACATAATTTAAAGTCAACCAAAACACAGAAAAGTGAAGGTTTGTTATCTTATATGGAACACCGAGAAAGATTAATTGTGCCTAAGCAATACCCTGAAATATTTTTTGATTCCTCAAAATTCCTCAATTGTGCCTGACACAATCATAGTTGGCAGTTGCCATTTCCCTCTAAGGACAGTCCTAAATTTCAAAGGGTTGTTCCTGGATATTTTGTTCAAGGGCACTAATCAACGGCACACAAAAAATGTCAGCTTTTGGCATGTTCTGTTCTCCACTACATATCTCTACACTCTGCATAATGATTTATTTGTTCTACACTTCACACAGCTCATTTCTCCATGCCGTGCTGCATGTTATATACAGTGCCTTGTGAAAGTTTTCGACCCCCTTGAACTTTGCAACCTTTTGCCACATTTCAGGCTTCAAACATAAAGATATAAAACTGTAATTTTTTTTGAAGAATCAACAACAAGTGGGACACAATCATGAAGTGGAACGAAATTTATTGGATATTTCAAACTTTTTTAACAAATAAAAAACTGTAAAATTGGCCGTGCAAAATTATTCAGCCCCCTTAAGTTAATACTTTGTAGCACCACCTTTTGCTGCGATTACAGCTGTAAGTCACTTGGGGTATGTCTCTATCAGTTTTGCACATTCCTCCTTGCAAAACAACTCGAGCTCTGTGAGGTTGGATGGAGAGCAATTGTGAACAGCAGTTTTCAGTTCTTTCCACAGATTCTCGATTGGATTCAGGTCTGGACTTTGACTTGGCCATTCTAACACATGGATATGTTTATTTGTGAACCATTCCATTGTAGATTTTGCTTTATGTTTTGGATCATTGTCTTGTTGGAAGACAAATCTCCATCCCAGTCTCAGGTTCTTTTGCAGACTCCATCAGGTTTTCTTCCAGAATGGTCCTGTATTTGGCTCCATCCATCTTCCCATCAATTTTAACCATCTTCCCTGTCCCTGCTGAAGAAAATCAGGCCCAAACCATGATCCTGCCACCACTATGTTTGACAGTGGGGATGGTGTGTTCAGGGTGATGAGCTGTGTTGCTTTTACGCCAAACATAACATTTTGCATTGTTGCCAAAAAGTTTGATTTTGGTTTCATCTGACCAGAGCACCTTCTTCCACATGTTTGGTGTGTCTCCCAGGTGGCTTGTGGCAAACTTTAAACAACACTTTTTATGGATATCTTTAAGAAATGTCTTTCTTCTTGCCACTCTTCCATAAAGGCCAGATTTGTGCAGTATACGACTGATTGTTGTCCTATGGACAGAGTCTCCCACCTCAGCTGTAGATCTCTGCAGTTCATCCAGAGTGATCATGGGCCTCTTGGCTGCATCTCTGATCAGTCTTCTCCTTGTATGAGCTGAAAGTTTAGAGGGACGGCCAGGTCTTCGTAGATTTGCAGTGGTCTGATACTCTTTCCATTTCAATATTATCGCTTGCGCAGTGCTCCTTGGGATGTTTAAAGCTTGGGAAATCTTTTTGTATCCAAATCCGGCTTTAAACAGTATCTCGGACCTGCCTGGTGTGTTCCTTGTTCTTCATGATGCTCTCTGCGCTTTAAACGGACCTCTGAGACTATCACAGTGCAGGTGCATTTATACGGAGACTTGATTACACACAGGTGGATTCTATTTATCATCATTAGTCATTTAGGTCAACATTGGATCATTCAGAGATCCTCATTGAACTTCTGGAGAGAGTTTGCTGCACTGAAAGTAAAGGGGCTGAATAATTTTGCACGCCCAATTTTTCAGTTTTTTATTTGTTAAAAAAGTTTGAAATATCCAATAAATTTCGTTCCACTTCATGATTGTGTCCCACTTGTTGATTCTTCAAAAAAAATACACTTTTATATCTTTATGTTTGAAGCCTGAAATGTGGCAAAAGGTCGCAAAGTTCAAGGGGGCCGAATACTTTCGCGAAGGCACTGTACCTGTACTCAGTACAGCTCCATTTTATACATTGTGCTGTTTATTCTATGCTACACACATCTCTCATTTTCACATTGTATGTTGCATATCTCACACCACTCTTCACATTGTGTTGTACATTACATATTGCACCCTGTTCACTTTCCACACTATGCCATACATTATATACTGTTGACCTATAGTACAGTCTTTACCTTACATAGCACCACTTAATACAGTGTGCTGAATGTTTTATTTTCTGCATGGCTACACTCTGTACACTGTGCTGTACATTCTGTACTGCTCACTGTTCCATTCTGTAGGCAGTGTTAATATACCACCCTTCTCTATACATTGTAATGTACGATTACATGTTTACAAACCATACACCTTGCTGTATGTTATATACTCCAAAAATGTCTACTGTGTTCACTCTGCATAGTATATAATATGCACTGCATATATTCTATACTGCATAGTACCGTATATAATCTGCCACTGTCTCCATCTCTGCTAAGACTCATCAATAGAAAATAACATTAACTGTCAAAAATCCTATTGTACAGAAAAGGGCACACATTGATAGTTCAAATTAAACCATGGTGCATAACCTTTGGAGCATTCTATAATGTTAGTAATAAAGTAGAAATATGGTCAAAATCAAAAATGACAGAGTGATATAGTCTGTCTCTAGTAGACATGTACATGCCGGAAAATTTTGTTTCGAATGCATTTATTACTGAAATAAATATTAAACTAAATATCATCCGGGTGGTTATATGGATTCCCTATTTTCCTATAGTTAGCTAGTCTATTAAAACCCTGATAATGTTACTGTTAATAGTACAATGATATAAGGATAAAAATGAAAATAAACACACTACTTAGTAAAACGTCTTATTTATTTCCCAAGAAAATAGGAAATGCTATCATACAAAACACTAAAGGAAAATATTACATAGCATATAACAAAAGAACATCAAAGATACTGTAAAAATAATAATAATAAAAAAAAAAGATACTTAACGCAAGGCTGTCCTCTAAATATCGTTTCATCAGCTGGGCTCAAAATGGCAAGAGAGAGCCACGAGGCTTAGAGAAGCAAGGGAGAGACAAAAAAGAGATTTATTTCCCTTCTGTGTGCACTTTTACACTGCATTCAGACCCACTCTTAACCACACCCCACTATCCTCCTGTCCAATGAGAAATTGCCAAGAGGCAGTCCTATTAATATATTATATTTCTGCCCGTCCTGCTGTATTGGCCTTTAGAGGCAGTATTCGTCCACGGATCATAGCTATGTGACCTGGATCATCTTCAGTGTTAGCTGGCCCTTTAATCTTCTGTAACAGGACAATGAAATTCATATTTTTTCAGGGGGTCTTCCTCTATCACTTTACCTCCATCAGGAGGCCTGCAATGAATTCCCATTCATTATTCCTTGTTAAGAACACCCTGCTGGGTCAACTTGCAACTTCCAACTCTGGCCACCTGGCTGTATCAACCAGGAAGTGAAACTCTTCCTGGTTGATATTAAACCATGTTGCCTTCCAACAATTTGCTTGAAATTTTGTATTTGTTGTGTTAGTCCAGTTAATTTTGGGATTCATTTTATTTCTTCAGGATTGTTTCATATATTCATTATACTGGGTGAATGCAAAACATTTTCCAAATTCTTTATTCTATTTTCGTACAGATTCAAATTCTTTGAGAGGGCTGCTGCTCCATCCTTAACAACCATGACTCATCTGCTGTCAACCAATTGACCCCCCCCATGTTTACCTCTCAGATGGCAAGAGAAAACATTGTGTTTGGTGGGTGACAGTTTATTTTTTTGTGTGGATCAGCGGTCATTGTGATTGGCGATAGATTTTATTTAATTAATTCATCTTTATTTGAGATTTTTTTCCTTACAATGACATATACAATTAGGGATGAGCCGAACACCCCCCTGTTCGGTTCGCACCAGAATCTGCGAACAGACCAAAAGTTTGTGTGAACTTTAGAACCCCGTTAAAGTCGAACTCGAACATTTGAAATCTAAAGTGCGAATTTTAAAGGCTAATATGCAAGTTATTGTCCTAAAAAGTGTTTGGGGACCCAGGTCCTGCCCCAGGGGTCATGTATCAATGCAAAAAAAAGTTTTAAAAACGGCAGTTTTTTCGGGAGCAGTGATTTTAATAATGCTTAAATTGAAACAATAAAAGTGAAATATTCCTTTAAAATTCGTACCTGGGGAGGGGGTGTATAATATGCCTGTGAATTAGAGCTTGTTTCCCGTGCTTAGAACTTTCCCTACACAAAATGTCATTTCTGAAGGAAAAAAAGTAATTTAAAACTACTTGCGGCTATAATGAATTGTCGGCTCCCGGCAATACAGAGAAAAGTCATTAAAAAAAAATGCGTGGGGATCCCCTCAAATTCAATTACCAGGCCCTTCAGGGGGGATGAGAGAGTGCTCCACCCTCCTGAACTGTACCAGGTCTGTGACCCCTCAAAGCACCATGTCCCCATGTTGATGGGGACAAGGGCCTCATCCTCACAACCCTTGCCCGGTGGTTGTGGGGGTCTGCGGGTGGGGGGCTTATCGGAATTTGAAAGACCACTTTAACAAAGTGGACCCCCATATCCCGGCATCCCCTATGTGAATCGGTAATGGGGTACATTGTACCCCTACCATTTCACAAAGAAAGTGTAACAATTGTAAAAGAAAAACACAGACACCGTTGGGAAATTCAAAAGTGTATATTCTTGTATTCTTGTCCCTCGTTTTCCCTTCCTTGATACAAGGATAAGGGATTTGAAGAGAGTTGGGAGTGAAAAAAAATGTGAAAAAAATTATATGCTGAGGTGGGGAAGGATAGAGTCCTACCTTCTATCTTACTGTATTAGTGTTTTATGTGTTTTTTTCATATTTTGACTATGTGTTTATATTGTGACAGAAGAGGGCAGGGGAAAGAAAAAAAAAGTTGTCCCCTTCAACTGTTGTGCTTATTTTCCTTTTGTGTTTGATTTATATTTAATTATATTCAATGTGATTTATATTAGTGTTATTTGCGTGTCTTTCCTTTCATCTCCCAATCCCCATCAAGGAGGGGAAGAGGGGAGAGGAAAAAAAAGGGAAGAAGGGGGGATTTTTTGGAGGGGGGGGCGAGGGGGGTCAATGTTGCAGCCCATTCCTCATCCCTCTTTCTCGTTTCAGCTAACTCATAAGAGGTATTTAGGTATTGCGTAGAGTCATACTTTCTATTTCTTTTTATATCTAGTTCTTAACCTCCCTGGCGGTATGAATCTTTCAGATTTTAGGTGTTAAAAGCGGTACAATTATTTTGCATGTAAATTTGGCGTTTTACATTGTAGGCCTGTAATTCTTAGGAATAACTCACTTAAATCTGTCCAAACAAGAGTCGACTAGACATCTAGGGTATGATAAAGTTTGAAAGACAAAATCATAAATTATAATATAATAAAAAACTATAAATAATTATAACAAATAATAATGTAATTATAATAAAAATGATTCAATAATGTAATCAAATCATAAACACTGAAATTTGCTCAGTTGCAAAATTGTCGCTGTCATTACTTTTATTTTTTTATGATGAATTTCTCCACAAATTGCTATCGCTCAATTCTGCAAGTGATTATAATTTATTATCGCTGTTTTCTAGCTGCTCTAAAATCACTTTTGACATAAAGGGACACTTTTGGTTGCTATGGACAATCTACAGTTTGCAGGCAGAAAGAACAGTTTTTATTATATAAAAGTGCATGCAGAACACTGGGCAGACCACTAGGGACAAAGGGGGTGTGTATTTTTTACATACAGTACTGTAATCTGTAAGATTACAGTATACTGTATGTATTGTGTTTATTTACTTTTTTGAATTTGGCGCCGTTCTCCGCCCCTGTGCGTCATAACGTCGCAGGGAATAGAGATCGGTGGCACACGGGCACTGTGTGAATCGAGCGAGGATGTCGTTTGCTCACACAGCGGGGATGCATCGCAGGATCCAGGGACAAGGTAAGTAACTTGTGCCTGTGGATGCTGCGAGGCGATCCCGATTCTGGCTCGGGGATACCGCTTTTGGTATTGAAATCTTACCCCGAGCCAGACTCGGGAATACCACCAGGGGGGTTAAACATGTTTTTCCCAACCTGCCTATATTTTTTTTAATTTCTCCTGTTGATTTCTAGTTCCGTAGACCCATCTTTCAGCTTCCATTATTCCGTCTACTTCTCCTCTCCATTCTACTAAGGTAGGGCAAGTAACCTGTTTCCAGTACCTGGGTATCAGCTTCTTAGCTGCGTTTAGTAGGCGTGGTGTAATGCTATTTTTATACGACTTTATAGAACCCATAGACCCATGGAACAGGAAGTGCAACTCTATAGGTTTCTTAGACATCTTCTCTATCCATGAGGCTATTTCTTCCCAGAGTACCCTAATCTTTGGGCAGTTCCACCAGATATGGAGGAAGGTTCCCCTTTCTTTGCAGCCCCTCTAACAGTCGTTACTTGCAGATGGGTATATCTGTGCCAATCGCACAGGGGTCCGGTACAATTTGGCTAGGAACTTGTATGACATTTCCTGAGTGGATGAGCTTATTGACAATGAGTGTGTTGCTTCCAATAAGTTTTTTATTTGTGATGTTGTAAATGTACAGCTTAGTTATTTTTCCCATTCTTTAATAAAGTATGGGTTTAAGACATTTTGTCCACTAAGTATCAACCCCTACATTTGGGACAGAAAAAGATTAGGTTTTGACATTTTCATGCACATTTTTACAAAAATAGTTAGCGAATTTAGAGTCCTAATTTAAAAAAAAAAATCTTGCATTTGATAATATCTCCACCTCGCCATGCCATCTCCTCTTGAAATGATATCAATTCCGCTTGAGGGATAAGTGTTCCCAGTGGGGCATACCTTAGACACATTGGGGGTTATTTACGAAAGGCAAATCCACTTTGCACTACAAGTGCACTGCAAATGTAGTTGCTGTAGATCTGAGGGGGACATGCAAAGAAAATAAAAAACAGCATTTTAGCCTGCATGTGATTGGATGATAAAATCAGCAGCTCTTCTCCTCATTTCAGATCTACCCCTCAGATTTACAGCAACTGCACTTCTAAGTGCACTTGTAGTGCAAAGTGGATTTGCCTTTCGTAAATAACCCCCATTGTATTCCCCTCTGATTCCCATGGGCCCAACGCACCTCTTTCTTCCCCTGGGGGGAACCATGGAAACCCTCCTAGTGGGGACAGTGGGGATGTTCTTGGGGCATATTTGCCAGTTTTATTAATTCTGTCCCACACTGCCAATGTGTTCCGGGTTGATAGGGATCCATGGTGCTCCTTCTAGATTTC
This sequence comes from Rana temporaria, assembly GCF_905171775.1. NCBI lineage: Eukaryota > Metazoa > Chordata > Amphibia > Anura > Ranidae > Rana > Rana temporaria. The sequence goes on from NC_053490.1 coordinate 294,971,324, forward strand.
TTCCTGCCATATTTTTCTCTATCGAGACCCATGCTTTATTGTTTGAATCTTGACACCAGATTAATATATGTACCAAAGACATTGCTCTGTAATACAGTGCAATGTCTGGTAGCCCCCGTCCCGCCTCCTCCTTACTTCTGCGCAATATGTTATATGCTATTCTAGTATTTCCATCCTTCCATATAAAGGAATGCTTTGGGTATCTTTTTAAAGAATGTTTGGGGGAGCGGTATGGGCACTGTATATAAAAGATAGATTAATCTAGGTATTACATTCATCTTAAGTTAGGTTGGCATAAAACTTCAAATTACAAATATGACAATAAAAGTGAAGTGAACAAGTTGACATAAATATATAAATAGACAAAAGGTGGAGTTGCGCAAGAAAATAGATATGCCTTCACAGGTCATATAAACATAAGTGAAAGGACCATAAATAGGAATATAATAGTCCAATAAGTGACAAAAAAATTATATATATAGAGTCCAACAATATATCAGATCTGTGTAGTAGCGCCCTACTACATAGGTGAAAATGATAATCTGGGATCACCGCTCACTGCTAATGCTGACCCTTACCGAAATGAAAGATCCTAACTGATCGGAAAGAACAAGTAGCCAAAACACATGAACTGCAAAGGAGGCCTGCCTCTTGATGCGATCTTCCAAGGAGTCCACCAGCGAAGCAACCAGAAAAAACAAAACTGATATAGTGTAAAACTGTATAGTGATCAATACACACAGGACATCCCCCAGAGACTGGCAACAAACAGTGTGAAGTGAAGAGGAGAACCACCACCAGTATACACACTGACCCTTACCAGAACCCTTGATCCCTGAGGATCGGATAAAGCAGAAGGGATGTATACAGCATGGAGCAAAGGATCGTCCCAATAACAGAGGGCCAAATCCACAAAGCAGATGCGCCGACTTAACTCGAGATTTCTAATTTTACTCCGCGCGTATCTTTGCGCCCGATCCTCAAAACGAGTTATGCATTAAAATCCGGATTTTCCGTCCTACCTAAAATGATTACACCGGCGCATCCTCGGACGCAAATTACGCTAGTCACGCCGCTGTTTTTGATAGGCAAAGATGCAAATGAGGGAGATAGGGCGATCCACATAATTAAGTGTGTGCGCCATAGATTACGCCCTGTGCGCACCTGTTAGTTTCCCTGCGCAAATTTACACATTATAAAAGCAGCCCTAATTTTACACATGCTGTGTAAAGGTCTGCTGAAGCAACAGCATTGAGGAAAAGATGAGCACACATATTTGCTGGACTTCAAACTGTCTGCCAACATGCCCGGGCCGTCCATGATCCTAGCGGCACTCACTACTTTAGAGTCGCAAAGAAGGAGGAGGGCACAGAGGAGGAGGAGGAGGGCACAGGAGAGGGTATACCGCCCACGCCGAGATCTCTTTGGCATGCCTGCTTCTGAGGTCTATGGCAACTTCCGTTTTAACCGGGAAGCAGGTGAGCAGGTGTGTCCATCAAGTAGTCCCTGCAATACTGAGACGCATGGCCAATCAATTTCAAAAACCCACCCAGGAGGACCAGCGATTGCAAACCATGACGGACTTTTACAACATTGCCCGATTCCCACGGACCATCGGGGCCATTGATTGTACCCATGTGGCACTACAGCCCCCCCATGAGACAGAGCACCTGTTCCGGAATCGAAAGCACTGGCATTCCATAAATGTCCAGGTAATCGTAGATGCCCATGGCCTCATCTGGCACGTCTGTGCAAAATTCCCTGGATCCTGCCATGACAGCTATATATTCCGGCAGACCAAAATCTCCAGAGATTTGGAACTGAACATGTATGGAGACAGCTGGCTGATTGGTGAGTGACATGGGTGTCAGGTATGTCCCCCCCCCATGATGCAGACATCACGAGGGGCACATGCATGACTAACATCCTTCTGTCTTTTCCCTTCCAGGTGACTCTGGATATGCACTGGGACCACATATGATGACCCCATTCAGGAACCCCCAAACCCCAGGAGAGCAACGCTACAACGAGGCTCACATACGCACCCGGGCAGTTGTGGAATGCACATTTGGGCTACTGAAGTCCCGCTTCAGATGCCTGGATAAGTCTGGGGGTACATTGTTGCATTCCCCAGACTTTGTGTGCCAGATCATCGGTGCATGTTGCGTGCTGCACAACTTTGCCATGAGAAGGGGACTGGAGATTGACATACGTGCTGACCTGATCCCCCACCCAGGCAATCCCCCCCTAACCCACTCTACCCAGTCTGCTGAGGGCACAGCAGCCAGGAGACGCCTCGCAGAAGGCATCTTTTCACAGTAAACGCACATGAATAATGTCACAATGAGAATATTTGTTTTCACAGTAAACGCACATGAATATTGTCACAATGAGATTTTTTTTATTCATAGTAAACGCAGATTAATTATGTCACAATGAGAATGCATGAATGCACACCACTGTGGTCCCTAGCACAGACACATCACATGCACATCGAATTGGATTAGATCCAAGTACCCCCCCTTTGGTACTTGGGAGCAGTAACGCCACGCCACGGCTCCAATTATGTCACTGAGCATTCATACACCATTCAGGAACCTGGGATCACTTCTCCCTGGTCCTGGGGATCCCTTCTCCACCAAAACTGAGGGTGACACCCTTATTTTATCAGGAATGCCACCCCCCCACATTCACACATCATTCACACACATAAACCAAATCATAAGTACAGTATAATAAACAAAATCATAAAAAAAAAAAAATCAAAAGTACCCCTGCTAATTAATTCCTGCGGCGAGTGCTCCATCTGGGCTGCCCAAGGGCACGGGCATGGGCACGGCCAACTGGAGGATCTTCACGGGGGGGTGTGAGCAGGGGAGGGAGTATCTTCATGGGGGGGTGAGTGAGCAGGGGAAGAAGGAGCCTCCCCTGGTGTCTGTCCTCCTGCTGGCCTGCCCTCCAAGGCCACTGCTATCCTGTTCAGACAGCCAGTGATGGCAGCCGTATTGGCCTGGCCAGCCCGGGTATTGTCCTGCACAGCCCGGGTATTGTCCTGCACAGCCCGGATATTGTCCTGCACAGCCTGGGTCTGGGCAGTCACCTCCTGGGCCACGCCTGTTGTGGCGGTCTTCAGGTCCCACAAACATGTGATGACCCCCAAAGAGTTTGTGGCCACATCACAGAGTGACTCCCTCATTGCACCCAGGCTGTGCTCCATCTTGGTAATAGTTTTTTGTATCTCACCCAGAGTGCGGGTCTGCCGGGCATTGTCCTTCTGCAGACTGGCCGGCAGATGCTCAAACACCCCCCTGGTCTCCTGGGTTGCCATCCTGCCTGCCCCTGAGGCTTGTGGCTCTGGAGGAGGGGAGAGAGTGACCCTTGTGGGTTGCAGCCTGTTGGGGGAGGAGTGGGCTCTGGGGTAGCCTCAAGGGTATCCTCAAATGTCATTAGCTCAGAGGCCAGAAGGATTTCCCTGCCAAGCTGCAGGTTTTCTTCTTCCTCCCCCTCATCCTCGTCCCCCTCCCCCTCATCCTCATCCCCCTCATCCTCCTCATGAGGGGAGGTTTGGCCACTCCCCTCCCCTGGGGAATCCTCAGCAGCCTCCTGTCCTTGGGGTGGTGCAGCAGCCTGGCCTGATGGCCCAGCATCCTCCTGGCCTAATGGGCCAGCAATCTCCTGGTCATCTGTGGAGGACACCAAACAATCACAGGTTTGAGGATCCACACACTTGGCACATCTTCCCTTCCCCCATCCACACATGCTAATCATCAGATAGAAAAAAAAACTTACCTGGCCCCACAGGAACATCAGAGTCAAAGCCACGCAGGCCCACCACCTGCTCTGGCTGGAAACACCGGGCCACTGCCCATTCCTCTTCAGTCAGCCGGATGGGGCATGGTCCCCCTCCTCCAGTGCCCCTCCTATGGGCAGTGAGCTTGGCCACCTTATTGCGGACCACGCTCCTCAGATTATTGATCTTTTTCTGGATGCCAGCGGGGTCCTCGTCCCCCCCCGCCGCATTTATCTGATCTGTAATTTTTTGATAGATATTCTTCCTTTGGGCCGGGGAGGTGTTCCGGCTCTCAGGCCCATGTAAATAGCGCCCATATCGGACGATGGACCTGGCAAGGATTTGCTTCTCCACATGGGTAAAATTAAGCTTCCTGCGCTTGGGTGCCATCACAGACACCACTCAGCAACAAGAAAACTCACAGGACAAACAAACAAAAATTCACACACAAACAAACAAACAAAAATACACACACAACAAACAAACAAAAATCAAAACACACAAGCAGACAGCTACTACAAAGTCAAAAACAAACACCCAAAAAACAAACACAAAATCCAAGCAGAAAAAAACAAACACAAAATCCAAGCAGAAAAAAAAAATACACTTAGCAGAAACACTCAAACAAAAAATACACTTATCAGAAACAAACAACAACTACAATATAATACTCCTCCAAAACTTCTCTATCACACACAACTCACCAACAAATACTGACAAACGTTCAGAGCAGAAGCAACTTGCTCTAGGAAGGGAACACAGGGAAATACTTTTGCAAGGGAAGTGTGTTTGACTGGGGCTATTTACACACAGGGCGATCCTCAAACTAAGTATGCTTGGCCTTTTACCTATCTCACTGATTGCGCCGAGCAAAGTTCTGCACATGCCCAGTGAGAAGCAGATTTGTGCGCGCATGCGCAGTACGGCCGGCCCTTCATTTGCATGGGGTCACGGCTCATTACAATAAAGCACGCCCACTTCCTTCCCACTTGCAATAACCCCGCCTTACGCCTCGGAATTTAAGTTACATAAGCGCTATTTTGTGCGCAAATGCGCTGTGGATACGGCACTTACGAGACCAACTTAGGGCGCCGTAACTTAAATGACATAAGTTTTGAAAAACTTAATTTACGCCGCTGGCTGTGGATTTGGCCCAGAGTCCTTAGACAATCGCCAATGCATAGCAAGATGAACATAGGAAAGAAGACTCACAATAGCGTGATACCGTATGGGAAATTTAATAAAAAATAAGTAACACACTTACAGTTAGGCCCCATACACACCATAGAATCCATCCGCAGATAAATCCCAGCAAATGGGTTTCAGCGGATAGATCCTATGGTGTGTACACGCCAGCGGATCTTTTTCCGCGGATATATCTCCCCTGGGATGGATTCCAGCAGATCGAATATTTGCTGACATGCACAACATATCCATCTGCTGGAGTCCATCCCAACGGATGGATCCGCTGGTCTGTACAGACTCACCGAATCCATCCGTCCGAAGGGATCCCCCGCATGCGTCGTAATGATTCAACGCATGCGTGGAATTCCTTATATGACAGCGTCGCGCACGTCGCCGCGTCATAATCGCGGCGACGGCGCGACACGTCATCGCCAGAGGATTTTGGCGCGGATTTCAATGCGATGGTGAGTACACTCCATCGCATTAAAATCTGCTGAAATCCTCGAGAGGATTTATCCGCGGAAACGGTCCGCTGGACCGTATAAATCCTCCCGTGTGTATGGGGCCTTAGGAAGTATAAAAACAGCATATATAAAAAAATATATATGCTGTTTTTATACTTCCTAACTGTAAGTGTGCTACTTATTTTTTATTTAATTTCCCATACGGTATCACGCTATTGTGAGTCTTCTTTCCTATGTTCATCTTGCTATGCATTGGCGAATCTGAGGACTCTGTTATTGGGACGATCCTTTGCTCCATGCTGTATACATCCCCTCTGCTTTATCCGATCCTCAGGGATCAAGGGCTCTGGTAAGGGTCAGTGTGTATACTGGTGGTGGTTCTCCTCTTCACTTCACACTGTTTGTTGCCAGTCACTGGGGGATGTCCTGTGTGTATTGATCACCATACAGTTTTACACTATATCAGTTTTGTTTTTTCTGGTTGCTTCGCTGGTGGACTCCTTGGAAGATCGCATCAAGAGGCAGGCCTCCTTTGCAGTTCATGTGTTTTGGCTACTTGTTCTTTCCGATCCGTTAGGATCTTTTATTTCGGTAAGGGTCAGCATTAGCAGTGAGCGGTGATCCCAGATTATCATTTTCACCTATGTAGTAGGGCGCTACTACACAGATCTGATATATTGTTGGACTCTATATATATATATATATACATTTTTTGTCACTTATTGGACTATTATATTCCTATTTATGGTCCTTTCACTTATGTTTATATGACCTGTGAAGGCATATCTATTTTCTAGCGCAACTCCACCTTTTGTCTATGATTTTTATGTTTGTATAACATTTTTGAGTTTGCTGCTTCTTTCTTTACTGTATTTGGTAAGCGCACTGTTTTCACATTTCCATAAATACATAAATATATAAATAAATGTCCATATGTGAAAAACACAACCAAGTCACTAGGAGTTGACTTGGTTGTGAAGACTGAAGGGGAGTGGACGTGATGACCAGTTCAGGAAAACGGAGAGCATACATAATAGACATTGGTCTATATTGTTGGAGACAATCCACATCTCACATTCACTCTTAAGTCCAGATCAAAGGTGTCTTTTAGACAGGTCTGGAATGTAGATTAGCCCCCAGCAGAATTAGACCCACCGTCCCTTTCAGAACACAAACTCTTACGTTCTTTCAAATAAAGGGGATGTACCAATGCCAAAAACCCAGATGTTTCACCTGCAGGCAAGTCAAACATGGGCAGAAGGGGGTACACATATTTTAGTAATTATCTTTATACTTGTTTCTACTGTCTTATTGTCAACTGTAAAATTGTTGTCTACTGTCTTTCTTGCCCATGTGGCTTGTTTTATGTAGGAAGAACTATCAGGATCCTGGGCTCTATAGAGCCCACTCTACTCTCAGCACACCAAACTCGCAGGTAATTGTCTATGGCTCAGTGCAGGTTACCCGCGGGTGCACCTGTGTATCAGTTTGCAAGCAGCCCAGTAACCACTGCAGAACAGATATGCCCATATATACACTGATTTTTGTATAAAACTTACCTTTAATAATAGTATTCTATTCTATTTTATTTCATTCCAGAGCAGGGGGTCGCGGACCACATCAGAGGGCTCTATGGGCCACATGTGGCCCCCGGGCCACTGGTTGGGCACCCCTGCCCTAAACACACCATTCCCACCATAAAACATGGTGGTGGCAGCATCATGTTGTGGGAATGCTTTTCTTCAGCAGGGACAGGGAAGCTGGTCAGAGTTGATGGGAAGATGGACGGAGCCAAAAGACTTGAGACTGCGGTGGAGGTTTACCTTCAAGCAGGACAATGCAGGACAATGACCCTAAACATACTGCCAGAGCTACAAAGAAATGGTTTAGATCAAAGCATATGCATGTGTTAGAATGGTCCAGTCAAAGTCCAGACCTACAAAGACCAATACAAAGTATTGACTAATGGGGGCTGAATACAAATGCATGCCATTTTTCAGATATTTTTTTGTAAAAAAAAAAAAAAATGAAAACCATTTATCATTTTATTTTCACACTTATGTGCCACTTTGTGTTGGTCTATCACATAAACTCCCAATAGAATACATTTACATTTACATTTACATTTTTGGTTGTACCATGACAAAATTTGGAAAATTTCAAGAGGTGTGAATATATTTTCAAGGCACTGTATATATACATATATCAGCACTGATTTAAAAGTGTTTTGAGGTTCAATAAACTTTTTTTTAACAAGTTGACATACAGTATGAAGAAACATTATGTACACAGTAGGGATTTCCCTTGCACAATTTCAACTAATGTCAGTGTTTTTTTTTCATTCTGTGGATTTAATTATTCCCTCAAAGTTTAGCCTGGGTTGATTATGTTTGAAATTTGCATTTTAGAGTATCTAATCTGAAATACATACCTGTTCTGGTTGGCATTGTTTGTTATAAATTTTTTTTTTTTTTTTTTCACAAAGAATCTTTATTGGGTGAATAATAAAGCATAATACATCGTATACTTACAGAAGCACAATAACTGTGAAGGATTGTATACATCAAAAAATTAACAATCATAAAGAGGTTGCAAATAATCAATTCCATATAGGCATATATGTAGCAAAAGTGCCTTCATTTTAGAACTAAGATGAGAGAATATAGTTGCTAAGTCAAGCAAATTTGTGAAGGGGGGGGGATGGGGACAGGAGGGGGAGGGGGGAGGGAAAGAAAAAAAAAAGTTATAAGTCCTGAGATGTTTCAATATCTACTCCTATCTATACCTTTATTTTATAATAGATTTGTAATGTTGAGAGTCTTTGAATGTTGACCAGTTATAAATTTCATCTTTTTGAAGACATAAATTACTTCATATCTCATTATAAAGTCCTTTAAATGTTTCAATATTTTTTTCTGTATTTCTTCAGATACCATCTGTTTTTTAATGTTGTTAACTAATCAATGTGTATAATACAATTCCCTCTAGTCTGATGAATGTGCTTTATAATACCTCTTAACAAATGTGCCAGAGTAGTGGATATTTTGATTGGTTGTTTATTTGTGGGTGATAGCAATTTGGCAGGAGTATTGTCTTCAGCTTATTTAAATATCTTCCTAACTTTTATCAAACAAATTATTTATTCAATTACTTTGTTTAAAAACATAGATGGAAGATAAATGTACAACACTGTAAGTTCTAAATAATTCCACCCTAAAAGGTAGCTCAGTAATAGTCAATACCAATGAAAATATACATAAACATATAGCAGACTTACAAAAAACACCATCCTAAAACATTGTCAGGTATTATTGTTCTCTGTGTATAACGCCATGCTCAAAAGTGCATAATATAACATATGTGAACAAATAAAGATACATATGTGAACAAATTAAGCGTTGTATGATTAATAATATAGCATCCCCAAAGTGAAAATGTTATAGTTAACCACATGAGTGAATAAATTGTTCTTCCAAACAATCATTGTATTGTGATCAAATAAAGTTCTGTTAAAACCAAATCTTGTTGTTATATTCTTTAAATTGTCACCATCAAAGAAAAGTGCTTCACCCAGAGTGTCCTCACCACTCTGCACTCATCAGGTGTCAAGCTATATGATGCAGCAACCATGCATATATTATACAGATGAGAAGATGTCATCCAAACGAATGAGTCTCCAACCTTATCCCCGGTGATCATTAATAGACTCTATATGGAAAGAATAGCTGGCGCAATGGAGCCACAAAACACTTTGTATAGTATAGTATTTTTATTGACCATTCACTATATTCCAATAGAGCTAAAATGTCAAAAATTGGCCCCCACAATTGACAGAATGAAGAAACGTGAGAAGCCAGGGGGGCAAAGGGAATTTTCTTTTTTCTACAATTTTTTTTTGGGAGAATTGGAAGGAAAATATGGGAATCATGGGGAGACCCGGAGCTGAGAGCTCGTTTTTTTTTTTTTTTTTTTTGTGCTCCCTGTATTTCTCTCTCTCTCTACCCTATTCTACTGAATGTGTCCCTATAAGTGGGATACTCTCTCATTTTTTTTTGTGTAAGCATTACATTTAAAAGGAAAGGAGAAGGAAAGGGAGGAAAGAGATTGGCACATAGGAGCACAATGGAAGGCCACCTATGGAGCACGCCCCCCAAACATAGGTTGACGCTCAAATACCGTTAATACGGTGAGTGTTTACACTCTTATTAGCAGGATAGCTAATATTAGGAAAGGAGAATATCTCCTTTTTTTTCTCTATTTTTCTGTCCCTTTTTTTTGTGTTTTTTGTGTTTTGTTCTTTTCACCCACTTTTACCAATCCCACCCCTCCCCCCCCTCGTTAATTGTCTGCCCTCTAGGTTTATGCTCTAAACCGATACGGGCAATATAGGAAGATAGATGGAGAAATTAAATGTACTATCAATAAATGCGAAGGGGTTGAACTTACCCAAAAAAGGATAATCCTCCTGCATGACCTACAACGATTAGGTATTGACATTGCGTATATACAGGAAACACATTTCAGAGAAGACAAAACTCCAACATTAAAGAATAGGAAATACCCAATAGCATACCATGCGACAAATCAAGAGGCAAAGTCAAGGGGGGTGTCTATTCTGATAGCAGGGACAATCCAATGGACATATGTAGACTCCATGAGAGATCCGAAAGGGAGATATTTATTCGTGAAGGGTAACATAGGAGGAATAGGGGTAACATTCGCCACAGTATATGTTCCAAATGAACATCAAGGAACCTTCCTAGACAAAACAATTAAACGCCTATTAGAAGTCACAGAAGGACATTTGATTATGGGAGGAGACTTGAATATTCCCTTAGATCCCAAAGAGGATACCTCATCGGGAAAGTCATCCACATCTTTCAGTGTGAGAAATCATATTGTGCAAACTCTGTATAAAAGTCAACTGATTGATATATGGAGGCTGCTACACAATAAATCTACTCTGCTCCACATAAAATATACTCCCGGATAGATCTTTTCCTCATTCCACATGCCCAATTACACTCTGTACAGTCGACTAAAATTGGATCAATTACATGGTCGGACCATGCCCCGATCTTCCTGGTATATGAGTTAAAAGATTTAAGACAGTCCAGACCAAACCAGTGGAGACTAAATGAAAGCCTGTTGGAAGATAAGGAGGTCCTAGAAGATGTAATTAAAGAATTGAGGTTTTATTTCAATTCTAATGACACACCAGAGTGCGACCCTGGAATTATATGGGAAGCACACAAGGCGGTTATTAGAGGTGTGTTAATTAAACATGGATCTAGGATCAAAAGGAAACGTACTGAAAAGTTAAACAGGCTATTAAAGGAGCTAGCCATCTTGGAAGGCAAACATAAGCAAACATGGTCAACAAATGTAGAGAAAGAACTAGCTAGTAACATAACTGAAATCGCAGATCTCCTGTACTATAAAGTAAAAGCGGCAATGCAGAGATGTAAAAAGGCTGAATACGAGTCAGGGAATAAGTGTGAGAAAAGACTGGCGAGACTACTATGAGAACAGAAGCTGAGTAACTATATTCCACATATTAACTCACCCAAGAAACAGAGGGTTACAAAACCAAATGATATAACAAAGGAGTTCCAGGAATACTATCACTCTCTTTACAATATACAGAGCAAGCCCCCGACTAGAGAACAAATTGATTTGTATCTAACAGAATCTGCAATACTAAGACTATCAGAAGAGGATAGACAGAAATTAGATGACGTTATAACCGAGGAGGAAATTAAAGTAGCAGTAAGCATAATGAAAAGGGGGAAAGCCCCGGGACCCGATGGTTTTACAGGTCAATATTATAAAATTATGTTTCCCTCGATATCAGGATATATGGTTAAACTATTTAATGCCTTAGGGACATCGGCCAGTTTAACCAAAGATACCCTGCTAGCGTATATCTCGGTGATACCAAAAGAGGGGAAAGACCCAGCCCTCTGTGGAAGCTACCAACCAATTTCATTATTACATTTGGATGTGAAGATTTTTGCCAAGGTCTTAGCAAACAGGATACAACAACATATCCCAGACTTAATAAACCTGGACCAGGTGGGATTTGTCCCTACCAGGGAAGCACGAGACAATACAATCAAGGCAATTAACCTGGTGCAGTTAGCCAACTCAACACAGACGCAATGCGTATTTCTCAATACGGACGCAGAGAAGGCCTTTGACAGGGTGAGGTGGAGTTACATGAGGGCAGTCCTAAAATACGGCGGCTTTGGGAACAAAATAATACAGTGGATATTCTCCATGTATTCAGGCTTAACAGCCCAGGTACGGGCCAACGGAATTCTGTCTGAGCCCCTCACAATCTCAAATGGGACAAGACAGGGCTGCCCTCTGTCTCCACTTCTATTTGCCCTGTCACTAGAGCCCTTTTTGTGTACGCTATGAGCAAACTCTAATATTTCAGGCAAACAAATAGGGAAGAACCACTGTAAAATTACAGCCTATGCAGACGATATGTTGTTCAGTCTTACAAACCCGTTGATTACAATTCCAGAATTAATGAAGGAATTTGAGAGATACGGATCTTTATCGAACCTACGTATCAATTTTAATAAATCGGAAGCAATGGGGGTAAACGTCCCACATATAGCGATAAACTATCTAAAACAAAAATTTAAGTTTAAATGGACTGATAATGCTCTGACATACCTCGGTATACAACTAGCAGGGAAGGTGGAGAAGACCATTGAGCTGAACTTCCCACACCTCTTACAGAAAGTAAAGATCTTATTGGATAAGTGGAACCAGGGTTTTCATAGCTGGCTAGGACGCTGCAATATTATTAAGATGAACATACTCCCGAAAATCTTGTATTTATTACAAACATTACCAATACATATTCCATCAAAGTATTTTAAACAGTGTCAGAGAGTGATCTTTAAGTTCATATGGGCACATAAGAACCCCTGCATACATAGGAAACAACTAATGAGCACTAAGCAGCAGGGAGGACTGGGAGTCCCAGATATAAGGAAATATTATTACGCAACACATCTGAACAGGCTAATAGACTGGAATAGGCATTCAGATACAAAGCTATGGGTACAAATCGAACAGGCGCAATTCAAAACACCTCTAGAAAGAGCATTGTGGTGGTTTGCTTCACTCCCTAAAGAAATGAATAAAAATCCAATAGTGGGTAACACGGTGAGGATCTGTGCAGCAGCACTACCTATGATGGGCATCGAGCCCAGGACCTCCCCACTATACCCAGTGATAGGTAACCCCCTCTTCCCATCGGGATACGAAGACGGAGCATTCCGGCAGTTGAGAAAAAGAGAGTGTACACAAGTAGCAAGGTATATCCACATGGGAAGATGGGTAATCATAGCGGAACTGATGGAAATAGGAAATGTATTGCGTTTGAAATTCTGGAATGCACTTCAGATAGTTCACTTCCTGAACACTTTGCCAAATACAGAGAGCTTTGAAAGACCACTCATGAAATTCGAGAAAATATGTAATGAACAAGGAACATTACTACATAGTCTTTCAATAAGCTATGAGTTATTAGTGCGATCAGGAGGTTGCCCTCTGAGGTGCGTTCAGGAATGGGAAAGGGAACTGGAGAAGTCCTTCAGTTCGGAACAGCGACAATGCATATACAGTTGAACACACGAAACGTCAATATGTGTGAGAATACAAGAGACAAACTATAAGATCTTCACGAGATGGTATAGGACACCAGAAAAGTTAAGCAACATTTTTGCAGAGGTATCAGATAAATGCTGGAGGTGCCAGGGAAGCAAAGGAACGATGCTACATATATTCTGGGAGTGCCCAATGCTAAGGAGTTTTTGGGCAGAGATTAAAAGTGCTTTACAGTTTTGCTCAGCTTATGAGATCCCGGGAAGATCCGGAATTCTATCTTCTGCATTTAAACCAAATACCAGAAATGATTATATGCCATCTATTAGATGCTGCTAAGGCCTGTATAACGAAGAGGTGGAAGTCACCAGTTCCACCGACAGCGGAGATGTGGATATGTAAAGTTAGGGAAATAAGCAAATTAGAAGACTTAGTCCTGACAACACAATATAAAAGGGAAAAATATTTAAGAACTTGGACTCCCTGGAAGTCCTATATGGACCACAGGGGGGAAGGTTAAGGGGGATAAGGCTGAATGGTATAGAAGGAGCCCGGGAACTTGGATTGGGTATATGTGGGATTTAATGAGAAACCACAGGAATATGGAGAAGGGTCGGAGGAGAGGGAAGTAGGGTGGGTTGTTGTTTTTTTTTTTTCTCCCTTTCTTCTTCTTTCTCTCTCAGGGATGTTTGGGAAGGGGAGAGATACGTAAGAAGGAGATATATGTTTGATTTTGACAACAAGGTAAAAGGGGATGTATAAAAATAAGATGGACTGTGACTGTTGTTTTGTAATAATGTTCTGTTATGTATTTTTTTTATATATATATGTGTTGTACTGATTTGTTTTAAAATAAAAAAAGAATTATAATCTGAAAAAAAAAAAATGTCATGGTCTGAGCATGGCTGAGTGAGACGCACAGAGCTGGAGCTCCGTCCACTCCACCACAGCCTAAAGAGATTGAGAGCTTTTTACGGAATATCTTGCCGCCTGAGAACATGGAAGCCCGGTATGAACACACAAAAACAGCGCCTGACAAGGAACTCCCTCAAGGCGGGGGAGCAGTGTGCACAGCAGTCTTCTATCCAGCCTACTTACCAACCTGCTATACAGAAGTTTTTCCCAACGACACGGAGGCAGGAATCAAACAGCCGCCCGGAACCTTCCAGCATTGCCTGTGTTTCGGGAGGAAGCCTGAAGCAGAGGGACAGCGCGAGCAGCACGGATACTGTGAGTGCGGCGATTGTGGTAAGTGCTGCCCCAGTGAACTTAAATCGTAACAGCGAGATGGAACCAGACTTGAGGGCTCTGATTCAAGCCCTACCTACAAGGGTGGACTTAGAGGCGCTCCCCACTAAGGGGGATATAGAGGCTCTGATCGCCAAAGTGGAGGAGACACACCGCGCTGAAATGCAGCAAGTCTACACAGAGATACAGGAGGTTTCAGAGCGGGTGGAGGCTGGAGAAGTGAAGATAACAGGACTAGAAGGTAAAATGTGCACAATGGATAAAGAGAGAGAGGAGCATAGGGAGATGTTGGTAGAGATGCAGCTGCAGATTGAAGAATTAGGGGACCGTAGTCGCCGCTGCAATTTGAGGCTCCGTGGGGTCCCTGAAGCTATAGAACAGGAAAATCTACAGGAAAAAGTAATGGGTATATTCCATGTTATATTAGAAGGGAATATTCCTTTAAATATGGACCTGGACAGAGTACATAGGCCTTGGGTCCCAAATCAGCTGACCCTCAGAGACCCCGGGACATTATCTGTCGTTTGCATAGGTATGCACATAAAGAGGCCCTGTTAAGGAAAGCTTGGGACTTGGGTTTGGTGGACTTTGAGGGGGCCAAGGTGAAAATTTTACCTGACCTTTCCCGAGCCACTCTACAGCGTAGAGGAATGCTACGGACAGTTCTGGACTGTGTGCGGAGTGTGGGTGGCACGTATCGTTGGAGGTACCCCATTGCGGTAGCCATAAGAAAGAATGCATCTACGTATATTCTACATACACATAATGATCTCCCTGGACTGTTTTCCTTTTTAAATGTGGATTCCTTTGAAGTGCCAAATTGGAGGCTTCCTATAAGAAACATGAGAGAAAACAGAAATAAGCAAGCTCCGAAGTAAATTTGTGGAAAAAAATCTGTGAAACTGGCGAGATTGGCCAAATAGGGGGACAACTGAATTGTTCTCGCAAGACAATAATAATAATAATAATTACTGCAGGAGTCAGATAAAATGGCGATTTAAAGGAGGAAAGGAGAGAGAGAGGGAAGGAAAAAAATAATGAAACCCTTTTTTATTTTTTTTTGGGGGGGGGGGGGACATGGTTAATCGGGACCGGTGAATCCCAGAGATTCTATGAACTGTTTAGGACTCTAAATTTTTGTTACTTCCTTTTTTGGAGGGGGGATGATTAGTTGGGATCTGTGAATCCCTGAGATTTTATGAATTATCAGGTCTTCCTTCCTGTGATTTCTTGGAAATGGTTAACTGGGACTAGGGAATACCGGAGACTCCATGTATTATTATTATGACACCCCCCCCCCCCCTTTTTTTTTCCGGGGGCATGGTCAATTGGGATCAGTGAATCCCTAAATTTTTGTTACTTCTTTTTTTTCAGTGAATCCCTGAGATTTTATGTATTATCAGGATTTCCTGTGATTCCCCCCTTTTTTTTTTTATATATATAATTTTTTTTTTTTTTTGGGCATGAGACATGTTAATATCTACATGTTTTGTTGTTGCTAAATGATGAATAATGTGGTTGTCTAATTTTATTATTATTATTTAATATTATATCAATCAATAAAATGGGAGCCAGATGGGGGTGGGTAGGGGTATGAGAGGAGGGTTGTTAAGAAAGTATCACTTTAATAGATGGAAACATTTTCAAATATTAATTATTATTGACATATAACACACTTTCTATACACTTTATAACTTTATTTATTTTTTTGTGGGGGATGGGTAATGGAAGTCTATCCCTTTGCGAAGACTCCCCTTAGGGTGGGGGGATATGGTTATAACGTAGAGAGTTCGAGAGGGGGGAGGGGGAGGGTGAGGGGATGGGTGGGGAGGGTGGGGGTGGGAGATGGAAAGGAAATTAAAATAGAGCACTGACACCATTATTTATTATTGGTGGTGGGGGGAGGAGTTGGTGGGGTCTTTTTTTTTTTTTTTTTTGGTAACCCCCCCTTACTGGCATGGGATAAGATATGAAATAATTAAAGTATATAATGATTTCTATAAAAAAAATAAAAATTCTCTCCTAGGGTATCTTTTAATATGTTGTGGAAATCTCTCCTTGAAGTCCTCTTAAGTCTAAAGTTAAAAGTCGAAGTTTAAGTTAAAAAGCTATCAAAATTTGTATATGATAAGGTGGAATGTGGATTGGAGGCCTGGTCTGAAACAGCTGTGCTCAATTGCGGCCCCTTAATAGGCCAACACTCAAGATCCAATAGATTGGTGCTGAGTGTATAAAGCATTAGAAGCTTTACGGGCTCTGTCAGCCAAGCAGGGAATTGGTTGTAGTGTCCTTAGATAAGGGGGGTGGGGGGAGGTGGGTGGATTAGGTTAGGGGTGTTTTTTTGTTATATATTGTTTTTTTTTTTCTGTTGTTTTCTCCGGCTGCCCTCTCCTCCTCTCCCTCTGGCCTCCTCTGTGTGGCTCCCTTGGTCCCCTTCAGACCTCCCTTTTTTGTGCCACGTTCCTAGTCCTCTGCTGTAGGTTTACATAGTCACTATCTGGCACAGATTAGAGTAAGGCAGAATGGAAACTTTGAAGATCATGTCATTTAACGTTAGGGGACTTAACATCCCCGAAAAGCATCGAATGTTAGTACAGGACCTTAAGCGGAATCAGGTGGATGCTGCCTTTATTCAAGAAACTCATTTTAGGGGGGAAAACTTGTCTTTGCATAAGAGCGGAGATTATTCAATGGTATATCATGCAACCAATCCAGAAGCTAAGACCAAAGGGGTTTCCATTATGATCTCAAATAGAGTGGCGTGGGAATATAGGGAGGCTTTGATAGATGTAGGAGGAAGATATCTGTTCGTCAAAGGAACAATAGGAGGGGTCATGACAACATTTGCAACTTATTATGCCCCGAATATACAACAAGATATTTTTTAAAAAAAAATGTTGGGTAAACTTATGGATTTTTCGGAGGGGCATTTTATCTTAGGGGGAGATGCGAATGTCCCATTGATACCTAGCGAAGACACCTCAGGGGGGACATCATCAATACCACCTAAAGTAAGAAAAGGGATTTCAAGAGCAATGGTGGAGGCAAAGGTAATAGACATATGGAGGTTACAACACCCAAAGGAAAAAGATTTCTTATTTTTCCAACCCCCATAAGTTATACTCACGAATCGATATGTTTTTAATTCCGCATAAACAATTACATTCAGTTAAAGAAACCTCGATTGGTATAATTACCTGGTCTGACCATGCACCAATATTTCTAAAATATAAACTAGCAGAGAGGACTGGCTCCACATCAACAACGTGGAAATTAAATGAGAGTCTTCTCCAAGAACCTGAGGTGATAGAGGATATTCAGAAAGAATTGTCTTTTTTTTTTCAAACAAATGACAATTTAGAAAGCACAAAGGGGATAATTTGGGAAACACACAAAGCTGTTATTCGAGGGATTTTGATTAAACATGGCTCAAGAATTAAGAAGGTAAGGGAGGCTAAATTAACAGATTTACTAACAAAGATTCACATCTTAGAGGCAAGGTATAAACACGCTCAGACAATTGAAGATGAACAAGAACTATTTAAAGTAAGGTCTCAGGTAACAAAGTTATTACAATACAGAGCAAAAATGGCATTGCAGATTAGACGTAAATGTACCTACGAATCAGGGAATAAATGTGGCAGACAATTGGCCAGAGCATTAAGGGAAATACAAACAAGAACATATATACCCTCAGTTAAGAGAAATGATGGATCGGAGGTACAGTTACCGGGCCAAATTGCAGAAACTTTTGGGGATTTCTAGTCCACACTTTATAACTTGGAATTGGGGGCATCAGACCGAGTAGAAATAGAGGAATATTTGGCATTAAGTGGAATGCCGGGCTTACCAAACACTGTAAGTGAGGAGTTGGAATCGCCAATAACACCAGAAGAAATAAGAAATGCAATAAGTTTACTGAAAAATGGGAAAGCACCAGGCCCAGACGGGTTTACGGCTTATTATTATTATAAGTCATTTGGTCCATAATTAGTACCTTTTTTAGTTAAAATGCTTAATGAGATAGGGGACAAAGCTTTTTTTCACCCTGAAACAGATAAGGCCACAATAACAGTGATTCCAAAAGAGGGTAAAGATCCGAAGGTATGTGGCAGCTATAGGCCAATATCTTTGTTGAACGTAGATTTGAAAATTTTTAGCAACATACTGGCGCTTAGGTTACAAAAATATCTCCCCTCCTTAATTCATCAAGACCAAGCAGGCTTTATACCAACAAGGGAGGCAAGGGATGATACTATCAAGGCCATAAATCTGCAACATATAGCAAATACGTCGGAAATACCAAGTGTCTTTCTCGGAACTGATGCCGAAAAAGCCTTTGATCGGGTGGGGTGGGAATTTTTGTTTTCTGTCTTGCGACATATAAATTTAGGTGAGAAAATGACAAGGTGGATTGCAAGTATGTATAAGAACCCTATGGCCCAAGTTAAAGCAAATGGAGTAGCCTCACCTTCTTTTAAGATTACTAATGGGACAAGACAAGGCTGCCCACTTTCGCCCCTGATATTTGCATTAACTTTAGAACCCTTTTTATGTAAAATACGCCTTAACAAAGATATTAAAGGAATTGAGATAGGAGATAGACAGCATAAAATAACAGCATATGCTGATGATATGCTGTTCTCAATTACAAACCCAGTGGTATCGCTACCTAATCTGATTAAAGAAATGGGTATATATGAAAGACTTTCATATTTCAAAATTAATTGCAGTAAATCAGAGGCCTTGATGGTATCAATCCCAAAAGAAATGTCAAAAGCAATCAGCTCGAGCTACAAATTCAAATGGACAGATCAAAGTTTGAAATATTTAGGGACAAACATAGCAATAAGCCCAGTGAAAATGTATGAACTGAATTTCTTACCCCTATTAAATAAAATCTGTGGATTATTTGAACAACGGAACAAGGGTATGTTCTCTTGGTTTGGTAGGAGTAATATAATTAAAATGAATGTATTACCAAAGATTTTGTATCTCCTCCAGACAATTCCAATTACACTACCAAGAACTTTTTTTAGGAATTTACAAATACTATTCACAAAGTTTATTTGGGCAGGTAAACAATCAAGAATAAAGAGGTCACTTCTATCACTGCCAAAGCAAGATGGAGGACTGGCCATTCCAGACATCTTTAAATATTACCAGGCAGTTCACTTAGGCCGGGTGATAGACTGGTGCCGGCACAAGGAAACAAAGATATGGCCAAATATAGAACAAGCACAGTGTAGAGAATTACTATCCAGGACCCCTGGTGCTATAGAGAAATGACAGCGGATATAAAAAAAAACCAACAATTGGAACCACATTGCGGATTTGTCATGACCTCTTCTTAAGAGAACAAATATCTAGGTACGATTCATCTTTGATGCCTATACTGGGAAATCCAAGATGTATACCAGGTATACAAAAAGGCCCCTTTAAGGCATTAATGGAGAAAGGTATATACCAGATTTCACATTTTAGGAAAAAGGGCAATTGGATTACACTACATGATCTAGTAGATAAAAATGGACCCTATCAATTAGAGTTCTGGCAAGCAGCACAATTAATATACTTTTTAAAAACTAAAGTGATACCATTTTACTCGGAACGTAAATTAACAGTATTTGAGGATCAGTGTATGAGAAAAGATTTAAGTACGCACACAATATCGAAAATGTACACGATATTGAATAATCAACCTGCGAATTTTCAGTTGCCCTTTGTCCAGAAATGGGAAAAAGATTTGGGAAGAGTCTTCGCAGAAACTCAAAAAACTAAAATGATACAGGCGATATTTACGACAGCAACTTGTACTAAAATGCAAGAAAATAATTATAAAATAATCTCACAATGGTACAAGACCCCAGAGAAGCTGCACAGATACTTCCCAAATATTAAAAGTGAGTGTTGGAGATGTCAGGTAGAACAAGGCTCGATGGTGCATATCTTTTGGACTTGCTCAAAAATTCAAAAGTATTGGGGTGAAATTCGGGGAATGGTTCAAAAATTTACCTAGACGGATATACCAAATGACCCAGCTTTTTTTCTTCTACACCTGTCAAATATACCGGTGGGAATAAACGGGAATCCAATAATACACCATTTGCTGAACGCTGCTAAATCGTGTATACCGCTCAAATGGAAACAAATACAACCCCCCACTTTGAACATGTGGTTTAGGAAGGTCGAAGAAGTAAACAGAATGGAAGAGTTAATATGGACAAGTAGGAAAAAAAGAGAAAGATATATTAAAATATGGTCACCATGGAATGATTTGATTCAGTCGGAGGGGGGTAAGGGGCTGGCAGGGGGGAGGTAGGGGAGGGGGAGAGGGAGGAGGAACGGAGAGGAATTTATTTTTTATTTTTTATTGTATTGTTTTGTTTTTTCTTGGGGGGGGGGGAAATGGGAGGTATAGAGGTATGAAGACAGATAGGTAGGACTCAGAGGTACAGAGATGGGAGAGGGAATGGCTAGGACCAGGGATATAGAGGTCAGGTCTGAGGAAGCGTCGCCCCAGGGCAGGACACTGAGAAGGTAGACACTGGTTAAGAGATCCTTTCCATCTGTCCCTCTCTTTCCCTTGTTTTCTTCTTTTTTTTTTTGGTTCTCAGTGAATGGGAACTTATATTTTGTGTCGTATAGCATCCTATGGCCCTAATACTTGTTTATTTTTCTGAGAGGTACGTAAAGGGTATAATGCTTAAATAATATATTTGATTTTATACCGACCTTTTAAGTTAAACTAATGTCAATTTATATGCTCTGTATAGGTGATGAAAAAAAAATGTTAAAAAATGAAAATAAAGAAATTGAAAAAAAAAAAAAAAAAAGAAACAAAAGAATCCTTCTGGATAGGTAAAAATGCAGATGGATATGATCCAATCAATCATGCATAGCAAAAACAATGAGGAAAGCACTTACAAAGATGGCAGCGGAAGCGGCAGCTTGATGTCAGCACATAACTCCATCAGCATTTTTACCTATCTAGCTGCACAAATCATAAAAAAAACACCAGAGCCATTGCCAGTATATAAACTCCCTAAATTTGGACACAAATAGCAATACAAAATGTATATTGGCATGAGGAGGTATATCACCTTTGTCAGGAGAGTTGACATCAACTAAGACATACTGTAGGTGCAATATAATAGCACATTTCCAGTAATGTGAGGAAGCTGTGGGACCATTGTTAGATTTTCATGGCTGTCAGTGTCCCTATGAAGGAGATTCCCCTCATTCCCTGTTCAAGTGAGAAAGACAAAATGCTTTTTTTTCTATAGAGACAAAAATTGGATTTAAAATCTCAGAGCATTTACCATCAGAAAGAGGTTTATATTGTTCTATATTGTGTTCAAAACTAAAAATTCATTAGGGATGTTTATAAAATCCAGTGGACATTTTCCTTGTCAAAAATATTGTATTAAATGCAAATAAGTTAAGTACAATAAATTAAGTACTGTTCATTAGGGATGAGCCGAACAACCCCCCCCCCCCCCCCCGGTTCGGTTTGCACCAGAACCTGGGAACAGACCAAAAGTTTGTGTGAACTTTAGAACCCCGTTAAAGTCTATGGGACTCAAAAGTTTGAAATCTAAAGTGCTAATTTTAAAGTCTAATATACAAGTTATTGTCATAAAAAGTGCTTGGGGACCTGGGTCCTGCCCCAGGGGACATGTATCAATGCAAAAAAAAGTTTTAAAAATGGACGGAGAGCGGAGAAGACCCCCCCCCCCGGAGAGCGGAAGGAGAAGACCCCCCCGGAGAGCGGAAGAAGAAGCCCCCCTGGTATTAGAGCTAAAGAAGACAGGGGGGCCTCCGGAGCAGACTAATAAATGATTTTAAAAACCCTTGTGTTGTGTGTTTAATAACTATCACTTTGCCTCCAGGTGAATGGGTAGGGGTACGATGTACCCCATATCCATTCACTTAGGGTGGGGGGCCGGTATCTGGGGGCCCCCTTATTTGAGGGGACTCCCAGATTCCGATAAGCCCCCGCCCGCAGACCCCGACAACCAACGGCCAGGGTTGTCGGGAAGAGGTCCTGTCCTCATCAACATGGGGACAGGGTGCTCTGGGGTGGGGGGGCCCGCAGTGCGCCCCCCTGCCCCAGAGCACCCAACCCCCCCATGTTGAGGGCATGCGGCCTGGTACGGCTCAGGAGGGGGGGGCGCTCGCTCGTCCCCACTCCCATTCCTGGCCGGCCGGGTAGCGTGCTTTGGATACGGGTCTGGTATGGATTGTAGGGGGACCCCCTACGTCGATTTTTCGGCGTAGGGGGGGTCTCCTTACAACCCATACCAGACCTAAGGGCCTGGTATGCTCCTGGGGGGGGAACCCATGCCGGTTTTGATTTTACAAATTGCCGTGGAGTTCTCCCTCAGGAATGCATACCAAATGCTGTCGCTTGAATGTGCTTTTACATGGTGTTACTAACTTTACACTTTGTAAAAGCAGCCCTAATTTTACACTTGCAAACTAAAACTTACGGCGAAAAAACCAAGCTGAAAAGCTTTGTGGTTCGCCCTAAGTGCTAATTTGCATACCAGAAGCGGCATTTCGACTCGAAATGCCCCCAGCGGCGGATGCGGTACTGCATCCTAAGATCCGGCAGTGTAAGTCCCTTACACATGTCGGATCTTCTGCCTAACTTTGGAAAACTGATTCTGTGGATCAGTTCCAAAGTTAGAACCAGGGATACGATGGCTTACGCTGGCGTATCCCTTTTGAGGATCTGGCCCCTGATTCTGTGGATCAGTTCCAAAGATAGAAACATGGATACGACGGCGTATCAGTAGATACGCCGGCGTATCCCTTTTGAGGATCTGGCCCTATGAGTAAAGATTTCCTTAGAAAACTTGGGTTAATGGATTGCCTTTCAAAACTGATACTATGGGCCAAATTCCCAAAAAAGCTGCCTAACTTAACTTTCAGCAGTTAAGTTACACTGAGGCCCCGTACACACGACAGAGTTTCTCGGCAGAATTCACCGAGAAACTCGGTCAAAACCCGGATTCTGCCGAGAAACTCTGTCGTCTGTACAGTTTTGGCTCGATGGAGCCGCCGAGGAGCTCGACGAGAAAATAGAGAACATGTTCTCTATTTTCTCGTTGTTCTATGGGAGAAGGCGGCCCGCCGAGCTCCTCGGCGGCTTCATCCCAAAACTCGACGAGGAACTCGACGTGCCAAGCACGTCGAGTTCCTCTGTCGTGTGTACGGGGCCTCACTTAAAATTTCTACCTAAGTGCCTGATCCACACGCAAGCACTTACCTAGAAATTACACGCCGTGTAACTTAAGTGCCTCCGTCGCAAGGCGGTCCTCCTCTCCGGGGGGCATTTAAAATTTAAATGAGGCGCGCTCCCGCGCCCGGCCGTACTGCGCATGCGTGTGACGTAATTTTCCCGAAGTGCAGCGCGCGAACGTAATTTACGCCGGGCTTTGTGGATTGCGACGGGACACTAAAGTTGCGACGGGTGAAAAAAAAAAAAAACGCCGGGAAAACAAAAACAAAAAAGAAAAATTGTCAGCGTCGCTCGGCATGCATTCCTGAGAGGGAGAACTCCATGCCAATTTTCAAAGAAAAAAACGGCATGGGTTCCCCCCCAGGAGCATACCAGGCCCTTAGGTCTGGTATGGGTTGTAAGGAGACCCCCCCTACGCCGAAAATTCGACGTAGGGGGTCCCCCTACAATCCATACCAGACCCGTATCCAAAGCACGCTACCCGGCCGGTCAGGAAAGGGAGTGGGGACGAGCGTGCGCCCCCCCCCCTGAGCCGTGCCAGGCCGCATGCCCTCAACATGGGGGGGTTGGGTGCTCTGGGGCAGGGGGGCGCACTGCGGGCCCCCCCACCCCAGAGCACCCTGTCCCCATGTTGATGAGGACAGGACCTCTTCCCAACAACCCTTGCCGTTGGTTGTCGGGGTCTGCGGGCGGGGGCTTATCGGAATCTGGGAGTCCCCTCAAATAAGGGGGCCCCCAGATACCGGCCCCCCACCCTAAGTGAATGGATATGGGGTACATCGTACCATTACCCATTCACCTGGAGGCAAAAAGTTATTAAACACACAACACAAGGGTTTTTAAAATAATTTATTAGTCTGCTCCGGAGGCCCCCCCTGTCTTCTTTATTAGCTCTAATACCAGGGGGGGCTTCTTCCTCCACTCTCCGGGGGTCTTCTTCCACTCTCCGGTTGGGGTTTCTTCTTCCGCTCTCCGGGGGGGGGGGGTCTTCTCCGCTCTCCGGGGGTCTTCTCCGCTCTCCGGGGGTCTTCTTCTATCTTCGCCGCTCTCCGCTGTTGACTCGGCGCACCCCGGTTCTTCTGCAGCTGTCCGGTGCCTTCTTCTTCAGCGATGGCTGCCTGCTATCTTCGTGTGTTAGCTCAATTACTAACAGGCAGCCAGCGCGGTCTTCTGTGACGTCTTCTCCCTTCTTCCGATGTTGACACGTTGCCTCTTCTCACTGCAATGATGGAAGCGCGCCTTGCATCCCATTTATATAGGCATCACCGTCCCATCATGCTCCGGTAGGTACCCACGTGGTGGGTGCACGTGGGTAGGCACCCACCACGTGGGTACCTACCGGAGCATGCGAAGATAGAAGAAGACCCCGGAGAGCGGAGAAGACCCCCCCCGGAGAGCGGAAGAAGAAACCCCCCCCGGAGAGCGGAAGAAGAAACCCCCCCTGGTATTAGAGCTAATAAAGAAGACAGGGGGGGCCTCCGGAGCAGACTAATAAATTATTTTAAAAACCCTTGTGTTGTGTGTTTAATAACTAACTTTTTGCCTCCAGGTGAATGGGTAGGGGTACGATGTACCCCATATCCATTCACTTAGGGTGGGGGGCCGGTATCTGGGGGCCCCCTTATTTGAGGGGACTCCCAGATTCCGATAAGCCCCCGCCCGCAGAACCCGACAACCAACGGCAAGGGTTGTCGGGAAGAGGTCCTGTCCTCATCAACATGGGGACAGGGTGCTCTGGGGTGGGGGGGCCCGCAGTGCGCCCCCCTGCCCCAGAGCACCCAACCCCCCCATGTTGAGGGCATGCGGCCTGGCACGGCTCAGGAGGGGGGGGCGCTCGCTCGTCCCCACTCCCTTTCCTGACCGGCCGGGTAGCGTGCTTTGGATACGGGTCTGGTATGGATTGTAGGGGGACCCCCTACGTCGAATTTTCGGCGTAGGGGGGGGTCTCCTTACAACCCATACCAGACCTAAGGGCCTGGTATGCTCCTGGGGGGGGGAACCCATGCCGGTTTTGAATTTACAAATTGCCGTGGAGTTCTCCCTCAGGAATGCATACCAAATGCCGTCGCTTGAATGGGCCTTTACAAGGTGTGACTAATTTTCCACATTGTAAAACCAGCCCTAGTTTTGCGCAAGCAAATCGGAACTTACGCAGAAATCACAATGCTGAAAAGCGTTGTGGATCTGCTTAAGTCCTCATTTGCATACTCAAAGCGGCATTTCAATGAGAAATGCCCCCAGCGGCGGATGCGGTACTGCATTCTAAGATCTGACTGTGTAAGTGTCTTACACATGTCAGATTTTCTGCCTAACTTTGGAAAAAGCCTTTTGAGGATCGTTTCCAAAGTTAGCCACAGACTGAACAGCAGTTCCGCCTGCGTATCTCTTTTGGGAATCAGGCCCTATATTCGTAACCTATGCAACTTCAAAATCATAAGGTATAAGAAGAGACAGAGTAGAAAAGAAAAGTGAAGAGTAAAGAAGAAGTAGTGGGGAGGGGTCCACCGGCTCGATCCAGAAGTCACAGTCAGACCTGTATGATCAGTAAAACTTTAAATCATCTACCATGGCATTAAAATGCTGTTGGTAAGAAATGTTCTATCCAAGGTTGCCATAATTTACGGAATTTAGGAATTTGGTTTTGTTCAATAGCCGCCATTTTTGCGTGTATCACAACATTGTTCATTCTTTGTTTTCTCTTGGCCAACTCCAAAGAGGGAGTTTTCCAAGCTCTCGTCACAGTTTGTTTTGCTGCTGTGAGCAAAAATAAAAAAAGTTTAAATTGGACATGAGCCAGACTATCTTGTTTAAGATAAAGTAATGTCGTAGTAGGATTGGGTTGGAGGGTTACGTTAAACATTTTGGAGGCATATGTATATATTTCTTTCCAAAATGTTTGTACTGTCCAGTGGACATTTTCAATGGGGACTTCATTTTGGACTACGAAATCTACAAATTACAACACATGATAAAACAGTAATCATATTCTAGAATTGTACATTCACTGTAAAGTGTATGGATTTTATTGTTTGCATTATTATTGGTGCAGTATAACATTTTCAGCATATAAAAAGTACTTGGAATAAAATCAGTACTTGGATTAAAATATTTTTCCCAGCAATTCTTTGTTGATTAAATGTGAATACTGATTTAAAAGAACTGTTAAATTACCCAAGGGTCTTGATAATTGCAGCACGTTTTAAAGAGGCATCTCTTTTTCATGTGTTACATTTTATTATTATGTTTTCATTTTACTTAACTGCAGATGGATTGCTTAACATCTAAAACGTTCACCATCTATAGTATTACATTTTACTAAAATCAAGTACTGATTGGTTTACTGGTCTGTTGAAATACACATAGTCCCTTCATCCAGCTCTACAGTATATTTATAATCTTACAGAACCATGCATTGAATAGGAGTGCATGCTGCACAGTACATGCTCACAATGCTTTTACACAAAGAAAAACTTTTCTAGCAGGGAGGTAAATCATTTTTTTTACAGAGGAGAAATAAAAAGTGCCAAATTACAGTTTTTGGCTGGATAGTTTTTTATATATAGATAAAGGATATTAAGAAATGCAATTGATTATATTATAAACCTAGCAATACAAATGTATACATACTAAATACCCAGCTCTACCCAAATACACTTGAATCAATACCAGAGGTCATATTTTCATTGTATTGTAGATGATCTACGAGCAACTATTGGGAATACTTCCAGTGAAGGTAAATTGGGTCTCTGGCCCTCCAGGAGGCAATGCCCTTAGTTTGTAATAATGTACATTTGATTAGTCAGTCTTTAGGTAAAAACAAAGTTGAACCACGGTAAGGGGGTGATTTAAAAAGAGGCAGCTATCCTCAGAGTTGTGTCTAGCAACTCTGCAAAACATATTAAAAACAGAGGGGGGGCGCCTCTCTCCCTGTGCCTGTGTGGGTATTCTCTGGAAACTCAGATTTCCTCCTACGTTCTTGGTAGGTTGATGGGCCCCTGTCTAAAATTGCCCTAGAATGTGTACTGTATGAATGTGAGTTAGGGAACTTAGGGCCAGATTCACAAAAGAGATACGACGGTGTATCTCCTGATACGCCGTCGTATCTCTGTGATCCGCCCATCCTAACTATGCGGCTGATTCATAGAATCAGTTACGCATAGATAGCCCTAAGATCCGACAGGTGTAATTGACTTACACCGTCGGATCTTAGGATGCAATTCTAGGCCGGCCGCTAGGTGGCGATTCCATGGCGGTCGGCGTAGAATATGCAAATGACTCACTATAAAAGTGCCTATAATAAATAAAGCTAAAAACTCCAGAAAACTATATAAAAAAATCAGTTTAATGTACAGTACTTTTGACATACATCTAACAAAAGAACCCAAACCTGTATTGATATCAATTTCTGACATCTCTTTCAGAGCAACACTCTTTGCTAAAGGTGGCACAGGCTGACAACAGGAGAAAGCAAGGTAACGCTGATGACTTAACAATGTTCTGCTATTCCTTTAGGCCCCATTAACACCTGAGCGTAGCGTTTTTGAGCGCGTATTCGCACGTTTGCGTTGTCTGACATTTTTGAACTTTGTCGTTTTTTATTGTAGCCAATAGGAAAAATTATCTCTTTCATCATTTGTTGCTATATTTGTAGATTTTTTTTATCTTCTTCCTAGGTGAATATTCTATTTCACAGAAAAGATTAAAGCGTCAAAACGCCCGTAGAAACGATTGTTGTCGCGCTAGACGTTTGAATCGAGCATTTCCATTAGTTTCTATGGGAATACAAACGTTCAAAAAACGCCCAAATCAGCCCAATTCGTGACCCCCTTTTGGGTCAAATGATGATTTGCTAGGGGGTCACAAAATAATGGGCTGTTCCTGAAGCCTGCAGCATGGCTGGGGGGCAGAGACTAGAAGTCAGCTGACATGAGGAATGTGAAGTGGGAGGGGCTGGAGAAGACCCTATCTCCTGATTTCAGCATAGGTGTCACTGCTACGAAACACCACAAAGTCTGAGAATGCGGAGACACAGTGAGTAACACTACCTGTGATTATAGTTGCCATTAAAAGTCCCCACTACAGTTCTCAGATCAGCAGATGACCTTGATTAAGAGCACCTAAGTTAAGAACCTGATCAGAACTCCCCGCCAGCACCACCACTGATCCTAATAACCCCACCCCCCACCAAGAAATAAGAGAATAAATAAAAATAGAGAATGCATGGAAGGGAGAGAAAAAGAGGGGAAGGAACAAAGAAAAAAGGAGCGAAAGACGGCTAAAGAGAGGGATTGAGGGGGGGGGGGAGAAAGGAGAAAAAGAGTTAGAGGGGTACATCCTCAAATGTACCATAAGGGGATTTAATACTGGTAATAGTAGGCTAGGTTCATATTTTAACTGTGACATTTATTTTATTTAATCATATATTATGGGCACACAAATGCTTTTGTTTTATTTAACCATGCCCCTTTAAGTCCACCCCCTCCACTGTTAACACAATTTGGCCACAGCCACTGTTCACTGCAGCGCGCTATGCGTGCCTCCTTACTACTCTCCTAGGGTAACTCAAAGGTGTCCCAAATCTCTTGCCATCCTATAGCATGTACTACAAAAAGAAATTGCTGTACGCCGCTAAAATGTTCGGGTTTGGCTTGACGAAAAGGTGGCAACCCTAGGCCCGGTGAGGATAAGAGCATCGCCGGCATGGTCTCCCAGCCAGGGGAAGAGAGAGGAGAGGAAGAGGCGAGCTGCCCGTATCAGCAGAGAGCGGAATTGCCCGCTGTAATAGCTTTCATTAGAACTTCTAGTGTTCCCGGGGCTCATGTCACGTAGCTCCACCTCTAGGTCCGGCACCTTTGATCGACAGAACGCCGGTCCAGTGTCAGACATGTGACGTCATCAAAAGCGTTGGGCTAAGAGGTAGGGCTATGTGACGATGAGCCCCGGGAAGACGGGCAATCCCGCTCTCTGCTTATCCGGCCGGCTTGCCTCTTCCTCTGCACAGGTGAGGCTGTATTGGACACAGGCAGGCCAGGCTGTATTGGGCACAGGCAATGCTGTATTGGGCACAGATCACGCTGTATGGGGCACAGGCAGTTCAGACTGTATTGGGCACAGGCAGGCCAGGCTGTATTGGGCACAGGCAACGCTGTATTGGGCACAGGTCATGCTGCATTGGGCACAGGCAATGCTGTATTGGGCACAGGTCACGCTGTATGGGGCACAGGCAGGCCAGGCTGTATTGGGCACAGGCAGGCCAGACTGTATTGGGCACGGGCAACGCTGTATGGGGCACAGGTCACGCTGCATGGGGCACAGGTCACGCTGCATGGGGCACAGGTCACGCTGCATGGGGCACATGTCACGCTGCATGGCGCACAGGTCACGCTGTATGGGGCACAGGTCACGCTGTATGGGGCACAGGTCATGCTGCATTGGGCACAGGTCACGCTGTATGGGGAACCGGTCACGCTGTATGGGGCACAGGTCACGCTGTATGGGGCACAGGTCACGCTGCATTGACACTAGGGCGGCTCTGGGGGGCCCCATACAACATTTTGCTATGGGGCCCTGTGATTTCTAGTTACGCCCCTGGTGAGAGCCTAAGTGCTTTCATACTAGAGCGGTGCGCTTACAGGACGTTAGAAAAAGTCCTGCAAGCAGAATCTTCGGGGCGGTGCGGAAGCGGTGTATATACCATTTCTTCCGCCGCTAGCGGTGGTTAAATGTGCCCCACTTTTGGCCAAAAAGTGCCGCTAATACAATGGTAAAGAGTCGCTAAATCTAGCAGCACTTTACCGCTGGCAGTGCAAAAGGGGTCTATATGTGGTTAACCTTTCATAGTTACCTGTATGGCTAATGCTGCCTTCTGGCATATGAAGAAAAGTGTAATTTCTGATCATAGATCAGTCTGGTTGATTTGCCTGAAAATTGTCATTTGTATGGCCAGCATTAGAACTCAGTTTCAGTTACAGTGGCCATACAAATGACAATTTTTTGCCATTTTTATTTGTCCCTTGCTAGTTCATCGTCTTATCTCTCTCCCTGGTGCATTATGTTTGTTAATTTTGGTGACAAAATAGTTTCATGTATTCTTGCTGTTATTCTTATGCATATGATGTCAGATGTTAATGCTCTCCTATGATTGACAGGTAATCAGCAGACATCTGTACTAAAAAACAGGGAATGAATAAGTCTGTAATTTTATTTCTTTGTAATCCTGCTGTGTGGGAAGCTTGGAAATTAGCAATCAGTAAGGTCAACTTAGAGCTGGTAAAGTGAGCTGTTAGGCAGTTTAACATACTGATCATTCTGCCTGTGGATGGGGGGAAAATATCATTGCAAAAGATTGCTGTAACACTTTACACTCTTTTTAGAAATGTAAGTCGAATAAATGAAGCTTGAAATGTTTATTTTATGTCAAGTGAAATTTTGTCCAACAATTTATACTTTTACACAATTTAAGAGTTGTCTGTGATAAAATGAACAACTCCCAGATGATTTCATCTATTTTGGTTGGTAGCACAGAGGCTATGCTGCCTCCTTCTGTTTTACACATCTCCAAAGGACTAATTAGTCCCAATTAGATACTTTGATTTCACCTGTGTCACCACTTCCGTGTGAATCTGATCCCAATCATTAAATCTCATCTGTGGGCAAAAAAAAACGTCCTCCATCTGTATCCCTCACTGACACCACATGTGGCTGGTCCCATTCTGCTGAGGTCAAAGCTGCAGACGCCTTTCTGGATCCTGAGAAGCCCCCGTCCATGGACAGCAAATAATAATGGCAGGAAAGAGAGAAAGAGCAGAGAGGGAATCAGTCTTTTTTTCACCAAGCGTGCTGCTGTAGTGGTACCCCTGTGCGGCCGCTGAGTGTAGTAATTCCACCTGTCACCCTGCCCAGCCGGCATTAACTTCTAATCACTCTCCAGACAATGAACAGTTTATCAGCTTTGTTTTTGTATTTTATTGAGGGATTAAATTTGTATGGGGTAAAGGGAATATGGGATGCCCAGATCAATAGTATTTAATTCGCGAAAATGTAGATTGGAACTTTTAATTGACAGTCTCTAAAGCCCCAGACTCCTCCAGCACAATGCTTTATGATGAACTGTTACTTCATCTGCTGTGCAATACTTGGTTCCTATCACAGCTAGCACATGGTTAGGTCCAACTTCGAATTAGGCCTAACTTTGTATATATGCCATTTGCTGGCAGGGGACTGCAGACCCCTTTGGTGTAGCAACCAATAACAATAGAAAATGTCCTTCTGTGCTAGCTGTATCTAGGTGGACTACTGGTCCCGAGCAATCCTATACAAATTCTGCCAGCCCTCCTGGCTGCAGCAACCGACTCCAATGCCAGTAACATCACAGTCTCTCCCTCTGGCTCTATATCCACTCCTGGCATGCCTCTCCCAGATCTTCTGACTGTGTCACTCACTGAAATGACAGGTAGATCCTTCCTGAAGATTTGCCTGGCAGTGTTTCCCGCTGTCCTCTACTTCTCCTGTTCAGGACACCCCTTGTTTGGGTTGTATGGAGGGGTTCCCTTTCAGCTCTGAGCTCCAGCCCAAAGTCGCGACAGCCTAACACTCCTTCTCTCAGTTCTTCCACGCGAACAACTCCTCCCCAGCTGGGCTGATCCAAGGTCCTAAGGAGTCCTGGCTGGGATTGGTCAGGGCTCCTTACACACCCCAGACAGCTCCACCTCTCTTCCCCTCCTCTGCTTCGACAATCTTCTTGAAGTCAGAGGTTGGTTACCAAGAAGGGACTGTGAGTCAACCACCTACACTAAACCACTCCCCAGCTCCCAGATCAAAACAAATAATTTTGATGATGCTTAAGTGAAATAAAAAGTGAAATATTCCTTTAAATATCGTACCTGCTGGGTGTCTATAGTATGCCTGCGAAGTGGCATGTGTTTCCCGTGTTTATAACTGTCCCTGCACAAAATTAAACTTCTATAGGAAAAAAGTCATTTAAAACTGCTTGCGGCTTTAGTGTAATGTTTGGTTCCTGCAATATGGATGAAAATCATTGAGAAAAATGGCATGGGTCCGCCCCCCCCCCCCCCCTAGGTCATTACCAGCCCCTTTGGGTTTTGTATGGATATTAAAGGGAACCCTGCACCCAAATTAAAAAAAAGGAAAGGCGTGGCCCCCAGGCCCTATATACTCTGAACAGCAGTATACAGGCGGTGAAAACAAGACAGGGACTGTAGGTTTGTTGTTAAGCAGAATCTATTGGTAATTTTGAACTGGTACATTTTTAAAGTGTAGCTCCAGCGAAAAAATATATTTTTAAGCTTTTTTGGAAAACATAGGAAAGGGTTATCACCCCTGTAACATTTGTTTTGCTGTCTGTGTACCTGTTCTGAAGATTTCACCTCACTTTCTGTCCCAATGACAATTTTTTGGGGAAAATTTGCGGTTTTTAGTGAAACAAGGATTGGCGATAAAGCATCAGTTGAGAGGAGACACCTTTTTCTCATATTAACTCTTACAGGAGAGAAGTAAGTCCCTTAATACGGGTAGATTTCCTCTCACTTCCTGTTGTCTCCTTCCGTTTGCAAATAGTAGGAGTCGTTTGTAAGTTGGATGTTTGAAAGTAGGGGCCTTCCCTATATACTCTGCAGAAATTTGGGTCTTAGGTGTTGGTGTTGCCACAACACTGTAACCCCTTACAGTTACTCTTGGTGAGCGCTGGAACACCCTGCTGTGAACTATTATATCAAGAATTGTAATTACATGCCATTGTTGAACAGTGGTAGAAAAATTGGGCCTTTGGTGGTGGTGGTGGTGCTGGTGACACAACACTGTAATCCCTCACAGTTACTCTTGGTGGACGCAGGAATGGGCCCTGCTGTGAAATATTAGATCAAGAATTGTAATATCATGTCCCTGTGGAACAGAAGCAGAAAAATTGGGCCTTAGGCACTGGTGCCACAACACAGCAACCCCACACAGATATTCTAGTTGGAGCACAGGAATGAGCCCTGCTGCAAAGTATTGCATCAAAAATTGTAATTACACGCCCCTGTTAAACAGGGGCAGACAAATTTGGCCTTAGCCACTGGTGGCGGTGCCCAGAACCAAAAATGTTCTTACAAGCTATCAGCATGATCATTGAGAAGGAAGAGGATAGTCACTCAGCATAACAGGATAGTCACTCAGCATAGCAGGATAGTCACTCAGCATCAGCATAGGCAGTCTTGAAGGAATCAGACATTTAAAAAATATATATATTCGGTTACATCAGCATCAAAGTGCTTAGTAGCTGGTGGTGATCCAAGACTGATTCATTTTTCTAAAGGTCAGTCGATCAATGTAACCCAGTGATCAGTTACAAAGCCTCCAGCAGCACTGAATGTGCGTTCCGAAAGAAAGCTGGATGCAGGACAGGCCAGTAGCTCAATTGCCAGAGGATTTTTGGTGGGAAAGGTCTGATCTTGCCCCTAGGTATTCCTGCACCATGTAAAACAGATGCTGGCGATGGTTGCTGGAACCGATCATACCTTGGGGCTGCAGACTAAAAAATTGTTTGAACGCACTGGTCAGACGGCCACCTTCTCCACCGCTCCTTCTTTGACTGACCAAAGCCTCAGCAACATGTTGTCCAGGACCAGGATTTTGTAACCTCCCAGTCTCTGGGAATGCGTTGCACAGACCTTTCTGCAAGGAGAAGATGTTTTATCCTCTGCTCCCTCTGCAATGACAAGATAAGGTCTGCAACCTTACCCTTGTAACGTGGCTCAAGGAGGGTTTAAAGACAGTAATGAGGACTTTCCTTGATACCACGAATACGAGGATCCTTCTGTAGGCTTTGCAGGATCAGCGTAGGTTTGCTGAGGCATTTGGTCCAGAGTCCTCTGGATCGTTTAGGACAACATGATCCGCAGCTACCTCAACCCAGCCACGTACAAGTCCATGGGTTTCATGGGACTGCAATTGATCCTTTGAAGACTGCTGCTGATGCTGAGTGCTAGGCTCCACCTCCATGCTGACACAATCCTCCTCCTCCCTCTCCTCCTCCCCCTCTCTGTGTGATAGGTGGGAAAGCAGGACCACTGTCTGGATAAAGGGGGCCTTGATAGGTAAGGAAGTCCTGTTCTGCCTCAAGTGCCATGGCCATTATTTGGCGTGTGCTCCAACAGGTGGATAAGAGGGACAGTGTAACTGATGCATGCACTGTCACTGTTTACCATCCTTGTGGCCTCCTCAAATGGTGACAGGACAGTGCATGCATCCCTGATCATGGTGTGGGGGGAAAAACAAGCTCCCCTGACCCTGTCCTGGTGCCATATTGGCACATATACTCATTGATGGCCCTCTGCTGCATGTGCAGCCACTGCAACATGGCCAACGTAGAGTTCCACCTGGTGGGCATGTCACAGATTAGGCGGTTCTTGGGCAGGTTGTATTCCTTTTGCATGTCAGCCAGTCGAGCTCTGGCATTATATGACTGTCACAAATGCACACAGAGATTCCTGGCCTGCTTCAGGACATCCTTTAAGCTCGGGTACCTACCCAAGAACCGCTGCTGCACTACCAAGTTAAGGACGTGAGCAAAACAGGGCACATGGGTCAGTTGTCCCCGTAGGAGGGCGGAGACTAGGTTGGTGCCATTGTCGCAAACCACCATTCCTGGTATAAGCTGGCGTGGCATCAACCACCTCTGAGCCTGCCCCTGCAGAGCTGACAGAACCTCTGGCCCAGTGTGGCTTCTGTCCCCCAAGCACACCAGCTCAAGCACTGCATGGTATTTTTTTGCCTGCGTACCTGCTTAGCCCCTTGAAGGCCTATGGAGCACCACTGGTTCTGAGGACAAATCAGCACATGAAGAGGCCATGGAGGAAGAAGAAGAAAAGGAGGGGTGGAGGAGAGAGGTGTGTTACAATCACCAGTAGTAGCATTTTGGAGGTGTGGTGGCGGAACAACCTCCAACATTACTGTACCTTGTCCTGCATCCTTCCCAGCTGCCAGCATGGTCACCCAATGTGCTGTGAAAGATAGGTAATGTTCCTGTCCATGCCTGCTGTACCATGAGTCGACGGTAATATGCACCTTACCACTGACCGACCTGTCAAAGCAAGGCATGGACATTGACTTCCCATGCCGGTAGAGAGCCAGAATTGCCTTCTGTGAGAAAAAGTGGCGGTCGGAACCAACTACTGAGATACGGCAAATTCCACAAACTCACGGAAGGGGGCAGAGTCTACCAACTGAAAAGGCAAAAAGGCAGCAGTTGAAGTGATAGAAATTTAGCCAAGCTAGCATTCAACCGCTGGGCATGTGGATGGCTGGGAAAGAACCTATTTTGGCGCTGCAGCAGCTGGGGCAGGGAAATTTGCCTGGTACAATCTGACGTCAGTGTACCAATAGCAGATTGCCCGCAAGTACTTGGCTGTGACACACCTAATTCCTCTCAGTGCAGCTTTCAGAGAGGACTGAAGGTATAGTGGGGTTGGAGATCCCAGCTGATGAGGAGCAAGGAGAGGTCTGCTTTGTTCTTTAGTGTGGGCCTTTTAGGTACGCTTGCCAACAAACTGCATGGCAGGTCGACATATGTCTGGTCAAGCATGTGGTGATCATGCAGGGTGATGTTTTGGCCACGCGAGATACGCTTGCGACATATGTTACAAATAGCAGAGGTGCGATCTGATGCACTTGTGTAAAAAAAGGCCCACACCAAAGAACTTTTGGAATAATGCGGAGAGACAGTAGAGCCCTGCACCTGCAGAGCTCTGCGGTGGGATGCAGTCGGTGTGCTACCCTTAAGCTGACCCCTGGAGGGCCTCCTCCTCTTCTCTTCTATCAGGCAACCACGTGGAGTCAGTGACCTCATCATCCCCTCCCTCCTCATCACTGGAGCAAACCTGGCAGTATTGTCAGGAACGTTACTTACCGAGGCCGAGATGCTGAGGGCGGCTCACCTTTGCGACCCTGTGCAGACCACTCCCTGGAGTTAGAACAGAGGAGGGACGGCACAAGGAGGCACCTGTGCCGGGAACTGGTAGGCAGACTTGGTGCAGCTGACGGAAACAGGGCAGGTGCAGAGGACTGGAGACAGTCGTTGATCAGGCAGGAACAGGCAGGTAAGTCCAGAAGGGATCAACAGGAAACAAAGGCAAATCCGGGTCACAGGCCGTGGGTCAGGAGTTGGAGAGATCAGAGGAAGTCCGTGAGAGCAAGCCAAGGTCAAGGGGCAGGAGACAACAGCAAATCCGATAAGCAGGCAGGGGTCAAGTGTAGGAGATGGCAGAGAATCGTCAAGGTCCAATCCGGGTCAAGCAGGTCTGGGTATACAGGTTTCCAAGGTTCTCTCACAGGGTAAAGCTGACAACGAACCAGCAACTAGCAGAGGGGAAGGGGCTGGCTTAAATAGGCCGCACTGGCCACTGATTGGTCCACAGAAAGTACAGGTTCAGCACCAGGCTCAAATGGATAGCAAGCAAAGTAATACTTGAGCAGTGGCTCAGAGGCAAAGAGCTGGACTCACAATGGACAGGTCCCAGGTTCAATTCCACCCAGAGCCAACTGGGGAAATGTGACCGTAAAGGGCAGTGCCCTGACAAGTATGCTGCAGCTGGGGGAACATGCCAGATTGCTGTCCTTCTTGGGCACACCCTCTCTCTGGGCTCACGTTACTGCCTTCCTCTAACTGGGTACCATCATCGGAGCCTTCAAAACGCTGCCCATCCTCCTGCAGCATGTACCCAACACTGTGGTCAAACAGTTCGGGGGACTCCTCAGGAGGACATGGTGGGACTAGGGAAGGAGTGACTGATGCCATTGATCAGAGGCCACTATGGCAGCTGGTTTGCCAGACAAAGTACCCTGAGCCTGGGTGAGAGAGGATGAGGAGGATGAGGACTGCTTGGTCATCCACTCTACCAAGTCTTCAGCATGTTGTGGCTCAACACGACCAGCTGCCGAAAAAAAGGACAAGCGTGTCCCACGGCCACGTGCTGATGAAGATGCACCGTGTTCACAACCAGCACTGTTGCCTCTAGACGCAGAGCCTGCTTGCCCTCTTTTATCGGTTCATGACTGTCTGCCTCTCCTTGTTGTCCTTCCAGACATACTAATGGCCAGGAGGGAGATGTAGCTGCACAAAGCTGGGATGTATATATATACTAATTATACTGCAGCTAGCAGAATCAACTGCCTGCCTGTAGTATTATTAGTAAGAGAACACCAGCAATTGTCTTGAGTTAGCATTAGTTGCACGCTGTGCAAAGGACACAGTACACTAACTGAAAATACTGCAGCTCCCTGCCTGTGGTATTAGTCTGAGAACACCAGCAATTGTATTCAGGTAGCTTTAGGTACACACTGTGCACAGGACACAGTACACTAAGTGAAAATACTTGCAGGTCCTGTGGTGGAAGTAAAAATAAAATGAATATCTTATTCTATGTTACGTAGTGTTAAAATCACTTAAATGTTGCCAAATGTTGCTTTTCTTATATATTGTTTTATATTCCTTTATTTCTTGATCGCTATAAGGTATAATACATATGTATGTGAGTGTATTAGAAAATTATTTTCCTTTATAAGATTTGTCAGATATGAAATTAAGTTTTAAAAGTTATGAATTCAGCATTGAAAATACGAAGGATTGTTGAAAGCAGCTCCATCCCCCCTCCCTTCTACTGCATTCTAAAGTGGAATTCAACACCCCCTCTTCCTGTCTTCATCTGACCAGAGGATTTCTTCCAAATAAGGACTTCCATTTCTTTCCCTTTGCTCCTGGACGTTGGAATGTGTGGGAGGATTAGTGGGTGTATCTGTATAATGTGAACCAATCAACTGTATGCCTTGTGATTCTATGCTTTTAATAAAGCTGTGTAGGCTGAAGCTCAGTCTCTTGGCTGGCGAACGCTGGACAGGTGAGATGCGAATCTTTTTGTCTGGTCCACATATTTCACCTTATTAATTTGAATCAAACGGCAGGATGGGTTAGCCCTGAGATTGGATCAGGGGTCAAATCGCTATCAGTCCCTGCCTGTGGTATTAGTCTGAGAACACCAGCAATGGTATTAAGGTAGCTTTAGGTGCACACTGTGCAAAGGAAACAGTACACTAACTGACAATACTTGCAAATCCCTGCCTTTGGTATTAGTATGAGAACACCAGCAATTGTATTCAGGTAGCTTTAGGTGCACACTATGCAGAGGACACAGAACACTAAGTGAAAATACTGCAGCTAGCGCAATCACCTGCCTGTCTGTCAGTATAATATACAGGAACGGATCTAGCTAAACTGAATACAGTGTATAAATATATATACAACACCTGGGATGCATATACTGTATATCCTCTACACACTGTAACTGCAGCTAACTGACTCGCCTGCCTGCTCTATCGAACTCAATTGAAATGACACTTTCTCTCTCTCCCTCTCTCTGACTGTCTTTCACCACTGCCGCACACTACACAAGGCCGCCATGCAGGTGTTGAAAAATATTGCACTCATTCAAAACCTAACCAGCGGCAACTAGACAGTGTTATATTACAGTGTTATATTACACCAAAACCAGATAAAGAGACAAAAAACAACAGCTGCGCTATAATAAAGAATGAGTATAGAGAGGCCTCTATAGAAATAAAGTGAATAAATGGATAATAAATATCAATCAAACTGAGTGAACAATAATAAATAAATCTATCCCCAGGTGAAATAAATAAAATAAGAAAAAACAGTGACAGGTATAATCATGAGAGTCCAATTAATGAACAGTCCGTGAGTAGTAATCAACAGTTCATGAAATAGTGATCCCCAAACAATGATATTGAATCACAGGAACTTGTGTGAAACAGTGATTATCTAGTGTACAAACTGTCAGCATCCAGAAATTGTGAAGAAAGGAAAAACCTCCACCCAAAGTAATAGCAGCCTCTTACCGACTGATATTGATCTCTAGTTAGGAGATCACATACGCTTTAGAGGTTGATAATCCATACAGCTTTCCACCAGGGGGATCCTCCATGTAGATAGTCACATCCAGTGCATATATCGATATGTCATGAAAAGAGAGCTCACATAGTGTAAAATCCAAGGTGTGTTTAATGAAGTATCTAAAAACGCACTTACAATTCAGATGAGAGTAAGGCCCCGTACTCACGACCAAACATGTCTGCTGAAACTGGTCCGCAGGCCAGTTTCAGCAGACATGTTTGGTCGTGTGTGGGCGCGAGCGGGCCGAATTCCAGCAAACATTTGCCCGCCGGGCCTTTTCCCAGCGGACAAATATTCCTGGACTTGTTTTAAAACAGTCCGCTGGAATCCTGCCCGCTCGGACATGTACGGTCGTCAGTACAGACCTACCGTACATGTCCAGGCGCCCGCCGTCCCTCGCATGCGTCGAATGACTTCGACGCATGCGTGGAAGCATTTTAAAGGCGGGCCGCCCACGTCGCTGCGTCATTGTCGCGGCGACACCGCGTCATCGACGCGGCGACACCGCGGACACGCCCCGCGTATTGTTTACGCGCGGACTTCTGTACGATGGTGTGTACAACCATCGTACAGAAGCCCTCTGGCAGACATGTATGGTGAAAACGGTCCGTCGGACCGCTTTCACCATACATGTTTGGTCGTGAGTACCCGGCCTAAGAAGCATGTAAAAATCGAGCCGGCCGTCTCCTCGATATGCCTGCCCATCTTCCGGGTTCAGCTGGTAAAGCGGTGACGTCAGAACGTCGCCTGCCCAACGTTTCATCGCAAAGAGGACGTGGTCACGGGATAACGGGCGGCGTTCTGACCACCGCTTAAATAGACTAACTTATCTCATAACCTCGCTGTGAGTCCCAAGGAAACTGTATGGACACCATTTTTGGTCAGGGATCATGTAAGGGAAAAAACAGGCTGAAACACCAGGGGAATGTAGTAATCATCCCAACTAGTATATTCAACTTACACAGCGCTAAAAATGTTCAAGCAACACTACATACACCATATGGAGTTGGGAGTATAGTAATAACCAATAATTAAATTAGATAAAACAAAAATCACTTGAATCAATAATGCACAAGAAAAAATATAATGAAAAAAGGAAACAACATCCTAGTCCGTAACAAGATGTCGTATGGATAAGTACCTCAATAATTGAAGAAGGTAAATTAAAATAAGGGACTATTAAGTTTAATCAGAGAGTAGCCCAATATATTTATCAAAAATAGGCCAATCGTCATAATAAAAATGGTACCAAAACTCCGAACCTAAATAGGTTCCATGAGCATTTTGAATCTGTGCCTCTACTGGAACAGTCATAAATCCTGAAGCTAAATTAAAAAAGTAAAAAAATATATATAAAATCACCAGTCACCTGGGACTCACATCGAGTTAACATAATAAAACCCATCAATAAATATGTACACTCTATGAATACTGTAGAAATACATATACAGTAACCCATATGTAAACTAAGACAGACCTTCAAATAGGCACTACAGTAGACAACCTAGGTATCTGCACTCTCATAGTCGGTCAGTTCTAATGGATAAGCCTACGAGTTATCAATAAAACAGTTAATATCTACATCGATATTCAGGCCAAAAGGGGTGTAACATTTGAGCTTTTGGACCCAAGACATCTCCAATTGGGATATGCTCCTGACAAGATCACTACCCCTCCAATGGAGACTGCTCAATGAGGTGAAGAAGAATCCTAGAGTGTCAGCTAAAGACTTACAAAAGTCTCTGGCATATGCTAACATCCCTGTTAGCGAATCTACGATACATAAAACACTAAACACGAATGGATTTCCACAGAGAAAGCCACTGCTGTCCAAAAAAACATTGCTGCACGTTTACAGTTTGCACAAGAACACCTGCATAGGCGTGCACAAGGGGTGTGCCAGGTGTGCCTGGGCACACCCTAATCCTGGGGTTGGCAACCTGTCAATGGTGGACAGGTGACAGGTAAACCACAATCTTTCCTTGTCGATCCTCAGAACCTGGACAGGAGAGGCGGCGGGGTTGAAATTTAGTTGGACCGATCTGTATTTTCCTCCTGCAGCAGCGTAAAGTAGGCTTCTCCTCCTCTCCCTTTTGTCAACATTCAGCTGCCACAGGAGGAAAATATAGAGGATTGGTACTAATATATGCCCCCCTCCTTTCCCTGTTTCTCTTTCTTCTGTTGCCGAGGTCCCCTATGTGCTCCCTTGCTCTCCCTTCCTCCCACTATTTCAGGATGGAGAAGAGGACGGTAAATATGTCAAACACATATGTGTTGGAGCTTTGGGGTGCACACCCTAATGCAATAGGCTGTGCACACCTGTGAAAACATGGATGTTCCACAGCAGTACTGGCAAAATATTCTGTGGACAGATGAAACCAAAGTTGAGTTGTTTGGAAGAAACACACAACACTATGTGTGAAGAAAAAGAGGCACAGCACACCAACATCAAAACCTCATCCCTTCTGTGATGGGGGCATGATGGTTTGGGGCTGCGTCAGGGCCTGGACGGATTGCTATCTTTGAAGGAAAAATAAATTCCCAAGTTTATCAAGACATTATGCAGGAGAACTTAAGGCCATATGTCTACCAGCTGAAGCTCAACAGAAGATGGGATGCAACAGGACAACAACCCAAAGCATAGACATAAATCAACAACAGAATGGCTTAAACAAAAGAAAATACACCTTCTGGAGTGGCCCAGTCAGAGTCCTGACCTCACCCCGGTTGAGATGATGTGGCATGACCTCAAGAAAGCGTTTCACATCAGACATCCCAAGAATATTGCTGAACTGAAACAGTTCTGTAAAGAGGAATGGTCAAAAATTACTCCTGACCGTTGTGAACGTCTGATCTGCAACTACAGGAAACGTTTGGTTAAAGTTATTGTTGCCAAATGAGGTTCAACCAGTTATTAAATCCAAGGGTTTACATACTTTTTACACCTGCACTGTGAATGTTTACATAGTGTGTTCAATAAAAACATGGTAACATTTAATTATTTGTGTGTTATTAGTTTAAGCAGACTGATTGTCTATTGTTGTGGCTTAGATGAAGATCAGATCACATTTATGACCAATTTGTGCAGAAATCCATATAATTCCAAAAGGGTTCACATACATTGTATTGCAACTGTAAAACATATGCAATTTTATTAGATCCATCCATAAAAAGGAATCAATACCTGTAATTTCTTTCTCTTTGATTGGACAATATTTATTTGCCTACCCTTACTTGCAAGATTGCCTTTCTCTTCACCATCACTTCTACAAGATGATTCTCTGAGTTGATGGCCACATCCTGCAAAAACCTCTGTTTTGTGCTCCACAAGGATGAGGTTTTCTTTGAGACCCAAAACCTCTTTTCTTCCCCAGTTGATTTTTTTTAACTTTAATCTTAATCAGGACATTGTTATGCCATCTCTCTGTCCTACTCTGAAAAATCCTATATTTTTTCCCTCCGTCGTCTGGGTGTTGTACTAGCCAACTGAGCCTATATTTCAGCTACAGCTCCCATTAATTGACTCTGTTTGTCAATTTTGAACGTCCCTGTAGGGCACAGCATGCTTTACATTGCACTATTCCCAGTTTCTCATCATTCAAGCTTATGACCTCAAGAGCAAGTTTAAGCCTTTCCCTTTCAAAGCATACTTCACCAGAACAGTTAGTGCTTCTTTACCTTCTTTGGCATCTCAGGTATCTGTTTCTCAGATTTTCAAGACTGTCACATAAATTTCTGTTTTTGTTAAGTGTTGCCAGGCTGATGGCAGCTTTGGTTGTAAGGATCTTCAAATGATTCTGTAGACTCTGTTGAGCCACCTCTATTTTCCTAATGATTTATGTTGTGGACCTTTTAGCTTTTCGTTGCTCTCTTTCTCACCCTTTAATTTCTCATTTTAAATGTTCCAATATACTTTCATTAAGGGATACGGCTCACTGCCCTTTGTTCCACTGCTTGTTACAGAATTGAAGGCTGGGAGTAGAAGGGGTTATACTGGGTTGTCTTTATGGCTTCTATTGGCAGTGTTCAATCTCCTAATGGCAGCAGCATAGGTCAAAATTCTTGAATGCTTAATCATCCCTTATGTAC
The DNA here is from genome assembly GCF_905171775.1 of Rana temporaria. Taxonomy (NCBI): domain Eukaryota; kingdom Metazoa; phylum Chordata; class Amphibia; order Anura; family Ranidae; genus Rana; species Rana temporaria. The sequence continues at coordinate 295,014,934 of NC_053490.1, forward strand.
TCCAAGAAAAGCATTTTACAGTATGTCAAAACCCCTATTTTTACAGCCTATATTTTACAAAATGTTGCTTTCATAGTGAGGGTGCAAACGTGTAGGCATCCCAGAGCAGTTCTCCTTCTTTCTGTTGTCAGTGATACCGTTCTGACTCAAGACATTATCAAGCAAACATGGCATGCAGCTTGCCATACGTGACCTCCTTAAAATGGTTCTAAAGGCAGAAAGTTTTCTCTGCATTGAGGTAAAAAACCTTCTGTGTGCAGTTCCCCCAGCCCAGCCAGTCACCCCCCCCCCATACTTACCTGAGTCTAATCTTTTTCCAGTGCTGTTCCCAGAGAGCAATGGCTCTCTTCACTCTCTCCCTCCTCACAGGGTAGCTTGATAGCAGCAGGAGCCAGTAACTATCTCCTGCCAGCTGTTGAAGTTGCTGCTCTAGTTTTTGGAATTTGTGTTTATGTGGTTGAACAGCAACAAACCTATACAGCATGATGCGTTACAGGAAAAGTGAGCATACAATGCAGGGTCACACGTGTTGGAAAAATTTGCCATACTTAATTTTCATTACTTCTCTATAAATGATTGCATTGACTGAACAGTAGGACAAGGGTTTTGCAAGGTGGCTACAGTTGAAGGGGACTTTTTCCAACACCAAAAATGACCAAGAATATTCTCACCACCAAAAAGACATTCAATGCTCTCATACATCTTATTAAATCCCAATTCTACATCTTACTCCTATAATGTTGATAGTGTTGTAAGTTTTCATAAAATGCTAGGAGGGAATGATAAGAAGACAACTGAGTTGTACGCTGGCTCTAGGTGAAAGTGTGAAAATCCTCTTGCAAATCTAAACAAACCATTTGGTCAACATTGCAATCTCCCTGGTAGAAATTTACTGGCAATTTGCTACTTTGTAGCACATCTTGAAACAATAATCCTTTCTTGCTGCTGATATGCTTGCTGATCGTTAAATATTTTTCCAACATCATTGAAGGGTTAGAAAGAAAGCACCTGAACAGAAAACTGGCTTGTTTTGGGCCACTGTTTAATTGGTAATCCATTGTATAATGTCCTCTTGTTATATCCTGGGGGCTGGAGGCAATCCTAGTACAATGTACTATTTTTTTTCAAGGAGCTATTGATAGGACCTTATCATGACACAGCAACTAAAAAACAATTTTTTGTTGCTGCTGTTGGTACTACTTCTACTTGCTACATAAGTTGAACACTGCATTTTTGTCATTTTGACGCGAAAATTGAAGGGTAAATCATGTTACAGGATAGTGGTATGGATGTTTCTGACAGTTCAGAAGTGTTTCAGCCATGACAGGTACAGTAAAAGGTTAATGAGCAATGAAGGGGAAGCACACACAAGGTTTAATGCTCAGTGAATGTTAAATGTACACTAAAGCATTACTACACAGTAACGTATGAGTGTGCAGCCAGCCAGCCAACCTTTGTCAAGGTAAGCCAGTCCTGTGAGTGGTCAGATATGCTTTGTTAGATTATATATGTATCTATTGCTATAACTTTTAGTTTTGTTCCATAACTTAAACCATACATCACCAACATCTCACTTTAACCCTCAACTGATAAAAGGCTTATTGCTGCCCTGACTATAATCTATCACTCTATTTGTAAAAACCCTGACAATGTCAATAAACCTGCAATACAGAAGAATTGAAAACAGTTTCATATAGCTTACAGTCAACACTAACAATCAACAAAGACATCATGGTAATAAGTGAGAGTAGCCCCCAACACTGACTGCAGTTGTGTCTTTGTGACAAACACTGTGAGCTGTGTCCAACTTCAATATTCACCAAAAAAAATAAAATTAAATTGCATTGCACAGGGTAATACATAGCAAAGGTGTTACATGGGGTGATAAAGCTCTATGTAAACGCATTGCAGAGCTAACCAATTGGCGGCATCTATCAGGTGACATAATACTGCCTGAATGGCACAGAAGAATATGAAAGGACATGAAAGCAGTATAGGAAAAGTCATCAAACATATCTTGGGAAAAATTACAGCTTGCAAAAACCTGTCCAGGTCAGGGAATAGATCTGATTTGCTCAGTTTCACTTCTACACTTTGCTATAACGGAATCAATCTCTTTTGAAAAACAAAATTGCATTGCTAGTTGATAGTTTTACAGTCAAGTAAGGGTTAAATAGACAGTTGCTATGCACATCTCTGTTATTAGATCTAACCAGATGCATCAGACATGTACTATTACGGGGGACAAAATGCAGGCTGCAGTTCCCCCTATACTCTGTAATTAAACACTAAACTACTGATTAAGTAAAGTGCTGCACATTAAATTGCCCCGGAATTGGACATTTATATTAATAGGTAGATTAGAAGTTGACCTTTTCTGATACTCCATCTGTTGTACTGCACTGAAAGGGTAATTTGGAGCATAACATGCAGATTTTTTTTTGTCAAACTGAGATAAGCAGCTAATTTACTTTATGTAACTTTTTAAAGAACCCAAATTAAAAAGGGATGTTCTTTTGTTAGTTTAAAGCATGTTTGGATCTGTACTCAATCTGTACGTTTTAGTTGTAATATTCATGTAATTTGAGTTAGGAATTCTAATATCAAGTACATTTTCTTCACCTTACACTTCGATTTTTATAACTTAACCACATTGAATGTGTTTTGTAGGGTAAGCTTTGCCACTTGGGCAAAAGATAAAATTGTGTGCGTTGATCTGGCACAAAACAAGGTTATGCACATGTATTTAGGCTTCACCATTATATCGGGTTGTAAAAAATGATGTTTTTAAGGGTCTAGAAAAAAAACAACGTTTTTTTCAACCCGATCATTAAAACGGCCTTGCCTACACGCGATCGTGAAAAAAATATGCTCTAGCAAAGAGCGGTGACGTACGACGGCGCTATAAAGGTGAAGTTCCATGGGGATGGCACCACCCTTTTGGCTACTTTTGCTGATTTAGTGTTAGTAAAAGACGATTATCGCTTTTCAGTCTGTTACAGCGTGATGAATGTGCTTACTCCATTACGAGCGCTAGTTTTACCATAATTTGCTTCTGAGCATGCGCGTTTTTTTCACGTCGTTAAAGCCCACACTCGACCATTTTTTACGACATAAAAAACGACAATGTTAAAAACGACATGAAAAATTAGAGCATGTTCGAAATATTTAATGGCCATTTTTTACATTGTGAAAAATGCTCTGGAGCCCACACACAATAGTTTTTAATAACATAAAAAAAAACGTCATTTTTTACAACCCGAAAAATGGTCGCGTGTACGCAGAATAACTGTAAAAATCGAGGCAAGAAAGAACACACACATAGATGGATAATCCTTGCAACCACTGATCTACTATCAGCACCAGGACATCAACAGATATTTGAGTATTTTCTTTGTAAAGCCAGAATATTTCAACTGTAAAGTAATCATGACTCCCTGCATCTTGTTTGTTATTTTTCATTATCATATTATACATTACGTTTGCACCATGGCACAATAATGGCTATTCATTTTACAAGACAAGAACACCATATATAAATATGTAAAAATATGTTTTTAACAGCATAGATTGTAAATACTGGTAGTTCATATCCTTGCACAGTAAAAGACACTCATTTTACATACAAAAACATACATGCAATTTAAAAAAAAAATAATAATCTCAAGAAAACAGAATACATATACACAGTGGCCCGGATTCAGATACATTGGCGCATTTTTAGGCAGGCGTAGCGTATCTCGTTTACGCTACGCCGACGCAAGTCAGAGAGGCAAGCATGGTATTCAGAAAGCAAATGCTCCCAACGATGCGCCGGCGTAACGTAAATTCTTTGGCGTAAGCCGGCCTAAGTCAAAGTAGGAAGGAAGTGGGCGTGATCCATTTAAATGAAGCGTGACCCCATGCAAATGAAGGGCTGAACGAACGGCGCATGCGCCATGACGTCAATGTATGTCCCGCATCCTTCTTTTATTTTTTTTTTCTTCTTTTTTTTATTTTTTTTTCTTTTCACTTCAGACTCTACCTCATAGAGTGCGAATATATGCTCATGTTCTACGTGCCAGCCCATTGCATCTCTATTTTGGTTTTGCATCATTAGTGTCGCTTTTCTTTTATATGGGTTATTATTTATTTATTCATTTTATTTCCTTTTTGTTCTGATTTCACTTTTTCTCTTTTTTTTTTTTTTTATATATTATACATATGCTATTGTAACATGCACATATACATATAAACCCATATAAACCCATATGTACCTCCGTTTGCAGAGAGCAAATAAAAATACCAAAAAAAAAAAATTGACCATTTCTAATTTTTACCCCCCCTTTCCTCTACCCCTCCCCCCTCCCCTGTCTCACCTTAGACATTTTCTTCAGACCTATAGATCTTTCTAATATTCTTCTAGGGGAGCATTTAAAATTCTTCCCTTAGCTTTTCTGCGTAACTCCAAGTTTTCTTGAAAATCCTCCAGTTTTCCCATTTTGTGCTTAATAAAATATTATTGCCCTCTAAACCCTCTTTCAGTTCTTCCATTTTGTATGTTTCTTCGACCGCGTCGATCCATTCCCAAATCAAAGGGGGGTCTGGATCTTGCCACCTTCTAGGGATTAATCTCTTGGCGGCATTCAGGAGGTGCGGTATCAGTGATTCCCTGTACCTTTTTATGCCTTCTTCTCCCCCGTGAAATAAAACAACCCATGGGTCCATCTTTATCTTTTCCTTTGTGATCTCCTCCACGCATCCCAATATTTTTTACCAGTACTCTTTTATCTTAGGGCATCCCCACCAAAGGTGTGCCATATTTCCTAGTGTACTACAACCCCTCCAGCAGTCCCCTGTCTGCCCCTCTTTAAATTGTTTTAGTTTATCCGGTGTCATATACCAACCGGCAATGCATTTAAAGCACATTTCAGCCGTGCGGCTATCCACCGCGGAGGAGTGGGTCAGAGCCAACATTCTCTCTATTGTGGTCCTATCCCGCTGTGTGCCCAATTCCCTTTCCAATTTTTCAATGAATGGGGGTATACCCGGCTCCCCCATCTTCAGTAGGATCCTATATAATTTTGAAACAATACCTTTGGATCTTTCCGTGGTACAGATTTTTTCCAAGTCTGACAACTGGTCTCCTGACCTCAAAGGGTGGGGGAGACCTTGGATAAAATGGTTTAGCTACTGATACCTCCACTCATTGATTTCCATTAAATTTCTATTAAGTTTTAACTCCTGCAGTGTTCTAATGTGACCCTCGCTCATTATATCTCTTAATTGTGCAGTGTCTTTTTTAATCCAATGCCCCCCCACTTGTGTCTTACCCGGTGCAAAAAAATCGTTATTTTTCAGTGCTATGAGAGGTGAGTTATATTCTTTCTCCATTTTTTTATATACTATATCCCATGTTTTCAGTGCCTTTTTTGTTATCTCGTGTAGGTTTATGTCCAGTGTCCTAAATTTGGGGGGGTTCCAAATTATCTTATCTAATCTTACCTGTGATAATTCATTTTCTAAACTTACCCACCTTTTTTCTTTATTGACTCTGGCCCACTCCACCACCCTTGTCAATATAACCGCGTCGTAGTATCTCTTAACATCCGGAACGGCGAGTCCTCCCTTTTTTTTTGGTTGCATTAATATTTGAGAAGATATCCTATGTTTCTTGTTCTTCCATATGAAGTTCATAATTAATTTGTTAAGGGCTGAGAGTAGAGTTCTCGGGAGGGCTATGGGGATCATCTGGAATTTATATAGGACCTTTGGCATAATAACCATTTTGCAATAATTGATTCGTCCTATCCATGATATTGCTCTGTTTTCCACCCTTTTTGTCTCTTTCTTAATTTCGTTTAGCAGTGGGATAAAATTTATCGCGTAGGTTTTTTTAATTGATTTGGCTAACCATATCCCAAGGTATTTAAGTTCACTGACCCAGTCGAAGCGATGTTTTTTTTCAGGGATTTTTCTTCTATCTTACTAACGTTTATACTCATGATCTTCATTTTGGTGATATTTAATTTGAAATTTGAAATTTCTCCATATTCATAGCAGAGGCTTAATAGGTTTGGAATTGATGTTTTGGGTTCGGTTAGATAGAAGAGGACGTCGTCTGCAAAAGCTGCAAGTTTATGTTCCTCCTCTCCTATTTTGATCCCTTTTATTTTTTGGCTGTTGCGAATCTTGGCTAGCAGGGGTTCCATTGACAACACAAACGGCAGTGGTGACAATGGACACCCCTGCCGCGTTCCATTTTTCATTTGAAATGTTTGCGAGAAGCTGCCGTTTATTTTAATTTTGGCCATAGGGGACTGATAAAGGGCAGCCACCCAGTTCGTCATCCCCTAGCCAAATCCCATTTCCTTTAAAGTAGAGAGCATGAGTCCCCAGTCTACCCTGTCAAACGCTTTTTCTGCGTCTATTGACAGGAGTAGACCTGGGGACCCCATTGTCCTCATTTTCCGGATAATCAACAGTGTTCTAACACCGTTGTCTCTCCCCTCTCGCCCCTGGATGAACCCCGTCTGGTCTGGATGCACCAATTTATTCATTTCCTGCTTAACTCTCCCGGCCAATATCCTTGCGAACAGTTTTATATCCGTGTTTAGCAAGGATATTGGCCGGTAGCCCGAGCATCCTTTCAGATCTTTGCCTTCTTTCGGGATGACAGTGATAATTGCTTCTGAGGCCTCCTTACTTAATTTGTACCCCTTCCCGAGGCCGTTGAAGTACTTACAGTCCCGCATCCTTCTGCGCATGCTCACAACTACGCCCGGCGTAACCTCTAAGATACGCCGGCCCACTGCCTACGCCCAGTGCATAAATACGCCCAGACATGCGCCCGTCAAGTGCAAAAGTACACAAGCATTTTTTTTACTGCTAGTACTTTTGTCTCTTGAGGTATGTCTGCACCAGGGACTACTACGGACCGCAGAATGAAAAACTTCAGCCCTCAGGAGAAGGCTATAATTATTGATGGCCTCTCCAAATACGGAGCGTGCCTCTATGGGGCACAAAGTGGCACGACCAGCAAGGTTGAAAAAGATCAAATCGTGTTGGAGATCACCACACAGGTGAATGCGCTCGGTGTGGCGGCTAGGAAACCCAAGCACATACAGAAAAAAATCAACGATCTGCGGCGTCTGGTAAAAGAAAAGCTGGCAGCGATCAGGAGGCATGCCAGTGGCACAGGAGGTGGACCAGCTGCTAGGATATCCCTGACTGCTGATAATCTGGTCATTGCCAGGTGCCTGGAGAGGGAGATGGTTGAGGGCCTGGAGGGCTTTGATTCAGTTGATCAGCCCTTGAGGACAGGTAAGTGTGTTTTATCTTCTTTCCGGTGTGTAGCATGTGTGGGGGGGGGGCAAGGGAACATGTGACAAGTGTGTGGGTCCACCAACATGTGAATGTTTTGTGTCATCCACAGATGTGCAGGAGGGAGCTGGGCCGTCGTCAGCTGATGTGCGACCCACGCCATTTGTGGTGGAGAGTGACCCTACCTCACCTCTTGAGGAAGTAGAGGAGGAGCACGTTGGTATTGAGGATGCTGTATACCTTGTGGAGGAGACCCCCATACCTGGACCCTCCCAAACATCCTCCCCCATCAGGGATAGCCCCTTAAGGGCCACCACCACCATCAGGGATAGCCCATCAAGGGCCACCATCCCCATCAGGGATACCCCTCAAGGGCCACCCCCTACAGCCGGCCCCAAGCCTCTTCTGCCCCCAGGAAGGCTACAAGAAAAACCAGGGGTGATCCGGAGGACTTGGAAGATAATCTGGCGAGGGACCAGGCCAGGCAGACCCGCCATATGGGTTCCCTAGTGGGTGATCTGCATCGTGTGGCAGAGAGCCTGGCCTCCTCGGCCGAGAGCCAGGCTGCCTGTACCATAGCCGTGCAGCAGGCCCTCACCCAGCAGGCTGAACAGAATTCCACCATCAATGACAGCCTGCAGGATGTGGTTGGCAACGGCTCAGCCATTGTGACCTGTCTGGTGGTCCACCACATCAGGCCCTGTCACTGAGGTCCGGAGCCTGGCAGCTGCTGTCCAAGAGGAGGGGAGGCAGACAAGGCGCTACCTGCGCCAGCTGCGGATGGAGGCTGCCACCAATATATACCTCCACCGCATAGCCCTGGCATTGGAGGGCAGCCAGGCAGTCAGGGAGAGACCAGGGGATGTTCCACCACCAGACGCCCCACCCCCCCCACCTGAGGCTCCCCCCAGGCAACTGCGGCCCAGGAGCCTAGGCACCAGGCGCAGCCCACGACAGGGCAGATGATTTTGTCTTGGATTTTCTTTTCTACTCAAGTGCTGAGTTTTTTTATTTATTTGTATACTCAGGTGATGAGTGTTTTTATTATTTTTAGAGTTGAGCGGACACCTGGATGTTCGGGTTCAGGAACCCGAACCCGAACCCGAACCCCATTGAAGTCAATGGGACACGGACTTTTAGAGGTCCCCCCAAATGAAATAACCAGACCCTTTAGGTCTGGTATGGATATTAAGGGGAACCCCGCCGTCAATTTAAAAAGAAACAATGACGTAGGGTTCCCCCTAAATATCCATAACCAGACCCTTCAGGTCTGATGTGGATTTTAAGGGGAACTCCACCCCAAATTAAAAAAAATGGCGTGTAGTTCCCCCTAATATCCACACCAGACCCCTTATCCGAGCACGTTGACCTGGCCGGCCACAGAAAAGAGGGGGGAACAGAGTGCGGCCACCCCTCTCCTGAATCTCACCAGGCCACATTCCCTCAACATTGGGAGGGTGCTTTGGGGTGCCCCCAAAGCACCTTGTCCCCATGTTGATGGGGACAAGGGTCTCATCCCCACAACCCTTGCCCGGTGGTTGTGGGGGTATGCGGGCAGGGGGCTTATCAGAATCTGGAAGACCCCTTTAACAAAGGGGACCCCCAGATCCTGGCCCCCCCCTGTGTGAAATGGTAATGGGGTACACTGTACCCCTACCATTTCACGAAGGAAGTGTAAATAGTAGTTTTCAGGAAAAAAAAACACACACACCGTAGAACAAATTACTTTATTAATTAAACCAAATAAAAATCCAGTGGTGAAAATAGACGATCGCTCCAACGTTGTCTTGTATCCAGCGACGGGTGATTTCTCCAGCGACGGGTGTTCTCTCCAGTGACGGGTGATTGGTCCAGCGATGAGAAGATCCATCCATTCAGAGCACAGCTCAGCGAATGACGCGCCGATGCTGTGACGTTCCTTTTATAGGGGAGGCGGGCCACACGTCACGTGACCCAGTCCCCCTCTGACGCACACTCTTCTACGTCACTGGGAAAGCCCAGACCCAGACGTAGCAGAGTGTGCATCAGATGGGGACGGGGTCACGTGATGTGTGGGCTGCCTCCCCTATAAAAGGAACATCACAGCATCGGCGCGTCATTTGCTGAGCTGTGCTATTTACACCTCCTTCGTGAAATGGTAGGGGTACAGTGTACCCCATTACCATTTCACACAGGGGGGGCAGGATCTGGGGGTCCCCTTTGTTAAAGGGGTCTTCCAGATTCTGATAAGCCCCTGCCCGCATACCCCCACAACCACCGGGCAAGGGTTGTGGGGATGAGACCCTTGTCCCCATCAACATGGGGACAAGGTGCTTTTGGGGGCACCCCAAAGCACCCTCCAAATGTTGAGGGCATGTGGCCTGGTGCGGTTCAGGAGAGGGGGGGCCGCACTCTGTCCCCCCCTCTTTTCTGCGGCCGGCCAGGTCAACGTGCTCGGATAAGGGGTCTGGTGTGGATATTAGGGGGAACTCCACGCCATTTTTTTTTTTTTATTTGGGGTGGAGTTCCCCCTAAAATCCACACCAGACCTGAAGGGTCTGGTTATGGATATTTAGGGGGAACCCTACGTAATTTTTTTTTAAATTGACGGCGGGGTTCCCCTTAATATCCATACCAGACCTAAAGGGTCTGGTTATTGAATTTGGGGGGACCTCCGCGCATTTTTTTCCCTAACTCAGAACCCGAACCTGAACTTTTTCCAATTATTCGGGTTCGGGTCCGGGTTCGGGAAAAACCCAAAGTCCGTACCGAGCCCGAACTTTACAGTTTACATTTTTTTGTATAATCCCTGCACACGGGGAGTAGTGCAGGCTACAGTGTGACTGGTGTGTGAATGTGGGGGTGACACTCCTGCCAGCAAAGGGGTGTCACCCTCGGTCGTTGGGGAGAAATTATCCCCACGACCGTGTCAATGTGGTATGAATGGACAGCGACATAATTGGAGCCTTGGCGTGGCGTTGCTGCTCCCAAATCCTGCATGGTGGACTTGGGCTAATCCAATGTGATGTGGATGTGGTGTGTGTGAGCTAGGGACCACAGTGGTGTGCATGCATGCATTCTCCTTGTGCCATGATGAATGTGTGTGTTTAACGTGCAAAGATGCGTTCCACGAGACAACTCCTGACTTCTCTTCCCTCAGCAGACGGGGTAGCCTCGGGCAGGGGGGGAATGTCTGGTTCGGGGGTCAGGTCATCACGTATGTCAATCTCCAGGCCCTTTATCATGGCATAGTTGTGCAGAATGCAACATGCACCGATGATTTGGCACACAAAGTTTGGGGAATACAACAGGGTCCCCCCGGACTTATCCAGGCTTCGGAAACGGGACTTCAGGATGCCAAATGTGCGTTCCACCACTGCACGGGTACGTATGTGTGCATCATTGTATTTTCTCTCTCCTCTGGTTTGGGGATTCCGGTATGGAGTCATGAGATGGGGCCCAAGTGCATATGCAGAGTCACCTGGAAGGGAAAAGACAGGAGAATGTTAGTCGTGCATGTGCCCCTCGTGATGTCTGCATCATGGGGTCGGACAGTCATGCCTGACACCCATGTCACACACCAACCAGCCAGCTGTCCCTGTACACGTTCTGTTCAAATTCTGTTGGGATGGTGCTTTGACGGTATATGTAGCTGTCGTGGCTGGCCCCTGGGTGTTTGGCACGGACGTGCCATATGAGGCATTCGGCATCGGCTATTACCTGTACGTTGATGGAATGCCAATGCTTACGATTGCAGTATATGTGCTCTGTGGCATGGGGGGGCCATAGTGCCACATGTGTGCAATCAATGGCCCCCACGGTGCGTGGGAATCCTGCAATTCTGAAGAAATCTGCCATTGCCTTCTGCCGCAGGTGCTCATGGGTGGGTTTTATGAAGTGGTGGGACATGCGTCTGAGGATTGCAGGGACAACCTGGTGCACACATCTGCTCATGGTGGATTGTGACATCCCAGCCACTACTCCACTTGTTCTTTGAAAAGATCCACTTGCAAGAAAATGCAGTGTTGCCAGTACCTTGCATGTACACGGTGGCTGCACTGCATGTACACGGTGTGTCTTGCTGGTGATGTCATCATGCAGGGTTGTGGCTAGCTCCAGGATGGCATCAGGGCTGAATCTGAAGATGCGATACACCTCTGATTCCCCCATGCCAAAGACGTCAATGCGTGTGCGGAATATCCTCTCCTGTGCCCTCCTACGTGCCCGTAGACGCAGTAGTGCTATGACCACGGCTGCCCCTGGCATGTTGGCATACAGATGTGTTGTCCTGCAAGTGTTGTTGCTCAGCTCGTCTGTAACGGTGCTGCTGTAGCTGCTCTCCAGCTGACCTGTGCAAATCTGGTGCAAAGTTACCCCTGCTTTATGAGGGGTAACTTTACGCCGGACATTCCACTTACGCGCACCGCGCGTAGCCTGCGCCGGCCAAACGTACATTTCTGAATCTGCGTATCTCACTCATTTGCATATTTGAATACGAAATCAATGGGAGCGGCAGATGCGTCCAGCGTAAATATGCGCCTACGATACGCCGGCGTAAGAAATTTACGTCGGTCAGAAGAAGCCTATTTTCCGGCGTATCTTGTTTTCTGGGTACGGGGCACAGATACGACGGTGCATATTTACACTTATATCGAGATACGTCGGCGTAAGTGCTTTCTGAATCCGGGCCATTGTCAGTAAGTAATTTCACTTGAGATCCCTTGTAATAATTTTACCAGCTATCGGGATTAAAGGAGAAGTATAGCCAAAGCTTGTTTAGTGAAGCACACTGTTGGCTGACATCACAGAGCCAGTCCAGGCTCAGGAAAGATCACGACCATATGGTCGTGAACCACCCACTTTCCTGGGCCAGCACCCGGCTCAGCCTCTCAGCAAGTCGCTGAGATCCTGAGCTGGTCGCTCCTGCTCCCGCCACCTCCAGAGCCCAGTGTGGGGGGGGGGCGAGCAGAGCAGAGAGTGGTGACTAAGAACCAAGCGAGAACCAAGCAATTGGTGGTGTTTGATTGATCAGTACTCAGTCTTAGAGCCAGCAGAGACAGATGCAGCATTACACCAATACTGCATCCACCTAGGCAAGTGTGATTCTAAAAAAAAAATGTATCCCATGGGATGGGATTCCATGTGCAAGGGTTTGAGGTAAACTCAACTTATTCACAATTGCAAAATTGTTATGTTCCAGTCCCCTCACTATAAAAGGCTGGGTTGCAAAAAGACATATTGACAATGTGGTTAGCTGTGATAGAAAAAGCATAGCTGATAAAGTATAAAAGGGACAAGTTAAAGTGGTTCTAAATGCTTGTTTTTTTTTTATAAAAATAACAAACATGCCTATACTTGGCTGCTCTGTGCAATGGTTTTGCACAGAGCAGCCCTGATCCTCTTCTTCTGCCCCACTGGTACTCCAGGTCCCTTATCTTCCAGGGAAAGCAGCTTGCTCCCGAGTGCCACTGCTGCGGCCATTGACACAGACAAGCATTAAGCATTAATGAAAAATCTGATGAAAGCAGTCTGATGAACCGTTTTCATCAGTTAACCGATGAAGCTGACTGATGGTCAGTCGTGCCTACACACCATCGGTTAAAAAAACGATCGTGTCAGAACGCAGTGACGTAAAACACAACGACGTGCTGAAAAAAACGAAGTTCAATGCTTCCAAGCATGCGTCGACTTGATTCTGAGCATGCGTGGATTTTTAACCGATGGACGTGCCTACAAACGATCGTTTTTTTTCTATCGGTTAGGTATCCATCGGTTAAATTTAAAACAAGATTCCTTTTTTTTTAACCTATGGATAAATAACTGATGGAGCCCACACACGATCGGTTTGGTGCGATGAAAATAGTTCATCAGACCGTTCTCATCGGTTTGACCGATCGTGTGTACGCGGCATAAGGCTTTATAACCACTTTAATTAGCTGTAAACTCTTACTAAATCTACTTTAGGTAGGAACATGTTGTTTATATTGGCAAATCTGTTGAAGGAGATGGTAAATCTTAATGCTCTTATGTACACTACAGCCACGTAAGCAGCCTACATTCATAAAATGCTGCATTTTTCTTTTCATCTGACATATTTCTTATTTTTTTCCCTGGTTTGCAATAGATTTTATTGTACAGCCTGTCCCTATCCATGTGCACTGCAGTCATTGTAGGCTGCATGTGTTTTTTTTTTTTACAGATCATGTTTCCTAATTTTTCTGGCTGAAAAAGGTTTTATATACAGTGGGGTAGATTCAGGTAGCAATTGCGTCTGCGTAACCATAGTTACGCAGCGCAATTGCTTACTTGCGCCGGCGTCTCGAATGCTCCTGATTCAGGAACCTCGATACGCCGACTGCAGCCTAAGATATGACTGGCATAAGGCTCCTGATGCCGTCGTATCGTAGGCTGCATTCTTACGATGGCCGCTAGGGGGCGTTCCCGTAGTGGTCAGCGTATAGTATGCAAATTGCATACTAACGCCGATTCACAACCCTACGCGAGCCCTGCGTACGCAGTTTACGTTGTTTCCGTTCGTCGGGTTCCGCGTAAGGCTGCTCCTGCTATTAGCAGGGGCAGCCAATGCTACGTATACCCGTCGTTCCCGCGTTGTGAATTTAAAATTTAACGTCGTTTGCGTAAGTGAATCGTGAATGGCGCTGGACGCCATTTACGTTCACTTTGAAGCAAATGACGTCCTTGCGACGTCATTTGCCGCAATGCACGTCGGGAAAGTTTCCCGAAGGAGCATGCGCACTACGCTCGGCGCGGGAACGCGCCTAATTTAAATGATCCACGCCCCCTATGGGATCATTTAAATTACGCGCGCTTACGCCGGGCAGTTTTCCGGAGCGCTCACGCAAATTACGGAGCTACTGCTCCGTGAATCAAGCGTAGCGCAGGTAATTTACGGAGGCGCAGCGGCAAAACGGTACGCTGCGCCTCCGTAAGAAAAGGGCAAAGCTACCTGAATCTGGCCCAGTATGTCCTTTTCCACATACACTTGTATGACTTCAATGTAAACAGACAGATCCCCGTTCTGTCAGGGGAGGATAGACAGATTGTCTGTTCCTAGTGATCAGGAACAGCGATCTGTCTCCTCCCCAGTCACTACACTGCCCCCAGAGTTAGAAACGCCTCCCTAGGGAACACTTAACCCCTGGATCGCCCCCTAGTGTTAACCCCTTCCCTACCAGTGACATTTATACAATAGTCAGTGGCTATTTTTAGCTCTGATCGCTGTTTATATGTCAGTGGTCCCAAAAAAGTGTCAAAGATGTCTGATCTGGCCGCCGCAATGTCACAGTCCCGCTAAAAATCACTGATTACCACCATTACTAGTAAAAAAAAATAATAATATAAAAATGCCATTAAACTATCCCCCACTTTGTAGATGCTATAACTTTTGCGCAAACCAATCAATATATGCTTATTTATTTTGTTTCCAAGAAAATGTAGAAGAATACATATCGGTCTAAACTGATGAAGAAATTCGTTTTTTTTACCATTTTTCTTTGGATATTTATTATAGCAAAAAGTTAAAAAATATATATATATATTTTTAAATTGTCTGTCTTTTTTTGATAAAATACCACCAAAGGAAAGCTCTATTTGTGGGAAGAAAATGACATACATTTTGTTTGGGTACAGCGTCACACGATTGTGCAATTGTCAGTTAAAGCGACGCAGTGCAGTATCGCAAAAAATGGCCTGGTCTTTAAGGGGCAAATCCTTCCGGTCCTTAAGTGGTTAAAGTGTTACTAAACCCACAACAGTACAATCTTTTTGTATATGCAGTAAAGCATGTGTGTTATATTCACTGTGGAACTTAAGAGGTTAATCTTCTGCATTGTGTAAAAACGCTGTTTGATTCTGTATGCACAGATCCTTTCTTTCTTCCACTGACTCCAAAACATGTCCGGATAAGACAGAGTTACTGGAGTCAGGCTGCACATGTTCAGTTCGGTGTATATTGCTAGAGAGTTTTTTTCTTTTCTTGGGAGAGTGCTTGTGACTAGCATAGGGCCAATCAGCACTGTCCAGGCAGAGGGTCAGTGGTCCTGTAAATTGATAGGACAATCATGGGGAAATGTAATCTTATCTTACAAGCTTTAAATCTTCCATGACTAAGCTTATTTCTGACATTTGTTGCTTGCAAGTTAAAATGTGTATTTTTTGCACTTAGAACCCCCAAATATTACATGTATTTTTTTAGCAGAGAATCTAGAGAATAAAATGGTGATTGTTGTAATATTTTATGTCACACTGTATTTGCGCAGTGGCCTTTCAGATAAATTTTTTTAGAAAAAAAAAAAAAAAAATCTGAATAAAAAAAAAAAAAAAGTAAAGTTAGGCCAATTTTGTATGATGTGAAAGATGATGTTATGCCGAGTAAAATAGATACCCAACATGTCATGCTTTGAAATTGTGCACACTGTCAGAGAATATAGTAGACCAGTACTGTGTGACTGCACTGAGGAGACCAACGATGTATGTAGTGAAATTAAAAGGTGTTTATTTACAAACATGTGAAGACAACCAGTGCACAACAAATAGTATATACAATCAAGGGGAGATACCGTATTCGTAAACCAAGCCAGGCCGAGGTCATACACAGGGGAAGTCAGCAGATGGGTGAGGATGGGAACACAAAGGAGCAGGGAACGGATGGATGGACAGGCTGCGGGGCAGGAATCCAAGGGGAACAAGAACCAAGGTAATCAGGCAAAAGGAAGGATAAGTCCATGATGGGCTCAGGATAGGGATCAGAATCAGGGTCCAGATAGCAGGGTCAGGATAACAGGCTCAGGTCCGGAAGGTAGAACGATACCAGGGCAAGGTCTGCTTGAACTCGCCGGGTATTTGTAGAGGTGTGAAGTAATTGAGTTCAGGTCACACCTGAGCACAGTAAAGGCCGTCTGCTCCACACTGCCGGGGTCCATCCGCTGGTGGAGACCAGTACTGCGTCCCAAGGGCGATATAACACCAGCAGGGAAAAGTTCTCCCGACAGTTTGGAACTGTCAGGAGACACCTGCTGGTGAGACGCAGTACTGCAAGCCAGGTAATAAATAGCACCAGCGGATGGAACCTTTCCTGACACACTCAAGGAATGGCAACAGACTACGGTACCTAAAAATCTCCATAGGTGGTGCTTTAACCCCCTGAGCGGTATTCCTGAGTCTGGCTCGGGGTGGAATTTCAGGACCAAAATCGGTAACCCCGAGCCAGACACAGGATCGCTCGCAGTGTCCACAGGCACAAGTTATTTACCTTGTCCCTGGATCCTGCGATGCCTCCCTGCTGTGTGATCGAGCTGTGTCCTCACTCTATTTACACAGTGCCCGTGTGCCGCCAAGCTACGTTCCCTGCGACGTTACGATGCACGGGGGCGGAGATCGGCGCCAAATTTAAAAAAGTAAATAAACACAATACATACAGTATACTGTAATCTTATAGATTACAATACTGTATGAAAAAAATACACACCCCCATTGTCCCTAGTGGTCTGCCCAGTGTCCTGCATGTACTTTTATATAATAAAAAATGTTCTTTCTGCCTGGAAACTGGAGATTGTCCATAGCAACCAAAAAGTGTCCCTTTATGTCAAAAGTGGTTTTAGAGCAGCTAGAAAACAGTGACGATAAATTATAATCATTTGCAGAATTGTGTGATAGCGATTTGTGGGGAAATCTGTCATCAAAAAATTAAAAGTAATCATTTTTATTATTATTATATTATTTGTTATAATTATTTATATTTATTTATTATATTATAATTTATGATTTTGTGTTTCAAATTTTATTATACCCGGGATGTCTACTAGACTCTTGTTTGGACAGATTTAAGTGAGTTATTCCTAAGAATTGCAGGCCTACAATATAAAACGCCAAATTTCTATGCAAAATAATGGTACCGCTTTCAGCACCTAAAATCTGAAATAATCATACTGCCAGGGAGGTTAAAAAGAAATTACAGTTGCCAGGTTAGAGTTACAGAGGATCTCTAGTGCTGGAATAAAAAAAAAAAAAAAAAATGTTTCTATTTTTTTGTTACATTAACCACTTAAGACCCGGACCATTATGCAGGTAAAGGACCTGGCCAGTTTTTGCGATTCAGCACTGCATCACTTTAACTGACAATTGCGCGGTTGTGTGACGTGGCTCCCAAAAATTTTTTTTTTCCACAAATAGAGCCTTCTTTTGGTGGTATTTGATCACCTCTGCAGTTTTTATTTTTTGCGCTATAATCAAAAATAGAGCGACAATTTTGAAAAAAATTCAATATTTTTTACGTTTTGCTATAATAAATATCTCCAACAAAAAATATAAAAAAAAAAAAAAAAATCCTCAGTTTAGGCCGATACGCATTCTTCTACATATTTTTGGTAAAAAAAATCACAATACATGTTTATTGATTGGTTTGCGCAAAAGTTATAGCGTTTACAAAATAGGGGATAGTTTTATGGCAGTTTTATTAATATTTTTGTTTAACTAGTAATGGTGGCGATCAATGATTTTTTTCGTGAGCAGTTTATATTTACTAAAATGATTGCATTTTCATGTTCTGTGTACTGTGGTAGACCAGATCTCGTGAATGCAGGGTCCTGGGTTTAGTAACGCTTTAATTCCTATTCTCCACTGTAACATGGGTCCTACGGCTGCCCATTTTATAATTTAAAATGAAAATGTCTCTCCTCAATCTTTAATACTGTAGGTGCATCAATGTGTTTGAGCATAAGCGTAAATTTGTATGAATAGATGTCAACCAAGAGCAACAAATGTGATGTAACTGTGACATACTGCAATATACTTGCATTTAGACCAATATTGTTTAGCAGTGTACTCATAGGTAATGTTTTTACTTAAAATAGATAAGATGATGGTGATTGTAGAGACTTTTTAATAAGTTGAATCTCTGTGTGTGTTAAAAAGCACTTCTTGCTATCAGAAGGGCTTATTATTGCTACACAAGGAAACCTCACATTGGCAGTGTTTGCCTATTCTTCCTAATTTAATTTTAACTCCAATGATTTGGCTATGATATGCACTTCACAAGTTATTATCACAAATAAAGATTTCATGGCATGTTGCAAAATAGGGATGAGCTTTATGTTCGGGTCGAACATTGGCTGTTCGCCCATTCGCCGAATAGCAAACAATATAGGGGAAGATAAATGGTAATCAAAATAAACCCGCCCTCTTGATTTCCCACCGCTGCGCTGGTTGGAAGAATACTAGGAAAAATAGCTGCCGCTTTAAATAATGTGAATAATGTGAATAAATATAATGACCACTAAACAAAATAAGTGTCAAAAATAAGCAGTGCATAAATTATTACAAACAGTGAATGTGTGTAAATACCTCTCAAGTAAATAAATAAATCAGAAATAATATCAAGAGTATTGTAAATACTATCAAGAAAATTATAAATGTGTAGAACCCATGAAAATAGTGACAAAAGTGGTAAACATAAAGGCAAGGAT
The DNA here is from genome assembly GCF_905171775.1 of Rana temporaria. Taxonomy (NCBI): domain Eukaryota; kingdom Metazoa; phylum Chordata; class Amphibia; order Anura; family Ranidae; genus Rana; species Rana temporaria. The sequence goes on from NC_053490.1 coordinate 295,033,698, forward strand.
TCACATACATCGGCGCATATTTATGCGGGCGTAGCGTATCTAATTTACGTTACGCCGACGCAGCGCACAGAGGCAAGCACTGGATTCAAAAAACACTTGCTCCCACTCACTCTTAAAGAAACGCAGGGTTTCCTCGGCGTAAGCCAGCGTAGGTGGAAGTGGGCGTGAGCCATGCTAATGCTAATGAGGCGTGACCCCATGCAAATGATGGGGCAAGCGCCATAGAAGTACTTAAAATGAACGGCCGCATCCCTGTGTTCATGCTCAGAATCACGTCGGAACTACTCCTTAATATACGACGGATCACTGCCTACGACGTGAACGTAACCTACGCCCAGCCCTATTCACGTATTACGTAAACTACGTAAAATACGACGGCTGTGTTCCCTGGTCCATACCTTAGCATGAGTTGCGCCTCATATATGGGGAATAACTTTACGCCGGACGTACGACTTACGCAAACTGCGTATATTATGGCGCAAGTACGTTCGTGAATCGGCGTATCTCCCTCATTTGCATATGTGCAATGAAAATCAATGGGAGCGGCAAATGCGCCCAGCGTAAATATGCACCCACGATACAACGGCGTAGGCAAGTCGTAGGAAGCCTATTTTTAGGCGTATCTCAGATTGTGGGCACGGCGCACAGATACGACGGTGCATAGTTACACTTACGCGGCGTATGAAGAGATACGTCGGCTTAAGTGCTTTGTGAATCCGGGCCAAAGTTCATAAATGATATGTGTTCCTTGAATCTTCAAGTCTTCCACCACACCAAAAATGTTCAGTGAATCCTTCTCCCATCCAATCAAACACTCACCAAAACGACATGCCTAACACTCATGTGCTTCGGCATAAAAGCATAAACAGAACCTCTCAGGTAGGTTTAACAGAAAATCAGTTTCCAAACAGTGATATCCAGATTGCTCCACACATAAATATTGAGAAAAAGGGTGCACAATAGTGTAATACCAAATGGTCAGTTTTAATATAACACCATGCACAAATCTTCAAACATTACACTCAAAAAAGTTCCTTAAATCAAGCAGCAAATCATCCCCAATTTACTCAACCGGTGAAAGATGGTCACGGCGGACCCAAGATCAGCAGGATGTGCTCTCACCACTCCAACGCCTTGTATGGAATCTCTGTTTCCTGGTTGAGCTTGGTGCGTCACATGTCAAAAACGTCTCATGTCTGTTCATATGCTCACTGTGTGACCACGCCCAGACATGTTTCGTCACGAGGGACTTAATAATGGGATTGGCCACACAGCTTTAGATACCCTCCCTATATACTTCCCCTTCTAATTGATGAATCAGATTCCTGCCAACATTCTATATGTAATTCTAAAAACTGCATAGATACTCATATATATAACATTGCATCTATATGGTGCGTCCTATAAATTCATTCTATATTAAATAGTGAATTTTTGTATATATGGATAAATGGCACAATAAAATATATATATATATATATATATATATATATATATATATATATATATATATATATATATATATATATATATATATATATATATATATATATATATATATATATATATATATAATATATATAAAACACATACATACATGTATTAATATTAAAAACAAATATATAAAATTAAAAACACAAAAATTATTTATAAACCATTGCCCATGTTATGTCACAACTGACTGACACATATGTAATAATATTCCATGGGACGATCATGACAAGACAATACCACCTATAATTCCTCACTATAGTTTGAACCTCAATGGTGACTACACCATACATTCTACCTAATTCCATAACTATAGTGGAGACATTAAAGGAAATTCCCCCATGTATTAATAAAGCAGTTCAAATCTACTTCTACATTAAGTCCCTGGGGAAAGAGACACTTTAAAAGAAAAATCCACTGCGTTTCTCGTTACGAAAGGTCCCTGACCCTATTGGACCCCCTCCAGGCAGAATACACACAGTCTATGCCACAAAATTGGGCAAGAGAAGTGTCCTGGTTGTGTTTCTCTTTAAAATGTACTGAAACACTGTGGTGTTTATAACCTTTCTTTATATTGGCTAAATGCTCAGAAATACAAACTCTCAATAACCTTTTAGTTCTCCCCACATACAATAACCCACATGGACACCATAACAGGTAAATGACGTGTAAAGAATTACATTACATTACATTGCATCAAAGGTTTTATCATCAGTGCTTGTAACTTGTTTCTTTCCTCTATTATGCACTTTAACTGTCCGGCAGCAAATGCATTTTCTGCATGGATAAAACCCTTTGAAATCAATTTTTAATGTCTGTTGATCAGGTGGGTCCAGAATTTTTCGAACCACCTGATCACCAAAATTCGGTGCCCGTCTATATATAAATCTAGGTTGCTTGGGCAAAACTTGCCCCAGATGCCTATCTCTACTCAAAATGTGCCAATGGTTTCTAGAGATTGTTTCAATTTCCTTATACTAGACATGAAAGCCTGTTAAAAAAAACATTGATGTTGATTATTAACACATCCAGTCTCCTTTTTCTTAAAACATTGGTCTCTTGGGAGCTCAGCCACTTGCTGAATAATTTCATTCAATTTTTTTCCGTGCAGTTGCGTCGGACTCTCAAAAATTGTCCTTTGGGTATATTTTTGATCCAGGCAGGATGGTTGTCTAATGGACAAATAACTATTCCGATCTGTGGGTTTGAAGAAGACTTTAGTCTTTAACTTCCCCTCACAATTTTCTATTGTTACATCTAGAAAATTCACATATTGGTTACTAATCACATAGTCGAGTTTGATGTTATTAGTGTTGTCATTTAAAACTTCCAGGAATTCCATTCCATCACTTCTTTCTCTGGACCCTCCCAGATGAGTAGGGGATCGTCGATAAATCTTCGATAAAAAATTAACTGAGGTTTTTGATTCCTAAAAATATGTCTGTCCTCCCATTCAGCCATGAACAGGTTGGCTAAGCTGGGGGTGTTCGCGGCAAATTCAAAAGCCCTTTAAAAGTCTATGGGAGAAATCAAAAGTGCTAATTTTAAAGGTTAATATGCAAGTTATTTTCAAAAAAAAGTGTTTGGGGACCTGGGTCCTGCCCCAGGGGACATGTATCAATGCAAAAAAAGTTTTAAAAACATTTCTAAAGGAGAAAAAGTAATTTAAAACTACTTGCAGCTATAAGGAATTTTCGGGTCCCGGCAATACAGATAAAAGTCATAAAAAAACAACAACATGGGTTCCCCCCCCCCCCCCCAGTCTATTACCAAGCCCTTTGAGTCTGGTATGAATATTAAGGAGAACCCCCCAAAAAAAATGAAAAATGTGTGGGGGGTCCCCCCAAATTCCATTACCAGGACCTTCAGGTCTGATATTGATATTAAGGGGAACCCTGCGCCAAATAAAAAAAATGGTGTAGGGGTCCCCTCAAAATCCATACCAGACTTTTCAGTGCCCCTGGACGACGTCACATACGACGAAACATGCATATGTAGGAGCGGCGTGCTGACGTCACTGCAACGATCCACGGAAGTCCCGGAAGCTACGGGCTGTGGAAGCAAGCCGGCAGGCTACATCTATTCTGATTCACTTTTTATCCATCTCCTAAATGTGAGTGTATTTGTTTTTAACCATATTAAATTTAACCCGACTGGATTACGCTATGGGAGTCTGTTTTGTTTTATTCTGCTTGAATCTGTGCTATCGCTGAGCGGATGATTTATAGATCCTATCGAGATATGTGCACCAGGAAGTGGAAGATTACTGCAGGGATCCATTAGCATTTGGCTAGGTTGTGAGCATCAAGCACATATGATCTCCTTAATACAAGATCTTTAAATTTGGTAAGTAGCAGTACTTTTATTGGTGAAGGAACTTCTTTTCTCAACCTGTGAACAGCACTATTCTGGAGGTGTATTGCATGTCTTCAAGGATATCAACATTGGTCAGGTCCTTTTTAGAGAGACCACCAATCACAATAATTTGGACTTACTGTATATTTGATTTTGAATTTTATTTATTCATTTTTTTGTTCACTGTGTCACATCACGTGTGTTTAGAAACCCATCTGGTGGAGCTCTCTCTCTCTTTTTTCTATTGACACCACACTTATTTTTATTTTTTTTATAAATTCTTTTTATTAGTTTTTTGCACACAAAACAACACAAACATCAGGTAGGCAACATACCTACCCTGATCTTGGCCACGCAGGGCCGACACACACAAAACAGTAACACAGAAAACCCTTGATATCTTCTTGATACGCACCTCCAGCACTGACTACTAGTGGATGGATACACACAAGACAACCTGGTAGGAGTGTAGTAGATACGGTGCAAAAACTTGAATTGAATTAGGCGATCTCTAGCAGAGACCAGGAGCTTAAAGGGGTAATCCCACATATCCTTCCAGTCCTCCCCCTTAATATCCCGAATTTCCTTCTCCCATCACTCTCGACATCTAGAAACTCCAATGCCGCGTACACACGGTCGTTCCAAACTGATGAGACAGGTCCGACGGGCCATTTCCATCGATTCACCGCTGAAGTGGTCTGATGTGCGTACACACCATCGTTCCAAAAACCGATCGGGTCAGAACGCGGTTACGTCAAACACACAACGTGCTGAATAAAACGAAGTTCAATGCTTCCAAGCATGCGTCGACTTGATTCTGAGCATGCGTGGGTTTTGAACTGATGCTTTCTGTACTAACCATCGGTTTGGACCGATCGGGCAGCGGGCCATCGGTTCGATTTTAAAGCATGTTTTAAAAATTTGGACGGAAGGACAACAGACCGATGGGCTATACACACGGTCGGTTTGGACCAATGAAACTGAACCTCGGTCCATTCTCATCGGTTTTGTCCGACCGTGTGTACGCGGCCTAAGGGGCTTTTTTTTAAACAAGGATTTATATACCGTAGATAAGGTCTTAGGCAGTTCCTCATCCTTCAAGAGATTTTCCAACGCGGAGGGAAGGAATTCAACCTTACGATCCCTGAACTGCGCCTGAAAGGCATGGCACAACTGCAGGTATCGAAAGAAAAAGGAATTCGGCAGATTATGTCTGTCCTTTAGTTGGTCAAACGAAATAAGCTCACCCTCTCTAGTGATATGCTCTAGTAACTTAACACCCCCACAGGCCCAAATTATCGTGTCCGGGAGGGAGCAAAAGTCTGGCAAATTTGGGTTCAGCCACAACGGAGTCGAGGGCGAAACACCCAAATAGAAAGGTGACATCAAGGTGGTAGCGGCCTCCCATGCACGAATAGTAGTTTTCATAGAAACGGTCAAAGGCAAGGTGGACTTTGGGCCTCTATATAGGGCTAACCTTAAGCTTTCATAAGATCCCAATAGTGCCGCTTCCAGAATATTGGCCGTGTCACCCTCATCAGCCAGCAACCAACGCCTGGCAAACACCATCTGGCCCGCAAGATAATACTTCTGCCGTCCGGAAGTCCCAACCCCCCCTGCCCCCATGGTTCCTGAAGGACCTCAATGCCAATTCAAGGTGACTGCGGCGACCAAATAAATGCCCCTATTATGCCATTCAGCGTGGTGAAAAAAGCTTTGGGGATCCACATAGGAGAATGGCGCAGGAAGTACAAAAGGACCAGTAAAAACTTCATTTTAAGCAGGCTAGCTCTTCCAAGTAACGAGAGGGGTAGTTTTTTCCATGCCTGTATCTTCTGTTTCAAATTTACCACCAGAGGGAGGAGATTGAGCGACATACAGGTAGAATAGATGACTTGCTCCAGTTCACACGCAGGCCTGAAAAAGAGGCAAACATGTCCAAGATCCGCAGGGCCGCCTTAAGTGACAACCCCGGGTCCCGGAGGAACAGAAGCAAGTCATCTGCATAGAGTGCCACACATTCCACAATTGAACCAACCGAATATCACCTACCTCCTCCGATCGCCTAAGTGCCCTGGCAATGGGTTCCATCATCTATGCAAAAAGAAACGGGGACACCCCTGTCTCGTACCCCTACCTATTGAAAAAATGAAGACACCTTAAAGCCAAGTCGAACAGCCGTCCGAGGGTTAGCAGCATACACTAGTCTTATCCATTGGCAGAAACCGGGACCAAACCCCATCTCCTCCAACACCGCATGCATGTACTGCCAATCAACCGAATCAAATGCTTTTTCTATGTCAATGGAGACAATTACTTTGGCCGGAAAGTCAGCATTATCCAATTGGAGATGCGTGAATAACCTCCTCAAGTTTGTATCCATTGACATACCAGGCATAAATCCCATTTGGTCAATGTCCACTAGTGTCGAAATAACCCCCGCCAACCTCGACGCCAGAACCTTAGTCAGGATTTTCAAATCCATATTAAGCAATGCAATAGGGCGATAGGAGGAACACTCCAATGGATTCTTACCTGGTTTCAAGAGGCGTACCATGTAGGCCTCCATCATGGACTCTGGCAGTGCCCCCTTCTCCCAACAATGTCTAAAGAGCCGGTTCAGTCTGGGTGCCAGTTGTGATCCGTACGTCCTGTAGAAGTCTGCCGGGAAACCATACGGACCCGGCGACTTCTGTGGAGGGAAAGCCTGTAGTGCTGCCTCTATCTCCAGAACCGAAATAGGCTTATCCAAAGACGCCGCGTCCGAATCTGACAGACGTGGCATGGCCACACTCTGCAACAACTCGTCCAAATCAGCAGAATCATACGCCAGAATGGGCGAGTATAAGGCCGAGTAGTAGCTTACAAACTCATCCAGAATTCCCGCGGGGCCAGTAATCAGGCCCCCCCCACTCCTCACCGCAAGTATGCTAACCGTTGTTTTCGGCTCTGCCGCCAAGTTGACCAGCAGCTTACCATTCTTGTCCCCCTCCGCAAAAATATTTTCCGCCTTCTTTCTAACCTCAGTATGCGCCAAATTAGAAAAATGCAGAGTAACGGAGCACCTAGCTTCCAGTAAGGATGCATAAGTGGCCTCCGAGGGAGAGTCTGCATGTGTTTTAGCACTCTCCCGCTCTTTTCCCATCAGAGCCTCACCCTCCTGATTATGATCCTTCCTGGCTGATTTTATGGCCGAGATACACTCTCCCCTCGTCACCGCCTTCAAAGCATCCCAAACCACTGAGGGTTCAGCCGAACCCTCATTAGTCGCCCAATAGGTAGAAATGGAATTTTGAAGATGATCTAGTACCTGGCCCTCTAATAACCATCCCGTTGACAGTCTCCAACCCCCCCTTCTATCACCCTCCGGAAAAGCTAAGGTGGCCATAATTGGGTTATGATCCGAGGGGCCCCCCGACAAGTATTCCATCACATACACATGTTGTAAAATAGAGGCATTACCAAATGCTAGATCTATCCTAGCTGAGGATCTATGAGTAGAAGACAAGTGGGAATATGAAGTGACACCCGGATGTTTCCATCTCCACAATTCCGTCAGGTCTGCCACCGACACCCAGGAGCTGAGATCCCCCGGCCTAGCAGCATTGGAGGAGTCCAGAACCGGGTCAAGGATAGCATTATAATCCCCCATGATAAGCATCGAAAGATGCAGATAAGGAGCCAAAGTTACCAATAGGTCATACAGTAATTTCACCTGAAAAGGAGGGGGCAAATACACATTGACCAACAGGAGTCTATGAGCAGATACTTCCAAGAGGACTGCCACATTACGACCCCGGGGTCAGTAAAGACCTGGTGCATTACACATGAGATAGCCTTGCTGATCAGAAGAGAAACCCCTCTGGAATATGTGGAGTAGGTGGAGTGAACAGCCCTTTGTATCCAATGCCTATGTAGGGCCAAAATCTTACTACCCTCCAGATGAGTCTCCTGGAGGAGGACGATATGTGGTTTGACCTGCTTGAGGTATTGAAACATTGCTGCCCTCTTGAACTTATTGTTCAAACCCCTAACATTCCAAGACAGAATCTTAATACGACTATCCATGGTAGAGATTGATAGAAAATAAACTCCATGGCGAGGCATTTACACAAAAACAGACAAGCAAAAATATCCCACAGGAGAACAAATATACATCAGAGTTCCAAGGTGCATTGTGTGAACAGGTCCCATGGTGTTGGTAAAACAAACCCCCCCCCCCTGCTGTTATACCAGAAACCCCAACAAAAAGAACAAAAAGAAAAACTGTCCGGTATGCAGCTTGAACCCCGTAACAGACAAACCTTGAAGAGTTCCGCCTTCCGCAACGATAGTTCGGCATGTAAAGATGTCGAAAATCCATGTCTGTCACCAGAGCTCCATTGGCTAACGAGACTGACACCACACTTATTGACAGTCATTGCCATTTATTGTGTTGCACATGTATACAAATTTGTGGTGTTTTTTTTTATTCTTTTGGTTTATTATTATCAACAAGAAAATGTAATTCTGGGTGTACGCTAGGTACTATTCAGAACTTAACTGTATGCAGTGCAGCTATATTTTTTCCATATTGTCTTTATTGTGTATATCTCACAGTATTAGTCGCAGCAGCCCATTCGTTTTTATTTGCATTATTAGACAGCGCAATATTTTCCATTCCAAATTATTTGATGTGTCCCAGGAGTCTTCAGGAGGAGAGGAGGGGTTTTCTCAGCTTAGCACACCCTCCTTCCTGCATACCTGAGATAAGAGCAGATGGATTCCAGGAAGTAAATGCTACATGAATCATATGCCCTTACTCAAGATGGCCACAGCCGGAAATGCTAGGAGGTTTTTCAAGATGATCAGAAAAATAAAGCATGAAGACATTAATGGATGGTGAGTTTGCTTTAAATATTAAAAATCAAATCAAATAGAGTTTTTGGTTTGTAGTGCTTAGATGCTGTGTAGTTCTGCTTTAATGTCTGCCTAGGTAGACTTGGCCTTTCAAATAAAACTTAATAACAAAGTGCACTAGATGTAGCAGGTTATTTTAAAGGTTCATTCATTTTATTTGCTGTGTCTTTATTTTATGCCAGACTGGAATCTATTTTCCAAACGCCACCCTAACTACCTTCATCTATGGACTTTAGTTGTACAGACATAAGCTATTCTGCAGTAATTGTTGTGTATGTGTTCTTTTGTTTGATTTCTATTTTATCCAACTAAATGCATTCCTTGTGCCAGCATCCAGTTGCAGAGAATAAGAGGTTTTACAAGTGGTCGGTAAAGTAATCTAGACAGATCCTACTGTTATACCTTATTCTTTAATCCAGTATGCCTGCTGATTTTTTCCTATTACCTAGCTACATTGCTTACTCACTTTTAAGCAATCAAAAACAATAACTCCCTTGTTCCTTTCTGTTGTTGTTGTTTATTTCTCTATAATGTATACTGCGTCATCACATTTTGCTGAACTGCCTGAAAACCTGTTATAATTTTAGAAGCATATGATTAACATTGCTATATCTGACAACACTAATGTACTCTTGTATAGCTTTTACTGTAGGAATGATTCAGATCAATGTATAGTCCATTTGTGTTGTTTTATTGTTTAGAAGTTTACACTCGCATTAGGTTTTATACTCATTTAAGTGCAGCATAGTGGTGTAATGATTTGAATTGCTGGCAGAGATGCAAACATCTCCAAAGAAAACCTGTACAGGTTCCTGTTAACCTTGCAGATTGTAATCTTTGTGCATTGAACCAGAAGCATTATTTTTAAACCAAAATGCACTGTGTGGCTTTTGAACTATGGCCAGCAGGCAAATAAGGGCAAATAAGGGGTTTCGGTTTATGCCAGTCCCTTACTATAAAAAGGGGTGTACAAAGCAGCCATAGTGTCAGTTAATTGTAAGCTTCTGTAGAAAAAGCATAGGAAGAATAGGAAAAGCTGACAATCTGCATAGGTAAAGATTGGGGTTGCTACAAGGTTTACAAGGTTTCTGTGTATTTTTGCTTTAGGGATGGTATGCTTACATTTTTTTTTATGTTGATAAGGCCTTGTTTAGAGTGCTAATATCAGAGAATTTGTTACTTACTGAACATTTGTCATTTAAGCTGCCTTTTGTTCCCAGCATTCCACCACATTGTTTAAAAGGAACCAAAAAAATAGTGCAAGAACAGTGTGCGCCTAGACAAACTTGCATTATATCACTCACATTTACCCCCTACCCCCTGTATCCCCATAAGAAAAAATAATTTAAAGTTAGGCATACACCAGTTAAGCCTGCTGTTGGCCAATTTAGCACTGCAGTATTCTCTGTGATATATTAATGATTGCAGCAAAACCCTTATCTCTGTTCTTTGTTTGCAAATTGGAGCCCAACCTTGTTATTTTACCAGCTTTACCTCCGGAAGTTTTAAACCCCCCCCCCCCCATCATGACCAGACCATATTTTGCGACACGGCACTGTGTTATTTTAACTGACAATTGCGCAGTCGTGCAACTCTGTACCCAAATAAATGTTTGCCCTTTCTTTCTCACATATAGAGCTTTCTTTAGATGGTATTTGATCACCGCTGCAGTTTTTAAAAAAAAGGTTGACACCTTTAAAACAAAAAAAAAAAAACATATTTTTTTTAACTTTCTGCTATAAAACATACCCAATATTTTTTCAGCAATTTAGGCTAACATGTAATCTGCTACATATTTTTGGTAAAATCATCCCAATAAGCATGCATTGTATGGTTTGCACAAAAGTTATAGGGTCTACAAACTATGGGATATTTTTATTTATTTAAATATTTATTACTAGTAATGGTGACGATCAGTGACTAACAACAGGACTACGATATTGCGGCAGACACATGGAACACCTAACTGACACTTTTGACACTTTTTGGGGACCAAAGACACTAGTACAGTGATCAGTGCTAAAAATTATGCAATGTCTCTGTACTGTACACTGGCAGGAAAAGGGCTAATCGAAGGGTTAAATGTATGCCTAGGTTGTGCTTACTCACTGTGGGGAGGTGCTTTGACTGGAGAAGGCAAAGATCAGTGTTCAGAATCTGTGCCTTCCCTTCTGGCAGAATGACAATCTGCCTTGTTTACATAGTCAGATTGCCGTTCTGCCTGTGCCCTGTACAATCAGCGGATACCAGCAAACATCATTTCCATAGTACCCACTGCTGGGCTCCCGCTGTGCATAATCACAGCGGGAGCGGGTCACCGGTGGCGTGCGCGCACCCCAGACCCAGAAGTATGTGATCTGGCGCAGAGCGGCAACCCTGCTGCAGTATATGTGCGTTGGGCCGTCGTTAACTGTTTTAAATGTCAGCTGACAATTTTATACTGTTGTATCATCTATGGTTTCTTTATTGTTGTTAATTTCCCATTTGTTTTAGTACATTCTACAGTTGTATGGCTTCACAGGCAGGTTTAAGGCATCCCTAAGCCAATTGCCCTTTTTAAAAGAGGTACTCTTTGACAAATGCTCTTTGCCAAAAGATTCTAAGAGGCTATCTGTGGTCTCCAAATTCTTAAAGTGGAGTTCCGGCCACAATTTCACTTTTTAAATATAAATACCCCTGTAATACACAAGCTTAATGTATTCTAGTAAAGTTCGTCTGTAAACTAAGGTCCGTTTTGTTAGGTTGTTACAGCATTTAGACACTTTATAAAATAGAAATTGACTGGGGCCATCTTAAGTGTAGGCATCATGAAGCCAGACTGTATGACTTCCTGGATTTCAGCCTTGCAGATCTCGCACATGCTCAGTGCTGCACAAGCAGTGTAATAGGTTTCAGATCAGGTTTCAATAGCAATGGGAGTGTCAGAGGAAGTTGCCGCCCCTTATCTATGCAAACCTCTCCTCCCCTCCTCCTTCCAGGAACCAGTAAATATAAGAAATAATTTGTTCCTGTGCAGATATATCTACATAACAAGATAATATATATATATATATCTCTTGGTATATATGTGGTGTGTATACATATACTAGACATGTGCACTGTCAATAAATTCATTTTGTTTAGTTCCGTTTCGCATCAGCCGTTATTTCGTATTTTGTGCCCGAAACTCAATTCAGACTTGTACGAAATAAGAATTTTCGTTAGATTTGTTCACTTTTCATAACAATTAAAAACATTCGTTATGATGAATTTAAAAATCTGGACGCTTAAAGAGGACTAATAGTATCTTCTGTGCTCATTATGAGGGGTTCTCACCATCCCTGTGCTGTGCTGACTTCCTGGTGCTGTAGGGATGGTAGATTCCCCTCATAATGAGCACAGCAGGGGTACAGACACAGGAAGTCAGCACAGCACAGGGATGGTGGGAACCCCTCATAATGAGCACAACAGGAGTACAAACCCAGGAACTCATCACAGCACAGGGATGATAGGAACCTCTCATGAGCACAGCACAGGGATGGTGAGAACCCCTCATAATGAGCACAGCAGAAGTACAAACCCAGGAAGTTAGCACAGCACAAGGATGGTGGGAACCCCTCATAATGAGCACAGCACAGGGATGGTGAGAACCCCTCATAATGAGCACAGCAGAAGTACAAACCCAGGAAGTCAGCACAGCACAGGAATGGTGGGAACCCCTCATAATGAGCACAGCACAGGGATAGTGGGAACCCCTCATAATGAGCACAGCAGAAGTACAGACCCAGGAACTCAGCACAGCACCGGGATGGTGGGAACCCCTCATAATGAGCACAGCAAGAGTACAAACCCAGGAACTCAGCACAGCACAGGGATGGTGGGAACCCCTCATAATGAGCACAACAGGAGTACAAACCCAGGAACTCATCACAGCACAGGGATGATAGGAACCTCTCATGAGCACAGCACAGGGATGGTGAGAACCCCTCATAATGAGCACAGCAGAAGTACAAACCCAGGAAGTTAGCACAGCACAAGGATGGTGGGAACCCCTCATAATGAGCACAGCACAGGGATGGTGAGAACCCCTCATAATGAGCACAGCAGAAGTACAAACCCAGGAAGTCAGCACAGCACAGGAATGGTGGGAACCCCTCATAATGAGCACAGCACAGGGATAGTGGGAACCCCTCATAATGAGCACAGCAGAAGTACAGACCCAGGAACTCAGCACAGCACCGGGATGGTGGGAACCCCTCATAATGAGCACAGCAAGAGTACAAACCCAGGAACTCAGCACAGCACAGGGATGGTGGGAACCCCTCGTAATGAGCACAGCAGAAGTACAGACCCAGGAAGTCAGCACAGCACAGAGATGATGGGAACCCCTCATGAGCACAGCACAGGGATGGTGAGAACCCCTCATAATGAGCACAGCAGAAGTACAAACCCAGGAAGTCAGCACAGCACAGGGATGGTGGGAACCCCTCATAATGAGCACAGCACAGGGATGGTGGGAACCCCTCATAATGAGCACAGCAGGAGTACAAACCCAGGAACTCACCATCCCTGTGCTGTGCTCATGAGGGGTTCCCACCATCCCTGTGCTGTTCTCACTTCCTGTGGCTGTACCTCTGCTGTGCTCATTTTGAGGGGTTCCCACCATCCCTGTGCTGAGCTGAATTCCTGGGGCTTTACTCCTGCTGTGCTCATTATGAGGGGTTCCCACCATCCCTGTGCTGTGCTCATTATGAGGGGTTCCCACCATCCCTGTGCTGTGCTGACTTCCTCCTTCCCCCAGAACAGCACATTGCCACCATAACATCGCACACTGCATCGCCCCAGCACACCGCATCGATCCCAGCACAAGTTTGCTTTAAAATTTCCTTCTTCCATGCAGAGACACATGGTTACTCTATTCTGAGAGATGTAGATGCTGTAAATGTTTTAAAAATGTAACAACAAATGTACCTTTGTAACCATTGAATGTGCTTTTATAAAGGCATAACCTGTAAATATTCAGAACATTGAAATCACACATCTGAACTAAAAGCTAATTTGTCCAGTCCATAGCAGAGCCAAATTATCTACAAGGCAACCCAGGCAGGAGCCTAGTCACCAGTCAATGTCCCTTGGCAGAGATGACCTTCTGTGCTGGAATACAAAAATGTGTCTGTGATCGAAAAATATTTCACCAACTTTAAGTGCTTGACTACATTTTTCTTTCTCCTCATATCATAGTGCATATCGCTAGGTAATTTAATTTAACTAATTTAAGAAAACATAGATCATCTGTCTTAGGCCGCGTACAGACGAGCATATATGTAAGATGAAACCGGTCCGCCGGACCGTTTTCACCGTACATGTATGCCCGGGGATTTCTGTTAGTGTTGAGCAGAATACGCCATATTCGATTTCGCGATATATCTCGAATATATAGTCGAATATTCGAGATATATTCGCTAAATTCGAATATTCGTGATATTTTATCGAAATGAAATGATTGCGAAATTTCGCTATTGCGAATGCGAACATAATTGCGAAATTTCGACAAATGCGGAAGGAGCACTCTGGCTCAGAATATTCGTGATATTTTATCGAAATTTCGCAATATTGCGATTGCGAAATTGATTGCGGAATTTCGACAACTGTTTTAGGAGCGCTCTGATTGGCTCATTCTGAAATCGAATATTCGAGATATTTTATCGAAATTTCACAAATTGCGAATGAGAAATTGATTGCGGAATTTCGAGAACTGCTGTAGGAGCACTCTGAAATCGAATATTTGTGTTATTTTAGCGAAAAAACAATATTGCGATTGCGAAATTCTCGATCGTGCATGCGCAATCGCGCGAACAACACGCGACCAACACGCGATCACTTCCTGGATCCTTGCCAGTTTACTTTCGCATAGCAATTTTGTGCTGCCCAGCTTGGAAGTGAAAATGGTTGGGAGCAATTTTACACTCAGTGAGGAAAAGATGCTGATTAGTGTAAGTATTTTCACCACTGTTATTTCATTATCTTTAACTGCATTTTAGACTAGTTTAAAAGTTAGTATATAAGATCAGATATTAGTATTTCCCAAACAATTTGTCTCCTGCTGTTACAAAACTACAACTCCCAGCATGCCTGGACAGCTGCAGACACCCTGGTTGGTAAATGTGTATTTAGGCACTTTCCTTGCTATTCAGCATAATGAATTTAACATGTTGTGGACATAGGACGTATGTGAACGTCCTGACTTCAGGGTCCTTAACCTCTTTACCACCAGGCTAATTTTTCAGATTTGGTGTTTACGAGACTAAAACAGGTTTTTTTTGCTAGAAAATTACTTAAAACCCAAAAACATTATATATTTTTTTTCTAACACCCTAGAGAATAAAATGGTAGTCATTGCAATACTTTTTGTCACATCGTATTTGCGCAGCGGTCTTATAAGCGCACTTTTTTTGGAAAAAAATCACTTTTTTGAATTAGAAAATAAGACAACAATAAATTTTGCCCAATTTTTTTATATATTGTGAAAGATAGTGTTACGCCGAGTAAAATGATACCCAACATGTCACGCTTAATAATGCGAGAATGCTCCCAATTGTTGAATACCATAGATTTCGTCATATATCCATAAGGCTTTAAACAAAAGTATTATAATATACTTTGTTCTTCATCTTGCAGAAGTTCCTGGAAACAGGCTATGACGAGCTGCGGAGACAAGCAGAAAAAAAGGCCGTGGTCAGCTCCATAATTGAGGAATTACGCGACCAACACGGCGGCCCACCTGATCGCATGGCGATCCTCAAAAAATGGTCAGACCTGAAGAGGCGCCATATGGACCGGGTCAGGCGTATCCGTGAGAAATATCATCCAGGTAAGTTATTGGTGACAGTTATGTTTTTTTTTTCTAAAGTGTATTTTGTGCGTGTACTCGAGAGAGGAGCCGGACTGCAGGAGTTGGGAGTAGGCAGGCCTCCCCCAGAGGCAATCTGCCACCTTTCTCCATGCCCCGGGTGGCAATGGCGGGTGTGAGGGGGTCCTCCCACACAGCCCGTCCTACCTGCTCCGCTTTGAAGCCCAACGGGGCAGAGGGACTCCCTATAAGGGAGTGAGAGGATTTGCCCGCTCAACCAGCCCCGTTAGTCCTTCGCCTCTCTTTTTAGAGACCGCGTGGTCAGAGTGCGTGCATGTTAACCCAATTTCGAGTGCGTGTGTAAGTGTGGTGGTTTTTGTGGGAGGGGGGTGGGCGTACTAAGCGCAGGCTTACCTCGCATAGCACACCCACCGGGGGCCGGGCTGAGACCACCAAACTCAATTCACATGTAGCTGAGAGTGGGATCCGAACCCCTAGCTGCAGAGGTGAATGGCTTGTCAGCGCAGTGGCAATCGCGTTGAGCCACCGCAGCTCCTTTGGTGACAGTTATGTAAGGTCATATGTAATTAATGTTAGGGCAGATGTTGTTAACCCAGACGCCATGTTGTGGTAACATATATCACCATTCACCACCAGCCAAGGTATTCATAGTACTGTTGAAAAAAGACATGGGACAGCAGACAGGAACACAGAAGTTATGTGGGAACATACATTTCCCATTGCTTTGCATGGGACTTTAAACAAAAACCACGACCATCACAAATGGGGGTAGTTAAGGGATAAATTAACGATCCTATACTTTAAGTGGACGTATATGTAACATGTGACCAAGTGTTATCGAAATATCTACAGCTGTTATGAAGTAACATGTATTTCCCATAGAGTTGAATGGGACTTTAAAGAAAAACCCCGTCCATGGCAAATGGGGGTGGGTAAGGCTTAAATCACCTATCCTATGTTTGTGGCTGACATATAAGTAACCTGTGTGCCAAGTTTCATGTAAATATCTTTAGCCGTTTGGACGTGATGCTGGTACATACATACATACATACATACATACACAGACACGTTGAATTTTATATATATAGATTCACACTCAATTCCTGTGTTAGGCGTGGGGTTTTCATAGTAATCCCGTGTGCTCCATCAGGCCCTTTTTTTAACATGAGATCGTCTGAACAAAACAAAGGAGACAAAAACAGCTCATTTTACCATGGTGGCAGCCCAGCTCACGCTCAGTCCCCTGTAGTGCCCACAAGACCCTTTAATATAACATTGTCCCATTGGTTAACTGTCTATATAAATTAATTTGTATTCATATACAATACAGCAGAGTACACAGAATTTGCATACGTCATTAGAAAACATTTTTATAATATATGAACATTGTGTTATTATAGGAGCTCCTCTACCAACTGTGCGCCAGAAGCGCACAAGTCGACAGGCCGCTGAGGAGGAGGATGAAGAGGAGGATGCGGCAGAGGAGGATGCGGCAGAGGAGGAGAGGGATGAGGATGAGCAGCCAGGGCCCTCCGACTCGCCACCCACAGCTCCTGTTGAGGAGCTTCCCCCCCCCAACAAACTACTGGTGATGACGAGATCACGGCTGCTGGAGAGGTCGAGGTGCAGGATGAGCCTGTTCCGTTGTCATGAGCCTCGGTCACAAAGGTAAATATGTGCACAAAGATTAATAACATTTCAACAATAAAATGTAGATATAAAAATGGACAACATATAAAGCGCACCCGTCAGATTTCAGAACCATAATATTGTATTTATGATAGAAGTATACAGGTAGTGCAGAATTATTAGGCAAGTTGTATTTTTGAGGATTCATTTTATTATTGAACAACAACCATGTTCTCAATGAACCCCAAAAACTCATTAATATCAAAGCTGAATATTTTTGGAAGTAGTTTTTAGTTTGTTTTTAGTGTTAGCTATTTTCGGGGGATATCTGTGTGTGCAGGTGACTACTATTACTGTGCAGAATTATTAGGCAACTTAACAAAAAAAAAAAATATATACCCATTTCAATTATTTATTTTTAACAGTGAAACCAATATAACATCTCAACATTCACAAATATACATTTCTGACATTCAAAAACAAAACAAAAACAAATCAGTGACCAATATAGCCACCTTTCTTTGCAAGGACACTCAAAAGCCTGACATCCATGGATTCTGTCAGTGTTTTGATCTGTTCACCATCAACATTGCGTGCAGCAGCAACCGCAGCCTCCCAGACACTGTTCAGAGAGGTAGTAGTAGTAGTAGTAAATACAGAGTCATATCACTTGGGCAGGAGGTGCCATGATGAACAACAGTGGTAATAGTAGTATATAGAGTGGGAAATAACTTCTGACATAGGTGTCTTGACTGAGCAGCAGTAGTAGTAGTAGTAGTAGTAGATACAGAGTCAAATCACTTGGGCAGGAGGTGCCATGATGAACAACAGTGGTAATAGTAGTATATAGAGTGGGAAATAACTTCTGACATATGTGTCTTGACTGAGCAGCAGTAGTAGTAGTAGTAGTAGTAGATACAGAGTCAAATCACTTGGGCAGGAGGTGCCATGATGAACAGCAGTGGTAATAGTAGTATATAGAGTGGGAAATAACTTCTGACATAGTTGTCTTGACTGATCCAGAGGAGTCATGGGAGAAAGTCATGTGGTCAGATGAGACCATAATATAACTTTTTGGTCATAATTCCACTAACCGTGTTCGGAGGAAGAAGAATGATGAGTACCATGCCAAGAACGCCATCCCTACTGTGAAGCATGGGGGTGGTAGCATCATGCTTTGGGGGTGTTTTTCTGCACATGGGACAGGGTGACTGCACTGTTTTAAGGAGAGGATGACCGGGGCCATGTATTGCGAGATTTTGGGCAGCAACCTCCTTCCCTCAGTTAGAGCTTTGAAGATGGGTCGAGGCTGGGTCTTCCAACATGACAATGACCCAAAGCACACAGCCAGGATAACCAAGGAGTGGCTCTGTAAGGAGCATATCAAGGTTCTGGCGTGGCCTAGCCAGTCTCCAGACCTAAACCCAATAGAGAATCTTTGGAGGGAGCTCAAACTCTGTGTTTCTCAGCGAGAGCCCAGAAACCTGACTGATGTAGAGAAGATCTGTGTGGAGGAGTGGGCCAAAATCCCTCCTCCAGTGTGTGCAAAGCTGGTGAAAAACTACAAGAAAGGTTTGACCGCTGTAATTGCAAACAAAGCCTACTGTACCAAATATTAACATTGATTTCCTCAGGTGTTCAAATAATTATTTTCAGCACTGTAAATACATCAGTGAATGCATGACAAGGGACCCTTCAGCGCCCTGAACCGACGGCGGGTGCCAGAAAGTCACCGCCGATCCAGGACTCATTCATCTTTATGAATGTGAGTCTGTCCACGGAGTCTGTGGACAGACGGGTCCTCTTGTCCGTGACCACCCCACCTGCCGCGCTGAATGTCCGCTCAGATAGTACGCTGGAGGGGGGGCAAGACAATAACTCCAGCGCATACTGAGCGAGCTCGCGGCAGGTGTCCAATCTGGCAACCCAGTACTCCATGGGGTCGTCGGTAATCATACTCTCAGAAGCACCGAAGGACGCCATGTAATCTGCCACCATGTGGGCCAGCCGCTGGTGGTGACTGCTGCTGCTGCTGCTGGTACTGGGTCGCTCCGATTGGAAGAAAATCCTCATCTCATCCATTAGGTCCCCTGCTCGGCTGCTGCTGGGTGCAGCCACCTGCTGGGTGAGATGAGGGGGGACAACTGGAGGCCGGGGAGTTGCCTGCTCCAACCGGCTGACAATGCCTGCCTGCAGTTCCTCCATCCGGTGCTGCCTCCGGCTGGCTGGGATAAACTGCTCCAGTTTCCCCTTGCACCTGGGATCCAAAAGGGTGGCCATCCAAAAATTATCCCTCTCCTTGATGGTCTTAACCCGGGGGTCCCTCCTGAGGCATCTCAGCATGTGGGCAGCCATGGGGAAGAGCACAGCCCGCTGTGACTCCTCACTGCTGCCCAGGTCAATGAGGTCAGACTCTTCATCCCTAAGGCGCTGCTGCTCACACTCAGAGATGCCCAACCCCCGGACTATCGGTGCCCCCAACACCGGCTCTCCCTCCTGACCAGGCCCTGACTCCAGGACGACACCAGCATCCTCCTCATCATCATCATCCTCCTCCTCCTCGTCCTGGCCCTGGTCTCGGTGGAGCATTGCTGCCTCCTCCTGCTCCACCAAGGCACTCTCCCCAGCTTCGAGCAGGCGATCTAGTGTCCTCTCCAGCACGAACACTGTAGGGAGCACGTCATTGAGGCCGACATGCTCCCTGCTCACCATCTTGGTCGCCTGCTCGAAGGAGGACAACACATGGCAGACCTGGTGTATCTGCCCCCACTCCGCACAGGTGATGAAAGGGAGTTTTAGTGAAGTCCTCTCAGTGCCTAGGTCCAGCAGGTACTCCCTCACCGCCCTTCGCTGCTCCCACAACCTCTTCAGCATGTGGAGGGTGGAGTTCCACCGCGTCACACTGTCCACAATCAGCCTGTGAAGGGGCAGCCTGTTGACCCGCTGCAAATTGGACAGGGACGCGGCAGCGGTAGGGGAGCGCCTGAAATGGCTGGCAATCCTACGCACCCTTAGCACAATGTCACTCAACCCGGGATAGGTGCGCAGGAACTTCTGCACCACAAGGTTGAGGACATGTGCCAGACAGGGCACGTGGGTCAGACTGCCAGCATTGAGGGCGGAGAGTAGGTTGCTGCCGTTATCACAGACAACCATACCTGCCTGGAGCCTTCGGGGTGTCAGCCACTTCTGGACCTGAGCCTGAAGTGCGGTCAGCACTTCAGTGCCAGTGTGTCTCCGGTCCCCTAAACTAACAAGCTGGAGCACGGCCTGGCAGCGCACGTGCTCCACACTTGAGTAGCTACGGGGGCGCTTGCTGGGAGGCTCAGCAGCTGCGGAGACAGTGGCTTGAGGGAGACCAGCAGTTCTCCCCTGGACACCCCGGGGCGGCACCACAAAATCTGTTGCCGCCGATCCCTCCCCGGCGCCTCGGAGGGAAACCCAATGGGCCGTGAAACTTATGTAGCGCCCCTGCCCATGCCTGCTGGTCCAGCCATCCATTGTCAGATGAACCCTGTCGCTGACAGCGTGATCCAGCGACAGGGTTACATTCTGCACAATGTGCTGGTGTAGGGCAGGGACACCAGTCCTGGCAAAGAAATGGCGGCTGGGGACACGCCATTGGGGTTGGGCCTGCTCCAACATCTGCCTGAAGGGGTTGCTGTCAACTATGTTGAAGGGCAGCAGATGTTGGGCAATAACCCTTGCCAGGAGCCCATTGAGGGAACGCACACGTCGGTCTCCAGGGGGGAAGGGAGTGGTGCGTTCAAAGGCGTCTGAAATCGACGCCTGGCGCCGGACGGCAGTGCAGGACACAGACGCGGAGGGTGCTGTGAAAGTAGAGGTCTGGATGCCGGTACCAGTAGCTCTACTAGAGGGAGCGGGGGGGCATGACCTGCTGGGAAGAGATGAAGCTGTGGCAGGGGCTGCTGTACCCTGCTCACTTGTGGTGGTGGCGCTGCTACCACCACCAAGCTTCATTTCGTCATACACCCGCCAGTGATTGATTCGCAGGTGCTGGTTCAGGGCTGTGGTACCCACCCGAGCCAAACACTTCCCTCTCTTCACCCTGACTTTACAGATCTGGCAGATGGCCACGGTAGGGTTGTCTGCTACCAGGGTGAAGTAGTCCCAGACAGGTGACTTCAGCACCGCCCTCCTGTCAGATGGGGTGACGCTGACTTGCACCTGCTGGGACTCGGTGCGCACAGGTGGAGCTGCCTGCTGCTGCTGACACCTCCTGCTGCCATCACCAGTGGAGACCCTGACGCTGGTCTCCCTGGTGGTGACCTGGCGCACCGTTTGTCAGATGTACCGTTCCCCGTCGTCACTGACGCAGTGAGCCGACGAGTCAGATGGCACCCATGATGGGTCACCCTCCTCTTCGCCCCCAGATATGTCAGACCAAGGGCTGAGATGTGGTGGTCTGAGGGAACCAGCTGACATGGAGCCTCTAGCCTGGCTCCGCTGTCCCCTCACCCACGCCTGGGTCTGACTAGGTGCTGTTGTTGCCTGCACCAAAACAGCAGCACCACTTTGAAGGGATGTCTCTGGGATACTGCCAGCAGGTATCCCATCCTCCTCATCCATCCCTTCAAAAAGGTCCTGACCATCAGGACAGAGCTGGAGGTCTGCCTGATGCATGGCCTCCCCCAAGAGATCCCTCTCACTGTCGCTGTCGAACAGTAAGATGCTGGACTCTTGGGGGCTGGGGGGGGTACTGAAGGCACCGGTGTAGTGGTGGTACTACTGAGAGTCGGGACAGACGACTCAGTGGCACTGCTGTGCCCCATATAGTCCACCACTACTGGAGCCTGAGATGGCAATATCGGGCGGCTGCCCGATGGAAAAAACTCCCGGATCAGGCGGACTCCCCTTCCACCCGATCCTGTAGCACTAGTAGGGGCGCGAGAGGTACCCCGTGCTGGCAGCGACCCAGCACTGGGAGTAACTCCCCTACCCCTGCTGCCACGACCACGGATGCCGCTCATAATTGCTGATGTGGGGGGGGGGGTAAACTTTATTGGGGGGGGAAATGTGAGGAAGTTTTTTTTTTGTATTTTTAAAAGACAGGCACGCAGACAAAGACGTAGACAGACGGCTACTAAACTATAGTAAAACTAGTACACCAAAGACAAGGACTACAAAAAAAAAAAAAAAAAGTACTAAACAAACACTAACTGCTTACACAAACTTAAAGACTAAAACTAAAGCTTTTTTTTTTCTTTTTTTTTTTAACACTAACTGACAAGTACTACAACTACAAAAAAAAATGCACTAAACAAACACTAACTAATAATTTTTTTTTTTTTTTTTTTTTTTTTTTTAGACAACACAGACACTAAACACACACTAAACTAAGCTAGCTGAAAGCGGTAGTTCACCCTCTCGTACTTGATTTTACCATCGAGACAGGCATTGTAGCGCGAGCTACAGTATGCCTGTCCCGATTTTTTTAACCCCGTACTCACCTCGTAGTCGTCCATCGTAGATTTCGGCTCCCGCGGGGAATGGGCGTGCCTATGGAGAGGGAGGATGATTGACGGCCGGCCCTGGCACGTCACTCTCCCCGAAGACAGCCGGAGTAGGTCTCGGCTCTTCACGGCGCGTGCGCACAGGCTATGCGCACGCGTCGTGAAGACCAAGCCTATTTCGGCTATTTCCGGAGAAGCGTGACGCGCCAGAGCCGGCCGTCAATCATCCTCCGTCTCCAGAGGCACGCCCATTCCCCGGTATCTTCGATGGACGACTACAAGGTGAGTATGGGGGGAAAAAATTCGGGACAGGCATACTGTAGCTCGCGCTACAATGCCTGATTTAAAGGTAAAAGAAAAAAAAATATTTTTTTTCCCGTCGATAGGGTGAACCCCCGCTTTAAAGAAATGTACACTAACAGTATGTACACTTACTACACAGAAATCTATCTAACACTAAGCTAAACTGACCTGAACAACACAACACAAAACGTAGCTTTTAAAAAAGCTCTTGGGTCTTTTGCTTTGAAAAAAGCAGTTTATAATCAGTAGAATATGCACTGAAATCACTAGCAAAGTAGCAATGAAGCACAATGCTGATGCTGCAAGATCAAACAGGAACACAGACACAGGAACACAGAAACAGTCCACACTCTCTAGCCACCTTCTGAATCTGCAATGAAATGGTGCTGGGAGTGACCTTATATAATGGCCGTGCAGGCAGGTTCCTATTGGTTGCTAACCTATGACAACTGTGGTAGGAGAACTCTGATTGGCTCTGATGCAAAAGAAGGGCGGAGAAAATAATCGCGCAATATTCCTATTGCCGAATATTCGCATTGCGAATATTCGGCAATATAAAATGATCGCTTCAGCTACTCGGCCCAAGGTCTCTAATCATACCAGCAATGCTTTTAGACGTCGATGGAGATCACTAGGATGTGATCTGTTTTAAAAATGAAACTGAAAAAATCGCTCTGATGCGGAAGAAAGGGCGAAGAAAATAATCGCGCGATATTCCGATTGGCGAATAATCGCATTGCGATTTTTCGGTAAGATAAAATGATCGCTTCAGCTACTCGGCCCAAGGTCTCTAATCATACCAGCAATGCTTTTAGACGTCGATGGAGATCTCTAGGATGTGATCTGTTCAAAAAATAAAATTCGAAAAATTTGAATATTCGGAATAGCGAATATTCACCGCGAAATTCGAAATATATCGCGAATACTCGAATATGCTATATTCGAGCCGAATATTCGCAATACGAATATTCGTGAGCAACACTAATTTCTGTATGGTGGCTGTACTCACCATCATACAGAAATCCGCGCGTAAACAATACGCGGGGCGTGTCCGCACCATCGCCGCGGCGACGTGGGCGGCCCTGCCAGTTAAATGCTTCCACGCATGCGTCAAAGTCATTCGACGCATGCGAGGGATGGCGGGCGCTCGGACATGTACGGTAGGTCTGTACAGACGACCGAACATGTCCGAGCGGGCAGGATTTCAGCGGGCTGTTTTAAAACAAGTCCAGAAATATTTGCCCGCTGGGAAAAGGCCCGGCGGGCAAATGTATGCTGGAATCCTGCCCGCTCGGGCCTACACACGACCGAACATGTCTGCTGAAACTGGTCCGCGGACCAGTTTCAGCAGACATGTTCGGTCGTCTGTACGGGGCCTGATGCCCCGTACACACCATCACTTTATGTGATGAAAAAAAACGACATTTTCTGTGAAGTAAAAAATTACGTTTTTGAAACTTCAATTTTCAAAGACGAAGTTGCCTACACACTATAGTTTTTCTCACATTGTTCTAGCAAAGCGAGGTTACGTTCTCACCACTTTTTCCATTGAAGCTTGCTTCATAAGTAGCTTCTGGGCATGCGCGGGTGAAAAAACGTCGCTTTAAACAACGTTTTTTACTACACACGGTCAATTTCTGTGAAGTAAAAGTTGACGTTTTGAAAAACGACACATAAAATTGAAGCATGCTTCAATTTTTTTTGGTCGTTTTTTAGAAGACATAAAACAATGTTTTCCCCCACACACGGTCAATTAAAGTGACATTTTTAAAAACGTCATTTTTTTTCATCACATAAAGTGATGGTGTGTACGGGGCATTACTCTCCGCTGCTTTGTTAGTGAACATACAGAAGAGTAAAAAAGAAGAGCACAGTTCTCAATTCTAATATTTCTTCAGTCTGTTTCACCTTGAAAGCAAGTGGCGCAAGAGATCTTTTTTTGCACTAAACTGTCATAGTTGGCCACTTTCCTCTTCACGTTTCAGAAGTGATGCATAGGTCAGCGAGAAGAACCACTAAACACAGTGAGGGACCATGACTTTTTTTTGCACTCAGAAGAGTGTTCAGGCATTGATTTATTTGTATCACTGTGGAGTCCAATACTGTAAACTGAAATAAAAGATGACATCCTTTGAATTTTCATTCTGTTTATTAGCTATACAACATATTTTCCTCAAAAAGATAATGATTGATGATTGAGAATAATTATATTGGAAGTGGAAGGTGTGGTTCCGGCAGCTTTTTTGGTTTTGTGCTCCTTTTAGATTTTAGTCACATGATCATTGCTGCCCACTTTCAGTTTATAAAGGGCGACTATGAGGAGGGAATTTTGTTTAACCTCCCTTTCTGCTTTGTGTTTTTTTCCTTTACACTATAATTTCTCATCATTCCCAGAGAGTAGACACAGTGGTGGTAAAACTGATGTTCTAGTCATGTAATAGAAAGCAGAGTAATCCTGGGACACAGAGGGGTTGATTTACTAAAGGCAAATCCACTTTGCACTACAAGCGCACTTGAAAGTACAGTAGTACAGAGACCCAGAGTGGATTACCACCGCTGGAATTTAATTTTTTTTTAAATAAAGGACTTTTCCAACGGTGTCTGTTTTTTACAATTATTTACACTTTCTTTGTAAAATGGTAGAGGTACAATGTACCCCATTACCAATTCACATAGCGGGGGCGGGATCTGGGGGTCCCCTTTGTTAAAGGGGTCTTCCAGATTCCGATAAGCCCCCCGCCCACAGACCCCCACAACCACCAGGCAAGGGTTGTGGGGATGAGGCCCTTGTCCCCATCAACATGGGGACATGGTGCTTTGAGGGGTCACAGACCCCCAAAGCATCCTCCCAATTTTGAGGGCATGTTGCCCGGTACGTTCAGGAGGGGGGGCGCTCTCTCTTCCCCCCCTCTTATCCTGCGGCCTGCCAGGTTGCATGCTCGGATCAAGGGTCTGGTGTGGATTTTCGGGGGGAAATCCATGCCATTTTTTTTATTTGGGGTGGAGTTCCCCTTAAAATCCATACCAGACCTAAAGGGTCTGGAATGGATATTTGGGGGGAGCCCCACTTATTTTTTTTTTAAATTTGACATGGGGTTCCCCTTAATATCCATACCAGACCTGAAGGGCTTGCTAACTGAATTTGGGGGGACCCCCAAGCTTTTTGTTTTTATGAATGACTTTTCTCTGTATTCACGGGAGCCGACAATTCATTTTTTTCCCTCAGAAATTACACTTTGTGCAGGGACAGTTCTAAGAACGGGAAACAATCGCTACTTCACAGGCATACTATACACCCCTCCCCGGTACTAAATTTAAAGGAATATTTCACTTTTATTGTTTCACTTTAAGCATTATTAAATTCACTGCTCCCGAAAAAACTTCAGTTTTTAAAACTTTTTTGCATTAATACATGTCCCCTGGGGCAGGACCCGGGTCCCCAAACACTTTTTAGGACAATAACTTGATTATTAGCCTTTAAAATTAGCACTTTAGATTTCAAACGTTTGAGTTCCATAGACTAATGGGGTTCTAAAGTTCACACAAACTTTTGGTCTGTTCGCAGGTTCTGGTGCGAACCGAACGTGGGGTGTTCCGCTCATCCCTACATCTAAGTCATCTTTCTGCTTCTTTTATAGTGTTGCTCAAGAATATTCGCATTGCGAATATTCGTTACGAATATGGCATATTCGAGTATTCGCGAATAACTAGAATTTCGCGGCCAATATTCGCTATTCCGAATATTCGTATTTTTTCAAATTTATTTTTAAAACAGATCACATCCTAGTGATCTCCATCGACGTCTAAAAGCATTGCTGGTATGATTAGAGACCCTGGGCCGAGTAGCTAAGCTGAGGCGATCCGTTTATGTTGTCGAATATTCACAATCGCGAATATTCGATTTCCGAATATTCGCGAATACTTTCTCCGCCCTTCTTTTGCATCAGAGCCAATCAGAGTTCTCCTACCACAGTTGTCAGAGGTTAGCAACCTCCATAGCAACCAATAGGAACCTGCCTGCACGACCAGTATATAAGATCACTCCCAGCAGTATTTCAGTGCAGATTCACAAGGTGGCTAGAGAGAGTGGAGTGTTTCTGTGTGATCTTAGAGCTTAGAGCATCAGCATTGTGCTTCCTATAGTGCTTTCAGTTCTGATTTTCCTGCTTCTAAACTGCTTTTTTTCAAAGCAAAAGACCCAACAGCTTTTCTAAAAGCTCAGATTTGTGTTGTTTTGATTGATTTCTGTGTAGTTAGTGTAAGTGTACATTTCTTTAAGGTAGTGTAAAAAAAAAAAAAAAAAAAATAGCTGTAGTTTAGTCATATAAGTTTGTGTAAGTAGTTAGTGTTTGTTTAGTGCATATTAGTTTAGTATTTGTAGTCCTCGTCTTTGTCCTTGTCAGTCAGTGTAAAAAAAACAAAAAAAAACAAAAAAAAAGGGGAGAAATTGGAAGGGGATTATCATGGTGCTTGAAAATAATAATGAAAACCATATATATATATATATATATAAAATGTTTTATATTAACACGATTAAAAAACAAACAAGACAGTTTGTTGGATTGTATTTAACATTTCCATTATGGTGGTCACATGACAAAGTTGGTTGAACAGGGCTCTCAAATTTTTGTATACTATCTCAACATGTTTCACCGTATGGCTTCATCAGGGGATATACGAATCAACCAATGACTACGATAAATGCCTCAGAACCCCCAGGAAGAGCCACCGCCAAAAAAGGGGACCACCAAGAGGAAGAGGCACTACGTGACCACAAAGGACACACAACAATGAGGTTAAAAAATAGTTAACCCAGAGCATGTAGGAGAGGGCGCCTAAAATATAGAACAATGTATGTCCAATGGAATAAATGGCACTTGCAAACACTTGCAAGCATAGAGAGATGGTTCACTGGTCACCCTCAGTCCTTGGGGTTCTGAGGCCTTTAATTGTAGTCTTTGGTTGATTTGTATGTTCCCTGACGAAGCCATAAGGCTAAACATGTTGGGATAGTATGCAAATCAACCAATAACTATGAGAAAGGCCTCAGAACCCCCAGGACTTAGGGCGACCTGTGAACCATCTCTCTATGCTTGCAAGTACCATTTATTCCATTCTTATTGAACATACGTTGTTCTATATTTTAGGTGCCCTCTACTACATGCTCTGAGTTAACTCTTTTTTAACCTGGTCATTGTGTTTCCTCTGTGATCACGTAGTGCCTCTTCCTCTTGGTGGTCCCCTTTTTTGGCGGCGGCCCTTCCTGTGGATTCTGATGCGTTTCTCGTAGTCATTGGTTGATTCGTTAATACCCTGATAAAGCCATGAGGTGAAACATGTTGGGATAGTACACAAATATCAGATCCCTATTCAACCAGAATCTTCATCACGTGACCACCATATTGGAAATGTTAAATACAATCCAACAAACTGTCTTGTTTTTTTTTCTTCATATTAAACTATACAAAATATTTTATATATAAGGTTTTCCTTATTATTTGCAAGCACCATGATAACCCCCTCCCAATTTCTCCCCTTTTTGAATATTTCCATTTATATATGTCCACTGTGTATTTGGATGATTGCCTGGAGTATTACTTTAGTTTTTTAAATGGATAGGTTTGAATATTTTAAATTTCATTATGAGTAGAAGGTACATACACAAAATGACAGTATATTTTAGTGAGGTTAAACTTCATTTAAACTGAAGAAGCTCTTGGTCATTTGTGTCAATCTTTCCTCTGCATTCCGTTTGCAATTTTCTTTTTATTTCTATCTTTAGGACCTCTTTCTCTTTCCTACTCAATGATCTCTTATCTTATTTCACAACACAATATTTCTGTGCCCTTTTGGCCACCATTTTCAACAGTCTGTATCCCCCTTCCACAGACCTGTAGCACATCTGTTTAAATATGTATGACTCCTTCTCAGTTCACTGTGGCATAAGTCTTAACCCATTAATGGAAAAAAAAATGCTTTTAGAATAAAGCAGGGTACTGTGACTGTAAATGTCCTGTAAGTATCCTAGTAAAATTGAATTATTATAGCCATGCCTCTGTATTGCTTAACTGAACTGTTTTCAGGTTACTATAAATATTCAGTGGTTTACAGACCAAAATTATTCATTTCTATAAATAAAAAAAAATGCATTGTACTGAGTAAAGAGTACTTTTTATAGTATATTATTTGGAGGAGGGTCAACTCAACACATGCAATAGATAAGTGCAATAGCGTGTGCAAAACGCAAGCACAGTAACCCAGCTAGTGCACTAGAACTAGATCAGATCAACTAAAAGGTGAAAGTTGTAATTGCCATGGGTTACTACTAGCCATTGCATTTTTAGTTTCTTTTTAAAATAAATTTGATTATACAGTATGTTTTATTTGCATTAAAATGTTTGTAAAGGAATACACGTTTGGGTTTGAGTAACAGTTTTTGTAATATAGTTATGTTTGCTAGTATTACATTGTGCTTCACTACATTTGTGACATGCTTCTTGGACTCTTCTGGTTCGAAACTTATGTTTGAAGGAATATGCAAAGATGTTGACCAATGAAAACAATGACAAACTCAGTCAAGCAAGTTCTATGTAGAGATACAATAAAAGAAGAAGAATCAATCACTCTATGCAGCCATTTATAATAAAACTCTTAATGTGTTATCAGACATCTGTTTTTAGCTTTGTCATTTTTTTTTTTGAGGGGGGGGGGGGGGGGTCTTTTGTTGTTTCCCGGTTCCTTTCTATTCTGTAGATCACCAATGATACATGTTCATGTTAATTTTCAGTTAGCAAATTCAAATATTTTTCATTTTGTCTTTTGTCAAGATCACATTTTTCAAGTTGTAGCAATTACAAAATCAAAAAGGTAATGGTGTTTTTATTATCTATGATTTAAAGTTGGTATTTTAGTTCCAAAATTGATGGAATGATTTTTGAAATTACTGTAGGCATGTTTGGCAATCAGAATCACTAATGCAGAACTTTGCTGAATTAATCAAACTGTGCCTCTTCAATTAAAGGAAACATGTACAGAGAAATGTTGAAGCTGCCATTGCTGAACTGTCTTTCTAAAATTGCTGGCTTTCACAATTATCCAGTGCTCTCTGTGTAACAGACATCAAGCGAGTATCCAGGTGAAGACTTCTGATTTTAGACTGCCTTTCCTTGTATAGCTGCATAATTAAGGAATGTACTGCTAATCATTTGCCATTACTAATGAGTAACTACTGAACAGTTAATTACACAATTGTTACATAGTTACTGTAACGGCTCTGGTGAACGGGAGTGAACCACAACTGCGGATAGCAAGGATTTCAATGCACTTCTTTATGTGAGAATTCAGTATTGGAACCCAGGCTTCACTCCACACAAACAGGAGTTTGGGGGTTCTCTACATCAGTGGTCATCAACCTTGTCCTGCAGGGCCCACTAACAGGCCAGGTTTGCAAGATAACTGAAATACATCACAGCTGATATCATTTGCTCTTCAGTGATTGCAGTATTCTAGACTGCATCTCCCCAAGGTAATACATAAAACCTGGCCTGTTAGTGGGCCCTGCAGGACAGGGTTGATGACCACTGCTCTACATCATCTATCTCTCACATAAAGGAAGGTGTTGAGCTACTAGGGGAGGATGTATTACAACATGCGACCAACCCCTAGTGGTTAAAAGTATACAATATACGTGATGATTCCAATGCACTTCTGAATGCAAGTGATTATCAGTATGGGACCCCAGGCGTCACTCCACACAAACAGGAGTTTGGGGGTCCTCTACATCATATCACTTTAATGCAAAGAATGCATTAGTTCGCTAAGGGAGCACAACAGTCAGTCCCAAGTAATAAGATTATAGGAAACAGTAATATGTGTAGCAGATCTTCTTAAGGCACTACAAGTAACACAATGTCTACTTATCCATTTTGTAGGGCTTGAGTTTAGCAGCAATGGACTCCGTAGTGTAGGGTGTCAGCAGCAATGTGATTCTTCTATGGAGGGTCTCCTTGTGGAGGGTAGCTTGGGGTGTCCGCAGCAACTCAAGGCGAGATTGGCAGCGCAGCTCCAGGAATGGGATTGCCTCCAGTTATGGTATGGATGGTACCCAGTTAAAATGCAGCCAAGTTGGCTAGGGCCGACAATAATAGAACGGTGTGCTATCTGCACACCGCTTTCTTTATAGGTGAGAGGCAGGCGTATGACAGCTGTGCCGAATCCAGCGCTGAGTGCTCATCATGAGGGTTCACTTTTACCATGTAAAAAAACACCTCATGTCCAGCTTCCACAAAGGGTCTCAGATACCTGAGCAATTTATAAGAAAAAAAAAGGTTTGGGAGGGTATAATAATGGTGCTTATTCAAATAATAATGGAAACCAATCAGATATACAAAATATTTTTATTATAGATAAAGACTAAAACAGATAACAAGACACAATAAGTCATTGGATTTTATAGAGTATCTCCATTATGGTGGTTAAACATAGAGGCTTTATTCAGTTGAACAGAGATTGAATGGTCATATGTTATCCCGACATGTTTCGCTTCAAGGCTTCATCAGGAGATATAGGCATCAACCATAGTTTAGGGAAAAATCTATACAGAGACAAAAAAATATGAAAAAAAATATCAAAAGTAAAATAAGTCAAAAATTACATAGACATAGAAAAACAAAAAGCTCTTTTGCCAAAGTTCACCAAAGGACAGAAACCCACCACATCAAAACCCACTCCCCCCAGCACAGGGGGAGGAGAGGGGTCAACAACGATGCATAGAACCACATGAATGGAGGGCACTAAGCGGCAATTGTAAGCACACACAATGACCAGGCTAACAAGAAAAAAATGTGATAAAACCTAAATAAATCTAATCGTTTAATACTATAAGAAAAACTAAAAAATTGAAACCCACAAAAAGTTGCATAAAGGGTAAACCTCAATAATATAATCAAAGAATTCCTGAATGAAATATTTCCTAAAAATGAATAGACTCAGTACTTAAGGATGAAAAAGGAGAGGCACCTGTATATGAAGAACCATAGGTCCAGTAGAAACCCAATGATAAGGGCTATAGCTAGAAAAAGATATATGCGGAAAAAAAGGGGAATATATAACGATATTTCTAGAGTTATAAACAGATTTCATTTAACTTAAGCCCAAACACTGTGGAGACAACACATACAGCACTGTGTCTTACAGCAATGGGTTATAGTTTAATAGATATAGTGATGCAAGTACATAAGAAAATATATTAATATATTCACCAATTAATTTAAGTTGATGACTCTGTGCTAATAAGCACATTGGACCAAAGTCTCATTATACCATAATAAACTAATAAGGAGGATAAAAAAAATAAAATGACAGACAAGTGTAGGAAAAAACTGAATGCAAAAACCGAAATTCCAATGAGAGGTAGAAATTTGGGACATATAGCTCAGACCTACCCACCAATAGCAATGTATAGGAGACATGTTTGTAAATATATACCGTATTTTCCGGCGTATAAGACGACTGGGCGTATAAGATGACCCCCTAATTTTCCAGGAAAAATGTTGGTTTTTGGATATACTCACTGTATAAGACTACCCCTTCTTACTAGTCTTTCTGGAAGCTGAGGGGTAGCCGGAACCGCTGACAGAAACAGGCTTTTTCAAATCTCACTGTGCCATTACATTACATTCCTCACTGTGTCATTACATTACATGCCCGACTGTGCCATCACTTGCCCCCACTGTGCCATCATTTGCCCCCACTTGCCCCTCACTGTGCCATCACTTGCCCCTCACTGTGCCATCACTTGCCCCCTCTCTGTGCCTGAGCTTGCCCCCTCTCTGTGCCTGAGCTTGCCCCTCTCTGTGCCTGAGCTTGCCCCTCTCTGTGCCTGAGCTTGCCCCCACTGTGCCTGAACTTGCCCCCCAGTGCAATCACTGCAAACGGTGCCATCACTTACTTTTTTTCTGAATAGGCAGTGCGGTGACAGTCTCTGTGCTGCGAGCGTCAATGATTTAAAAGACGCGCCTTCTCCTCAGACTGTCCTGTGTTAGGCGGAACACAAAATTTCCCAGCAGTGCCTCTGTTCTGTGTTCCGCCTATCACGGACGTCTTCTCATCTCGTCCGAGGATGAGAAGGCATCTGTGATAGGAGGAACACAGAACGGAGGCGCTGCTGGGAAGATTTGTGTTCCACCTATCACAGAACACTTTGAGGAGAAGGAGCGTCTTTTAAATCATTGACGCTCTCGCAGCACGGAGACCGTACCCGGCGTATAAGACGACCCCCGACTTTGGATGCATTTTTTTGCATCCAGAAAGTCGTCTTATACGCCGGAAAATACGGTATATAGAAAATAACATAGCAAGTGCGTGTTTAAGACCTCCAAAAGAACCACTTGATGCATATATGTATGACAAGAATGCAAACAAGTGTTAGCACTTCTTACCCCAGAAACAAGAAAATATAGCTAACAGGTCACCCCCAATTTCTGGCTGCTGTGATGATTGAGAAGCAGGCTTTAGTATGCTCACCATTCTGCCGGGCTTTGACGTCACCGGCTAAATGCGAATGTGATGGTGCCACTGCACATGTGCCCGCCCCAGGACGGCTTACAAAACTACATTGACCAGAAGGCTGAGTGTCAGATGCCGGGCGAGGGGGAATAATCATAGGCGCGTGTAGGAAAGATGAAAAACACCTATCATTGCACCGGATCACCACCCATTCTTCCTTCACCACCTATCCTTCACGTCAGTCACAATGGGACATTGGTCAAGAAGTGGAGAAGGAACAACACAGGCAAAGGCCTGTGTGTTGAAGTCCAGATGGACTAGAGATAAACATATTCTCGATTAGTTAATATTCCTAACAACAGTTCTCTTAGACTATTTGCACAACTCCAACAGGAATTCCAATTCCAGATTACTGACCATTATCTCTATCTCTAAACTCCCTAACTTCACCTAAAATATATCTATACACAAACATGTTTGGCAATATTTCCAAAATGTCTCACCCTTAGTAAAAGTTACCTCCTTATTCTATAAAAGGCACAGAACACATGGAGTGGAGAGAAAATAATGCTCACCCGGGTGTATACAATAGAGACATTTTTCCCTTCATTTTTTACTTGCCGAGTCAGACTATGCGTCTTTATTCCCTTTTCACACGGACTCTATTCCCTATTCATCACCCTTTTGGCTAGTCGCACACCCTCCGCTCACCTCTTCACTCCCTCATCCCTCCTTTCCTTTTTCTTTCTTTTCCTTTTTTCTCTTTCCTTTTTTCTCCCTTTTTTCTCCTCTCCCCCCCCCTTCTTTAAGTTCAATTCCCCCATTTTTCCTTCCCCTTTTACCTCTTCCCCTTCCTTTTTCCCCTTCCTTTTTCCCCTTCCTTTTTCCCCTTCCTTTTTCCCCTTCCTTTTTCCCCTCCTTTTCTCCTCCCTTCCTTTTTTTCCTCTCCCCGTGTCTCTTACCTCCATTACTGCACTCCTTCACATCCTTTCCTCATACATATAATTTTTCCCTCCCCCACTTTCCCTCATTTTTCACAGCCACTTTCTCACTTCTATCTCACAGTGCTTATATCTACATGCTTCACCACTTTCATCTACTACCCTCACGCCGCGCCACATCACCTTCACCTCATCCTCGAACCCCCTCTTCCACTTTCGATCACTGTTTCACCTTTTTATTTTATTTCTCCTCCTTTCCCCCTTCATTCTCTCCCCCCCCTTTTTCTTCCCCATGTCCCCCATTTCCCTCTTCTTTCTTTTCTCTCCACTTTTTCCCCCTTTTTTCCTTTTCTTTTCACATCACCTCACCACGGCAACTCTTCTACGCCATCTTCCCTTCCACAATTTTTTTCATATTATTTTCTTATATTTTTTTCCCTCTTCTAAACAACCCCCCCTTCCCTCCTTTTTTGCCTTGCTTTCCTCACTTTATCTTTTATCTTTCACTTCACCCCACACTCCCGTCCCTTGCATTGCATTTTCCTTCCCCCCTTTTTTTCATATCTTGTTATCCTCCCTATTCCTCCACCTTTCTCACTCACGCCTTTCACCCTCACTCTTTCTGTCCCTTTTTCTTTTCTTTTCTTTTTTCTTTTATTACATTTCTTGTCTTTCCACCCCACTTTCTCATTCTTCCCACAGTTGTTATGGATCCACTTTCCACATGTTTTCCCCAACCCCCCCTCTTTTTCTTTTTTTCTTTTTCTTCCCTCTTGGAGCGTATTGTCCTATATACCTTGTCACTTAGGGAGGCTCCCTCACCCGATACCCTATCTTTTACCATTCAATACTCACCACTTTCAGGGCCCATATCCCCTGGCACCTCTATACAATTTACCCATAGGTACTTTTTACGTATGTATATACATACAGAGCTTCAGATTTTCAATATGTATTATTCTGTTGCAGGTCGTTTTCCTTTTACTTTTTTCTGTATTGTTTTCCTTCCCCTTCTTTTGTCGGTCTATCCCACGTGGGTTCCGCTTATAGGGGGTGACCCCCTGTTGTGTCACACGGGATCCTGTCATCTGGCACGGACGCCTGTGTATGAGTCCCAAAGTTTGGACCTTCCTTGGGAGGACTGTTGCATACCCCTATCCAATATAGCACAATCACATCGAGACTTTCTTTGCATTTCATCAACGGTAAATGATCGACTTAATTAAATCCTTCATATTGTATTGATACATTATCATGTTTCCTTCTCCTTTTTCCACCCCTCCCCCTCAATGAAAAGGCTTTTCCATATGGATGGAATGGTGGGTGGTTCTAAAGGGTTGGTTTTAAAACTAAAAATTAAATATTACATTTATGAGATGCTTAATGTAATTTTTGTATGTTCCCTTCCAGTCACAATACAATAAACCTCTGAAGAAGACCAGTAGGGTCGAAACGCGTTAGGAACAGTTTATACTGCAACATATTTTATTAGCTGTATAAATACTGTGTTGTGTACTGTTAAACATTATATGTAAACTATGTCTCCTTACTATGCCGCAACTCATTTTCTATTTATGTATTCCACTACTTTTGCCCTGTTTTGATAATTTTTACATATGTGATTAAATAATATATTTTTACTACATTGAATTCATTATTGTCTACCTGAGCTGCCAAAAAACCCAATAGGGAAACATTTCTCTATTACCTCCTTATTCTATAACCTCCTACAAAACAAACTCATGTTCTGTACAATAAACAAACCCAAGGGACTTAAAATGAGGTGATCATAGAGGTCATAATGAGTAAACTAATCTCAGGATCTATTTGAAATTGCAAAAATATCATCATAAATAAACATAGGCATAAAAGTATCATGAAGAAAATAGCTTATAACCATAGACATGTTGATACATTGATGGAAGTACAAAGTAGGCATATACATCTGTATTCTCAACGTTTTTCACAGGCTCTGTTTGCTTCCTCAGGAGTTGATGCATGTGCAGGGTATCTATGAGATAAATATCAATAAGATATAGCATACAGTAACGGTTGTGGTTAGAGAAGAAATAGGGGGCCTATGCAGGGAACCCAAAACTTACAATTTGGTTAATTGGTTCCAAGGACTGATCCCCAATGTGACAATGAAAGTTGCTCCAACCGGGAGCTGAAGGAGCAGGGCCTGCAGCAGCCAAACGGAGGCCAGGCAGAAGGCGAACGTGGCAAAGAAATTGAGTGTGTTCCTTGATGTGCTCCATTGGCCATATATACCACGATAACTATAACAAAAATATATATATGCATCTAAGTCCTTTGAAAATCACCACAATTGTAATCTGTGAGTATAAGTATATAAAGAATATCAATGTGATATATATTGAGGTCCATGGGAGTATGGGCAGGGTTGCAAACATGGGAGAAAAAAGTTAGAAAACGTGAGTGAGACAGCAAAAAATGGAAGAACAAGTGGAAGAAAATAGGAAGATGTGGTAAAAGGGGAGTAAGAAGAAAGAAAAGAAGGTGTCCCTTGGTATACCCCATTATCCATGTATGCCATGACAACTGTAACAAAATAATATGTATATGTCCAAATCCATTGGTAGTTACCATATTGGTAGTCTGGGAGTATAAATATGTATAGAAAATATCCATGTCATGTAATGAGGTCCATGAGAGTATGGGCAGGTGTGCAAGTGGGGGAGAAAAGAGTGAAAAAAACAGCAAGTGTGAGAAAAGGTCAGAGAAGTGGGAAAAAGGTTGAGAAACATCCTACTGGATTTTATAAAAAAAAATTGCAAAGTGTAGATCTATAAACCACACTGTGTGTGAGCAAGTAAAAAGAGATAAGGTTAGCAACATAAATGTTAATGGCATTGTGCTTACCCATGTGCATGACCTCCTGGGCTGGCAGGATTGCTCAAGTTAAAATGTATTTACTCCCACATATCTTGTACCTATTTCAAACAATTCCTCTCCCCATTTTGCAATCCCAAATAAGAAAACTCCAAGGAATTATCAATACCTTTATCTGGCAACAAAACACTCTATTGTTAAATCTATACTTATGACCCCTGTCCAACAAGGATGATTGGGAACACTTGATATCCAAGCATACTACCGTGCAACAATCTTAGATCAACTAAAATCCTGGTGGTCAACAGAC
Source organism: Rana temporaria (assembly GCF_905171775.1). Lineage (NCBI taxonomy): Eukaryota > Metazoa > Chordata > Amphibia > Anura > Ranidae > Rana > Rana temporaria. The sequence continues at coordinate 295,071,309 of NC_053490.1, forward strand.
CATTACACTACTTGGAAACAAATAGAATCCACTGCACTCTCCACAAACCTCAAACTCATCCTAGCTGCCACTTGGCTCAACCTCAAACCAACGTGCCAGCCACTTGGCACTATCATTGCTTCTGAGGGTGTGGACGGCAATTTCTCAAGTCAACAAAGGACGTTCATCCAACATACTGTCATTAATGCCCACTGAATCTATACAACTTCTAGTACCGGACTTATCCCTCTCAGAATGGATAAATGCCAGTATCTCCAACCTAGGTATGCTACTCCTGTCATCAGGATTGCACTCCTTTTCTACCTACAACAAAAGTTACAGTAGGCTTATCACCTAAAACGTTCTTCCTTTACCTCTGGATACCCATTTTATATAAAAATACGTTGGTAAACAACAGACTCTCTCTCACACGCTCTGCTGAAATTCTACAACTCAAACAATACCAAAACCATAGGAATCTCCTGTACCTACAAAATGCTCACCATACCAACCTCAGAATTACTTTCATCCATCAGATGCTGGACCACATACATAGACCATCCACCTCCAAATGAACATTGGAAAAGAGCCCTTATAACCCCCCCTTGTCTATCCCATTGCATCTCCCACTGGGAATCTCTACAGAAACTGTTCCATAAATGGTACTACAAGCCAGACAGACTTGCAAATATCCACCCCTCTGCCTCACATAAATGTTGGAGAGGTTGCAACAATATAGGATCTTTACAACATATCCGGTGGGACTGTCCACTCATCAAGGTCTACTGGAAAAAAGTAGCAGGTTCAATCTTCTCCTTGTGTGATATATCCATCCCAATGTCTCCACTGGACCTATTCCTGGGATTGTCACTTCCTTCTTGGCCTATACACCTAAAAACATTAGTGACACACATCATGATAGCAGCCCGCCTATCACTGGCAAAAAAGTGGAAATCAATCCACCCTCCTATCTTGAAAGACACCATTTGTTTGCTCAACATGCATTTCCAAATGGAATTTTCGTTCGCCAAAGCTACTCTAGCCACAAAATCCTTCTCCACATCCTGGGAAAAATGAATCGCTGACCAGAGAAGTGTACCCTTGTTTTAAAGAACACAGGTGGGTCCAACCTCCAGATGTTATCAAAAATGTAACTATTGTCTGCTTCTTAATTCAGACCGGCTTTGTACCCTCTCCAATTCAGTTGCTATTCCAAGACTAGCCCCTCTTAACCCAACAATTGTCACAAAGAACACAGTATTCTCAAAGTTTTGCATAATAATATTAAGTCTCTCTCAGCTGAAGACTTCCAGTTCAAGTTCACACAGTCAAGATAGTTCTTTACTTGATATTTCTATATATACTTGACTTATTTTGTTATAGTATTTCAATTGCTTAACACAATTTTTAAGTTTAGTAACTTTTGTAACTACATCAAGCCCTGTTATGCCCAATGGCATTGCTTTGTAAGTAAACTTTTGATAATAATACCCCCCCCCCCCCCAAAAAAAAAAAAAAAAGGAACAATGGTCTGGCAATTACTTGACTGAGTTCCTTGAGGACCCTTGGGTGCAAGACAGCGGGTCCCGGTGACTTATTAATGTTAAGTTTATCGAGTCTATTCCTAATGCTGTTCTCTGTTAGCCATGAGGGTGTTTCCTGTGACGTGTCATGAGGATAAAAATTGCAGTCCTGCAGTCTTAAGATCAATTATATTAAAATATATCTGGGCACATAAAAGGCCCAGAATCACATATGCAATACTGATAAAGCTAAAAGGTCGGGAGAACTAGCTGCCCCAGATTTCGAGAAATACTATCAGGCGATTTGTATTTCTCGGATGGCAGAGTGGATTCATAATAAAGAGGTGAGAAGCTGGGTAAATATGGAGATTTCACAAAGCAAGGTGGATTTAGGGAAGATGGTTTGGATACCACGGCAGCACCAAGAATTAGCTAACAGTACAAATTCCTTAACACTTTTAAAATTTGGCATGGGTTAGAAAGAAGGCACCATTGGGATCATAATTCACCACTATTATCGATATTGGGCACAAACTCTTTCAAACCAGGGAAAGAGGAACACATATATTTCCCTAGATGAGCAACAAAAAAGAAGAAATATTATTACAAGATGCAATGAAAAGAAATAGAATTAGCACGTATGAGGAAATCACACAAAAAATTGAGAAATATGCCACTAGATAAATGGAGGTACACACAATTACAACATTTTACACAATCACTGCCACAACCACTACAGAGAAAAGGACACATGAGGACAACAGAGACATTTTTCGTTCTCCCCTTAGTTTAAATCAAAGTATATCCAAAATCTTTAGGATACTAATTAAAGAAATAGAACTGGAATTCCCTCCATATTTGGGGAAATGGGAAGAGGAGATAGTCCCTCTCAGAAATGAGGAATATAGAAGGAAAATTCTGAGAATGGCGTGCTATTCCTCAGGAGATATAAAGACAGTTGACATGTGTTACAAACTCCTGGCGAGATGGTATGTGACCCCCCAGAGGGCGCATATGATCAGGGCAGAGGGACCCCCAACTTGTTGGAGGGGATGTGATGCTCCGGGGACCTTTGAAAACCTCTGGTGGGAATGCACCAAGATCCAACCCTATTGAGAGGGAATCTTGGCAGCAACCTACCAAATCACAGGAGAACAGATTCAGAAGAATCCCTGGGATTGTCTATTTCACAATACAAGGAAAACGGCCCCTGAATATAAGAATACTTTAGTTCCATTTCTTTTAAATGTGGCCAAAAGCCTGATTCCAAATCTCTGGAGGTCCCTGGAAGTTCAGAGTATGAAGGACCCTCCTTTCCCACCAGTCCACCGCCACTCAATTTGATCAATACTTCACATTTCGTGCCCTCCCATTCATCTTGTTTCACACTGCCCATTGGCCTTCTCTTATTTTCACTTTTCACATTTCTACATTAGGGGTGCTCGGGGAGTCCTGGACCTCCTGGACTCTGCCTGTGATGGGTGTCGCCTTTGTACATGCCCCCTCGGCTCCCGACACTATGTCTTTGGGTGGCCTACGGTCTTGGACACCTTTCCCTCCAGTACCTGCACAGCTGCAAGTAAATCTATCCTATTGGTTCTGGGGGGGCATTACTTCCCCTCTCATCTCTATATAGTTCATTGACCTTATTCATGTATCCTCCTATTGCAGACAGTGCACATAAACGCTCCTGATGAGCGTCTCAAAGCCGCGAAATGCGTTGAGCTACCATGAGATACACACTTACCCAGATATGTGTCCATACCATTTTTACCCTACAGGGACGCTAAGACTGTTAAACGTTCAGATGTTACTATTTTAACTATATTACTTAATAATTATATGGTGGACTCCCCTTCTTTTACCACGAATATCAATGTTTGTTAAACATGTTAAGTACCAGTGATTGCTCAGTCAGAGATTGGCACCATGTCATAGGTGTCGTTTTTGTATATGGAATTAAGTGTAACTATTATTATTATTAATTATTTATATTTCCACCATTTATGTTCTTTGTCATCATGAGCTTCATTTAAAGTCCCGCCCACCCCCCATATGCATCACTGCGGTTTACCGCTTCAGTGTAGCGTTTTCTGTTCAAATTACAGAGATGGATGTGCATTACTTTACCCAGCCATGACCTCACTTAAAGTCCCACTTCCCCCAATCCTTTCTTTTACTGTACTGTACTGTATTGTGAAAAAATGGTCTAAACACAAAACTTCAGCTCAATAACGTTGTTTTAATTTGCATAAGTACAGAAAACAAACAAATTCTGTACTGTACTGTATGATACAATGATGTATAGCGTGTCGTTCGGGTGGGGAAAACTGGTCGCAAGTCCGAGTGGTCATTAACCACTTCCCCACCGCTCCATAGACAAAAGACGTCTACAGAGCGGTGGAGATATTCCGGGACGACGTCCCTGGGACGTCCTCCCAGAATGCTTCACTCGCGCGCCCCCTGCGGCGCGCTCCCAGAAGCATCTGTGAGCGCCGGGTCTAGAAGACCCGGCGCATCACAGATCGCGGTAAATCGCCGCTGATAGCGGCGGTTTACCACGTGATCGCTCCGTCAAATGACGGAGCGATCACTTGTAAACAAACCGGCGTCATGTAATGACGCCGGTTCCTCCCTCTCCTCTCTGTACCGATCGGTACAGTGTGAGAGGAGAGGGGGGAGAGCGGCAGCAGCAGCAGCTGCTGTGGGATGGATCTGTGACAAATGCAGTCACAGATCCATCCCTCCCTCCCTGTGCAATACTCTGCAATAAATAACACCCATACTCTGCAATACCCCCCACATTCTGCAATACCTCCCACACTCTGCAATACCCCCCCACACTGCAATACCCCCCACACTGCAATACCCCCCACACTGCAATACCCCCCACACTCTGCAATACCACCAATACTCTGCAATACCCCCCATACTCTGCAATACCCCCCATACTCTGCAATACCCCCCACACTCTGCAATACCCCCCATACTCTGCAATACCCCCCATACTCTGCAATACCTGCTAATATGACAGAAACGAGAATTTAATTTTTTATTTTTACAGAATTTTCAGTGTTTTTTCTTTTATAGCGCAAAAAATAAAAACCGCAGAGGTGATCAAATACCACCAAAAGAAAGCTCTATTTGTGGGAAAAAAAGGACAACAATTTCAGATGGGCACAATGTTGTATGACTGAGTTATTGTCATTCAAATTGTGAGAGCACCGAAAGCTGAAAATTGGTCCGGTGAGGAAGGGGGTTTAAGTGCCCAGTGGTCAAGAGGTTAAAGAGGTAAGTCAATAAACGAGGAGTATCTGTAATAAAGTTGGACTTCAGGTAGATATAAAAACTCCCTACACTCCAGTTATATATTTATTTAAAATAAATGTATTTACTACATAACAATAGCATGTACACTTGAATCTGTCTTTATATTAGGCTCTTAGAATTTCTTACATAGAAGCTGTTGGAATGGAAATAAGATGGGCCGCACTCTGAGCCAATGAAGGCTCTATAGCAGTGATGGCATATCTTGGCACACCAGATGTTTTGGAACTACATTTCCCATGATGCTCAACTGCACTGCAGAGTGAATGAGCACAATGGGAAATGTAATTCCAAACCATTTGGGGTGCCAAGGTTCGCCATCACTGCTCTATAGCTTTGCAAAGCATACATGTGGACAGGGTTACAGGAAAGGGGGGCACAAGTATGGTCTCATCATTGTGCTCTTTACTATCAGATCAAACAGGGAACATGGCTATGCTGAGTAGGGATGAGCTTCGAGTTCGAGCCTGAAGGGTCTGGAATGGATATTTGGGGAGAACCCCACGTAATTTTTTTTTAAATTTGACATGGGGTTCCCCTTAATATCCATACCAGACCTGAAGGGCCTGGTAATTGAATTTGGGGGGATCCCAACGCATTTTTTTTATGAATGACTTTCCTCTGTATTGTCGGGAGCCGACAATACATTATAGCCGCGAGTGATTTTAAATTACTTTTTTTCCTTCAGAAATTACACTTTGTGCAGGGACAGTTCTAAGCACAGTAAACAAGCGCTACTTCACAGGCATACTATACACACACCCCCCCCCTAGGTACTAAATTTAAAGGAATATTTCACTTTTATTGTTTCACTTTTAGCATTATTAAAATCACTGCTTCCGAAAAAACGTCTGTTTTTAAAACTTTTTTTGCATTGATACATGTCCTTTGGGGCAGGACCCAGGTCCCCAAACACTTTTTAGAACAATAACTTGCATATTAGCCTTTAAAATTAGCACTTTAGATTTCAAACATTCGAGTCCCATAGACTTTAATGGGTTCTAAGTTCACACAAACTTTTGGTCTGTTCGCAGGTTCTGGTGCAAACCGAATAAGGGGGTGTTTGGCTCATCCCTAATGCTGAGTAAATCACAATTTACTGGATCTAGCTGGATAAATATGCAAATGCTTTGCTGGTATAACATAACACATATTTATGTATTTCAACTTTGTATTTAGTTGTTAGTTTAAATACTGTGGAAACAGAGTACTAAACTGGAAACAGAATGGTTAATTGAAGATCAGTCTTTTTCTGCTTTTTTTAATTCTCAATTATATTTTTTTTTTTTTTTTTTTTTTTTTAGTTTGGCAGTATTTCAACACACCATGTGTTCTAAATGGGAAACAAATGGCAATGCATATTACAGCTGTCCTTTAATATTCACAGGCTATGTTGTATAATATTCTACAATTAAAATGAAAACTATCATTAAACTGTTTATTAAAATGAAAATGACAAGCTGAAAATAATCTTGTCACTACTGCCAACATTTAAAGGATGTGAATATTTTAAAGTGACAATCTTATGCCAGGAAACATAAAATTCTGATCGTTATGTGCCATATGTATGTATTTTGCATGTATATTTTTACTTATAAATATTGCAAGCCTGTTTAAAGTTTTTTTAAGACTATACATTTGCATATACTAAGTTCATAAAGGAGCAGAAACATTTTTTCCTGACAGTATTATTTTGTAGGATGTTGGTTTACTGCTCAAGCTTATTTTGATCTGCATGTTGTTTTCATTACTTACCTAATACGAATCTTTGGTTTGTCCATGCTGCACGGCAAAGCTACAGGTCCACTGTAATTTAGCCCAATCCGGAAACATATTACTACCTTCCTTTCACTTTCACGCCACTCCAATCAACCACTGACAGTGAAAGAAGGTATTGTGTAAGCTACAAGTTCCTGGAGTTGTAGCATACTGTACATATGTAGGGCTACTGACTCTCCTTGGCTATGCATGAGCACTGTCATGACCACTTAACCACTTACCCCCCGGACCATATTGCTGCCCAAAGACCAGAGTACTTTTTGCGATTCGGGACTGCGTCGCTTTAACAGACAATTGCGCGGTCGTGCGACGTGGCTCCCAAACAAAATTGGCGTCCTTTTTTTCCCACAAATAGAGATTTCTTTTGGTGGTATTTGATCACCTCTGCGTTTTTTATTTTTTGCGCTATAAACAAAAATAGAACGACAATTTTGAAAAAAATGAATATTTTTTACTTTTTGCTGTAATAAATATCCCCCAAAAATATATAGAAAAACATTTTTTTTCCTCAGTTTAGGCCGATACGTATTCTTCTACATATTTTTCGTAAAAAAAATCGCAATAAGCGTTTATTGATTGGTTTGCGCAAAAGTTATAGCGTTTACAAAATAGGGGGTATTTTTATGGCATTTTTATTAATATTTTTTTTACTAGTAATGGCGGCGATCAGCGATTTTTTTTTCGGTATTGCGACATTATGGCGGACACTTCGGACATTTTTGACACATTTTTGGGACCATTGGCATTTTTATAGCGATCAGTTCTATAAAAATGCATTAGATTACTATAAAAATGCCACTGGCAGTGAAGGGGTTAACACTAGGGGGCGGGGAAGGGGTTAAGTATGCCTGGGTGTGTTCTTACTGTGGGGGGGGGGGGGGGCCTCACTAGGGGAAACACTGATTTTCTGTTCATACATTGTATGAACAGAAAATCAGCATTTCCCCTGCTGACAGGAACGAGAGCTGTGTGTTTACACACACAGCTCCCATTCCCCGCTCTGTACCGAGCGATCGCGTGTGCCCGGCGGCGATCGCGCCCGCCGGGCACACGCACGGGAGTCGGGGGCGAGCGGGGGGCGTGCGCGCGCGCCTCCGGCGGCGCGCGTGCGCCCCTAGTGGCGGCTAATAGGCAGGACGTCCATTTACGTGGTCTCGCCTAGGAGAGCCACCTTGTGGACGTATTTCGGCGGTGCAGCGACGGCAAGTGGTTAAGTGCTCCTGCTCCCTATTCCAGCAGCTGGGTGTTGGCTCTTGCATTCTCCCTGTCTGTGTTCACCTGTTAGGTGATTGATCTGCTCAGTCATCTGATATAAGCAAACTGAACACTCTTTCCATCACTTGTGGTAGAGACACATCTATCTGAATTGTTCTGAACCAAGCCCCTGTTAGTCTGCCTTGTTTGTCATTGGATCCCCTGTGTTTGACCCAGATTGGACTGGACTATTTCCTGAACACAGCCTGCCTCTACCTGGACTGTCTTTGAACCACGCAGTCTGCTAGCTGCCAGTAACCTTTTGTTTGTTCTGTTCGCATCTGCCTGGCTAGGCTGGCCAGACACTATAGCATTGTGTTTAGGTCCTGGTGCAACCAAGTACCAGTAGGCCTGTTTGCCTTAAGGGAAAGGGGGCTGCTATAGGTGTAGTGCACAGTAGCCAGCTATAGTGTCTGACCACCTGCGTTGGGGTAGACGTGACATTTAGGAGAGTGTACAGGAAAAAGTGCATTTGCCCAGTCATCCTAGTCTTTTTTGGGGTACACCAGGAATCCATAAAAGGAGAGTGGCAGTAGTTGAATGCCTATCCGGCTTGAGAAAAACAATTATTGGACTCTGGGAAATAAGGAGGTTTGTTATTAACCGCTTAACGCCCGCCGCATGTATATGTACGTCCACAGAATGGCACGTACAGGCATATGGGTGTACATGTACGTCCCTGCCTTTCCCGGGGTCGGGGGTCCGATCGGGACCCCCCCGGTACATGCGGCGGCGTCTTACCTCCGGGAGCGATCCGTGATGAGGAGGCGGCTGTTCGTTTTTGTCGGCCCCCTCGTGATCGCTCTCAGCCAATCCGGCAACCCCCCGCCGTGTGACTTCCTCTGCCTGTGTAATGTAAACACTGGCAGAGGAAGTGATGTCAGCTCTCCTCTCGGCGGTATTTTCAATCCGACGAGAGGAGAGAAGACATCACTGACACCACACACATAGGCACACTTAACCCCTTCCGATCACCCCCCCAGCCCCCTGTCACAGTGTCACTGATTGCAGTGATCATATATTTACTGATCACTGCATTTAGTGTCAGTGTGACAGTTAGTGTGACAGGCAGTTAGTGTTAGGTCCAGGGTAGCCCCGTACTCCCCCCCAATAAAGGTTTAACCCCTTGATCACCGCCCTAGTTAACGCTTTCACCCCCTATTGCCAGTGTCACTAAGCGATAGGTTTTCTGATCGCTGTATTAGTGTCACTGTTGCCGCTAGGTAGCTAATTTTTTTTTTATATTGCGATTTTTTTTTTTACTAAAGACATGTGGCTGAATATATTTTGGCCTAAATTTTTTACTAAAATTTCGTTTATTCGATTTTTCTTATAACAAAAAGTAGAAAAATATTGTTTTTTTTTCAAAAATGACGCTCTATTTTTGTTTATAGCGCAAAAAATAAAAATCGCAGAGGCAATCGAATACCATCAAAAGAAAACTCTATTTGTGGGAAGAAAAGGATGCAAATTTTGTTTGGGAGCCACGTCGCACGACCACGCAATTGTCTGTTAAAGCGACACAGTGCCAAATTGTAAAAACGCCTTTGGGCATTTAGCAGCATATTGGTCCGGAGCTTAAGTGGTTAAAATACTGCTTTGGCAAATTAATAAAAAGGTGTTTTCACTGTTTTTTTTTTTTTGTACAATACTTTTTATTGAAGATTTTCAGGGGATAACAAAGAAAAAGGGAAGGGGAAAAGACATACACAATGTGTGGTGATATATTCTCCGTCCACCGCATACTGAATATTGCTATCCGAAAACATTAAACATTAATACAGTAATACCTTAATACCTTAATAATAGCCACCATCGGTGTGCCAAACCTTAAGAAAAAACATCAACATTCAAAATCAATGTAACAATGCCACCGACCCGAAGAGCCTTAGAATTGTTTGGGCCATATAGACCAACAGTCATCAAATTGTTTGCTTCTCATAGTATTGATGGCAATAAGTCTTTCAAATGTGTAGTTTCTATGAGTCCCAGTTGTCACGTCAGAAACATTTATAGCCTTGTTGGACTTCCAGTGTCGTAAGATCAGTGATCTTGTTTCTAGAAGTATGTGAGTTACGACCGGTCTCATGGTGTAAGGGAATTTATCAATGTTTATGTGGAGAAGTGCTAGGGCTGGGTCCGGTTTCGTGATGAACCCTGTTAGGGACGAAATGAGTTGGAAAATCTGATTCCATAGACTTTTTATGTTTGGGCAGTGCCACAACATGTGTAAAAGGTTGCCCGTGTGTCCACATTCTCTCCAGCAGCCAGCCGAGGCTCCCGGGAAGAATGTGGCAAGTCTCAAAGGCGTGTAGTGCCACCTGTTTGTCAGTTTGATTGTCAGCTCCCAGTGCTTGATGCAGTGAGAGGCTTTGTGTATTTCCTGCAACGCGAGTGTCCATTGCTCCACCGAAAACGTGGAGTTCAGGTCCACCTCCCATTTTTGCATTGCAGCGGTTTTGGAAAATGTTAGCTTGTCCTGAAACATGTTATAAAAGAACGCTATGCCCTTGGTGTCTGGTTTCACAGTGGTGTAAAAACGCCAAGCTGCGCTCGGGAGGGATATGCGTGGAGGAGGCAATGGTCGGAGAAAGTGTGCGATGCTCAGACACTTAAACAGAGCGTCGGCAGGCAGGTGTAATCGTGACATAATATGGTCGACCAACTTGATCATGCCGTCGTCATAAAAGTCCGTTATGCTCGCTACGTTATGGCTAGACAAGTTAGCTACCCGTAACATTGGGATTTTGGCTTCCAATAACTGCAGGGGTAACTTGAAGTCGATGTCCTGGACATCTTGTTGTTTTTGTTCCAGGAGATACCTCCAGGCCCTTAACGATGTCTTTACTGTGGGGGGTAAGACGGTCAAGTCCCACGGGTCCCACCTGTCACTTAGTAATAAGAGCTTCAGATCCTTAGTCGGTGCTACCGCAGATTCTATCTCCACCCAAAGGGGATAGTCAGAGTCCAGAAACCAATGCTTGAGTTGATCTAAACGAACCGCCCATAGATAATCAGTTATGTCAATCAGACCCGCTCCCCCCACTCGTCTATGTGATATTAGATTGTTCCGCGAGCACCTAGCTTTTTTGCCGTTCCATATATATCTCCAGCTGAGCTTCATTAGGCCTTTGAGATAGTGAAGAGGTATATGAATCGGCAGGGTCCTGAACATATATAGCAATTGTGGTAAAATTAACATTTTGTAAGCAGAGATTCTACCCATCCAAGACACCTCTTTCTTGGACATATCCTTAAGCTGCGAATCCAGCTTGGCTATCAGTGGGGCCATGTTGGCTCTGGCGAGTGATGACATTTTATTAGTAAGCGTTATACCCAGGTATGTGATCCTACCCGGACTCCAGGAGTAAGGTAGGTGGGCTTGTAAAAGACGTTTTACTCGGGTAGGAACGCCCAAGTCCAGGACCAGGGATTTGGCAAAGTTAATCTTGTAATAGGATATCTCTCCAAACGATGTCAAAACCCTGTGAGCTTCCTTCAGAGATGTTGCTGGTTTAGATAGGAGAAGTATAACGTCATCAGCGAAGAGATTGATGGTGTGCTCGCCAGAGCCAAAACGAAATCCCGTAATCCCTGGATTCGACCTGATGGCCTCAGCCAGTGGCTCCATCATCAGGTTGAAAACTGAAGGTGATAGCGGGCACCCCTGCCTCGTGCCATTCGTAATTGCAAATGGCCGAGAGAGGAATCCTGAGGTGTACACTTGAGCGGAGGGACATGAGTATAGGGCCAATATAGCCCTCAGGATCTGACCCCGAAAACCAAATTTATGCAGAACCATTTCCATGTAAGTCCAATGAATCCGGTCAAACGCCTTCTCTGCGTCAATAGATAACAACAGAGAAGGCGTTCGCGTCGTCTCAGCATGGTGGATCACATTGATAATACGCCTGGTGGCGTCAGAGGTTTGTCTCCCCCTCACAAAGCCCATCTGGTCTCTTTTGATAAGTAGTGGAATAATAAGTGTCAGTCTTGTGGCCAGTAGCTTTGCGTAAATCTTGACATCTGTGTTGAGGAGGGATATGGGCCTAAAATTGGCTGGTGTATCAGGGGTCTTACCTGGTTTTGGGAGTGTCACTATATGGGCTCTCAACATTTCCTGGGGAAGCGATGCTGAGATTATTAATTCGTTAAATACTTTCGCCATTTGGGGAGCCAGAATCTTTTGGAAGGATTTAAAGTATATATTAGAGAACCCATCAGGGCCCGGTGCTTTACCCGTAGGGATCGTGTGTATGATCTTCTCTATCTCTAGGGCAGTGATTGGAGAGTTAAGGCCCTCAAGCTGTTGAGTGGTCAGGGAGGGAAGATTAATTTTATGTAGGAATGCTTGGATCTTGTCTACACTAGGTTGTGGGGTGTTGGCATCGTCACGCAGGTTGTATAGAGAGCTGTAATATTCTGCAAAGTGGTCAGCGATATCTTTGGGATTGGTTATTTTGGTAGAGGAGGTTGGGTGTTTGAGGTAGGCTATTCTGGATTTTGTGCGTGCAGCTTTAAGCCTGTTCGCCAAATATTTACCCGCCCTATCCGCGTTGGAATAATGATTAAGCTTCAGGCGCCTCAGGTGCCTGTCGTATTGTTGCGTCAAGAGCTCCCTGAGCCTTTCTCTGAGGGATCGCAGTCTAATGGTCAGGGCCGCCGAAGGCGATTGTTTATTTTGTGATTCGGTGTGACGTAGGTCCGTGAGTGCATCGTGGAAAATTTTTGATTGTTTTCTTTTCTCGATCGCTCCAAACTGTATGAGGATGCCTCTCAAAAAAGCTTTGTGTGCATTCCACATGACACAAGGATCCCTTACAGATTCAGAGTTGATCAGAAAGTAATTGCGTAAATGTTCTGTAATAGCGTTTTGGTATTGTGGGTGTTGTATGATCTTGGGATTGCATCGCCAGATGGGTGGGGAGGAGGAGACGCCCCTCTCTACAATATCCAAGGATATGGCAGCGTGGTCAGACCACGTTATGTCATGTATGGAGGCCTTTTCTACGTTTTGCAGTAACCATTTGTCCGTTAGGAACATGTCTATGCGGGAATAAGACCCGTGTCTGCCAGAGAAAAAGGTATAGTCGCGTTCATTTGAATGGAGGCATCTCCAAGCATCGAATAGTTCCTCAGAATGGAGCAGTGGTTGCAGAGATTGTACGCCTTTCTTCAGGCCTGAAGAAGTGTCCAACAACGGGTCTGACGTGATGTTGAACTCTCCGCATACTATTAGATTGCCATATTTCATGGAATTCGCTCTCTTGAGGACTTTCCTTAAGAAGCGCAGCTGGTGAGAGTTTGGGGCGTACAGTGCGACAATGGTGTACGGCTTGGCATTGATGTCGCCCGAAACAATCACATACCTGCCCCTGTCATCAATAACCACTTCCTTGAGTTGGAATGCAAGCGAGTTTTTAAAAGCCAGGAGAACCCCCCCACTCTTGGTATCTGGATTGGAGGCCAAGTAAACAGTAGGGAAATCCTTATGTGCGCAGTAAGGCGTTTTGTCCTTTCGGAAGTGCGTTTCTTGCACGCACAGTATGTCCGCTCCTGACTTGCAGGCCTCTCTCCACATAGAGAACCGCTTTGCAGGGTGGTTTAGGCCCCTTGCGTTAATGGAAAGGATTTTAATCGTCATAGCGGTAGTAGGGTGATGATAAGTTCTGTAGTAGGGCCATGGTACTCACGATTCCTGCAGGAAGCAAGCAGTGTGCGGCCATGCTGAACGGAGACTTGCTGCGTTTTCCAGTTGCAGCGGCAATCACTAAGATGGCGGGTCGGGAGAATCTGTGCATGTCACGGGAACTAAAAAGGGAAACAGGAAAAAATAAAACAAAAACAAACCACTTAGCAAGTGTAAAAAGTGGATCCATTAATCGATCCTAGCGCAGTCGTAGCTGCTGTTGAGTAAACGGAGGGAAAAGGAGAGTTAGCTTGTAACTTCTCAGCCCCGGAGATATGGTGTGGGCGAACTTCATATTGGTGCGTTACCACCGGCCTTTTTCTTGGAGGCCCGTTTACGGGAAACGACCTGCCATTCTTCTTGCAGGCCCTGGGGAGTCATCGGGACAGAAGGCAAGGAGGATTGATACGGAATGATCCCCCATCTGCGCAGTGCTTCCAGACCTTCTTCCAGTGTGGAGACCGAAGTAGTGCCCCCATTATGGGTGATCGTGAGCGTAGCAGGGTATTTCCACTTGTGGAGAATATTGTGGTTTCTCAACGCCTTGGTGACTGAGAGCAGATTCCGGCGCCGCTGCAACGTGTGCCGAGACAGGTCGGGCAAAAGCCTGATGTTGTCGTATTGCGGAGGCATGCTCCCTGGTTTGCGCGTCAGTTGTAGTATTTGATCTTTGATGTGGAAGAAATGCACTCTGAGCAGTACATCCCTGGGGGTATCGTCAGAGAGGAATGACGGCTTAGGGACTCTGTGAATACGGTCAATAAGTAGGTCCTGAGCAGTTGCTGTCGGTAGCAGGGTGGAGAACAGAGACTGAGCGTATTGTAGAAGCTGGTTTGGAGGCACGGATTCTGGAACACCCCTCAGTTTGAGGTTGTTCCTCCTGGATCTGTCTTCGAGGTCCGCCATTTTGTTTTTGAGCCATGATATTTCCTCCCTTTGATCCGCATGTGCTTCCACCATTGTATTGTATGAGGAGGTATACTCCTCCATCTTGTATTCAACCTGACTGACTCTGTTACCTAGAGCCTGCACCTCCCTCTGGCACTCATTCAGTCCCCTATACATATCAGACTGTAGGGAGGATCTTAGGGACAGCAACATGTCTTTTAACATGGTGTCCGACACTGGTCTGTCAGCTGTGGGGAAATCAGTGATGGGGTCCCCCCCCTGCTCCCGGGTGCCTGCAGCCGCATGTGAAGGACCACTGACCTCCATGATGTGTTCCAGCTGTGACCTAGGAGGAGAGTCCCTCCTCGGTTTAGACTTCACTGGGCTCCTGGTTGTAGGGCTGGCTGATCCGGAGGAAGATCCGCTGAGCGGAGCAATCGTGAGGGGGCTGCTGCGAGTCACTCCGCCGCTGGCGTGTCTCGGCTCTGGCCTGTCAGTCAGGAGCTGTGCATTGGATCCGCCGCCATCTTGCGAGACCCCGCGCGCTGTGAGGGAGAAGAAGCTGTCTAGCTTCTGCGGTTGCAGCGGCTTTTTGCGGCTTCTCCCCATCTCCGATTCGTCCGGCGGGGGTTCCCCGATCTGAAGGCTCTGGTCCTGGGCAGGAAAGTCGCCGGTGGACGCTGCTGTTGGCTGTATATCTCCGGCGGGCTACGGAGCTCACGAGTTACGCGGCCATCTCGGAGTCCGGTAGCCACGCCCCTCCCGTGTTTTCACTGTTGAGGGGTTGATTTACTAAAGGCATTGATTTGATTTGGATTTCCCTTCTGTTCTTTTACTTTACATATTGTTAACTAGTAAACAAACTATTATAGTGCTTCCTTATCTGAAACCATTAGTAATTTACAGCATTTTGTTGCCACTGTGGAAAAAGCCTTTTGCATAGATTAGAAACCAAGTACAAAGGGCTGTGAGCATACAGTATTTCATATTGTCTTCTGTTCTAGAAGGACCTAAAAAAATCTAAAACTTAAAAAAAAAAAAAAAGCTCAAATTTTCAAGAATTGTTTCATAAAACAATCCTTAAAAGAGAAGTATGTCTTTTTTTTTGGGGGGGGGGTACTTATGTGGATGCAGTATTGGTCTGATGCTCCATCTGTCCCCCACTAGCTCTGACACTGAGGGCCGAGTGATCAAACACTGCAGATTGCTAGATTCTCCATGCTCCGTGAGCAGAGAGCTGGTGACTGTCAGTCAGCAGTTCTCTGCTCTGCCCCACCCCCTAACCCACACTCACTGGATCGCTGGGCTGTGGAGGGGGCTCTCAGCGGCTCACTGCAAGGCTGAGCAGGGTGCTGGTCCAGCCATGTGGGCAGATCCTGATCATATGGTCATGATCTTTCTTGAGCCTGGACCAACTTCAGCCAACTGTCTGCTGAAAATGGGTCACAGGAGTACAGAATGAACTGCACTCCTGTGATCCACACAATACAAGCTTTGGCTGTACGTTTCCTTTGAATCAAGTAAGTACAGATAACACTAAATCATCGTTGAAGCCAAGCAGTATTTGAGAGCTTTAGTTGCACCTGGCTTTTTTTAAACAATAGCACCTAGCTTAACTTTAAAGCCCCTCAAACAGTAGCTGAAAATAGGAGAGGCCACCAGTAATCAAGAGGTATAATATGTGTGCTGTACATGTCACAGGCCACCAGTCATAACGGAGCTTGTTATTAGGCCTCATACACACCACCGGATCTATCCGCTGGAATTGATCCGCGGATCAGTTCCAGCGGATAAATCCGGTCGTCTGTACGGCCTAGCGGATATTTATCTGCGGAGATTTGTCGGCCGGATCGATTTCAAGCGGATATAAATTTCTTAGCATGCTAAGAAATTTATTCGCTTGAATCGGGTCCAGCGGATTGATCCGGTGGTCTGTACATTCTCACCGGATCAATCCGTCCGCTCCCCTCCCTCGCATGCGTCATAATGATTCGATGCATGCGTGGAAGTACTTACCTTCCAGCGTCGCGCATGTCGCCGCGTCATCATCGCGGCGACGGCGCGACACGTCACCGCGGAAGAATTCCGCGCGGATTTTGATCCGATGGTGAGTACAAATCCGGAGGAGGAATCTCCGCTGGAAACGGTCCGGCGGACCGTTTTCAGCGGAGATCCCCTCGTGTGTACGGGGCCTAATGGGCCGTACACACGACCGAACATGTCTGCTGAAACTGGTCCGCGGACCAGTTTCAGCAGACATGTTCAGTCGTGTGTAGGCCCGAGCGGACAGGATTCCAGCATACATTTGCCCGCCGGGCCTTTTTCCAGCGGGCAAATATTTCTGGACTTGTTTTAAAACAGCCCGCTGGAATCCTGTCCGCTCGGACATGTTCGGTCGTCTGTACAGACCTACCGTACATGTCCGAGCGCCCGCCATCCCTCGCATGTGTCAAATGACTTTGACGCATGCGTGGAAGCATTGAACTGGCAGGGCAGCCCACGTCGCCGCGTCATCGTCGCCGCGACGGCGCGGCCACGCCCTGCGTATTGTTTACGCACAGATTTCTGTATGATGGTGAGTACAGCCACCATACAGAAATCCCCGGGCAGACATGTACGGTGAAAACGGTCCGGCGGACCGGTTTTATCGTACATGTTTGGTCATCTGTACACGGCCTTAGAGGTGCAAAATACCTTATGCAGCAGAGATTTTACCAGAAAGATAAGATGTAAATCTGTATGGGGACCATCCAAATATTACCCTACTACTTGTAGTTAAACCCCTGTATGTGCCAGTTCCTACTGATTTACTTTGTGATTAATGTGGATGTTCTGTGCTGATTTTTTCACTGTAAAGTATGATAAAGTATTTTGAAACTGAGCTCCTTTTACCTTACAATTAGGGAAGATCATTGCATACAGAATGTAAACAAAATGAGAGCATCTGTGTACACTAATTGGCATGATTGTACTTTTTACAAGTGTATTACAAAATCATTAGTGATGATGAGGGAACTGTTGTAAATGAACTCATGCAGCTCACATCTAACCTGGGGTCATAGCTCTATAAACCATATTGGTTAGACTTACAGAAATAGATGGATTGTTTTTTACTTTACTCATAAAAATTTCCTCCAGAAAATGTTAAATTCTCAAACATAAATATGGCTTAGGCATAGAAACCTTATGTTTGCACATGAAATAGGCATTACATTATTGAACACCCTTAGCCAGATTCAGGTAGAAGTGACTAACTTTAGGCAGGCGTAGCGTATCTCATATACGCTACGCCGCCGTAAGTTAGAGAGGCAAGTACAGTATTCACAAACAACTTGCGTCCTAAGTTACGGTGGCGTAGTGTAAATGTGCCTGGGTAAGCGCGCCTAATTCAAATGTGGAAGAGGTGGGTGTGTTTTATGTCAATTAAGCATGACCACACGTAAATGATGTTTTGAACGAACGGCGCATGCGCCGTCCGTGGATGTAACCCAGTGCGCATGCTCCAAATTATGCCGCAAAGACTCATTGGTTTCGACGTGAACGTAAATTACGGCCAGTCCCATTCACGGACGACTTACGCAAACGACGTAAAACGTGAAAAATTTTACACGGTTCCGACGTCCATACTTAACATTGGCTGCGCCATCTTTACTGCGACAGGCAAGCGTACGTTCGTGAATAGGCGTATCTCGCTGATTTACGTATTCTAGGCGTAAATCAGCGTACACGCCCCTAGCGGCCAGCGTAAATAGACAGCTAAGATACGATGGCGCCGGCGGTCGTATCTTAGCAACATTTAAGCGTATCTCAATTTGAGAATACGCTTAAATATACGACGGCACAGATTCGGAGTTACGACGGCGTATCTACTGATACGCCGTCGTATCTCTACCTGAATCTGGCTACCTATTTTTTTTGTAAATTGTTATTTTTTATCACTGTCTCAACTGCTATTTCCTTCTTTACTCAATGGATAACTATCAACCCTTATCACCAGCTTATCACTGGAGTGATCACACATGCGGTGGTCTTTGTGAATTAACTCATAAATACAAACAACTTCAAAGATCAATAATATAACATGGACTTGCTAAACTCTATTAGCCTGTTCAGTAATGCCTAGTGAAATTAGAAATATATTTTTGTTAAAAGAATATATAGGAATGAAAATTTTGCACACGTATTTTGTTAATGGAATCTTGTCTCATATGTGTATATTTTCTCTGTACTCATAGAAGATTTTATTGCTTTGAATTTTACAAAAAAAAAAAAAAAAAATTGAGAAAGAGTATGTGTATATGTACACTTACATGCATATGCGTGTGTAATGCTGCTATTTTTTGTTGTTGCCCAGTACAAAAAGAGTTTAAGTTTGTGTGTGTCACAAATGTCACGTTTACCCCAACACAGGTGGTCAGACACTATAGCTGGCTACTGTGTGCTTCACCTATAGCAACCCCCTTTCCCTTAAGACAAACAGGCCCACCGGTACTTGGTTGCCCCCCAGGACTTAAACACAATGTTATACTGTCAGGTCAGCACACCCAGGCAGATACGAACAGAGCAAACAACAGATCACTTGCCATTTAGCAGATAGTGTGGTTCTAAGATGTTATAAGGAAATAAGGCAGGCAGAGTTCTGGGGTGGTCCGATATGCGATCCGGGTAATACACAGGGAAATCTGTGTAGTGCAGGCAAACAGAAGGCTTGACCAAAACAATGCAGGTCTCTGCCTCTATCACAAGCAAGGGATAGAGTGTTCGGTTTGTTTATATCAGGTGAATAAGCAAATCAATCAGCTAACAGGTGAACACAGACAGGGAGGAAAAGCAACAGCCAACACCCAGGTGTTAGAATGAGGAACAGGGGCACTAAGTGATTATGACAGTGTGTGTATACAGTATATTCCAAAAAATTAGGTGGCATTCACGGAGCTTGAAAGATGAACACTTAGTGAAAAGGTTTATTTCGACCTTTTGATGAGGCATAAGCTCGTCTTCCTCAGGGCTGTCAAAATACATCTTAATACTGAGTGCCACCTTCTCTTTTGGAATACACATACCTCATGCTTCCCTGTGTATATACACACACACATTGATCAGCTATAACATTATGACCTCTTGTGAATAACATTATGTATCTGAACAATTGCATCTGAAAGTGAGTGAGATATATTAAGAAGCAAGTACTGTAAATGTGTTATCCCTGAAGTTGATGTGTTGAAAATGTTGAAATGACCACGGCTAAATTGTAATGGCTAGACGACTGGGTTGGAACATTTCCAAAACATCAGCTCCTGTGGGATGTTCCCTGTCTGCAGTTGCTCAGTTTGCCGAAAAAGTCAATGCTGGTTCTGATAGAAAGGGGTCAGAACACATAATTCATCACAGTTTGATGTGTATGGGTCTGTGTAACTTTAGACCGGCCAGAGTGTCCATGCTGACCATGGTCCACAGCTTAAGGTGCTTACAATGTGCACGTGAGCATTTGACCTGGACCATGGAGCAATGGAAGAAGGTGGCTTGGTCTGATGAATAAAGTGGGGTGAATGGTTCGTGCCGAGCAAAAGTTTGCAGGTGACTCGGCAGGATGTTCCCCACAATGCACTATGAGCTGCACAGTGCATTCTAAGCCCTGATTGGGCAAAGCTTTGCCCAATCAGGGCATAGTAAATAGCTGGTTGTTAAGCAGTGAGCCTGGAAGCCAGCCGCTGTGTTCTTAACAATGGAGAAATCATCAGCTGTCAATGAGCTTCCCTGCTGACAGCTGAATGAAAAAGAAAACATTGCGGCAATAGAAAAATGTGGGTCTGGTATAGATTTTGGGGGGACCCCACACAATTTATTTTTATTTTTATATGGCTGCCAATGGTATTGTATTGCCAACAATTTAAATGTAATTATTTTTCTTTATAAATGTCAGGTTCTATACACAGTACAGATACACCAATTTACAGGCAGATTAAGGGGACCCCCCCCCCCCGGGACTTTATTTAAAGGAATTTTTCATTTTTATTGTTTCACCTTTAGCAACATTGAAATTGCTGCTCCTTTACAAATTATGTTCATAGGAGGAGAAAAGATTCAACAGGGACAGGTTATAAAGCAGGAATGTCCATAGGACCAGAAAGTGCACTGTTCACTTTTTCAGGTGGTACAGCCAGAAGAGCCACAACCAGATACTGCAGCAGTCTCAGATTCAGATCTGGATCCTGACAGATTGCCAGACATTCAATTAAAGTGTATCTAAACCAAAAATAAAATCTTAGATGTGTAGCACGCTCTACTGTAGGTAGGTACTAGAATAGGATTTTTGCAAGGGAAACTGTCAGTGCAGGTAAATTTA
This sequence comes from Rana temporaria, assembly GCF_905171775.1. Classification (NCBI taxonomy): domain Eukaryota; kingdom Metazoa; phylum Chordata; class Amphibia; order Anura; family Ranidae; genus Rana; species Rana temporaria. Next base: position 295,092,094 of record NC_053490.1, read on the forward strand.
GGCAGGCCTATGCTCCAGGCTAGGCCTGCTTGTTTTGATCTGGGGGCAGGGAGTGATTAGTGTAGCAGTGGGTGTGATCACCTGTGATTTAGTTCTGGGGCACCTCCCCTGCTTCCAGAGAGAATAATCTGGAAGAGGGTCAGGGCACAGGATTGGAGTGATAGGGAGCTCATGTGAGGAGCCCTGATCAATCACCACTTGGTATTGGCAGGGTGCAGGCCTCCTATATAAGCTCAGATCCTAGCCCACTGGGGAGGAGTTGTCGGTCAGGAGACATGGAGAATGAAGCATTAGGCATCAGCAGGAGGCCGTACCCATCTGGTGGGGTTGTGCTGATCATGGAGGAGCCCTGGAGTGCTGGGAGGGAGCTACATCCTTACACGTCATGGATGGAGTGTCCTGGAACAGAGGGGCTGGGGAAGTTGTCAGAACATGTGTCCAGTTAAAGTTCTAAATTATAGACTTGGGGCAGGAAAAGGCCAATGAGTGGATCACAGTGGTTTTCTGGATGAGGAATGCCAGGGGAGCTGGGTGCAAGGCTAGAGGAGAGACTGTGGGGGGGGGGGGTGTCAAATCAATGTGGCCTGAGGACGCAGGATTTGTGCATCGGACTTGCCGGGAACAGAAGTTCACCAAGCTACATGTGCTACTAAACTAGACCTCTGGCCTAGTAACAGCACATTTCATAGCCAGCCATTGAGACTGTTCAGAGTGGCCTCTTTAACTCACATGAGGAGGATGTGACAGGAAAAATAAGGATCTACAGTAAAGTTTGTGCAGGAGGAGAGAAGTCCTGGGAGCAATAGACTGCAGGAGATATGCAGAGTAGTGTTGCTCACGAATATTCGTATTGCGAATATTCGGCTCGAATATGGCATATTCGAGTATTCGCGATTATATCGAATTTTACGGCCAGTATTCGCTATTCCGAATATTCGCATTTTTTCAATTTTATTTTTAAAACAGATCACATCCTAGTGATCTCCATCGACGTCTAAAAGCATTGCTGGTATGATTAGAGACACTGGGCCGAGTAGCTGAAGCGATCATTTTATATTGCCGAATATTCGCAATGCGAATATTCGGCAATAGGAATATTGCGCGATTATTTTCTCCGCCCTTCTTTTGCATCAGAGTTCTCCTACCACAGTTGTTAAAATTTCGCTATCATTTTCGCATCCGCATTAGCGCAATTTCGCAATATTGTTTTCCGAATATTCTTATTTTTTCAATTTTATTTTTAAAACAGATCACATCCTAGTGATCTCCATCGACGTCTAAAAGCATTGCTGGTATGATTAGAGACACTGGGCCGAGTAGCTGAAGCGATCGTTTTATATTGCCGAATATTCGCAATGCGAATATTCGGCAATAGGAATATTGCGCGATTATTTTCTCCGCCCTTCTTTTGCATCAGAGCCAATCAGAGTTCTCCTACCGCACTTGTCGAAATTTCGCAATTATTTTCGCATTCGCAATAGCGAAATTTCGCAAAAATTTCATTTGGATAAAATATCACGAATATTCGATTTTAGCGAATATTTCTCGAATATTCGGCTATATATTTGTGATATGTCGCGAAATCGAATATGGCGTATTCCGCTCAACACTAATGCAAAGGAGGAGAAATGGCCTGCATGGCAATGCAGGGAAGTGACTGTAGATATTATCTGTGCATCATTACTTCAAGGCTCCACCAAATTGCAAGTTCTTTAAAATGATGGCAAAGTAACATGTTCTATGGGCATCCCATATCCCCTTTCCCCCGACCAAGTTATATTCCCCAATAAACAAAAACAATACAACGCAAATGACTGTTCATTGTCTCTGAGGTGATAGATGGAGGTCTGGCAGCAGGGTGATATGGTGGATGCTACTACTTACCTGTTTTTAGATTAAATGACTACATTAGTTGTCCCTTTCTCCTTAATTTTAAATGTTTTAACTTTAATGTAATCCTGTGATTAACACACTTCCTGACTATGCTCACTCCTCTTTTGTATCTAATGGAGGAAGTCATAGTTGCTACCTAGGTTGGAGTTCAATCGTGTCTGCCTTTTTTTTTGGCCTCTTACATAGGGATTGATGAGATTATTAGTTGCATGAGAAAGATAATGTTGTGTTGGCTTCTTGTTCAGCTCACAGATAGAGACAAGGGGCCAGATTCACATAGAAATACGTTACGCTGCGGCGGCGTAACGTATCCCATTTACGTTACACCGCCACAAGTTTACAGTGTAAGTGCTTGATTCACAAAGCACTTACCTGTAAACTTGCGGCGGCGTAGCGTAAATCCACCCGGTGCAAGCCCGCCTAATTCAAATGGGGCGGGGACCATTTAAATTAGGCGCGTTCACGCGCCGAACGTACTGCGCATGCTCCGTCCCTAAAATTTCCAGACGTGCATTGCGCTAAATGACGTCGCAAGGACGTCATTGGTTTCAACGTTAACGTAAATGGCGTCCAGCGCCATTCACGGACGACTTACGCAAACGACGTGGGAACGATTTGACGCGGGAACGACGGCCATACTTAATATTGGTTAGTCCACCTAGAGGGCATGCTTAGCTTTATGCAACGTATCTCTACGGAAACTACGTAAATTTAGAGCGACGGGCAAAGCAGACGTTCGTGAATCGGCGTAACTAGTCATTTGCATATTCTACGCCGACCGCAATGGAATCGTCACCTAGCGGCCAGCCTAGAATTGCAGCCTAAGATCCGACGGTGTAAGTCACTTAGGGCCCTTTCAAACTGGTGCGTTTTTTCCGCGTTTTTGCGGTAAAAATAGCGCTATTAAAACGCCCATAAAACACTCCCCATGCCCCCTCCATTGAAATGAATTAAAAAACACTGTAAAAACACGGTAAATCGCTGTAAAATCACGGTAAAAACGGAGCGTTAAAATCGCGATTTTACCGCGCTTTACCGCGATTTTACCGCGTTTTTACCGCGTTTTAATTCATTTCAATGGAGGGGCATAGGGAGCGTTTTAATAGCGCTATTTTTACCGCGAAAACGCGGCAACAACGCGGCAAAAAACGCACCAGTGTGAAAGGGCCCTAACACCTGTCGGATCTTAGGGCTATCTATGCGTAACTGATTCTATGAATCAGCCACTTAGATACGACAATCGTATCTCAGAGATACGGCGGCGTATCAGGAGATACGCCGTCGTATCTCTTTTGTGAATCTGGCCCTAGGACACTGCATTTAAGACAAGATCAAAATTTTTTTTTTATAAGGACTGGTTAGATGCAATATAATATTATTATTATTATTATTAATAGTATTTTTATTTAGTTATACTTAAAGTGGAAATACAGTCAAAAATAAAAATCTACCCTTTATTTATTTGAAAAATATAATAACATTTTATATTACTCAGTTTTTGGATTGCCGAATGCCGGTGCAAGGGTTTCAACCACTTTAAGGAATAATAAGGGTCTCTTTATAAGAAGCATAGGCCCGGATTCACAAAGCACTTACGCCGACGTATCTCGAGATACGCCGCGTAAGTGCAAATATGCGCCATCGTATCTGTGCGCCGTGCCCACAAAACTAGATATGCCTGAAAATAGGCTTCATCCGACCGATGTAACTTTCCTACGCCGGCGTATCGTGGGCACATATTTACGCTGGCCGCAAGTGGCGCTCGCATTGATTTCCTATTCAAATATGGAAATGAGGGAGATACGTCGATTCACGAACATACTTGCACCCGGCGCATAATATATGCGGTTTGCGTAAATCGTACGTCCGGCGTAAAGTTATTACCCATATAGGAGGCGCAATCCATGCAAAGATATGGATCAGGGAACACAGCCGTCGTATTTTATGTTGTTTACGTAGTACGTAAATATATGACTAAGCGTAGGTTCCGTTCACGTCGTAGGCAGTGATTCGACGTATTTTAGGCAGTTGTTTCGACGTGATTCTGAGCATGCGCACTGGGATGCGGCCACGGGACGGTGCATGCGCCGTTCATTTTAAGTACTTCTATGGCGCTTGGCCCATCATTTGCATGGGGTCACGCCTCATTAGCATGGCTCACGCCCACTTCCACCTACGCTGGCTTACGCCGAGGAAACCCAGCGTAGTTTTGACAGCGAGTGGGAGAAAGTGCTTTGTGAATACTGTGCTTGCCTCTCTGCGCTGCGTCGGCGTAGCGTATATTCGATACGCTACGCCGGCATAAATATGCGCCGATGTATGTGAATCCGGGCCATAGTATTTGCTTTTCCTGTTGTTGTTCTGCCAAAAGATTCCTTGATAAGGAGAATTTGCTAGCCAAAGAATCTAATACTTCCAGGAGTGGGAAGAAAGTGAAATCTCTCACCAAATCCAAAACCCTGGGTGCCGGCAATGCAATGACATGCAAAAATGGATGAAGAAAACTAGAACAGCCGCACTCCAAAAAATCGTTCCTTTTTAATAAAATAGGTCACAAAACTGACATGTCACAACAGAAATCAGAAAAACACAGCTGACACGTGACTTCCAGGAGTGTTGAGTCTTGTCTCATGGCCCCCTGCTACAGTATGCTCAGTGATTCGATCTGCTGGTCCTGTGTACTGTATTGATTTAGGGGTCTAAGGGAGGAACTGCTGAATACAGGTTAGGATTGACACTTCCGGAACTGTATTATTCTTCAGCCAGTGAGTTCTCTTCATCAGAGCAGAGTTCTGTAGTTCTAGCAGCAGAAGAGATATTCATTGTGGGCCTGATCCACAAAAACCGTCCGTAACTTAAACTTTGCCATTTAAGTAAAATCTCTACGTAAGTGCCTGATCCACAAAGCACTTACCTAGAAATTTTCAGCGGTGTAACTTAAATCCGTCCGGCGCAAGGCGCGCCTAATCTAATGGGGCGAGTCCCATTTAAATTAGGCAAGCTCCCGCGCCTGACGTACTGCGCATGCTCCCGATGTTATTTTCCCGACGTGCTTTGCGCGGATTTACGCTGCGCCGGGTTTTGAGAATCGCGACGGGCGTAAAAAAAAAAAAGTGTTGCGGCGGGAAATTTTTATTTTTTTTAAAAAATATGACAGCGACGCGGGATAGAAGGGTATACTTTTACAAGGTGTAAACAGTTTACACCTTGTAAAAGCAGCCCTAATTTTGCGACGGCAAACTAATACTTACGGAGAAAAAACGAAGCGTAAAAGCTTTGTGGATCTCCGTAAGTGCTAATTTGCATACCTGACGCTGGATTTCGACAAGAAATGCCCCCAGCGGCGGCTGCGGTACTGCATCCTAAGATCCGACAGTGTAAGTCCCTTACACATGTCGGATCTTCTGCCTATCTATGAGAAACTGATTCTGTGGATCAGTTCCATAGATAGAAACAGGGATACGACGGCGTATCAGTAGATACGCCGGCGTATCCCTTTTGTGGATCAGGCCCTGTGTTCTTAACAGGGATATTTTTAAAGAGTGTATTGACCGAAGATTAACGATCAACTCTGGGCTTGCCAGGCTTCTCCAATATCCCACTACTAGAACATCTTTTGAAGTATCAGAAATAAATGGTATTAAAAAACTATAAAACATCAAATGTCCAAGTCATATACCAAAAACAGCGCTAATGTTGGTACTTATATGTGGCACAAAATATATATATATATATATATATATATATATATATATATATACATGACAAACTCCACTATTTTTGTGGAGTTGGTCATATATATATATTTATTTTTTTTGCCACATATAAGTACCAACATTAGTGCTGTTTTTGGTATATGAATTGGACATTTGATGTTTTATAGTTTGTTAATACCATTTATTTCAGCTCAGGTCTATGCCTCTTTTTTTATTTTGTTTTTCAAAAAAGGAGGTTTTGCTTTATTGGTTCTTTTCAGATTAATTACACTTCAGTGTGTAGTTTTAATATATTTAAATTGCAATTTTGTTCCATAAAGGCGCTGGGAGGTGTACAATAGGCCTTCTTTTTATACCTTTGTTTTATTTTTGATCTTTTGAAGTATAAAACAAAAACAAAACATACCTAACTTTTTTTTTTTCTAGGTGCCTTCAGTCTTGTCCAATGACACCACAAGTCCTGTTCTTCCAGACCATCTTCGCTAACAGGAAGTGTTTTAAATAATGCTGGATAGCACCTAACCTGAAAGAGGAGCATCAGAGAAATTAAATGGTGAGGCTATGGTGAATAGTGGGAGAATAGGTGAGTATAGCACCCAGGGGATTAGGTGAGTATAGCACCCAGAGCTGCTTTTTTATTCTCAGGTTTTGCTGGAGGCGTTATTTATTTTTCTACCCAAGCAGGACGCATGCTACCACATATCATGTATACTAGTTGGTAAAAGGAAAGTATTGAATACAAATGGGTAATTTCACAGTTTTCTTAAAAACTGCTAATTTCAGGTAACCGAGCAGTACATGTTTTTTAGACTATATCCAAAATGTTTTCTATACTGCTCAAAATCAGTGATTGTGCAAAATCAGTGAAGTGGAGGCTCCATTCAAGGCTCCAATATTCACTTCTGCTACAGAAAATAGATGTCAATGCGCTACCTTGCTGGCAACATCTTTTTCCCCAGATTCTTCTGGGTTCACCATCTTTGACCAATATTGGACAGCCCAGGGTGACTTAAGGTGACATTCAAACTTCTTTTTTATTTCTTTTTTATTAAAATAACAAACATGCCATAACTACCTGCTCTGTGCAATGCTTTTGCACAGAGCAGTACTGATGCTCTTTTTCTGGAGTCCCCCAATTGTGCTCCAGGCCCCTCCTCTTTGGCTTGTGATGAGGGAGCAAGGGGTGGGACAAAGCCGCCACCTAGTCTGTGTCAATAGACACAAACAGGTTGGCTCGTAAGTTAGCATGCACGGGTGCCCCCATGGAAAGCCTCCTTCCATGGGGGCACCCGTGCATGCTCACTTGCGAGCCAACCTGTTTGAATCTATTGACACAGAGCAGAAGGGTTGGTCCTGCTTCCTCATCACAACATTTGATTGACAGCAGCGGGAGCCAATCGCTGCTGTCAATCCGCCTAATGAGGGGGGAGACAACGACGGGAGCCGCTGCTCTCATGCACATTGCTGAATCAGATCATGCTCAGGTAAGAAAAAAGGGGGGTGCTGGGGGGGATCCTGCAGAACTTTTTTTTACCTTAATGCATAGAATGCACTTTAATGCCTATATGTGCACAAGAGTAAATTCATCCCGCAAATGCTGAGAATTTATTTATTTAGAAGTTTTCATGCGCAGCTCAAAATAGGTTTGTCAGCAACCAAACAAAAAGTTGTATTGCAGTAGAAACAAGTGAAGCTGATTTGCTAAAGGCTAATTGAATATTTACTCTAATTAGTCAATCATGTGACAAGCAAAGTTCCATTTACTCATTTCATCTGCACATGATTGGATAATTGAAGTGAACATTGACACTGTTTGTTGTGTGATCATTTCCATCTGCTTTCTTAAACCAGCTTCACTATGTTTCTTCTGCAATAAACAGTCTGGTTGCTTGCTAATTTTTGTTTTGGGAGAAGGGGGAGTATATAGACGCTGTAAAGGGAGCCTACAGTTAGTGAGACTGCAAATGGTGACCTTTCCTGAAATGCTATTTGCTTGGCTTTTCAGATCCAATGGTTTTAATAGATTTTGAAGATACTGAAGTAGAAAAAGTATGCTGATCTGAAGTTCTGACTTTCTAATCTGCATGCTCTTTCCTGGTTAAGTACCAAAGCCAGAGGCAGCCAGGGAATTATAATTTTTTAAAGGAGGTCAGCTCCTGTATTTCTCTCAGTAAGGATACCCTCTTTAGCCAACTATTTAGCCCCTGGTGTATACGCTGTAGCTAGTAGTAATGAATAAACATGTAAGCTTGTAAAACTGTATGATCCGCTGCAGTTATAAGTTGTATGTTGTCTTAAAAAAAAAAAAAAAAAGAAAAGCCTTGTGAAAGGATACACAGGGGCACAAAGAGGAGGCTTGTCTTTGATAACTGCAATTCTTCTACAGAGGGCTTTTAACAGCTAACTACAAAGTCCCCGTCTGTAGGACTTCTAACTATGTTGCCGAAAGGCTCTTAATCAGACCAAGAAGCTTTTAAGTAAGAAGCCACAAGAGGAGAAGCTCAGAGTGTGTGCCCAAGTCATCGAGTTTCACTGCAGAAACGAGATGCTGTCAGTAAGCCTGCAGCAAGGAACATATAAAGATAACAATGAGTTAAAGGGCAATAACACTAATCTTGAAAGGATGTAAAAACCAAGGCTTTTTAAAGTTAAAAATAAGTGCATATCTTATCAAATAGTCTCTTTAGTTCGAAATTCTGATTTAGCTGATAGTTTGCGGGTGACATTTGAAATTCTGTAAAAATGTCTGGCAAACTTGCTTTAATAAGTGTCTAATTCCATTCCATGTAGTGCAATTTTCTGATGTATAAAGATCCACAATAGATAATGCTTTTATTATGTACTGTTCAAAAAGTATATGTATAACACACACACACGTGCGTGCGTGCGCACGCAAACATACACTCAAGTAATTTAGGGCCAGATTCACGTAGAATTGCGGGCGTGTAACGTAATCCGTTTACGTTACACCACCGCAAGTTTTCAGTGTAAGTGCCCGATCCACAAAGCACTTACCTGTAAACTTGCGGCGGTGTATCGTAAACACGTTCGTCGGAAGCCCGCCCCATTCAAATGGGGCGGGTACCATTTAAATTAGGCGCGCTCCCGCGCCGGACGTTCTGCGCATGCTCCGTTCGCAATTTTCCCGACGTGCTTTGCGCGAAATTACGGCGGCGCGACGTGTTTGTGAATCACGACGTGCGTAATGTACTTACGCCGGAAAAAAAAATTCAAAATCGACGCGGGAACGACGGCCATACTTTAACATGAGTTAAGCAATGAAAAAGATTGCCTAACTTTGCGACGGGAAACTAAGACTTGCGCCGACGTAACGACCGCGAAAACCATCGTGGATCGCCGTAACTGCTAATTTGCATACCCGACGCTGGAATACGAAGCAAACTCCACCCAGCGGCGGCCGAGGTATTGCATCCTAAGATCCGACGGTGTAAGACAATTACACCTGTCGGATCTAAGGGCTATCTATGCGTAACTGATTCTATGAATCAGTCGCAAAGATACTCTGAGAGATACAACGGCGTTTCAGAGATACGCCGTCGTATCTCTTCTGTGAATCTGGCCCTTAGTTTTTTGTATATTTCTGTTAATGAAAATGTATACCAGTAACGACAGCTTATATTATCAGTAAACTTATACATCATATATTGTACTTTTTTCATATTTAGTAGTTACATAGTTACATTGTTGGTAAGGCTGAATAAAGACATCAGCACATTCAATAGTAGTATTGGAACACTGCAGTTCTAGAATAACACTATTACTAAATCAGGAAAATCTGTAGTTGAATAGCACTATGGCAGATTTTTTAAATGTGTGTTTTCCTTGCCTAAAATACCTGTTTACTGTTTAATTGAAATAAGTAGGGGTGCTATTTCCCTAGATAAAATAAATATATATCTTGTCTGTTCCTATAAGGTGCTATTCTGGTAAAACGAGTAAATTACTAGTGATACTATAAATAATAATAACTGTAATAATATACAGAATGCTCAAAGAAGCAAAGGTCTCCTTTGATTATAAAATAGTAAAGTACTAATACATACAGATCTAAAGTAATATAACAGAGAACATAAGAATAAAACAGAGATGACATGTTGTCTAAGTCCGTCCGCAAAATTCGTTATATTGGCTGAGATCCATTAACTGCTTTCCGACCTGTCGCAGTACTTATACTGTGACAGGTCAGCTCATACAGGCACCGTAATGTACCTGAACATTCCCTGCCGCACAAGCCAATCAGCGAGTTATGGCCACTGATCAGCTAAGCAAATGGCAAAATAGAGCCCTGTGTTGGTAAACAGCACAGGGCTCTCTACAATTAGCAGCATAGTGCTGTTCCCCCCCCCCCCTGCAAAGGAGGGAGTAAAAACTGGCACATTGCTCAGTAAAATAATCACACATTACACATAGTAAACATTGTTAGGCACACAGTTAAACCCTTGATCACCCTAAACAGTTAACCTCTTTCCAGCCAGTGTCATTAATACATTGACAATGTATATTATTATCACTGATTACTGTATTAGTGGTATTGGTGATGTCAGTTTCCCCCATCCTCGGTTAGTGTCAGATTTCTGCTGCACTATCATGGTCTCACTATAAGCCATATTAGGGCTTGACAGTACCACAAGTCAGTGCAAGTAAAAGTATAACATTTTTATCTGTACAAATGTTAAAAACATATGTTGTTTAAATTCACAAATACATGTCACACCCATAATACATATACATCTTCCATCTGGTGCAAACATTACATAATGTTCTTCCCCATAATCCGTATCAATATGTTAAAACCAATAAAAAATTAATAAACAGTTGCGATAATACACAGCCAGACAAACATTCAATAAATTGGCATGTATCAGTGCAGTGGTTTAAATGACAAACTAAAAGCACTCGATTTTTTGATACATTGTTCATTCCTCAAAGGGTTGGTATTTCCAACGTATCTTATTTCATGTAAGCTTAGATTCAATGACAAATTAATAAACAATAATAACTGAATAACTCAAAATATTCTGATATATCAGCTCAGCAAAGGAGTCGGGCGGATCACATAGAATCATTAGTGATTTAATACATTATTCCAGGGATCCTCAAACTACGGCCCTCCAGATGTTGTAAAACTACACATCCCATGAGGCATTGTAACACACTGACATTCACAGACATGACTAGGCATGATGGGAATTGTAGTTCCTGAACAACTGGAGGGCCATAGTTTGAAGACCCATGCATTATTCACTTAAAAACAATGGCCCAGATTCAGGTACGACTTGCGCTTTATTTGCGGAGGCACAGGGCAACGATTTTGCGCCCACGCAAATATTTTGCGCTGCCCTCGATTCACGGAGCAGTAGCTCCGTAAATTGCGAGGGCGCGCCGTCGCAAGGACGTCATTTGCTTCAAAGTGAACGTGAATGGCGTCCAGCGCCATTTACGATTCACTTACGCAAACAACGTAGATTTTAAATATTGCGACGCGGGAACGTGGGTATCCGTTAACACGTGTGAGGATCCGGATACTCCGGACACACGCCCACAAACAGACCGGCCGGCTGTGTTTTTTATCTGTCTGATTTTTATGTACGCTTGAAGCCTGCTTTTTAAGTCCTAAATGTAAGTAAGCAATTGGCTACTTTACTTCCTTCATTAAAGTCTGCGCAGTATCACACTATGTATGTTTCCTGGTGTCTCTTTTCATATGTATGGAGCTGTTGGCTGGCTGCCATTTGAATGGGAAATCCTAGGTCTGAGACACCTTTACTGGAGGATTGATCATTGTGGCTGCTGTTGTGGATCTATTGCCCTTTCTGCTGTTATTTCATTTTGTTGCGGTAAGAGTCAGTAATATCTGTGGTGGAGGTCTCCTGTTTGTCCGGATCACAGCGTGGTTAATAATCACTGACATCTGGGACTATCTCATCACCATTCCTTTGGACTCCTTTAAACCTCTTGGCTTGCTCATACTCCATTTGTGTTCTACTACCGTTGAGACATTTATGTCATTCTAAGGCCCCATACTCACGACCAAACATGTTTGCTGAAACTGGCCCGCGGACCAGTTTCAGCATACATGTTTGGTCGTGTGTAGTTACGAGCGTACAGAATTTCACCGTACATTTGCCCGCCGGGCCGTTTTTCAGCAGACATTTATTTCCAAACTTGTTTTAAAACCATCCGCTCAAATCCTGTCCGAACGTACATGTTTGGTGGTGAGTACACAAAACCAACGTACAAAAACCCCGCGCATGCTCAGACTAAATGAGGCCACGGGAGCGCTCGTTCAGGTAAAACTCACGTTTGTTTGGGATATGGCACATTCGTCAATAGAAAGATTAATTCTAGCAATAGAACACTGAAGCAAAACACACAATAACCAACGCTTGATGCCGTCGTTTTATTCATTCTTCTCTTGCTATAACTAATCAGTTATTTAGCTCATGTTATTTCAACTGAGTTGTTCCATACTGAAAAGTGACATTTGTTAGCTGTGATGTAGTAAGATTTTTGCAAACTTTTATTGGCCCGACGTATCATATTTTTAGTGGTCCTCCACATTTCAAATTTTTTGCTTTTAATGTTTAATGGTTATCTTTCCCACTTTCTTTAGGTGTTTATAGTTATGTCACCATTTAGAATATTTTAATAGGAAATAGTTTTGATTTAGCTTTTGTTTGTATATTTAACAGGATTTTTTTGAAGGTTGTTTAAATTGTCTACCATGTTGGCACACAAAATGACCCCCCCCCCCCACATGAGTTAGTGAATATTTTAGATTAAACATTTTATTTGTTTGTAATGTTTGATGCCTAAAATAATACCCACAGTATTACAAACAATAGGCACGTTTTTCAAATCAACAAAAAGGCTTTTATTTTAGCAAATGATAAAAAGGAACAAAAACAGAATGGCAGCACTTGAACAGCTAGCAACATACATGCAAACTTGCATTTGAAACATGGTGAAGGATAAACTAGCCAACCTCAGGAAGCACACAAAATAAAATCTGAAGCAGCAGCACATAACCAAAGGAACCCAAGCTGTGGTAGTCCAAACAAGATGCCATTTGTGGGGGATCAAATGGAAGGCAGGGCATCAACGTCTCCTCTTCCTTGCAACCTTCCTTCCAGGCTGCCTTCCAGCGGGTCTTCCCTGGGCCCTTGCAGGTGGGGATGATGTGGCAGCAGGAGAATGGTGTTCAGCAAGCCGGGCCGGGTCACATAGCCCAGTGTCTGGGGTCAGCAGCTCCCTCTGCATCCACCAAAGGGCCTGGTTGATCACGCCCTTTGCCAGTTGCCTCTGCTCCTCCGTGCCTTGATTCAGGTCATGTGCCACGGAGGCACTGTAGGCCTCAGTGGGGTTGAGGGGGGCCCTCATGATGGCACTCGCCTCCTGAATCATTTTCAGGCTGGCTTCCTCCACTGCCCCCAATTTCTTCTTACGGCCTGGTGGCCTAATATAAAGGGGAGGAGCCTGGCTGGTGGTGCTTGTCCTGGGGAGCTGCTGAACGCCACTGGGCCCGGCCTCCTCCTGGCTGCCACTGACCCCTTCGTCCTGGCTGACAGTGAGGAGAGGATCTGCCACCTCCTGGCTGGTCTCTTCTTCCTGTGTAAAAAAAAGGGACATGTTGTAATATATTTAGGAATATACTCACTCACATTTTCATGCTTGAATCTTATTTTTTGCCTTGAATTTAAACTTGAAAACAGACTCACCCTCTGACCCCTGCAGTTGTCATCCCTGACACCTATTTGTTTGCCCACGATTTTAGATTTTTACTTCCCAGCTTGTATTTTATTAACCAATATCAAGTCAAGAATCAAACAATAATTAAGATTATTACATAAATAGTTATGAAACTACTATACCTCATCATCGTAGAGGCGCAGATCTGCCTCTCTGTCAGCCAGGCCCTCTTCATCCGACTCTGCAGGGCTGTGGTGATCTGGGGAAGTCCCGCTGGAAGGTAGCGTGGAGGGAAGGTTGGGATTCAGACTTGACATTGATGGCCTGCCTTCCAGTTGATCCCGCAAAAATGACATTTGGTTGTAATACCACAGCTTGGGTTCCTTTGGTGGTCTTGCTGCTGCTCCAGATCTTAGCTGCTTTTGGTGAGCTTTGTACGCTCTCCTATATGTGCCCCTGAGGTTGGCAAGTTTATCCTTCACCATGTTGGCACTGCATTCTGGCACCCATGTTCTCATGTATGCTGCTAGCTGTTCAAGTGCTGCCGCTCGTACGTCCTTATTGTGGTAATGGTCCTGCTTTGAATCCCACAGGATGGGAATTTCCCTAAATTTATCCAGCAAATGCTGGATAATGTCTTGGCTCTGCAGGAGATCCATTGTGAAGTTATGATTTACTTTTTTTTATTCTAGATTGAAAAAATGAAAAGAAACCAAAAACACAATTAAACAAAGCCTCAGCATTTACATTGATAGAATATGTTGTTTAAAAAGTAGTACCTATATAGAAATACAAACACAGTGTCTCTTGTTTAGAAAATGCTGGCCAGCTCTGCCCCATTGGTTGGTTTTAGCTAACATTTTTTTTATACATGCCGCCCCTTTGGTTACATTGCAGGAAATAATATAAATCTACAACCATACACAATTATTACAAATGACAGCATTCATCAAGGCACTATTGCATGTGTAGATATCCTGCCCCTCAGCATTGATTACATGAAAGAAACTTCCTAATGACCTCTGTCCAACCAACACAGAACAATACTTGGCCTGATCTGAATACACCCTACATAATTGATAATGAGTCACAGCATTTTTGACCTCTCTATTTTGTGATGTCTACAAAAGCATTTGGGTACGAAAATCACATTCTGGTATCCAAGAGACATAATAGCTTAATAAAACTGTGCAACCAACAGACCAAACCCCCATCCCATTGCTCTACATTTTAGAGCCCGCTGCTGATCCCATGTTTAAATTTCTTACCTGCCTCTCTCACAATCCTCGTTTCTTCCGCTCGCTGAATTAACACGTAACCTACGTAATCACGTCAAGCGCCTTTTATCCACTCCGCGTATGTATGAAACGCCGCCCTCGTCACCTTTGCCATGCCCCTAATCAATTGAAAAAGTAAATATGGCGTTAACTGTGTAGGTTCTGGAATCGCGCGAATATTCTCCGCGTAACCTACGTCAATACGTTGTTGGCATTCGCGACACTCCGCATATGCAATAATCACCGCCCTCATCTCCGCCCCTGACGGGACATTTCCTCGTTTCCACGCCCCTAATCTCTGTGGGAAGGAAAGATGGCGATGTCACACGAGCGGGCACGGAGCTCTCATGGCGCAAGTGAAGGGACAGAGGCAGGACCGTCCCGATCCAGGCCTAAAAGATATAAAGCCACTAATATGGCGTTCGAAGAAATGGTGGAGTTGGTTTACATCATGAGGAGGAAGGATTATGATGGTGAATGTGGGCCCTACAAAACACCGAACCGTAGGAAGTCACACATAATGGACAAGGTGGCAAGGAGAATGAGGAGAATGTTTGGTGTCACCAGGTCAAAGGAGCAACTACGGAAGCGTTGGTCCGATTTAAAATTGAGGGAGCCACATCACATGAAGAAGATACTCAAAATTCTGCGTAAAAGTAAGTCCATATTATTTAAGGGGGGGGGGAATGTCTGCAATAATGTGTTGACATGTATTTTTTCACATCTGCCTCCTTGGCCTGCTTGTACTTTTGAACACGTGTAGATACTGTATTGTGTTTATGTCAAATAACAACCTTAAACAAATTTTGAGAAATAGTAAACACGCGTAATATGACATTGTTTAGCAAAAATGTGACGTTACTCCAGGAACAACACACCTGGACATGGCTGACTGGCCCCAAACTTGGTTTTCCAACATTGTTGAATAGCAAAATCACAGAAATTAAATTGAGTGAATGTGACAGGCAAACAAGATTCATTCTCCAAAATGCAAATAAAGCTGATGTTTTAACATCTGGAAATGCAAAGCACCTGTGTCTCAATAATCAAAGTATATTTATTTGGAGGGTCGACGAGAATTAATGTTTTGGGGGGACATCCATTTGTGTCACTTCTTTGCAAAAAAGGGGCAGGATCAGAGCTTGGCCTAGAACTACGCCAAAAATGGAGGATTTCTGAAAGAATAAACAACCAAAAATCATCATAAATGTATCGTCTATGCAATGTGTGCGATTTATGATATACAATATCTGTGTGCTGATGAGTATACCTTTTGTTTTTTATTATTTCTTATAGGGGAAAGAAGACGCCAGCAATTGGAGGAGGCAGAGAGGGCCAGACACCCGGAAAATCAAACACCTCCACATGTTGAGCAGGAGGAGGCTGGGGAAGGAAGAGAGGACGCTGGGGAAGGAAGAGAGGAGGATGTGGAAGGAGAAGAGGATGTGGAAGGAGAAGAGGATGTGGAAGGAGAAGAGGATGGAAGAAAGGAGGAAGGAAGAGAGGAGGAAGAAGTTATTTTGGACTTAGAATTTATATCAGATGAAGGGCAAGTGGCGGAAGAACAATTTGGCGAATTGCAAGAAGGTGGATTGATGGATGAAGGAGGAGTCGAAGATGATGGGGAGGTGGTGGAAGAAGGAGGAGTGATAGAAGATGATGGGGAGGTGGTGGAAGAAGGAGGAGTGATAGAAGATGAAGAAATTGGGGATGTGGAAATTATCAGGCCATCAGGTCAGTGTCACCCCTATATTAATAGGGCCAAACATATGCAGATAGGCTGGAAATTATTTACATATTTTGAATGCCAATTTGTTTATTTTTAGGGGATGAAGATGGAGTAGCCCATTTTTCACGTGCAAGTGCTTCTATAATTGTACAGCAACTAATGGAGTGCAGCACGGAAATGGACATTATGCGGGAAAGGATGCTAGTCATGGAGCAGAATGTGCGAAATGTCATTTCAGAGTGTAGCACGGAAATGGAGAACATGCGACAAAGGATGCTAGTCATCGAACAAAATTACAAAAATATCATTGACATGATGGGCCGTGTCAAAGACTGAACCACAGAAGCCCATCCCCCGCCCATCCCCCGCCCACAAAACCCTTTTTAATTTTTGTACTTTATAATACGCCAAAATTTCTAAATGCACACACAGTGTGCCAATATGTGCTATCTGCCATCACAGACTATCTATTGTCTGTGCTTTGTGGGTACAAACCCCTCCTCGATCCTCAAGTAGTTGAGAGGAAGGGTTTGCTCCCACAAAACACAGACATTGATCACCCATGATGTCAGATAGCACATGTGGCCATTTGTCTGTTTAACCAATGACATTTGGCGAGTTTTCACTGAATGTGTGCATTTAGAAATTTTGGCGTGTTCCAGTGTGAAAGCACACCATCCATATGACTGACTGCTGTTCTTTTTTTTAATTTTTGTTTGGTGTTGATCTTTTTTGGTTTGTAAATGTTTCCAGTTTCAGATCACAAAACGAACAAGAAATCTCACCTAAAGAAAGAAGTTAACTGATTTTAGTAAAAAAACTAAAAATTTTTGTGTTGTGTTAAAATCTTGTTGAAAAAATTAGACACAAACAAATACAAAGCCAAAAATTTTTTGCGTATAGTTTCTGTGAAATTATTCTTACATTGTGTTTCGATCATTATTATTGCTAATCACTGTCAATAAAGACAAAAAAATAAATAATTAAAAGCCAATATTTTGTCTCAAGAATTTGCAGGAAATGTTTTCTGCCTAAAAATAAACATTTCTTGTTAAAAAATGACTAAAATAAAAAAAAAAAAATGAGACATCAAAAGCAGAAAAATGAGTGGCTTCTTATTTCTAGACTGAATACCCAGTTAGTAGATGAGTGAATAATGTGCAAATGTGGTTAGTTAATACATCTGAGTAAGTAAATTTGGCACTAGAAGTGCACTATTTTTGGAGATAACCTGGAAGACAGAAAAATAGAGAAAAAGCAGTAATGACAAACAACTGTATAAAGTCCAATGGTCTAATTATTTATTAGTTGTGAGAATATTCCTTTCTTTGGGGGCCGAATTAGAAAGAAATATGATCTGGCATAGCAATGGCCCCCCGACCCATGAAGTACTCAACATATTTGTCGCGTACCTCACGAGCAGATTGGGGGGCCAAGCCAGCGCGACCAGTGTCCAGGCCAGGAATGTTCTCTGAGGGTAGTCCTGCCTCAGAGCCCATGGAGGCTAGGTACGTCTGGGAGTGCCTGCGTAGAAAATTGTGCAAAATGCAGCAGGCAAATATAATGGTGTTCAATATATATTCCGCCAAATGTATCGATGTCAGGAACAGGCGGAACCGGTTGCTGAGGATCCCAAAGGCATTCTCGACTACCCTCCGAGCCCTGGACAACCGAAAATTGAACATACTCCTCTCTGAGGTGAGGGTCCTCTGGGGAAAAGGCCGCATTAGGTGAGGTCCAAGGCCGAAAGCCTCGTCCGCTAGGAACACAAACGGAAGTCCTTCCACATTATCTTCATCTGGTGGCAATGCCAGACCACCAGTTTGGAGACGATCATAGAAATCAGTCCGTGCGAACACTCCCCCATCTGACATCCGGCCGTTCTTCCCCACGTCCACATATAGAAACTCATACTGTGCCGACACCACCGCCATCAACACGATACTATGATAACCCTTGTAATTATAATAGTAGGACCCCGAGTGGGGTGGGGGCACAATGCGGACGTGTTTCCCATCTATTGCTCCACCGCAGTTAGGAAAATCCCACCGCTCGGCAAATTGGGAAGCCACAGACTGCCATTCCTGTGGTGTGGAGGGTAGCTGTGGGGACAAACAAAAAAAGAGATTTAGTACTTTGGCACATAAACATTGCAAACATAATCATACAAGCATCCTTGTGCAACTTTACATTTTTTAAATAGCATTTGCAAATTATGAAGGGAGAATTTCGGGGCACAAATATATAGGCCCACTTAATTAATAAGAGACTCCACAGCCCTCTGATGGGGACAAAAACACTTTGAAGGGGGGGTGGGGGGTGTTTAAACTGTTTTTAGAAAAAAAAAAAAAAAAAAAAAAAGTGGCATGGTGGGGGTTGGCCCGAAGATAGCATGCTGGACAGGTTAATATTGGGTAAGATCAAAATATGCAGGTAGGCCAAAATAAAAATAACATGTAAAAGCTGATATCAACATGCATAGTGAGAAAAGGGAACGTTAGTTAAACACACAGCATATCTGGGAAATAAAATAAAAAGTTAGTTTGCCACATTATTAAAGACACATTGTGAGGTTAAAATGAGGAAACTTACCTTCATATACTCCTCGTGCATAACTTTAATGATGGCAGCACACGTGTCCGGTATGATGACCCCAAGCGCCTGCGGAGAGATGCCTGTTGAGAACTTGAGGTCCTGCAGGCTCCTCCCAGTCGCCAGGTACCGCAACGTGGCAATAAGCCTCTGCTCGGCCGTGATGGCTTGGCGCATCACAGTGTCCTGCCTCGTGATATAGGGGGACAGAAGTTCCAGCAGACTGTTGAATACGGGGTCCGTCATGCGGAGAAAATTCCTATAGTCATTAGGATTATTCTCCTGGAGTTCCCTAAGCAGAGGCATATGTGAGAACTGGTCACGCTGGCGCAACCAATTCTTGGTCCAGAAACGCCTCCGCCCCCTGTTTCTGGCCAAAGTACTGGAATAATGAACATATCCAGCAGCCATCCCATAAACAGCACCAACTCGCGAAAATTGACGCTGCTGCTCCATCATGGCTTCAAACCGGCCGGCTGGTCAGTCAAGAACACACTCCAACAGAAAGCACAATCAAATCCAGCGGTACCTGCAAAGAACGCACGACACACAGATACGAACGCACAGTACGAATCTGCTAAGCAGAACGAACTGCACGCCTGTACCCGAATGCCAACTACGTACCCACAAGCACACGCACTGAACGAGAAAATACTACCTGCTAAAGCCTGGAGACCGAGAAGCGCGAATCAGCTCTAACCAAACCTTCACTAACACGAGCAAAGCCGTAACTAGCAAAAGCGGAACAGAGGGCGTCGCCATTGACTTTGGCCTTTCCCTTTATAGTGACGTCAAACGTGGATTACGTGCACGCGTTCTGGTCCGCAGGGAAATATCGTCCGCTGGTGTGTACAAGCCAGCGGGCCAAATGAAAAAACAGCCTTGTACGCCGGAAACAGCCCGTCGGACATTTCGAACGGACATGTTTGCTCGTGAGTACTCGGCCTAACAGTCACTTATTTAATTTGTATTTCACAATATTGGTGTTTCTGTTATCACATTTATATAGCGCGACTCCTTTGTATATTATCCTATAGCATTGGCTGCGCCTGCTATTAGGATGTGTAACCTTATGCGAAACCCGACATACGCAAACTACGTAATTTGCGTACGCAGGGCTCGCGCAACGTTGTGAATCAGTGTTAGTATGCAATTTGCATACTATACACAGATCACAATGGGAGCGCCCCCTAGCGCTCATCGCTAGAATGCAGCCTAAAATCTGCGTGGCATAAGAGCCTTATGCCACGCAGATTTTAGGCTGCAGTCGGCGTAACGAGTTCTCTGAATCAGGAGAACTCGTTACGCCGGCGCAAGTCAGCAATTGCGCTGCGTAACTATGGTTACGCAGGTGCAATTGCTACCTGAATCTGGGCCATTGTTATTCAGACTTTAGCAAACAAGCCAAAGATAGGACAAGCCTTCTATGGGACAGGTTAATTTCAATATATTAACCCATTGTAAGCCAGGCTTATACATCTACCGAGGAATGAAAGAATATAAATAAATATGTGTCAAGGGTAATTCCCCCAATGGGGTTTTTGGGCAGCTCAATTAATGGATTATAGACAACGTATGTAAAAAGAAGGACGTTTTTATTGTGTGATGACACATACAAGGGGGATATTCAAGTAGTTAGGATATAAGTTACAAAGGTACAAAAGTGGTTAAAATTCCCATACATATAAATAAATGACAAAAAACAACAACTGTCGAACAGCTTGTTTTTACATATGTTGTCTATAATCCATTAATTGAGCTGCCCAAAAACCCCATTGGGGGAAATACCCTTGACAATAATTTCGGGGTGAGCAGCATTATCTCTCTGCACAATGCGTTTTTTTCTTTTTCCATAAATAAATATGTAGCACTACCCACAGAGGAGCTGCTGGTTTGTTTTGGGCGGCATGTTACCTCTATTTCCTCGCCGTCTAGGGTATCAGATGAGAGTTGAGAAAAAGTTCAATGTGAACACTTTAGACATATTTTTCTTTGCTTTATTTGACGAACTTGGTAAAAGAATAAACAGTAGTAGTTGAAGAGGTGGAAGGGTAATAGGTAATAGGTTCAGGTGTATAACTTCTGTTCGTAAACACTTCTGCTTCCAGCAACACAGCTTTCGTCGCCATTCTAGCCAGAGTGGGTATTGTGCACCTGGATAGGCCTATCTCACTAGCCTAGCAGCCAGGATGTCACACAGAAACTTGGTAAAGTCTCTGCCACAGACCTTTCCAAAGGTCCAAAATCCTCTCAGCACAGGATTAAGCACCCGGATCTCTCCCGAATAACTTCTTGTGAACTTAGAACTGACAGGCGACCATCATTCAGCCTTTCAGTAATGGTGCATCCTTCGATGAAGTTCAAGGCCCCTCCTGAAATACCAGCCTCTTGCTCGGTGCTCTCCAAGACAGGTTCTTCATCGAGTGGCTTCCTCCCTCAGGACGGACAGCACAGGACCACTCTGCAAGCGTAGACCCAGTCTGACTACCGAGCCTACTTAGTGGATCATAACCCCGGTCCCGGAGCCAGGAAAACTTGAACACGCACCCCTGGCCAGAAGGGCGACACACGGGGGGTGGTGGGACGACAGACCCAGGATCGACGACGACCCGGGACTAATGACATCTGTCCCTTAAGTACTCCACCCCAGCATGCACAGCGGGACGATCAACTCCCTCTGATTGGCTGCCGAAGGGGAACACCCAAAACACCTTGACCCGACTGCTGCCATCCCTGGCCTGGGATGGTAACAGCAAGGCTACAAACACTTCTGAAAATGCCTCTGCAATATAAAAGTCAGTTCAACAAATGAAAGACAATTTTAAATGGAATTTCAAATCAATTGTGATTGCCACTGGCAATGCACATCAGGGATCAGGCCCCACATTATGTTCTAAAATGTGGTGCTATTGGTAATGAGACTGAATGAATGTGACTAAATATTGATCCACAGCTCACTAGTGAGGATATTCCGAATGATGGGTATCAGTAACTTGAGTTAAGTTTAAGTTCCTCTCATATGGCTATACTGCTGGATGCTTTAACTTAAAAATGTTGCTCTAGAACAGAGGTTCCAGTGGTAACTACTGTAAGTCTTAGTATTCAAGGTAATACAGCTTTGAACACTTCCTGTGTTACTTTTCCAGTCACTTATCTCTTGGCCAGTCACTCATAATTAGGGAAACGCCAAATGTTACTGGGTTTGGTTTGTTGCCTATTTGTCAAACTGTGATGAAGTTCTGAATGGTAATCTTAACTCTACTGAAGTCAATGGGAGCTAAATCTTTATAAATGACTTTGACCCTTTCCAAGGCAAGTAATTGTTAAACATAGGGCATAGGGAGCTAGGCACTACCAGAGGTATACTGTATAGACCAATGGAAAAGAATATATGTCTTATATGGTCGGTTTATTTTTTTTATTTATAATTTTTTTATGTTATTTTAGTTATGGTATGGAATTCAAGGAGGTGTAAATGGAATTGGTATACTGCACTAATTATAACTGTGAAAGAACTGTGAAGAAAAAAGCAGCAACAAAAACATGAAACATAATCATGTACACAGGAGTGATAAAAATAGTAAAGTCACGCTAATCAAATAAGTTAAATAGTAGGTAAGGTTAAAAAAAAAGACACAGGTCCATCAAGTCCAACCTATGTGTGTGATTATATGTCAGTATTATATTGTATATCCCTGTATGTTTCAGTCGTTCAGGTGCTTAGCTAATAGCAGGGCCAATCCGCCCTAAAGGGCTCACTATGCAAGCTGCAAAGCTGCAGAGGGCCCCCCAAATTACTAGAGGCCCCGCCTGGTGAGAAGTAATTTTTGACCCCTCACCCCGCTTCTCAACCCACTGGCTGCATGGGAGAAGAGGTAAGAAGTCAGCACCTCCCACTTTAATGCAAGAAGTAATTTCCGACAGCAGAACACCCCTCCCCCGCTTCTCAACTTTAGTCTTTAATGTGACATGTCAGTGTCAGCGCCCCCCCCCCCTCCGCTTCTCAACTTTAATGTGACATGTCATTTTGCTTAGGGCCCCAGGGAGGTCAGGATCGGCACTGTCTAATAGTTTTTTTAAACTATCGATGTCCACCACTGAAACCCCCTCCTGTGGACGGGAATTCCACATCCGTGCCGCTTTTACAGTAAATAACTATCTACTTAGTCTAATGTCCTATACACATGATTGTTTTTTCCGAACATGATAAACTCAGACGGAATTTTCAGACGGAATTTCGTTCAAGCTGTCTTGCATACACACTGTCATGCCAAATTCCGACCGCCCAAAATGCGGTGACGTACAACACTACAACGAGCCAAAATCTGAAAAATTTCAAGGGGTATGAATATAATAAATATACAGTATATAAAAATGCAATCCAAAATAATACAAACTTATAACTTTAATGCAATCTCTTGTAAAACATATATGACACAAAATTGTATTTATAGCAGATTGTACCAAAGTTGAATTCAGTTGAACTGAATTTCTATATACAGTATAATAATTATATATAAGGCGTACACTACTTCATTTTTGCTGGTATTGACACACTGAGTGAGATACCACAAGCTATGTTTGGTTTGCTGCACTTTATTCATAGTAAGGGAGTGCTGCATTAATTGATTGGTAATTTTAACATTGAAAAAGTGCACTAGTGTCCCAGCAACCAATGACACTTTTAAGCCTGGGCATATTTGGTAAATAACATCAGCCAACATCCACAAATGTATATTCAGCTGCCTGCTGGGGATGTGTCATTGGTTGCTAGTATGCAGGCTGCTGTAAGTATCATAGCAACTACAAGCCCTGAGTGGGAATCTGCCATTAATTTGGTGGCAATAATATTACTACCGCTAACAAATGCCTCTCTGGACAGCTGGCCAGTTCCCTGTGGACAAATAGGCTATTTATGTCACCTGTTCAATGAAGCATGAACAGCTAGAGTTCAGGGCAATTCCTGCATCACCCCCAAACTCAAACCTCATCCTTACCAGTCAGTAGAGTAGTAGACTTTCCAAGAGGTTGGGCTTGTTGTGTATATCCTTTAGGATAAAGAACATATGTATGATTTTAAATTGAGGCAGGAAAACACTTTAAAGTTGAACTTTAGTCAGACATAAAACAACTCAAATTGATGCAGCTTTGTAATCATGAATACATCAATAAATATATGTACATAACTTTGACCTGGTATTAGTCCTTGTACAACATGGCTTGAGTGTGAGAGGAAATAGCAGTACAAAGAGTCAGTCGGTTCATGTACTGACAAGAAGCATGCTGATAGGAAGAAAAAGCAGAGTGACATAAACATAGAAGTGAGCCTATCACTGTGATCCTTCTTACTTTACTGTCCAGTCACATGGTGGGATGAGTCCAGGATGACATGATCTAAGAAGAAGTGGGTCAAATGATTCTGGCCATCAGAAAACAAAAGTGAATGAGATTTTATCTGTATCCAAGGACTACATCTACATGTTGTATGATAAAATTCCAAAATGTGTTAGTGAAACAATGACCTATTAGGAGTCCTTGGGTACCAATAAGTCCACCTTTTCACTTCCGGTTTCTGTTAAAATTCTTGAACATGGTACCCCTTGCCCTTTTGGATTTTTTCATCTACCCACCAAATTTAGTGTTTTTTTTTATTATTACCATCATAATTAGGACATTTTGTGGAAGAAAAACAATGCTGCAGGGAACATTTCTGCATTGAATATAAATATTGCAACTAAAGTTGGTTTTCTTGTTTTATCTTTTAATAGGCTATGTATTTATATCTTGGAGTTCTGTTTTAAGTACATTTAGTGGAGACTGTTTTGTCTAAAGTTTGACTATTGTATGCTTAATATGTAATAATTGCAATCAATAAATGAAATGGTATGTGCTATTATATGTATTATCTTAGGGAAGGGGTCTCCAAACTTTTCAAAGGGCCAGTTTATTGTCCTTCAAACTTTTGGAGAGCTGGATTGTGCCCAATGGGGGCAGAACATGTCCCAAGCCCAGCATCAGTGAGGGTAAATATGGCCTCAGGGTTGGTGGTCAGTAGGGATGAGCCGAACACCCCCCTGTTCGGTTCGCACCAGAACTTGCAAACACACCAAACGTTCATGTGAACTTTAGAACCCTATTAAAGTCTATGGGACTCGAACGTTTGAAATCGAAAGTGCTAATTTTTAAGGCTAATATGCAAGTTATTGTCCTAAAAAGTGTTTGGAGACCTGGGTCCTGTATCAATGCAAAAAAAAGTTTTAAAAACTAAGTTTTTTTCAGGAGCAGTGATTTTAATAATGCTAAAAGTGAAACAATAAAAGTGAAATATTCCTTTAAATTTCGTACTTAGGGGGGGTGTAAAGTTAGCATGTGAAATATTGCATGATTCCCATACTTAGAACTGTCCCTGCACAACGTGTCATTTCTGAAAGAAAAAAAGACATTTAAAACGGGACTTGCGGCTATAATGAATTGTCGGTTCTGGCAATTCAGAGAGGATTCATTCATAAAAAAAAAAGCGTGGGGGTCCCCCCAAATTCAATTACCAGGCCCTTCTGGTATGGATATTAAGGGGAACCCCACCGTCAATTTAAAAAAAAATGATGTGGGGTTCCCCCCAAATATCCATTCCAGACCCCTCAGGTCTGGTGTGGATTTTAAGGGGAACTCCACCCCAAATTAAAAAAAAAATGGCGTGGAGTTCCCCCAAAAATCCACACCAGACCCCTTATCCGAGCGTGTTAACCTGGCCGGCCGCAGAAAAGAGGGGGGGACAGAGTGCGCCCCCCTCTCCTGAACCGTACCAGGCCACATGCCCTTAACATGGGGAGGATGTCCCCATGTTGATGGGGACAAGGGCCTCATCCCCACAACCCTTGCCCGGTGGTTGTGGGGGTCTGCGGGTGGGGGGCTTATCAGAATCTGGAAGACCCCTTTAACAAAGGGGACCCCCAGATCCTGGCCCCCCCTATGTGAATTGGTAATGGGGTACATTGTACCCCTACCATTTCACAAAGGAAGTGTAAATAGTTGGAAAAAACACACACACTATAGAAAAAAGTCCTTTATTAACCACTTAAGGACCACCGCATGCCGATATACGTCGGCAGAATGGCATGGCTGGGCAGATGGACGTACCGGCACGTCCTGTACATCTACCCAGCTGTGGGTCGCGCGACCGCTCCAGGACCGGTACCCGCGGACCCGATCGCCGCTGGGGTCCTGCGATCGGTCCCTGAAACGGAAGATCGGGGAGAGCAGCGTGTAAACACAGCTTCCCAGTGCTTCACTGTGGCGGCAGCCTCGATCGTGTCATCCCCTTTATAGGGAGACACAAGCGATGACGTCACTCCTACAGCCACACCCCCCTACAGTTGTAAACACACACTAGGTGAAACATAACCCCTTTAGCGCCCCCTGTGGTTCACTCCCAAACTGCAACTGTAATTTCCACAATAAACAATGCACTTTAAATGCATTTTTTTGCTGTGAAAATGACAATGGTCCCAAAAATGTGTCAACATTGTCCGAAGTGTCCGCCCTAATGTCGCAGTCACAAAAAAAAAACGCTGATCGCCACCATTAGTAGTAAACCAACCGATAAACGCTTATTGCGATTTTTTTTACCAAAAATATGTAGAATACGTATCGGCCTAAACTGAGGAAAAAAAATATTATTATTTTATATATTTTTGGGGGATATTTATTATAGCAAAATGTAAAAAATTGTCGCTCTATTTTTTTTTATAGCGCAAAAAATAAAAACCGCAGAGGTGATCAAATACCACCAAAAGAAAGCTCTATTTGTGTGCAAAAAATGACACGGTTGGAGCTTTGACATTTCTTATATAGGGGAGGCGGGGCCACCCGTCACGTGACCCCACACCCTCTGACGCACCCTCTGCTACATCACTGGGGAAGCCCAGTCTTTCCCCTTAAGTCAGAGGGGGCGGGGTCACGTGATGGGTGGCCCCGCCTCCCCTATATAAGAAATGTCAAAGCTCCAGCCGCGTCATTCGTCCGGCGGATAGAGGCGGCCTCTGATGCTGTGCTCTGGAGCTCTGGATGCCGGGTGATCTTCTCATCGCTGGACCGGAGAGGAGATCACCCGTCGCTGGATACAGACAATGTTGGAGCAGGAAGCCAGGAACAAGTGGATTACCACCGCTGGATTTTTTTTTTTTTTTATTAATAAAGGACTTTTTTCTAAGGTGTGTGTGTGTTTTTTCTAACTATTTACATGTTGAGGGCATGTGGCCTGGTACGGTTCAGGAGAGGGGGGGCCGCACTCTGTCCCCCCCTCTTTTCTGCGGCCGCCCAGGTTAACCTGCTCGGATAAGGGGTCTGGTGTGGATTTTTGGGGGGAACCCCACGTCATTTTTTTTAATTGACAGCGGGGTTCCCCATAATATCCATTCCACACCTGAAGGGCCTGGTAATTGAATTTGGGGGGACCCCCACGCTTTTTTTTTTTTTTTATGAATGAATTCTCTCTGAATTGCTAGAGCCGACAATTCATTATAACCGCAAGTCAGTTTTAAATGTCTTTTTTTTCTTTCAGAAATTACACTTTGTGCAGGGTCAGTTCTAAGTACGGGAAACATGCGATATTTTACATGCTAACTTTACACCCCCCCCCCCAGGTACGAAATTTAAAGGAATACAGTGGGTGACCGCGATATTGTGTCAATCTCGCTCCCTTTCTCGGCGAGATTGACCACCTACGAGCCCCATGGCGGGAGCCAGCGCCGAGCTAGCTTGCCGCGATGGAGAGAAAGCCGTCATAGAAGCGACGGGAGATCCGACTTGGATTCCCGCCAATTCTACACGTGTGCAGCGTTTGGTATGAATCCTGAGGGGGAACTCTCCGCCGGATTTTAAATAAAAATCCGGCATGGGTTCCCCCCTCAGGAGCATACCGGGCCTTAGGTCTGGTATGGGTTGTAAGGAGACCCCCCCTACGCCAAAAAAACGGCGTAGGGGGTCCCCCTACAATCCATACCAGACCCGTATCCAAAGCACGCTACCCGGCCGGCCAGGAAAGGAGTGGGGACGAGCGAGCGCCCCCCCCTCCTGAGCCGTACCGGGCTGCATGCCCTCAACATGGGGGGGTTGGGTGCTCTGGGGCAGGGGGGGCGCACTGCAGCCCCCCCACCCCAGAGCACCCTGTCCCCATGTTGATGAGGACAGGGCCCCTTCCCGACAACCCTGGCCGTTGGTTGTCGGGGTATGCGGGCGGGAGGCTTATCGGAATCTGGGAGCCCCCTTTAATAAGGGGGCCCCCAGATACCGGCCCCCCACCCTAAGTGAATGGATATGGGGTACATCGTACCCTTACCCATTCACCTGGAGGCAAAAAGTTAAAGTTAATAAACACGACACAAGTCGGATCTCCCGTCGCTTCTATGACGTGCTTGCTGGAATGTGCTTTTACTATTCCAGCGAGTGCGAGATGTCGGCACCCTGTCGCCGAGAATTAGCGCGATGCCGTCGTGCTAAAAACACATTCTCGGCGGCAGGCACTGTATTTCACTTTTAATGTTTCACTTTTAGCATTATTAAATTCACTGCTCCTGAAAAAACGGACGTTTTTAAAACTTTTTTTTTGCATTGATACATGTCCCCTGGTGCAGGACCCAGGTCCCCAAACACTTTTTAGGACAATAACTTGCATATTAGCCTTTAAAATAAGCACTTTAGATTTCTCCCATAGACTTTAACAGGGTGTTCCGCGGCTTTTCAAATTTGCCGCAAACATCCCAAATTGTTCGTTGTTCGCTGAACAGGCGAACAGGCAATGTTCGAGTCGAATATGAGTTTGACTCAAACTCGAAGCTCATCCCTAGTGGTCAGTAGGAGGAGGAGTAGTGCCCCTATCAGTAGAAGGAATAGTATCCCATCATTGGTATCAGTAGAAGACAAGTGCCCAATTGTTTGTGTGAGTGGGAGGAATAGTGCCTCATATCAGTAAGAGGAATAGTGCCCCAAGGGCCAGATTAAGGCTAGAAAAGGGCCACATCTGGCCCCCAGACCGCAGTTTGGAGACCCCTGTCTTAGGGAAAGTAATCTATTTGGAGCAGTTATTTTCTGGTTATTTGTGTGCAGGAAAATCGTTTTCACTCAAAGCAATGTCTTACTATAACATATCCTATATGGATAAATGTGAAAAAAAGAGATGTATTGTTTAGGTTAGGGAAAACATGTGACATGCTTTCCAATTATTTGGAAAATTACCTTGCCTGAGATTATGGTATCTTTGAAGTAGCCTTGTTGGAGGTAGAAGAAACACAAACTTGTTTGAATACAGGTGATCCAACTCATTGGTGCCCACTGGACTGTAAAAGAGCTGGGGCACCTTTGGGTACCCCAAGAATAGGAGTAGCATGCAAAATCTACTAGCTAAGACAAAATAATCAGTTCACCATTTCTTAAGTTTTGACAAGTACAGAGTGAGTTTTGGGATCCCATCTAGATATACTGTATCCTTATGCCCTGTACACACAAATGGAATTTATGATGGGATACAATCCTATGGAATTCCAAGCTGTCTTGCATACCTACTGTCAGACCAAATTCCGACCGTCCAAAACGTGATGAAGTAAAACGCTAAGACGAGCCGAGAAAAATCAAGTTCAATGCTTCTGAAGCATTGCTTCTTTTCTTTATTCTAACAAATTACACCACATACATACATAAAAAAAAAGAAAACACGAACAAATAAAGACAACAAGAAAAATACAAAAAACATCACCATACATATATAGATAAAAGTACATACATTACCCCCCCCCCCCCAAGAGCACCCTCAGATTATGTCTCTTTCTTCCCCTTCCCTCTCTTCCCCTCTCCCCCCAATCCACCCCCTACAAGAGGTAGAGGGACATACGAGGGAGAGAGAGAAAAAAAAAAGGAGAACATAAAAAAAAATCCTAATGTTAATCAGAGATAAATGAATATTGAAAACAAAATCTACTCTATTCTTAGAACCCAATTTACTAATCTCTAGTTCTTTGTTCTTTCTCTTGTTCCTCTTTATCAGAAAATTTTCACCATTTCATTTTTGTGTTAGTCATGAGAACTTGAGATATACAGTACACTCTTCATTCCCCCAACTCATATTGCTTACTTACATTCATTTATTGACACAGTAAAAGGTTTGAACGCACGGTCCCCTTGCTATGGATAACAACCTATATGCAGGGTAGCTAGGCAAGCATGAAGGGTGGGGGGGTTCTACCCGTTCATTTAAATCAAAATATGAAACTTTGGTGATGAAGCAGTGCCTAAATCGATTTATTTCTAAGTATCATTTGTAGCATATCATTTTCAGAAATATATATAATCAATGTATGAATATTTATATTCAAAACAAATATCCATTTACATGGGAAATTTCCAGCTTGTACATACACTTTGTTTTATAAATGGGTTAAGTCTCTAGTGACTCTAGATCTTCATCAATTACATCTATTTTCATAAATTAGATATTTGTATGAATGCTAATGGCATCACTGACATCTGCAGGCATTAGGAAGATATTATCATATATGTGAGGAGCTGACAGAACATTTTCGTGAAAGTCTAATCAAATTCATTTTCTTCCTAAGTAAAGAAAGTAAGACAAATACATTTAGTTTTTTCCTCAAGTCATCCTAATTTATAGTTACTCATTCTGAGAGCTGCTTGTAAAGGCAAACGTTAATCCTGATAACAGTTTCACAACCATTCCCTTCCCCTGCTCTTTACACTGAAAATGATGAAATACTCAGTGTATTACCTACCGTCCAGCAACACTGGGGTCCTTTTTAGAAAGATGACTGGACAAACCAGCTGCAGAGCAAGATATGTGCACTAGCCTAGCCACTGATTGGCTACTATTTGACAGGGTGGAAGAAAACTGAGACAATCACTTTAATCAGGTTATTCAGGCTATTGTTAGCAAGTACAGTATTGGTAGTGAAAATTACAGTTCTTGTCTCTTAAATGTTCATCATTGTAGCAGAAAATGATGTAGCTTTTTAGCACTATCACATGCTTGGAAATTAAAGATAATTATTCAAGATATTCACACACAAAGTAAATTTTGAATTACAATTATCTGAACATGGACAGACTAAACCTAAAGCAACTTAGTCATATAAAAAATCTAAATTGAGGTTATCTGCATTAGAAGCACTGTTATACTAACCTCTCCAGTGGCCTATGTTTCCTATGTATGCTTGTTCGAGTTCTACAGCCTTCATCACACTTTTCCCCAATGCATGTTATGGTTCCATCCATTGACCAATGCTCTATATTGTCAAAAGTATTGGGACACCTGCTGTTACATGCTCATGAACTTTAATGGCATGCCAGTCTTAGTCCATAGGGTTCAATATTGAGTTGGCCCACCCTTTGCAGCTATAACAGCTTTAACTCTTTTGGGAAGGCTGTTCAGAAGGTTTAGGAGTGTGTCTATGGGTATGTTTGACCATTTTTCTAGAAGCGCATTTGTGAGGTCAGGCACTGATGTTGGAAGAGAAGGCCTGGCTCGCAGTCTCCGCTCTAATTCATCCCAAAGGTATCCCTTCACTGGGACTAAGAGGCCAAGACCAACCCCTGAAAAAACAACCCCACCATAATCCCCCTCCTCCACCAAATGATTTGGACCAGTGCACAACGCAAGGTCCATAAAGACATGGATGAGCACATTTGGGGTGGAGGAACTTGATTGGCTTGCACAGGGTTCTGACCTCAATCCAATAGAACACAATTGGGATGTCACCAAATAAAACATCACATAGGGGTCTTTTTGTGCAGTAATCAGCATAGATTCATGAAGAATCGTTCTTGCCAAACCAATCTATTAACATTCTATGAGGAGGTGAGTTGCCATCTAGATAAAGGAAGGCCCGTAGATGTGGTGTATCTGGATTTTGCAAAAGCATTTGACACAGTTATGCATAAATGTTTACTGTACAAAATAAGGTCCATTTGCATAGACCATAGGGTGAGTACATGGATTGAAAAATCTCTACAAGGGCGAGTTAAGAGGGTGGCGATAAATGGGGAATACACAGAATGGACAGGGGTGGGTAGTGGGGTCCCATAGAGTTCTGTGCTGGGACCAATCCTATTTAATTTGTTCATAAACGACCTGGAGGATGGGGTAAACAGTTCAATCTCTGTATTTACGATACTAAGCTAAGCATAACTTCTCCGCAGGATGTGGAAACCTTGCAAGAAGATCTGAACAAATTATTGGGGTGGGCAACTACATGGCAAATGAGGTTTAATGTAGAAAAATATAAAATAATGCATTTTGGTGGCAAAAATATGAATGCAATCTATACACTAGGGGGGGGGGGGCCTCTGGGGGAATCTAGGATGGAAAAGGACCTGTGGGTCCTAGTAGATAATAGGCTCAGCAATGGAATGCAAAAGCTGCTGCGCATCAAAGCAAACAGAATATTGGCATGCATTAAAAAGGGATTAACTCCAGGGATAAAGCGATAATTCTCCCACTCTACAAGACTCTGGTCCAGCCGCAATTAGAGTATGCTGTCCAGTTCTGGGCACCAGTCCTCAGGAAGAATGTACTGGAAATTGAGTAAATGGATCGAGTACAAAGAAGGGCAACAAAGCTAATAAAGGGTCTGGATGATATTAGTTATGAAGAAAGGTTGTGAGCACTGAACTTATTCTCTCTGTAGAAGAGGCGTTTGAGAGGGGATACAATTTCAATTTACAAATACTGTACTGGTTACCCCACAATAGGGATAAAACTTTTTTGCGGAAGAGAGTTTAACAAGACACGTGACCACTCAATATAATTAGATAAAAAGAGGTTTAACCTTAAACTACGTAGAGGGTTCTTTACTGTAAGAGCGGCAAGGATGTGGAATCCCCTTCCACAGGCAGTGGTCTCAGCGGGGGGGCATCAATAGTTTCAAAAAACTATTAGATAAGCACCTGAATGACCACAACATACAGGGATATACAATGTAATACTGACATATAATCACACACATAGGTTGGACTTAATGGACTTGTGTCTTTTTTCAACCTCACCATGTACTATGTACTATGTTATTAAAAAAAAGAGTTAGGTAATAAAAAAAAGTTGCACCCAAGCATATAAAACCTCCCCAAAAAAATGAGGCCTCTCACACCCACACGCACAAACGTAAACGCATGCACCTAAAGGGGGCTTTTAAAGCATCGCCTATAGAGAATAGAGGGTACTAAAGTTTGACGCCATTTCCCGGGCACACAAAAATTTTATGTTTGACATGTTCGGTATTTATTTACTCTCTGCAACCTCGTCTTTTATATTTTACCAAAAAATGTGGGTAATTTATTGCGTTTGTTTGCCCTAAAATTCAGGTTAGTGTGTTTTTTACTGAAATGTTGCGTTTCCTCGACCTTTGTGGTAATATTGTGTGACATAAAAAAATGCAACTACTACTATTTTATTCTCTAGGGTGTCTGCTTTCAGAAAATATATAATATATGTGGTTTTCTTTGTAATCTTCAGACCTAAAATGATTTTAAAATGCAAAAACGGCTTTGGCAGAAAATGGGTTAAAGTTTAGTGTAAAGGTGCCCCAATACTTTTGAAACTATAGTGTATGTCATAATGTCACTATAGAATACATTAGTAAAGGATGGGACCAGATCATCTGACAGGGACACAGACAGCTGACTCTACAAAATGTGTCTAATGCTGAAGAGTCTGATGGAGGCTGCAGCACTGAAATTGAGTAAAAGTAGGGGACATAGGTCACCGTAGAGGTAAATATAACATCTCGTCTATTACAAGAAGCATTTGTTTGCATGCAAAAAGTGAATTTATGCAAAACATGAAACCCATCAGTGAGCTAGCAGTAATTTCCAGTAAGCACCCCAGAAGTGCTGAACAAAAAGGTAGTGGGGTGGCCTTTAAACATCCTATTCTATCTTTAATTTGCTGGAATCCAATGCATTTTCTTGATGAGAAAACATTTGATTTGAACACTGGCAACTAGACAGTGACAAATGCCCTGCACTGAAGGCCGGTCAAAGCAACTGGAAAACAACAGAGTAAAGCTATTTATGTCCTAGTTTGACCCTTGCTTCCGTCAATACTTTTTGAAGAAATCTACTGAGAGAGATTTTCTGTCTCATCAGTAATTTCTTGTGAGTCCTGCTGTCTACTCTTTCTAAGACCCTGGATCCAGAATAGAAGGGCATAGCGATCAAATAAATAATTCTCATTTGTACAAAGCATTTTAATCATTGTAACACATACAAGACAGATGGAAGTATCAGTTAGAAATAAAATGAGACAATTTGCACTGTTATGCCGCGTACACACGATCGGAATTTCAGACAAGAAAAGTTGGATGTGAGCTTTTGGTTGGAAATTCCGGCTTTGTGTTTGACACCTGTGCCTTAGTTGCCAGCGCCTGCACCCAATCCGATGGACGGATCGGCCTTGGGGGGCTGACATCGCGGGCTCCCTGGACAGGTAAGCGTCCTTATTAAAAGTTAGCAGCTACAGTGTTTGTAGCTGCTGACTTAAAAAAAAAAAAAAAACATTTTGCAGCTGGAACTCCGCTTTAAAGTGTGCTAGAAATATCTCCTAAACCTACACGGTTTAGGAGATATTTACAATAGAGACTTGCGCCAATGTCTACAGCGCATGCGCCGTAGGCTACAATGCATGCACTGTAGGCAACGGCGCAGGCGCACATTAGAAATGGCTATCATGCTATTTCTAAAGGAGGTCATGCCATTACTGGCGCCTCCCGCGGGAGTGACGTCATTGCGGCTCCGGCCAATCACAGCGCCAGAGCTGCAATACCCGGAAGTAACTCTGGGAAGACATGTCGCTGGCCGGTGCTGTGTGGGGCACCACAGCGGGGGCTTTTATCCCAGGTGAGTATTACATAATGAGCTAGTATGCTTTGATATGCATACTAGCTCATTATGCCTTTGTCTTGCAGGTGTTGTTTTTTTTTTTTCCTAAGTGGGTTTACACCCACTTTAACAAAGTCAAATTATAGAGACCCTGGGGAATCTGTCTGCTGATTCTTGCTGAGCAGGTGGATGGCTGGTTCATGTCTGCTCTGCTTATGCAAAGCGGACACAGACACAGCCCTCTCTTTATGGACAGTGGGATGGATAATCGCCTCTCCGTTTGCACCCAATTGCCATCCAATCTGCCAGACAGATAGGGAACGGACCCCCATCCATCTATGTTTAATGAATTGGTTCAGATCGGATGATGGCAGGTGTCAATAGACACAAATTCATTTACACCCACTGCTCTCTAGAGAAGAATCGAGGGTCTGATTGAGTCCACCTAAAAAGGCGGACCCGATTTGTCCATTCGTGTGAAAGGGGCCTTATACTTCCTGCTGCTGGTTTTCTATTAACAATTATCACTTTTAAATGCTCATCAAAATATTAATTGCCTTCTGATAACACCAAAGCTGCATTATAAAGTATGCAAAAAAAAATAAGTGAAGAAAAAAAGGCTCTAGACAGTGAAAGGGTTTAACAAGAAGATGTGTTTTTCTTTAAAACAAGGTGTTTAGTATTTAGGAAATGACAAACAGGATCTATATTAGCTTACATCTACCATAGCACATTTTATATTTAGGAGTCAAACTATTTTAGCGTTTTACTTTAGCAGTAAAATTATAAATGTTACAATATTACTGCGCCTGCTGGAGGAATATTCTGCTAGAATGAATTTAGGAATACTGCAGAAGACAGCACATAACTCAGCAGAGATAGAATTCTTTCGCATTTTTGCCATATGACAGCCAAGCAAGCAGGTGCACAGAACAAAAGTTGTAAATATGGAATTATGGTCCATATCCCTGGGGCTTGGAGTGTGCCATAGAAAAAAGAAAGCATCAAAGCTCCAATTTATTTCCCAATCCTCCTTTATCCTAAGTTTATAACTGAACTGCTTAACCTCGGCAACCCAAAAAAAATAAAAAACAATAATAATAATACATTGTACACAGTATCCACCCTGCATCAAGCCTAACCCCTTAGCTTCCACTAAGGCAATGTCGTGGAAAGAAAACACGTTTTTTTTTTTTTTAACCTAGACATACTGTATGTAGTAATATATATATATATATATATATATATATATATATATATATATATATATATATATATATATATGCAGTGACACAATATACCACTGGGACTCTTCATGAACACTTGCAATGTAATGTGTAATATATAACACACTGCAAGCCACGGTCATCAGAAATCATCTCTTATCTGATCTAATTGCAGTAAGATGACATTTTTATCATCTGCTATTTCAGCGACAAATTTTATGCCTGATGAAGTGAAGTATATTAGGATATTTTGCTTTCAGGCATATGGATTTGAAGCGTGGCAGGATATGTCAATGAAAATTTCACATGTTTTGTACCAGTTGCTGTCTGATCGGCTTGAAAGTTTTATGAATTTGTGTTAGTTCAGCAGAATAGTCAGCAAATGATAATATTTGTGACTTTCAGACACTGAGTTTTTTTAAGATTTATAGGCCCACAGGATCTGAAATCTATCACTAGGGAAGAGATTCCAGTTTTCAGCCATGTACTGTAGCGTTTGAGCCAAACTTTACATGTTTGCAGTTCCCTGAATGAGTAAACTAAATGGTCAGTTAGCCTAATCACTGAACCTCTGACTTCAGCCAGAAGTCATTGATTTAGTGGTGGTGTCAGGATGCTACCCAGACTAGAAGCATGCAAGTGCCAATATGCAGGCTAGGCATTTTCGCCAGTGGGCAAGCTTGTTTGCAAACAGTTTCGGAACTTGTACGAAATGGTACCAGATGGTTGTTGGATGATCTTCAGGTTGTCCATGACCCTCACTTCAGTGTATCTTTGTGTTTATCCTGCCTTCCTGTTATAGACTCATTTTGCCCCTGGATTTACCCTCTGCCTGAACTCTGGTTGTGGCTTTGGCACATTTAGGGACTTTGCTTCTTCTGATTAATTCTGCATGACTCCAGCTCAGTTCCTGACTATGCTACTGTCTTCACCCTACTGTGTGTGTACCCAGCTTTGGCTCCTGAGTATACTGCTATCTCTCATCCTACTTTCTCTGTAAGACCTTGGCTACGCCACTTCAGTTAATTTCCTGCTGGTCACATCTTGAACATTCACATACTGCGGGTATCGGCACTCTAAAAGGCAAATTACCCTCAAAATGTCAAGAACATGTAGCTTGGTAAACTTCAGGTGGAGGGGGTGGATGATTTCTACTCCCCTTTTCCTGGCCTTGCATATATTTTGGTTCTGGTATAAAATTTTTGGGGGGAACCCCACACTGTTTTTTTTTTAAGAAGTCCCCTTTTTAAGGGGTCCCCCTTACAATCCATATCAGATCCTCTGGTATAGATGTTGAGGGGAATACATCGTTGCTTTGTTTCTAAAAATAATAAAGCATTAGGAAATGTCTTTAAATGGTCATTTAAGTGGATTTTTTTTGCATATGTTACTCTTGCTTTACTACATTTAAAAAAGTGGGACACTTTACCTGTAGATTTAATTCATCACCAAGGCATGTTTTTTGGAGGATTTTTTTTAGTGCTGCCCTTGAAGGCCACTTTCACACTGCCTTGCTGTAGTTAGGTCACAACGTGGGTGCCACAGTGTGTACTCGTGTTTTTTTTGTGTAGGTTACCTGTAGTTTCCCATAGTCTTTCTATTATGTTCCAAATTTTTGGCACATTTTCTGAAACCACACCAAAAGTCCTGCATGCTGCATCTTTAGTGCTCTTTCAGAAAATGCGCCAAAAAATGCAGGACATAATAGAAAGTCCATGGGAAACCATGGGTAACCAACACAAAAACCATGGGCACACTGTGCTGTACCTGCAATGCAGCCAAACCACAACCCGGCAGTGTGAAACCAGCCTTTATAAAAGAGTTGCTCCTAGGAAAATAATATTTTTAATTTGTTTGTTTTTTGCACATATCCTCATGTAAGTGCCCAGCTTTTTCCCCAAACGTGTGCAAATTGGCCTTTGAGAAATGTTACAGAAAATCAGCTCCTATAGATTTCTATGGGGTTCACTGCTAGGTTAGGGGTTCACAATTTTTTTTCACAATTGTCTTTGGCCAATCATTGATCAGGGGGCTAAGTCCATGCCCCACACTACGTAAGGCTGCTTACATAGCGGCTGTACATAGTGTAATGAATGAGAGCAGAGAAATTAAATTTCTAAAGGAAAAAATGTAATTTAGGCTGTAATGTATTGTCGGATCCCAGCAATATACATAAAAATCATTGAAAAAAATGGCGTGAGTTCCCTCCCCCCCCCCCCCCCACCCCAGTCCATTACCAGGTCCTTCAAGTCTGGTATGTATATTATAGACATGTGCATTCGTTTTTGTCCGAATGCATTTTCGTCCGAATTTCAGGTATTTTCGTTATCGTTTTAACAAACGATAACGAAAGCACAGAAAACAGAAACTGAAAGATCCGACATAAACAAATGCTTTATTTTCGTCCAATATTATTCTACATAAAGAGAAAAGATTTGACATAGAGAGAAAATATTCGACATTATAGAGACATGAAGAAGAGTTAACATAGAAAGAAAAGATTTGACATAGAGAGACATGAAGATTCGACATAGAGAGACATGAAGATTCGACGAAGTAGCTAAAAACATATGATCGCAGAAAGCGGACATTTATGGTGAAATGCTCTGCCCATAGGCTATAGAAGAATTCTAATGTTAGTTGACTAGTAATAATAATTAATAAATATAATTATTATTATACATTAGAATTCTTCTATAGCTTGTAGGCGGAACATTTGATGCGGCATCGTACAGTTTCGTTGCTCTGTCGAATCTTTTTTTTTTTTTTTAAGATTCTGTCAAAAAAAAAAATTCTTAGAACATTCGACAGGCACCATAAGCCTTCAATGACAGATTCGACCTTAATTAATTTGGATTTTCGGACGAATGCATTTTTTTAACGAAAAACGAAATAAATAAAAACAAATTTCGGGAGTAACTAAATAAATTAATTTTTCGGACGAAAACGAAATTCCGAAACAAAATTTTTCAGTGTGCACATGTCTAGTATATTAAGGGGAAGGGTGAAGGGGTGGTCATAATGGA
Source organism: Rana temporaria (assembly GCF_905171775.1). NCBI lineage: Eukaryota > Metazoa > Chordata > Amphibia > Anura > Ranidae > Rana > Rana temporaria. The sequence goes on from NC_053490.1 coordinate 295,131,142, forward strand.
CAAGTTGAATTATGACACCCAACTGTCCAATATGCTGTCTGATGAGATTACTTATGTTAAGCTAAAAACGAATCCTACTAATGCATACCATGCCGATTTACATAAATTGGTTGATATGGGTAGAGATAAGAACATTTTAAATGAAAAAGAACATAAGTACTTATCACCAAGTTTTTGTAGAGTTCCTACTATGTATACACTCCCTAAGGTGCATAAGTATTCAGTAAAACCTCCTGCCCGTCCCATTGTCAATAGTATAGGCTCAGTTACAGCCAGATTTGGCCAATATTTGGATACATTTCTTCAAGCTAGTGTATTAAATACTAGAGCCTATTTAAAAGACACTAAAAGTTTTTTGCAACTTATTAGTGAGATTAATTTGACTGGGAAGAACAGTGTATATTTAGTGACAGCAGATGTGTCGTCATTGTACACTGTCATACAACATGACAATGCTCTGCTTGCCCTGAATTGGGCTTTGAGCCAGCGTGACGATATCCCCCATGAACAGAAAGTATTTTTGGGCCAGGTACTGGATTTTTGCCTGGCCCACAACTACTTTTGGTATAATCATGAGTTCTTCTCCCAAAAGAAGAGAGTGGCGATGGGCGCTAGATTTGCGCCAAGTATTGCCAATCTGTTCATGGGGGAATGGGAGGATAAATCAGTGTTCGCTAATAAGAAGGATTGTCTCCTATTCTATAGGAGGTTTATAGATGACCTGTTTTTCATTTGGGAAGGAGATGAGCTATCATTACATGAATTCTTGAAGGAGTTAAATAATATTAAGGGGACCCCGTGCAAAATAAAAAAAATGGCATGGGGTCCCCTATAAAATCCATACCAGGCCCTTTAGGTCTGGTATGGATATTAAGGGGAACCCCACGGCCAAAATGTAAAAAAATGGTTTGGGTTCCCCCCAAAATCCACACTGGACCCTTATACGAGCATGCGACCTGGCAGGCTGCAGGAAAAGTGGGGGGATGAGAGAGCGCCCCCCTCCTGACCCGTACCAGGACAGATGTGTCCCCCCAAAACACCTTGTCCCCTTGTTGATGGGGACTAGGGCCTCATCCCCACAACCCTTGCACAGTGGTTGTGGGGGTCTGTGGTCGGGGGGGCTTATTGGAATCTGGAAGCCCCTTTAACAAGGGAGCCCCCAGATTGCACCCTTTATGTGAATGGGTATTGGATACATCGTATGCCTAATCATTCACAAAAAAAGAGTAAAAAAAAGTAAGAATGACATAAGACAGGTTTGGACAATTCCGTACATCCATCTTCAAACATGGCGTCCGACGGTCCCCAGAATTTTTTGGGGAAAACTCTGCCTCCCTGTGACTATTGTGTTTTTACTTTGACAGCTGTTATATAGGCAAGAATGGGGCCTCCCAGTGACATAAATGGGTGACCCCACCGCCTCTTACGTCACGTGATGTCAGAAGGGGAGTTACATCACCGGGTGGTCCCGTTCTTGGTTATATAAGAGCTGTCATTACGAAAAGGCTGAATTCTATTGAGGTGAAGTTTTTCAGTTTTTTTTTTCAATCCGTCTTCCCTGTGATTGAAGATGGATGGACATCGCAGGACACTTTTTTTATTAAAGGAATTGTCAAAAACTCTCCTGTAATTTTTACTTTTTGGACACTTTTTTTGGTGAATGAGTAGGGGTACAATGTACCCAATACCCATTCACATTGGGGGGTGGGATCTGGGGGCCCCCTTGTTAACGGGGAGTACCAGATTACGATTATCCCCCTGCCCACAGACCCCCTGTCAGAAACCATGAATCAGACCAAGACAGAAGAACAGTTAAATCACACTTGTTTAATAATAAAAATTAAAAGGTAAACAGAGTAAGCATAGTCAAAACATAGCCAGAGTTCAGTAACCAGATCAGGCAGTCGGCCAAGCCAATGTCCAAGAGCCAGCGATGAAGGTAGTAGTACAACAAGCAGGATCTGTAGCCAGAGGAAGTGTCAGTCAAGCAGGTATTTAACAGGAACGCAGGAGAAAGTCTCTTGTCATGTTAACACAGGCGAAGGCAAAGAGCAAATTAACTGGAAGGCTTTAAGTAGGCAGAGCTAACGAGCAGGATCATCAACAGGTGGATCACTGTGGAGAGATGGGAGCTGGCAATTAGCTGCCAGCTGAGCTGCCAGCACATAGAAGGAAGGGCTGAGCCCAGCCCTGACACCCCCACAACCACCGGGCAAGGGTTGTGGGGATGAGGCCCTTGTCCCCATCGACATGGGGACAAGGTGTTTTGGGGGGACCGCTTTGCCCGTCGCTCTAAATTTACGTTGTTTCCGTAGAGATACGCGGCGTAAAACTAAGGGTGCCCTCTAGGTGGCCTAGCCAATGTTAAGTATGGCAGTCGTTCCCACGTCTAAATTTTAAATTTCACGTTGTTTGCGTAAGTCATCCGTGAATGGCGCTGGACGCCATTTACGTTAATGTCGAAACCAATGATGTCCTTGCGACGTCATTTAGCGCAATGCACGTCGGGTAATTTTACAGACGGAGCATGCGCAGTACGTTCGGCGCGGGAACGCGCCTAATTTAAATGGTGCCCGCCCCATTTGAATTAGGTGGGCTTGCGCCGAGCGGATTTACGCTACGACGCCGCAAGTTTACAGGTAAGTGCTTTGTGAATCAGGCACTTACGCTGTAAACTTGCGGCGGTGTAACGTAAATGGGATACGTTACGCCACCGCAGCGTAACAGATTTCTACGTGAATCTGCCCCACTGCTCCTAAAACGCCGGCCATCTTTAAACTTTTTTTTGCATTCATATATGTCCCCTGGGGCAGTACCCAAGTCCTTCAAACTTTTTTATGGCAATAACTTGCATATAAGTCTTTTGTTTTTTCATGTTCGTGTCCCATACATTTTTACTTGTTCGCACAAATTTTTGGCCTGTTCGCATGTTCTGTTGCAAACTGAACCAGGGGGGTGTTTGGCTCATCCCTACAAATACGGTGATTGAAAAACACTCTTAAGCCGATCGGATATCTGATGGAATCTAATCTGATGGATTTTTTCGTTGGATAACCGATGAAGCTGACTTTCATCAGTCTTGTCTACATACCATCAGTCAAAAATCCTACCGTGCCAAAACGCGGTGACGTAAAACACTACGACGTGCTGAGAAAAATTAAGTTCAATACTTCCGAGCATGCGTCGACTTGATTCTGAGCATGCATGGATTTTTGTGTGATGGACTTCCACACAATCATTTTTTTCTAACGGTTTTGTATCCATAGGAAAAATTTAAAACATGTTCTTTTTTTTTTCACCAATGGAAAAAAGACAGATGGGGCCCATACACGATCGGTTTGTCCAATGAAAACAGGTCATCGGTCTGTTTTCAACAGACAAACCGATCGTGTGTACAGGGCTTTAGACTGTGTCTAATGATTTGTTTTTATTGTAGAATGTAGTCTCCCGGTTTTGTACCGTATACATCCCTAAAGAAGAGTGAGGCCTCGTACATATTTCAAAAGAACTGCGGTTCTCTTGAAAGGCAAGAACGCGGCGACGTCATCGTGTACGACAAGCATGTGCTCGTCACATTCGATGCCGACGCCGCCCTTCTTGCTTCACCCTACCTATGCCGTGGAAGCTACTGCGCATGTGTCAAAGTCATTTCGAGCATGCGCGGGTTTCCACAGCGACAGGTAAGTATACACACTCTCGGGTTTCTCGTCGGGAAACAGGCCGACAAGAATCTCAATGAGAAAATAGAGAGCAGGTTCTCTATTTTTCTCGTCGAGATTCTGGCCAGGTTTCCAGACGAAAAACCTGAAAGCCTCGTACAAACAAACGGTTTTCTCGGCAGCAGTTTTCTTGCTGGTTCTTGCCGAGAAAACCGGTTGTGTGTACGAGGCCTTAGAGAATAAACCTCAAAACGTGTTGAGTGTCCACCATCTTGAGTTCATCTAACTGGTGACCAACAATAATGTGAATATTGTAAACTATTGTGTTGCATTGTATGCATATATATGAATAGCCACTATAAAATGTGTGTTTTTATACTTCAAATATTTTTTGTATATTTTTTCTCTACTACATGGTTCAAGAAGTAATATTTGCTTCCCTATAGTAGCCGTTAAAAGTCCCACTTAAGAGAGTTTCCTTTCTATACATTCTAGGGATGCTGGCAACATTTAGCTACTACTAAATCCCTCACATTTTGAAGCAGATCCCTCTGTTGCTCTTTGCAGTTATTCCTCTTTCATTTATAAAATGCACTATTTAAAGCGTAATTCCACCCAAAAGTGGAAGCTCCACTTATCTGCTTCCTCCCCTCCTCCTGTGCCTTTCAGGGGGGAGGGTACTCACTCCCACTTTCGTGTAAGGGCGCTGTCACGACCTATGACATTTATGACCCCCTCCTTCCCCGCTGCCTTCTGGTAGACACATACAGGTCCCATAAGACAGCGGGACCATTTAGAAAGTGCAGTGTAACATGTGCATGCACAGTAGGAAACCGGCTGTGAAGTCGCAAGGCTTCACCTCCTGTTTCCCTTAGTAAAGATTCCCGCACTGCGCGCTTTCTGGACAGGTAAGCGTCCTTATATTAAAAATCAGCAGCTACTGTATTTGTAGCTGCTGACTTTTAGTTTTTTTTTTTTAATAGAGGATGTAACTCCCCTTTCAATACCCATAATACTATGCTATGCTAAACCTTTCATTCAAGAATGTTTGTTTTAGTTTATTTCAAAGCTATATAAAGGGAAATTATTTATTTTTATACAGTATTTATAATGGACAACTTAGTAGTGAAAAGCACTTGTTGGTCTGACAAACAATTTTTTTGTGCGTCAAATCTTCCTGATCTATGTACCTGGGAGTGTAGGATAAATATTACCTTGCCTAAGCTGTCCCTGTTTCACATAGTCTGTAAGGTTTAATTTGTACAGAGCTCCTACAGATTGTGGTTCCCAGACAGCTGTTCTGTTACATGCTTGCAAAACGCCTAGCTTTAGCAAGGTTTAGGAAATCTTTGTAAAGTTGCTAATAGATTTCTGACAATCCAATACAGGTAAATACATTTTCCAGCAGGACTTGGCCCACACTACCAAAAGTACTATTACCTGATTTAATGATCATGGTATCACTGTGCTCGATTGGCCAGCAAACTGTCTTGACCTAAACCCCATCTGTAGGGTATTGTCAAGAGGAAATGAGAGATATCAGACCCAACTATATAGAGAAGCTGAAGACCACTATCAAAGCCTTAAGGTTCCATTCATCTCAGCAGTGCCACAGGCTGATCGCCTCCATGCCATGCCATATTGATGCAGTAAGGAGCCCCAACCAAGTATTGAGTGCATAGCCAACATTTCTGTATTAAAATTCCCTTTTTATTGGTCTTATGTAAAATTCTAATTTTCTGAGATACTGAATTTCGGGTTTTCACTAGCTGTAAACCATGTTCATCAAAATTGTGTAATGAATCTATATAATATATCAGTTTCACTTTTTTGAGTTTAATTACTAAAATAAATGAACTTTTTGATGATATTCAATCTTTTTTAGATGCATCTGTATTTTTTTTGCCCTTAGTGGCTTTAACCACTTAAGGACACCTTCACGCCGATATATGTCGGCAGAATGGCACGGCTGGGCACAATCACGTACCTGTACGTGTCTCTTTAAGCCCAGCCGTGGGGTCGCGAGCACGCCACCGGCGGCACGCTCGTGACCCGGTCCTAAGCTCCATGACCGCGCCCGTGAGACCCACGGCCCCGAACGCCGCCGGTGTCCCGCGATCGGTCACCGGAGCTGAAGAACGGAGAGAGGTGTGTGTAAACACACCTTCCCTGTTCTTCACTGTGGCAGTGTCATTGATCGTCTGTTCCCTGATATAGGGAAAGACGATCAATGACTTCACACGTCCAGCCCCGCCCCCCTACAGTAAGAAACACATATGAGGTCACACTTAACCCCTACAGTGCCCCCAAGTGGTTAACTCCTAAACTGCAATTGTAATTTTCACAGTAAACAGTGCATTTTATAGCACTTTTTGCTGTAAAAATGACAATGGTCCCAAAAATGTGTAAAAATTGTCCGATGTGTCCGCCATAATGTCACAGTCATGAAAAAAAAATGCTGATCGCCGCCATTAGTAGTAAAAAAAAATATTAATATAAATGCAATGAAACTATCCTCTATTTTGTAAACGCTATAAATTTTGAGCAAACCAAACGATAAACGCTTATTGTGTGTTTTTTTTACCAAAAATATGTAGAAGAATACGTATCGCCCTAAACTGAGAGGAAAAAGGTTTTTTTATATATTTTTGGAGGATATTTATTATAGCAAAAAGTAAAAAATATTGCATTGTTTTCAAAATTGATGCTCTATTTTTGTTTATAGCGCAAAAAATAAAAACCGCAGAGGTGATCAAATACAACCAAAAGAAATCTCTATTTGTGGGGAAAAAAGGATGCCAATTTTGTTTGGGAGCCACGTTGCATGACCGCGCAATTGTCAGTTAAAGCGATGCAGTGCCGAATCGCAAAAAACGGGCAAGGTCCTTAACCTGCATAATGGTCTGGGTCTTAAGTGGTTAACAGGTCCTTGCAAAACAATTGGAAACTGAAATTTAGAAGCTATCTTTGCACAGAGATACAGAGTGCTGTGTGGTCAGTTAGATGCCATTTCACTCTAGTGCTATGATAACCAGTAAATGTTGTATAGGCTGTGTGTGTGTGTATATATATATATATATATATATATATATATATATATATATATATATTTGCTTTTTTCTGAGACACAGGTTATCACTTTCGCTGGTGCTTCTAGTCCTCCCAATAGTGGAAGTGGACAATTCTGTTAATTATTCCCAAAATACAAGAAGTTTTGTGAATGGACAATAAATAGAATGAGCCAATAAATGACACAAGTGTAAGCCTTAGCTCTTGTTGCAGGTCAGAAGCACAGGGAAAGCTGTAGTATCTGGTATGAAAAAAGTATAATTTTTACTGAAAAGAGAAATGCTACAGACATGGGATAAACTTCAGCAGAGGTAACATTTAATACAACACCTAATACAAAAGGCTCTCTGCATGCTTTTTAAAGTTTTGGAAGACTCCAGGCAGAGGGATCAAGCATGCATGAGGATTGTTCAGTGAAAAGACTGTTTAATCACTTTAGTGAATCTTCTGAAGATTTCTCTGGAGATTAAGATGTTGTCACAGCTGTTGTAAATGTCACCACCACCACCACCACCACCACCACTGTTAGTACCACTTGCAGGAAATTAGACAATGACTGCATTTTCATCCTCAGACTCAGCAATCTCCTACTCATGGACCTGTGTGAGAAAGGTTGTCAAATTCTAACAATGGGGAATATTTACACAACTAGGCACAACCAAAGATTGACACCATGGCCTGTTAAGGTTAAAAGTCCTCACACTCTCTGAGGAAGATTGAGTGGTACCCTGAGGAACTCCACGATTTCTCTGTTATTGTAAGCAGGGATAGATTTACACTATCTACTCCAAATGCCTCTTGTACCCCACAGTCTGTCTTTTATACATTTTAATATTTAGTTATCTAGCTAGCTTTAGAAATACAGTAGAATAGTTCAATTCTAGTGGGGTATGGGAGAGATTGCCTTCACCCCACAAACCATAAATAATACCCTCTAGTGGGACTTTGAAGGGCAATGACTCCAAAAGGGTGTATACAAATTAGTTAAAAAGTATTGTTTTTATTAATACAAACATCTAAAAGACAAGGCATTAGTTGTGTAAACCAAGATACAAAAATAGATAGAAAGTGTGTAACATATTGTTCATCATGAAATCAAAACCAGTAATTTAAATCATTCCAATACTGGTGTATAGAGTGATACCCAACACATTTCAAGGTCATGCATTTGTTCCTCTTCATCAGGAGAAAGTGGTGAAACTATTTATGATATTTACAGTTTATGGATCAGAAAAAAGAATAAAGAACAAATCTATGTATGCAAGTAATAATACAAAAATTGAGAAATAGAAAAATAAATATATCGACAAACAGTCATTGCATGAGATAGTTTTAATGTCTACTAACCATGTGAGAGCAGGTGTCTTGGTGTATATCATCAAGACTTTAAAGCCAGGGAAATATGGCCATGCTGGCCCTACATCGCCCAGAAGGCTGGAGATGAGAGCGGCCACCCCGGGTGACAAACAAAAGAGGAGGCAAGGAAAGAAAACCTGACTCAGCAGATGGATCCACACCAAATGTCATGATAACAACGATCTGGCAATAAACATAAAATGGTAAATACGGTATATTGGTAGAAATTGGTAAATACAAATTATGTAACTCTATATGTATTAATGAGCCCCATTAGTGAGTGTACAGAATATAGTCACTCACAGAGAAAAAGCCTCAAACCAACCTCAGTCAATGAGCACAATAGGGAAAGAGGAAATTCCAAAATGGAGAGTCCAAAGTCCAAATAGGGAACGTTAATATTGGTGTGACTTATCTAGGGGGAAGACAGTCAGACATTGGATAGCAGAAAATATAAAAGGGGAATATATATATATATATACTGCTGTAGTAGAAGGTAGGGGGGATGGTATAGAAAGGTAATATATATATATATCAGATTGCTTAAAAGTACTGTGGCACGTTGTAGATGAACCAGTGTTCACTTACAAAGAAGCTGAGTGATCGCATAAATATGCACCGGTAATGGGGTGTATCTAATGGAAACAATATATAATTGTCACAATTAAGGGTATATTATAGGCAAGATTCATGCATACCTAAATGCATGAAGAGTATATACATACATGCATGCATACACATAAAGATTTATAAGCCATCTTTGATAAACAAAAAAGAAAATCAAAAACCCATATACAAAAAAGTACCCAGTTCACAAAGTATGGGTGAGATAAACACAGCATACAGGACGTTCAGATAGAAAGAACTGTCTTGAGCTATCTTTAGTGTGGATCTCCCAGGGTCTGGAAGGGTTGGTTCCAAGCAGCCAGCTGGAAGATTGCAATTAGCCTGCTGGGTATTTAACCATGTCCGGACCTGCCGGCGTCGTTTTTCTACGTCGCTACTTTGAAGAGGAATAACGTTGTTATGATACCAGCTAGCTGCCATAACCCCAGTATCCTCTTCAAGAGCGAGCGGTCTGCTTTCAGATAAAAGGGGTCTGTGCGGTGGATCCCTTTTATCAGCGGTGGGAAAGGGCACCCCCACCGCTCTCCGGTGCCCTCCGCCGTTTACCGGGGCCGTCGGCAGTGGCGGAGGTGATCTGATCCTCCCACATCAGTGGCCTGGAGACGAGTGAGGGGAAGATGGCCCCCACCCGTTTCCAAATCACTGCAGGGCTGTGGCGACGAAACGCTACTTCCGCCCAATGCTCTTAAAGCAATTTTTTTTAAATGACATAAAAAGTATTTATTTTTATTGCATTTTAGTGTAAATATGAGATCTTAAGTCTTTTTGACCCCGGATCTTATATTTAAGAGGACCTGTCATGCTTTTTTGCTATTACAAGGGATGTTTACATTGCTTGTAATAGGAATACAAGTGACCAAAAATTAATATATATATATATTTTATTAAACAGTGTAAAAAAAAAAAAGTAACATAATTAAGAAAAATGAGCTCGCGGACAGAAGTGAACGCATACGATGTTCAAACCACACATGTGAGGTATCGCCATGATCGTTAGAGTAAGGGCAATAATTCTAGCCCTAGAGCTCCTCTGTAACTTGAAAACATGCAACCTGTAGATTTTTTTAAACGTTGCCTGAAGATTTTTAAGGCTAAAAGTTTGTCGCCATTCCACGAGCGGATGCAACTTTGAATCGTGACATATTGAGTATCAATTTACTCGGCATAACATTATCTTTCACAATATAAAACATGGGCTAACTTTACTGTTGTCTTATTTTTTAATTAAAAAAAGTAATTTTTTTTTGCAAAAAAAGTGCTCTTGTAAGAACGCTGCGCAAATACGGTGTTACAAAAAGTATTTATGGTGTTACAAAAAGTATTTCAATGACCTCCATTTTATTCTCTTGGGTGTAAGAAAAAATATATATACAGGTGGTTCTCAAAAAATTAGCATATTGTGATAAAGTTCATTATTTTCTGTAATGTACTGATAAACATTAGACTTTCATATATTTTAGATTCATTACACACAACTGAAGTAGTTCAAGCCTTTTTATTGTTTTAATATTGATGATTTTGGCATACAGCTCATGAAAACCCAAAATTCCTATCTCAAAAAATTAGCATATCATGAAAAGGTTCTCTAAACGAGCTCTTAACCTAATCATCTGAATCAACTAATTAACTCTAAACACCTGCAAAAGATTCCTGAGGCTTTTAAAAACTCCCAGCCTGGTTCATTACTCCAAACCGCAATCATGGGTAAGACTGCCGGCCTGACTGCTGTCCAGAAGGCCATCATCGACACCCTCAAGCAAGAGGGTAAGACACAGAAAGAAATTTCTGAACGAATAGGCTGTTCCCAGAGTGCTGTATCAAGGCACCTCAGTGGGAAGTCTGTGGGAAGGAAAAGGTGTGGCAGAAAACGCTGCACAACGAGAAGAGGTGACCGGACCCTGAGGAAGATTGTGGAGAAGGACCGATTCCAGACCTTGGGGGACCTGCGGAAGCAGTGGACTGAGTCTGGAGTAGAAACATCCAGAGCCACTGTGTACAGGCGTGTGCAGGAAATGGGCTACAGGTGCCGCATTCCCCAGGTCAAGCCACTTTTGAACCAGAAACAGTGGCATAAGCGCCTGACCTGGGCTACAGAGTAGCAACACTGGACTGTTGCTCAGTGGTCCAAAGTACTTTTTTTGGATGAAAGCAAATTGTGCATGTCATTCGGTAATCAAGGTGCCAGAGTCTGGAGGAAGACTGGGGAGAGGGAAATGCCAAAATGCCTGAAGTCCAGTGTCAAGTACCCACAGTCAGTGATGGTCTGGGGTGCCATGTCAGCTGCTGGTGTTGGTCCACTTTTATCAAGGGCAGGGTGAATGCAGCTAGCTATCAGGAGATTTTGGAGCACTTCATGCTTCCATCTGCTGAAAAGCTTTATGGAGATGAAGATTTCATTTTTCAGCACGACCTGGCACCTGCTCACAGTGCCAAAACCACTGGTAAATGGTTTACTGACCATGGTATTACTGTGCTCAATTGGCCTGCCAACTCTCCTGACCTGAACCCCATAGAGAATCTGTGGGATATTGGGAAGAGAAAGTTGAGAGACGCAAGACCCAACACTCTGGATGAGCTTAAGGCCGCTACCGAAGCATCCTGGGCCTCCATAACACCTCAGCAGTGCCACAGGCTGATTGCCTCCATGCCACGCCGCATTGAAGCAGTCATTTCTGCAAAAGGATTCCCGACCAAGTATTGAGTGCATAACTGAACAGAATTATTTGAAGGTTGACTTTTTTTTTATTAAAAACACTTTTCTTTTATTGGTCGGATGAAATATGCTAATTTTTTGAGATAGGAATTTTGGGTTTTCATGAGCTGTATGCCAAAATCATCAATATTAAAACAATAAAAGGCTTGAACTACTTCAGTTGTGTGTAATGAATCTAAAATATATGAAAGTCTAATGTTTATCAGTACATTACAGAAAATAATGAACTTTATCACAATATGCTAATTTTTTGAGAACCACCTGTATAATGTTTGGGGGAGTAATTTTATAGCAACATTTTTTTTTTAACTTGTAAACAGCAAATCTCAGACAGAGGTTGGGTCTTTAAGTGGTTAAATGCTAGGGGCATGAGGTGGGAGGAGGCACAAAGGGAGCTGTATCTGGTAAAGGATCTAATTGGTGGAGGTGCAGGGGACACCTCTGGTTTGTGTTCTATCTAGCTTTAGTATAATACTAACAGGGCAAAAGAACATGGTAGTACAGGGCACACCAGGCTTAGGATTGAGTGGAAAAGTGAGACATTTTCCACTTTACATCAGTAAACTTAGAACTGACTAGATAAGCAGGCAAGATGCCACACTGCCCTGCTAACAGTCTTGTTCCAGGTGCATAGACATAGCTCCCAACTGTCCCTGATTTTGACGGACTGTCCCTGATTTGGTGCAATGTCTCTCTGTCCCTCATTGCTCCTCATTTGTCCCTCATTTTGATCTGATCTATTTAGATGTATATAAAATGCACTTTTTATCTATAAAAAAAAGTGTTTCCCAGTGCTAAAACTTTCATCTGATTTCTAAATTCGCTGCATTTGTAAATTCCAAAAGCCAATATAAAGGAATAAAGAATATATACCGTAAAACTCTGGACCATGTGTGTAGTATTTTAGTGTATGGTATATAAATACTATTTTCTATGAGTAAAGGAGGATGTGACATCACTTCCTGTCTAGCCCCACCCACACAGGGTGGGTCCCGACCATTTTATTAGTTATAAAAGCCAGCAGTATGGGGGTGCAGGGGGGGGCATATGCCCCTGTTGACGGCTTTCTGAGCCGAAAGGCGTCCGGTTTTGCATCATTGCACCCTATACTGCTTTTATTTTACATATGTAATCACTTTTATCTGTTCTTGTATGTGTAATTTTTGTATGACCATTTTTATTACAATAAACCTGTTGTGTTTTTTTGACCTGCACCATTTGGAGCACTCTTTTTTTTTGGAGCCTATACGAACCGGCCTGTATTCACCCTCTAGCAGAAAGTCCATTGGTTCATCATTCCAGCCTTCATGAGAAGCCATCCAGATCGTCTGGTCATCCTGTGAGACCCTGCCGCATTGATTTTGGTCCTTCAGGACCATAAGCACATCTGACCCACTGTTATACAACAGATGAGTCCATCTCACACGGTAAGAGTACCCCATCTATTATTTGTGTGAAGCGACCTTGAATTCTCCAGTCAAACCGATTATTCAGCACCCTACGTGATTTGGAAGAATTTTCCTCTTTACACTGTGTGTTCACCATACATGGACTTTATATCATTGCATTTATTTTTTGGTTTCACTACCATATACATTTGATATACTTGATTTATTTACTGTGTGCACATCACACTTGGACCTTATACCAATACATTTTTGGTCATATCACCATATATATTTGATATTTTTGATATGTTCACTACATGATCATGTCACTAGTTCACTTTTTTAACATTTAGCGCTGCATTATATATTCTCGATTCTTGTTACACTTTGTTTGTTGGAGTGCTAGCAGCTTTTTGGCATTTTATTATTTTTGGGTTTAGCGCAGTTTTTTTCTCTTTTTTACAAATATAAAGGAATAGTAGTTTTTAAAAAAGCACTTGTGGGTTTAACCAATCTTGTTTTTTGTACAATTCTCCTTTAATGGGGTGTGGTAGGGTGTGGTGTGGTAGGGTATGTGTCCTATGCCTGCATAAGTTTGCTGATAGGTGTCCCTCATTTCTATCTACAATAGTTGGGAGGTATGCATAGACTGTACACCTGGGAGGGTAAATTGTAAGTACACAGAACATCATTCAGTCATTAGTAGACATGTGTGTTTAATTTAATTTTGCACAAAGATTTCATTTTCGGAGATTCGGATGTATCGGAATCTCAGAATGGATATAGTAACGAATATCAGTGAAAAATATGCATATGAAAAACATACACAAAAAATTGCACCTAAGGATGTGTCTGTAGTCCATCTCCTGAAGAAATAGGTCTCCACCCTGACCCTCCCAGGGAGTGAGGCTCCTGACAAGGGTAAGGCACAACTTGGTCTACCTATCCAAATGGTTGGCGGGCCCCTCTCCTCTTGGTTAGCCAAAGCAAACCACCAAGCACTAGGTGAGGGGCTCTCCCAAAGAGAGACCACCCAGTTCAGGTGAAGGAAGGAGCCTAATGGGCACACATCCTCCTCCTAGACTTCAGGGTAGGCTCCAGGACCCACACCCTCCACCCAAGTGAAAGAAACACAGACAAAAGTGCAAAGTGACAAAACACATGAAGATTTTTAATTTTTTTTTAGAAATAAGTGCTAGTGCAGGTGCATTGGCTAGGTCTTTCCCCAGAATCTAGTGCACATGTTTACAAACTGGTACTATACCAGGTTAAATAGTCAAGTTGAAGGGTCTGCTAATTTAGGCAGATCATGGCTGTTATGACTATCAGAGTACAGGCAATAACTTTCTGAAAATGTCACTGCCTCAATACTCATCTAAAGAGCCCTCAGCCCTGAAAACAGTAGTGGACTGGCTCTTAGGAGGAGTTATGCAAGCATCAAAATGCTTTGATGGAAGAGAGTCAGTCTGGAGTCATGGGCATTCCTAGGCAGTCTATATTTACATGAAGAGGTAGAACCCACATGTAACTCTGTGCCTCCATGATCAAAATAACCTAAATCAAATCAAATTACAGGGGTGGCGCAATGACAGGAAGAATGTGTAATAAAGAGTAGAAGACACTGGATGCCTGCCAGCCCAGAAATTAGGTTGGTTTTCTTTAAGTTACTTTGACTTCTAATGCACACTGTGAGAAGCTATGATGTTGCAGCTCTAGCTGTACACGTGCATCTAGATTTGCTTTATGAATTATGTAATTGATTACTAAAGCAGTCTAGCTTATAAAGGCAGGAGCAGACTATTTATGAGCTGTGCTCTTAGTTTTTGTTAGAAAGAAGTGAGCATTGGACATTGGATGCCAACACAACCATCTGGTCATATTTTCTGAGTGCCAATAACCACAGGAAAAAGCAGTGGGCAAAGGCAAGGAAATGATACCTACTCATTTCAGACAGTCCATGTGAAATCATCAGAAACGCTTCTCATTTCTCTACAAACAGTGTCACTAGCATTTAATTAGTTTGATGAAGTAAAATGTCAGGCAGAATTGGAAGCTGGGGTGTGTTAATAAATCATTCTGTGTTCCCTGCTTAGATTCTATCTCTGTCTTGTCGGCTAATAATCAGTATTGGATGAGAGTTACACTGATCACGTTTGAGACTGTGATTTACCCTCTCACTGCCACAAAGGCTCTGGACACAATTGAATTAAAATATGGCTAAAGATGCTTAATCAGCCGTCCAGTGGATTTTAATCTTTCCAGAAATGATTCTCATCTGCTGAATATTAAATCTTGTAATAGCATAATTATCAAACGTAGCTGCTCATTTTCATGTCTAGGTACTGTAGGCATTGCAAAGTTGTCAAATATGAAATATTATAACAGGAGACTTAGGGCATGTTGTTGGGCATGCCACAACAAAGAGTGCTTTTTCCCATTTTTTCCAGGCATAGGCAGTACCATTTGTCCCACCTGCAAAGTTAAACTCATGTAATAGCCAATACAGTAGGATTGTGCCTCTAGGGAGCACAGGAGAAAACAAGCAATCTGCATCTTGGCCTGTTCTTCTGCTGCAAAGCTGTCCAGCTGTTTGCCAATTTATTCCTTACCACACCATTTTTTTTAGAAGCATTGTGGATATGAGGCTAGGGAAAGTGTAGAGGATGTGCCGTGAAAACATAGCACAGTACTCTGCAAAAAGGAAATTCACAAAATGTGCCACCAAACAGTGACTCCACAGTCTTACCCATCTATACCCACCTCTATGTGACTCCCCATATGCAATTAAATCTGTTGGGATTATACAGATCAAGGCAGACCTAGTACTGCTTAAGAAAAAAAAATGTACCACTGCTAAAACTACCAGATTTTTTTTTATAACTAAAGCCCCGTACACACAATTGGAATTTCCGATGGAAAAAGTCTGACTGACTTTTTCCATCGGAAATTCCGACCGTGTGTATGCCCCATCAGAGAAAGTCCATCGGAAATTCCGATGAATTCCATCAGAGTTTAAATATAGAACATGTTCTATTTTAGTCCGATGGAATTGCGCCAGAATTGTGTTCTTTTGGCCGGGCAAAAGCCTGATCGTGTGTACAAGGCATAACCGGATTCAGATAAAGTTAAATTGGGGTACTGCTGCTGCTGCTTGCAAGCAAAGCAAAGGCTTCATGTATGCGGGACGTTGTTTAACCTCTCCTGAATGATTTAACTTGACATCTAGAAATCGGCGTCTAAAAACATCAGTTTAGCCACTTTTAAATGCCGCATTTAGCCGCGTTTGCGTCTAGAAGCGTTTGTAAAACAAATATTTATATCTATTAATTTTTTGTTAAAATGAAAAATGTCTGTAAACAATACGCTGCTAAATGCGAGTTTGCAGCTGTTACAGGCATTTGGCATTTCAAATGCCTCTGAACATCAGTCTAAACTCAACTGAA
The DNA here is from genome assembly GCF_905171775.1 of Rana temporaria. Taxonomy (NCBI): domain Eukaryota; kingdom Metazoa; phylum Chordata; class Amphibia; order Anura; family Ranidae; genus Rana; species Rana temporaria. The sequence goes on from NC_053490.1 coordinate 295,147,397, forward strand.
CTCAGCTGAGTTCAGGGGCAGCTGAACAAAATGCCCAACTTTTCCTAAATGTCCGTTTACCAGCAGCAGTGTACATGAGGTCTAATTGTAAAAGAGGAGAACAAAGTCTATGGCTATAAGTACACTACAAATGTTACTGAATAAGGAACATTCAGATTTAAGGCATCCTTCAAGCATGTAATTTAAACCACTTGCGTACTGGCCACTTAAACCCCCTTCCTGCCCAGACCAATTTTCAGCTTTCAGCGCTCTCACACTTTGAATGCCAATTGCGCGGTAATGCAACGCTGTACCCAAATTCAATTTCTATAAAAAAAAATTGCACAAATAGAGCTTTCTTTTGGTGGTATTTAATCACCACTGGGTTTTAATTTTTTTTGCTAAAAAAGACCGAAAATTTTGAAAAGGTTTGTTATACAATTTTGAAAACAGGTAATTTTTCTCCTTCGTTGATGTGCGAGGATGAGGCTGCACTGATGGGCACTTATAGGCTGCACTGTTGGGCACTGATAGGCTGCACTGATAGGTGGCACTGATGGGCACTGAGAGGTGGCACTGATAGGTGGCACTGATGGTTGGCACTAAAGAATTCTGATATGTGTCACTGAATGGCACTGATAGGCGGCACTGATAGGTGGCACTAATGAGCACTGATGATCACTGATGGATGGCACTAATGGTCAATGGTAGGTGATACTAATAGGCAGCACTGACCAGTGGCACTGATGATGAGGCACTGATCAGTGGCACTGATGATGAGGCATTGATGGGCATTGATTGGCAGCACTGTTGGTCATCGATAGGGTGCACTCTGTGGCAATGATAGGTGGCACTGTGGGCTATGGTAGGTGGCACTGTGGGCACTGGTAGGTGGCACTGTTGGGTGCTGATAGGTGGCACTGGTGGGAACAGGTGAGGCAGCCACAGCTCTCTGTGTGAGGGACCATTCTCCCTCTGACAGAAGCCAGTGATCGATCTTCTGTTTACATCATGTGATCAGCTGTCATTGGCTGACAGCTGATCACGTGGTAAGGGGCTGGGATCGGTCCGTTACTCCAATCTGTGAGCAGCCGAGTCTCATAGACTCGGTGATCACAGAGAGTACCATGTGGGCGGGAGGTGGTTAAAGGATTTGTTCACTTTCTATGCTGCCTTCAAAGCCGTATGAAATAAGCCTCTCTACTTGTTTTGCATTGCTTAATGCTTAACTTCCCATGCTATCCCCAAGTGGTCAAAACTGAAAATTTCAGTTGATTCACTCATCACTCATCCAATTTGTTCATGGTAATCTCTTAAGTAGTATATTTACAATATTCAAATATTCAAAGGTTAGGACCAGTAGAACAAGACCATTTTTGTGTAAAATTCCAGCTTCTTGGAGATAAATGTGGGCACCAAAGGTTGTGTAGCTAGCTAGAGGTTACATCTATAATTATAACTTAAAGTAAGCGTGTGAAACTTCTATAAATTTAATGTTTTATCAGTGTCCAAGTGAAATGCAAAAAGCTAAGTGGGAAAATTGTTGCTGTACTAAAGAGATCAAGATTCTATACGCTACATTCGTATACTGTATATATTAACAATACTGTTCTCGGTGAGAACTGCTATTGGTTATTGCTGAAATACCTGATAGGCCTCTCATTTCTAGCCCAAATCATCAATTGTGAGGAATAGAATATATATTTTGAGACAAATAAAACTACAGCTATAACTGACTTGCTAGTTTGTATAAAGTTAAGATTCTGACCCTAGTGTACTGTTGTCAGTGACAGAATTGCCCCAGTAAGCTCAGAGGTGTTTGCCACCCAAAATGTTGCAACTATAGAGTGTTTTCTAGTTATCACATATAGCTCTCTCATATTGATTACATGTGACATATACAGTAGAATGCACTTTGAAAAATAAATGTCTTACTTGTGGTGTTTGTTACATGCGGAAGAGAAGACACCTGGTATAATCAGGCTAGACATAAAGTTACTTCATCAGTGAGAAGGAGATCTAATGCCCTGTACACACGATCAGAATTTTTGATGGGATAAAATCCGATGGAACTTTCCGTTGGAATTCCGTTCAAGCTGTCTTGCATACACACTGTAAGACCAAATTCCGACTGTTCAAAACGCAGTGATGTAAAACACTACCACGTGTTGAGAAAAATGAAGTTCAATGCTTCGGAGCTTTCGTCGACTTGATTCTGAGAATGCGTGTTTTTCTCTCCATCAGAGTTCCACACAGAGATCGGAATTTCCGATAGGAAACATGTTCTACTTTTAAACTCCGACGGAAAAAAGTCTGATTGGGCCCACACACTATCGGAATATCTGATGAAAAGTTCCGACTGACTTTTTTCATTGGAAATTCTGATCGTGTGTACAAGGCATAATGGAGTTCTCAGGACATGGGAGAATGAGTAAAACAATATAAATCTAGGGCCTAATACAGGAGCACTGGTGAATATGTAATACAGTATGTATTTTAATACTTCATGAGGAAAATATAAACATTGTCTAATTGTCTAGGGGGTTTACATTTAATGAGCACACAGGAAGTGAATTCACAAAATCCACAAAAATTGGATAATTTGATATTAGGGCTATTTAAGCCATTAAAGTACTGTATATGTAGTTGTCAATAAATTCAGACGAAATTTGTTGGACCACATTCTATGGGCACCACAACAAATTCTTATCTAAGCAAACTTTATTATTGCACAATTAAAATCAAATCATAAAACAACTTAAGATAAAAAAAAAATTAGCACCTTGCACTTGATGACAATCAGGGGTAGCCTTGATCATATATCACAGTGTAAGTACTAACGACAAAAAATGACTATATACAAACATTCATAATCTTGTATAGTATGGATAACAGGAGCAGAAGGTGCAAAGGTAGAAAAGTTACAAACAGCGTCGACTATATATATATCCCAATGGCAGTATGTCACGAGAAGAGTAGTAAACAAACACTGGTACCCGCATAACATCAAGCATTAAGTGGGTATGTTATTGAATCTGTTTATAGGCATTACAGGTACTCCTCATAGTCCGATCTTATTTGGTCCGATACCGATCACAATCCGTGATGTATTGCCTCCAGCACCACAGGAGTCAAAAGTAGGCACCAAGGGTCATATGGAGGGACTAAACCATGCCAAGAACTTATAAACTCTTGTACTAATATAGGGGTACCACCAAAAACAGCTTTACATTAGGACCACAAATACAACTCAAACTGTAAAAACCTCAATGCATCCACTGTTTCATATGGGGTCCCCACCAAGTTCATCATTGAGATCTCTGCAGATGGAGTTGTATTCATGGTCCTAATGTGTTTTTGGTGGTCCACTACATTGGTACAAATGAGTGCCCACATCACCACCCAGTGGCTCCTTGTTCAAGAAAACTTTTCTCTAAAGAATATGTAGGCCTACATTTTATTTTTCAGTATGCTTGGCATTGCAACTCACTTTGCCCAGTTTTTTTTAAGTAAACTATTTTTGTTAATCTGTAGAAAAGTTCCTTTCCTGTAAATCCTGCCAGTACCAACACATGCCACAGGCTCACAATGGTAAGCCCATGCCTCACTCCAGCTGGATATTGGGGTGCTTATCAGGTATTATCTGAACTAAGCTTCGTACCTCACGCAAAATATTGCATAAAATCAGCCAACTATCATCTGCAATTATTACGGAAAATTAAGAATCTCTTCACTCAGCACAACCGTATGATCTTAGTTCATGGACTTATCCACTCTAGGTTAGATTGTTCTAATGTTTTCTTTCTAGGGCTCCCACAGAAGTGGATAAAACGATTGCAGATTACACAGAATCATGCTGCAAGACTAGTCACAAACTGCCCAAGGCGGAATCACATCTCCCCGGTGCTTAAGAATCTACACTGGCTCCCGATAGCAAAACGGGTTGAGTTCAAGGCACTCTGTCTGGTGTTTCGGGCCTATTGGCAACTAGGTCCGATGTACTTATCGAATATGACACAACACTACTGTCCACCCAGAGAGCTTCGCTCGACTGACGCCATGTTAGCAATTATTCAATCTAGTCGATCAGCTTCAAAAGGTGGCCGCCGGCTCCAAACAATGGGGAACTCTCTTTGGAACCAGCTCCCTCATCAGCTCCGAGCATCCTCCTCCTTGATGGCCTTCCGTAAGGGCTTGAAAACGCTTCTTTTTTCACAAGCCTACAGATAGAGACTTGGCCTTCCAAGCCCTTAGCAGGACGTTGCCTTAATCCCAGGCTGCGGTCAATGGTCAGGGAGTAGGGATAGGCTTTTTGTGCCCTGACACCCCCCCCCTCTTTTTATATTTCTGTTTATTTCTTGTCTGTTCCCCTCTTTTACTTAGATGTCCTAGTTTCTTCTTTTTGCTCTTGGGAACTGGATACCCCCAGCTTGTTGGTAAGCGCTTAGACGCGAGTTTCACAACTCGCATTCGGCGCTCTATAAATATTTATTCCAATCCAATAACAGGCTTTCAAGTATCAGCCATTAAGAAATGGAAACCAGAAGTAATCTCACTGGTAGGGGTCTCCAGGTACAAATCTTTGGAACAGATTCACAAAAAAATAACTTTCTTAAGAAAACTGTATGCAGTAAGTCATAATTCCATCCATGATGAAAAATTTATTTTTAGTTTACAAACACTCGAAATAATTATGTTGATGAGTGTTTTTGTTTTGCTTTGTTTTGTTTTTTGTCATAACAATGTTTTATAAACTAAGACATCAAATACTGTAGATCACCATTTCTGTATAAACAGCAATGTGTTCGTAATGAGCTAACTTGATGAAGTCTTCAGCCAAGCAGAGTACCTCCTGCTGTGAATTTATTTAGCAACACAGGTAAAAAATATTAGGCTATTAAGTGTACACATAAACAACCACATTAAGGCTCCATGCACACTAGCTAACTTTTTTAAGCTCCTAGAAGTTGTTGTTTATTTTTTTTTCTGCCCCTAGGAGCTAAATAGTGTTATTCTATGTGTCCATGCACACTACTTAAAGCCATTAGCATTTTTTTTAGCTTCAGCGTCTAGGAGCAAAAAACAAATGTTTTTGTGGAGTTTCTTGGAGCGTTTTTTTCCAGCAGAAATGCTCCTAAACGCTGCTAAATGCTCCTAAATGCTACTAATAGTATTTTTTAGCTTTTTTTCTCCTTTTTAATGCAGTCCTGCATTGCTCTTACCCATTTTGGATGGTGACAGCTCTGAGTCGAGCTGTCACCATCCAAATTTGGTAAGTGCAATACCAAAAGGACAGTTCCTAAGAAAAAAATGCAAATGTAAAAAGGAAGAAGACCACCGGGTCCAAACAGACATGCTAATAAGTAGGTTCCTAGAATTTTTTTACAGCAAACAACAACTGCTAAACCGCCAGGGAACAGGTGGGACAGATGGATAGGGACACACAATTGGTACCAAAAAAACAGGGATCAGGTAGGAGACCAGTTCAATCCTGCATTTGTTACAGAATTTAATTCACGATATAGGGAAGTAGAAAAAGCCATCAAAAAACAGTTACGGGTGATGTTGGCCAAGAACATCACTTAACCACTTAAGACCCGGACCAAAATGGAGGTAAAGGACCCAGACAGTTTTTGCGATTCGGCACTGCGTCGCTTTAACTGACAATTGCGCGGTCCTGCAACGTGGCTCCCAAACAAAATTGGTGTCCTTTTTTTCCCACAAATAGAGCTTTATTTTGGTGGTATTTGATCACCTCTGCGGTTTTCATTTTTTGCGCTATAAACAAAAATAGAGCGACAATTTTGAAAAAATGCAATATTTTTTCCTTTTTGCTATAATAAATATCCCCCAAAAAAATATGAAAAAACTTTTTTTTTCCTCAGTTTAGGCCGATACGTATTCTTCTACATATTTTTGGTAAAAAAAATCGCAATAAGCTTTTATCGATTGGTTTGCGCAACATTTATAGTGTTTACAAAATAGGGGATAGTTTTATTGCATTTTTATTAATATTTTTTTTTTACTACTATTGGTGGCGATCAGCGATTTTTTTCGTGACCGTGACATTATGGTGGACACATAATAGAGGACAATAGAAGATGAAAGAAGATAAAAAGGAAGGAACAAACCATTAGGGGACAGGGGCGGGAGGGGGGTGGGTATGATTTATAATTACATTTGATAGGTAAACTAACAAAAAAACAAAATAATGAAGCACAAATGATGCGAAACAGAAGAAGAGACAATATTAACCTCTTGACCACCGCCCCATGTCAAAAAGACGTCCTCCTTTTTAAAGTTGAATATCTCGATAACGGCAGCAGCTGCTGCCACAACCGAGACATTCATCTTTTCAGGGGGCGGTGGTGTACACGATAACGGCGGTCTCCGCGGCGGATTCGCCGCGAGATCGCCGTTATCGGTGGCGGGAGAGGGCCCCCCCCCTCCCGCCGCTCTCCCGCGCCCTCCGCCGCTTACCGGAGCCGTCGGTAGCGGCGGAGGAGATCGGATGCGTCCGGCAGCTGAGCGGGGACGGGACTGAAGGAGAAATCTCCTTCACCCGTCCTCATAGCTCTGCTGGGCGGAAGTGACGTCAAAACGTCAGTCCCGCCCAGCCTCTTAAAGAAACATTTTTTTTTTTGTCATTTGAAAAAATGACATTTTTTTTTTTTTATTTTTTTTTTTGCATTTAAGTCTAATTATGAGATCTGAGGTCTTTTTGACCCCAGATCTCATATTTAATAGGACCTGTCATGCTTTTTTCTATTACAAGGGATGTTTACATTCCTTGTAATAGGAATAAAAGTGATCAATTTTTTTTTTTTTTTTTTTCAGTGTAAAAAATTATAAAACTAAATAAAAATAAATAAGAAAACCAAAAAAATTTTTTTTAAAGCGCCCCGCCCCGACGAGCTCGCGCGCAGAAGCAAACGCATACGCGAGTAGCGCCCGCATATGAAAACGGTATTCAAACCACACAAGTGAGGTATCGCCGCGATCGTTAGAGCGAGAGCAATAATTCTAGCCCTAGACCTACTCTGCAACTCAAAAAATGCAACCTGTAGAATTTTTTAAACGTCGCCTATCGAGATTTTTAAGGGTAAAAGTTTGACGCCATGCCACGAGCGGGCGCAATTTTTAAGCGTGACATGTTGGGTATCATTTTACTCGGCGTAACATTATCTTTCACAATATATAAAAAAATTGGGCAAAATGTATTGTTGTCTTATTTTTTAATTCAAAAAAGTGATTTTTATTCAAAAAAAGTGCGCTTGTAAGACCGCTGCGCAAATACGGTGTGACAAAAAGTATTGCAATGACTGCCATTTTATTCCCTAGGATGTCTGCTAAAAAAAAATATATAATGTTTGGGGGTTCTGATTAATTTTCTAGCAAAAAAATTGTGATTTTCACATGAAGGAGAGAAGTGCCAGAATTTACCTGGTGGGCAAGTGGTTAATGAATGTATGAAATCATGAGCAAGTCTCTTGCTGTGGTTGAGTCTAAAGTGGTTTAATAAAGAATGTAAAATAGTGAGACGGGTAAAGAACATAACATGAAACAATGTATTACCTGTGACAGTAGATATGTCACCTATCTATCACCTTATGTGCCCTTTTAATCTTCAATATATAGGTCAAATCACCAGGACCTTGGCAAAAAAGAGTTGGAGAACACGTAGACAAAATCAAAAAGGTTTTAAAAAGCATAGTGTCTCCAATCACTTTAGATTAGTGCATAATAAAGACCCCTCTCTACTCAGATTTTGGGGAATAAACAAAGTCTGTCCCCATTGGAGGGGTCTGGACATGACCAAAGGGGTCTTCCAAATGGAGGCTCGGTAGATATATAGGCTTCAGTCTCTATATCCCCATGCCTTGGACCTGGATATAGATTTAAAAAGCTTTATCACTGATTACTAAATGAGTGTATGGGGGGGGGGGGCTCTCTGGTCTGGTTTATGATCCCTACTTGTAATGGGTCTACCATGTATGAGAAATTTCACTTCCAGATTCCTCCTATACAGATGAATTTCATACTACAAGGTATCCCCCTTTGGTTGGAGTGGAGTTAGACCCTACTCACTAATCACCTTTTTTTTCATAATTTTAGATACTTTGTACCATATATTATTAGATGTTTTTCATGTATATTAAAAGTTCATCGCAATAACCTTAGAGGGAGCAAGAGTGTGGTTTGTACATACATGGTGTTTTTTTGTTATATTATTTTTATTATTTTTTTGTTAATTTAAAATAGCGGACATTATTATATGATTTTACAGAATACATTGTTAATTGTAACTGCTCATAAGGCGCGGGCGGATGTATATGCAGGAATGAGGTAGATTACCTGTTTTCTGTCTTCAATCTCAATGTTTGGGGAGCCTAGCCAATCACATTCATCCTTCCATCATAAAAGCAAATAGGAAATGGTGTGCCGTCAGTTCCTGATGGCGCCAGTATGGTGAAACGTGCGTCGGAGCAGGGTTTCGGAATTTCCAGGTCCCATATGTGACATCAACCTAACCAGTATTTCCAGAACAAGGTGTGGATCACACGTCCAAAATCAATATTTCACCACCTTCTAAACGCTGCCAAATCATGTATCTCCCTTAGGTGGAGGGAACCACAACATCTGCCAATTGGTTTCTGGCTACACAAGGTTGAGGAGTTGAATTTAATGGAGGATCTTGTACTGACGAGCCAGCATAATAGTGAGGTATATTCAAAAACGTGGACTCTATGAGACATATTTGTATACTCTGAAGAAGGAAAATCTCTTCTTGCGGTGAGTCCCACTGGCTGTTAGATACAGGTGTACCCTTTTCACGTCGGATGCATTTGTAATCCATCGCCCCCTTATCACACGCCCTCCCCACCCCCTTTTCCCTTTTTCCTATCTCCTCTATTTGTTCTCTTCTCATTTTACCCACTTATTTTTATTTCTGGTTTAGTCTAAAAAACAAATAGAAAATAGTACAGCAGTGTCCTTCGCTGTCCATAATCACTAAGATTCTTTTAGTCTGGCTTGACTTCCCAGAGCCCTTGGCATTCAGGGATACCTGATGTCTTCAGGGATTTTATGATATCTGTAGTTGGGTGCCCCACCAGGGCAGTTTGCTACTTTCCATTGTACTCTGGGTATACTATATGTGTTTTACTGCAATGTCTTATGTTGTTGGAAATTGCTGTCTTAAAAAAAAAAAAAAAAAGTTAATGATGGTTATACGTGTGAAGGTAGACATTACATGGTAAACTAATATGTACAACCCTGCCATAGTTGGGTGATGGGAACTGCCAAACTTTAGCAGATATCCTCAGTCAACATATTGTTGCATAATATAATGCCTGAATTGGATTTGTTAGACAATAGACTGTTTTTCAAACAATGAAGCATAGCTTTGGAGTGGATGCCTTGCACTTACTGTAGTCATGCACTTTACAAGTTTTCAAGACTTGCCCTGTATAAATCACCCTAGCTACAGCTTACACGGGTCAGTAACCTTTCTTCCCATCCCCATGGGGAAAGTAAATACAACATCTAATCTCCTTGCCTGCAGCATTTCTTTGACATATTTCTTTGTTATGATTGTTCTCTATACACACATAGATTGAGAACATTTGTACTAGAATAATTTGCAGTCACCATGTGTGATCAGAATGATTTTATCAAGAATGTTCATTTGCCATAGTCATTCAGAATACAGTGTACTTTGGTACTGCTTTAATGGAGGCAGTCAACTTAGAAGGAATAGACACAACCCAGGTTAATATTCTTTGCAAATTCACTGTGCTGGAAATCTTTCTCTCTGTTACATATGATTATATTTTATTGGTGCTCTAAGCTGTAATTAAATCCAACCTTGTGCTACTACAAACCAAATTAATATCTGCTGATCCTGCTTGCCTTTCTGTTCAGCTCCTAACAGCAGGGCTGCTCTCAGTTCTGTCAAAATGTAACTTAACAGCTTTTGTTCTTTAATAAACCTAGAAATTATGTTCTAAAAATTACCTTTATCATTTTCATGTGTTTTTTTAAACAAAATAAATCTCACTAGCCAACATAGCCTCAGCGTATGGTTGGCTTTTATTTATTATCATCTCATTCTGCTTCACACACCAACATATAACTACAACATGACTACTCTCTTATCTGTACTTGTTGTGATCAAGTTGTTTGCATACTACATACGTGATGTTAAACTGTTGCAAATTCTAAATGTTTTTTTTCACACAGTTATCTCAATAAAACAAATTCCCAGAAAAACTCAATCAAATTTAAACATCTATAAAATCTCTCTGGCTAAGCCAAAATAAGTTAGTGTCACATACACAACTCTATGTTAATCTTTCACATGTCACGCTGACAAAACAGATCATAGTAATCCTAATGGGAAAATAGTTGGTGTAGACGCCTCCTATATACAGAATAAAACTGCCACAATTATAAATTATGTCCTTTGCCCATGCAAAGCAACATATTTTTCTCAATGCCCAAATTTCCAACAGTGGGTACTGATCTTTCTTTAATCCCCCAACAGCTTTTTTTAGGTGCCTGGAAGAAAAAACATACTCTATTTCATCACCCCCTTCCCCTCATGTGACAGTGCTCTTGCTTAATGATTGTAACATTATTGCCATATGGGAATGGAGGGAAAGGGTACTGACCTATATAATCTGTAGCAAGGGTGACATACATGGCTTAATTTCTTGCTTCAGGTGGCTAAAATGAAGGTCAATATGTACTCCTTGGAACAAGGACATTAAAGAAAACATGTTGTTTTGCATTATACAGGCAAAGCACAAGTTTATTTCAAGACAGCCTGGCAATATATTGTAGAAATACAATTATCATAAATGAAAAGACAGCCTTTGTGTCTTTAAAAAGCATAAACCCCTTCCCTAATGCTAAAATACAATGTATTATATATTTGAAAAATTGATTGGCAGTAATAAATGCTGGTGCCCTCTAATAGCAATATATACTGTAAGGTAAAGATAGCTCCAAGCATCAGTAACTGTACTGGGAAACCTTTGATGCTTGAGATATAAATGGTATAAGAAATAGTGCTTTCCTCAAGGTCTTTAGTCAATGTTGTCATCTTCCCAAGTATGACCCTGTAGACAAACATACTTTAAATGAACTTGTGGCCAGGCTATAGACAAACAAAACAATGTCATCCTTTTCAACTAACTCACCCCTCCGGGCAAACTCCCCCCACGTCTCTCAGGCAAAGGTGGAGATATAATTGTTATTTACAACTTTCTGTACATTTTATCCCCTATTAACATACCCTCTTTCTTTTCATTTGAATGTCTTGTTCTTAGGGTCTGTTATTGCTACTGTTTATCAACCACCCAAGTCTTGTAGAGATTTCTGACTCAGAGTCTTCCAGTTTAGCTAAAAACGTTTTGGTTTTACTGGAATGCTTTGACCTAACTCAATTTGTCTGCATCCCACCGATATAAAATGACACACCCTGGACCTTGTCATTGCTAATGCCTCTTTTGGCTCTGATTGCTCTTCCCATGACTTAGGTCTGTCTGACTACCTAGCTATTATTTTCAATCTGGAATTAGCAATTTCTTACACCTCCATGTCTAGATCTATAAATTATTGCAAATGGGCTTCTATCAATCAGACCAAAATTGCAAACTTTGTTACTTCCTCCCTATCCTGCATTTCCTCCTCTGACAACCTTGTTGACAAAATAGATTCCCTTAATCGTGCACTTCTTATCTTCCCCTGACGCCTTCGCTCCATTTAAAACTCGAACCGTCTCATTCTCTGGTCCAGCTCTGTGATATAATTTTCACCTACGTTAAATTAACGGTTCTGGCCTGACTGTTCAATATCAGGTTTGGAAGAAATAGTTGTGTGTCTATAGGGGAAACATTTAGACTGCTAGATCAAACTATTTCTTCTATGCAATTGATAAAAATCTTAGCAACCCTAGACAACTCTTGACAGATTATTAAAACTTTGCTGTCCCTCCACATTACCAGCTTCAACACGTATCTTTTTTTTGTCAGTAATTATTTGTATTCATTTTTCTCACACTAATACACATTGATCATTTCACATTCATATTTTCCAGATACTGTAAACATACATCTATGTGAACTTACAATAACCCAAACCTTGTACACATTTTTCTCCTATCCACCTCCCCCCCCTGCTTTTGAACAACAAATCAGGTATATTATTTATTTTAGCAATAAAGTACACTTAGCGGAGCATGTGAAAACAAATGGAGGGCGGGTTTTGCAATGTTGATGGGCGGGTTTTGCAATGTTGATGCGCGGATTTGCAAGAACTATTTAACTCACAAAAGAGGCAGTATTTTAAAATGATGGACAGAGATGATAAGGGCGAGTAGTTCAATGTTGATGGTCAATTTCAATACTTGTCACAGTTTATTATTATTATGCTTATGACTTAACCCCATTTCAAAACCCACCCATCAACATTGCAAAACCCGCCCTCTATTTGTTTAAAGACGCCCCGCTAAGATGTGTACTTTATTGCTAAAATCACCCCGCACCTTGCAGAATAGCACTAGCATCGGGAGCGTGCGGCATGTGTCATAGTCATTGTGCAGGTGCAGTGTAGGGCTTACTCTCAGCTTTACATCTTCGGCTATTTTCGGCGGCTCCATTGAGGTTCGTACTGCACAAGAGCCGCGCCTGAGCAGTACAGGAGGGTCCTTATCCGCCGGGGGGACCTTCATCGGCAGAACATCGACCGGTCTGTTTTAATAAAAGCATCCACCCCTTGTGTCGTCACATATGGCTACCCATCACAGTTTGCTCTGGAAGTGAAGTTCCGTTGAAAACTTTTGCACTGCGCATGCGCGACGCTGCCATATGCGTTACAACACTTTTACGACAAAACAGCACACTAAAACCGTGATGGGTAGCCAAATGTGACGAATGACCGCCATCTTTCTACACTCTGCACTCCTCCACCCTAAGGATACAGTGAGAAGGAGACAAGCGGACATCTTTGTACACCCCCCGGAGTTTTCAATTTTACACTTATTTATTATAGTAAACTGAGATTCTATAGTGAAATTCAGTACTTAGAACTCCGTCTGACTGTTTACATGTTACATTTTTAAAGCAGCGGCAAGCCTCCTGATCTCACCGGTTTGCTAATCTGACAGAAATCCTCTGCTTTTAAAATTCAACATGTAAACAGTCAGACGAATGGAAGTAAGATGGAGTTCTAAGTACTATATTTCACTATAGAATTTGGCGGGGGGGATTTTTAATGTATTTTTTTTACCTCATTTCTATCACATGGGGGGGCTCAGAAGCCCCCTATGTGATGGCGTGTGTGTGGGGGCGGCATCGAAGGACCCGGCCTTGGGGCGGCAAATGGAGTAAATCTGGGCCTGTCTGCCCTGCCACGATAAATCAGTGTTTTGTCTCATATTACCAGACCCTCCCTTACATCAGCTTCAGTGTGACATATGGTGTTAGCAAGTTGACTTCCTACTTAGAGACCATAGACATCTGGTCCTCACCTCAATTTATTGTGATAAATTAGATGCACCTATAACAGTAGTACAAAATCCGCAGGGGAGCATTCAATCTGGCAAGACCCCTAGGCCCAACGGCATTCCTATGAAATTTTACAAAATGCACACAGAAACTGCAGCTCCCCAAATTCTGTGTTACTTGGGTCGCTGGAGGCAGAGATGCTTCCGGATTCTATGTGTGAAGCTGTGATAGTGGTGATTCCCAAACCTGGGAAGGACCCCTCTCTGTGCTCCTCATATCGCCCTATTTCCCTCCTGAATGTGAATGCAAAGCTGCTATCCAAGATCCTAGCTAATCAGTTAAACACGGTTATAACTGCATTGATTCACCTTGACCAGGCAGGTTTCATGTGGTACAGATATTAACATTGTCGTGCTTGCCCCCTCCCTTGGACTACAGGAGAGTCAGGATGCTCTCTACGTTGCAGATAGAGAAAGGAGCCATGTGTTAGTGGGTGTCCTGACTCGCATGTAGTCCAAGGGGGGCGAGCACGACACTCCACACCAGGGAGAAAGCCTTGCATTACTGTGTGGAGTTACAGACAGAAGAACAGGAAGTGAGGATTTCTCAATAGAAATAAGGACATTTAAAAGCAAAATCGAAGGAGGGGGTAAGTGAAGGAGGACTGCACTAAGGTAAAGGAAGCTATTTAGGAAAAAAATAAATGCACCTTTACAACCCAAAATGTTGTCAGAACTTGAGAAACATTGCTCAGCTGTGTCCTATGCTATCATACACTGTAGCTGAAAAGCTGATCCATACATTTGTGTTTTCTTTACTTGACTACTGCAATGCCGTACTCGCTGGTGTACCTAAATCCACTATTAATCAATTTCAATAAATTCAAAATTCTTCAGCCAGAATCCTGACTAAAGCCCTGTACACACGTTCGGATATCTGATGGAATCTAATCCGATGGATTTTTTTTTCGGATATCCGATGAAGCTGACTTTCATTAGTCTTGCCTACACACCATCAGTCAAAAATCCACAGTGGCAAAAAGCAGTGATGTAAAACACTATGACGAGCCAAAAAAAATGAAGTTCAATGCTTCCGAGCATGCGTCGACTTGATTCTGAGCATGCATGGATTTTTTTATCCGATGGAGTTCCACACAGAAGATCGGTATTTTCTATTGTCTTTTTATCCATAGGAAAAATGTAAAACATGCTCTATTGTTTAACACCAGTGGAAAAAAAACTGATGAGGCCCACACACAATCGGTTTGTCCGATGAAAACAGTCCATTGGTCTGGTACACGGCTTAAGTCTGGTACAAGTGATCATATTACTCCTATCCTGGAGTCCTTGCACTGGCTACCTTTCAGGTTTTGCATAGACTTTAGGATCCTCTTGCTCACCTATGAGGCTCTTCATGGCTTGGCACCCCATTATCTCTCTGAACCTTTATCAACTTACTCTCCCCTCATAATCTCTGATCATCAAATTCTGGTCATCTGTGTGTCCCTCCTACTCACCTACACTTGATGGGAGACAGAGCCTTCTCCTGCTATATGTTTTTCTTTAGACAAGCTTTCACATACAGTAATTATCCATGCTTTCCTTTGTTTTATCCTGTGTGTTTATTGTGTTTTCTTTGTAAAGCACTTTGATAAGCTACTTTTAAAGATGCTATATAAAATAAAGTTAATTATTATTATTATGATTATACATGCATTCGTATAATTTAAAGAAGCAATAAAGCAGTAAATAAGCAGTGGATCAAGTCTTCACCTCTGTATCTACATTGAGCAAATCTTGGGTGATACCAAAATGTAGCCAAGTCCCAGTCCACTTCTCAATAGCTTTAGTATTGGCTTGACAGCCTTTCATAGTTTTAATTAAGACATAAAGCACATGCCCTATGTTTACATTTTAAGACTAGAAGGGTGTAAAATTAATGTTGGTAGAAAGAGGCAGGATGAGCTAAAACTGCCAAGAAACCCAGTGCCTTAGATTGTAAGCTCCTTGAGGGACTGATGTGATTGTACCATAAGCAGTGGCGGGAATCAGAAAACATTAAAACACCCCCCCGGGTCGGTCAGTCGATCAGTAGCACTTACCGCATTACCAGAGGCTTTCCCTGCTCAGTGGCGGGTTCCCCTGCTCGGTTGCCTCCCATTCTCATGTGGCCTATCATTCTCCAGGTCATCATGGTGGCTTCCGGTTCCTCCCTCCTCCTCGGCGGCCAGTTGGGAACCTTCTCTTTTCTGCCAATTGGAAAATGGGTCTCATTCCCACTTCTGACTAGCCGGATTGAGGATCAGTGTTTAAACAGAGAATATTCATTCACTTTTGTAACACACCTGGGTGGGATCGGACTGCATCCTCTGCATCCCAAAACCACCCGATGTTGAAGCCTGTTAGAGCCTTTGGCTCTAATCAGGTGCTTCAAAAAATAACCCCACCGTGGATAGATTCATGCTGAAGAGAGGAGGCGGTGCCCCTAATGGACGGGCCGACATTGACCTTAAGTAAAGGGTTTTCTCCTTTTTTGGCACTGTATGACTACCTGTAATAAAGATAATAAATAAATAACCTAACATCAGTGCCTTTGTTATGAGCTTTGACAATGAATTGTTCCACATTCCATTTATGGCAATACTTTAAATCTTTGGTTGACAGATTGTATTTCATGAAATGTAAATAAATTGTTAGGCTTGACTAGTAAGTCCATTTTCCTCTGACAAATCTTTAAAATCATGTACTGTGAATCATGCAGTGAATGAGAAACAAGTAGATTGCTTAAAAAATTGCAGTTTTTCTACATTTATATATAATCCACGGCCAGATTCACAAAGAGATACGACGGTGTATCTCCTGATACGCCGTCGTATCTCTGAGTTCTGCCGGTCGTATCTATGCGACTGATTCAGAGAATCAGTTACGCATAGATATTCCTAAGATCCGACAGGTGTAAGTGTCTTACACCGTCGGATCTTAGGCTGCAATTCCAGGCCTATGTGGCGTTTAATTTTTTTTACGCGACGAATATGCAAATGAGGATTCCCGCCGATTCAGAAACGAACGACTGCCCGGCGCATTTTATTTACGTCGTTTGCTTTTGGCTTTTTCCGGCGTATAGTTACCCCTGGGTCTATGAGGCGCAGCCAATGTTAAGTATGGCCGTCGTTCCCGCGTCAAATTTTGAAATTTTACATAGTTTGCGGACGTCGATTCAGAAAACAGCTGGATGTAAGTTACGCTCACAACGAAACCAATGATGTCCTTGCGACGTCATTTGGAGCAATGCACGCCGGGATTTTTTAGGGACGGCGCATGCGCAGATCGTTCAGCGCGGGGACGCGCTTCATTTTAATGAAACACGCCCCTACCTGCCGAATTTGAATTCCGCCGGGTGATTTACGCTACGCCGCCGCAACTTTACAGGCAAGTGCTTTGTGAATAAAGCACTTGCCTGAAAAACTTGCGGCGGTGTAACGTAAATCAAATACGTTACGCCCGCCCTAAAATACGCCCATCTACGTGAATCTGGCCCCACATTTCTTTTTTGTTAATAGAGTAATGCTGATTGTTTAGAAAAATGTGTTATACATTCCATGTACATTACATTTTTAGAACATCTTGTAGTTTATTTTCTTTTGAATTAATGTATTATTAATGAGCATTTCACTTTTTTCAGAAAAAAATCTAGTCTTACATCCAGATTTGTTCCAAAGCAGATACATTTTCTACCGTTGACAGACATTTCAACTAACAGCTTATTTCTATATTGCTTGATTAGGCATACACAATATAAAACATAGTGACAACTCAGGTGTTGCACATCATTTTTTTGGTGTCTTTTTAAATACCCCAGTTTTATAACTTGGGACTAGGTATGAGCCGAACACCCCCCAGTTCGGTTCACACCAGAACATGCGAACAGTCAAAAAAAATTGTTCGAACTCGCGAACACCGTTAAAGTCTATGGGACATGAACATGAAAAATCTAAAGTGCTAATTTTAAAGGTTAATATGCAAGTTATGGTCCTAAAAAGTATTTGGGGACCTGGGTCCTGCCCCAGGGCACATGTATCAATGCAAAAAAAAGTTTTAAACTGCAGTTTTTTCGGGATCAGTGATTTTAATAATGCTTAAAGTGAAACAATAAAAGTAAAATATTCCTTTAAATTTCGTACCTGGGGGGTGTCTATAGTATGCATGTAAAGTAGTGCATGTTTCCCGTGCTTAAAATTGTCCCTGCACAAAGTGTAATTTCTGAAGGAAAAAATGTAATTTAAAACTACTAGCAACTATTCACAAATTGCCAGTCCCGGCAATACAGAGAAAAGTAATTGAAAAAAAATACAGGGGTCCCCCCCAGTCCATTACCAGGCCCTTTGCCATTTTTTTCAATTACTTTTATCTGTATTGCCGGGACCCAACAATTCAATAATAGCGGAAGAAGTTTGAAATGACTTTTTTTTCCTTCAAAAATTACATTTTGTGCAGGGAACCAATATTAAAAAAAAATGTGTGTGGGTCCCCCCAAATTCCAATATCAGGCCCTTCAGGGGAACCTAGTGTAATTTAAAAAAACATTTGATGGGGACAAGGGCCTCATCCCCACAACCCATGCCCGGTGGTTGTGGGGCTCTGCGGGAAGGGGGCTTATCAGAATCTGGACGTCCCCTTTAACAAAGGGGACCCCCAGATCTCGCCCCCCCTATGTGAATGGATAAGGTGTACATTGCACCCTTATAATTTCACAAAAAGAAGAGTCAGATTGTTAAAAACCACACAGACACAGCTTTATAAGTCCCTTAATAAAAATAAAAACATTTTAAAAGAAAAAAAAAGATTCCAGCGATGTCTCGATCTCCACTTCAGCGATGGAATCCATTCTTGGTATCCAGCGATGGGTGATCTCCACTCTCCAGCAATTATATCCAGCGAGGAACACGCACACAATTCTTACTCCATCGGAGACACCCTGGGAATGACTGTGGTCAGCCTGACAACTCTTATGTAGCTGAGGGCGGTCCACCCATCACTTGACCCCACCCCCCTCTGGCGCAAAGGGAAACGGCGGGCTTTCCCATTGACATGGATGGGTGGTTTCCATTGCATCAGAGGGGGGCGGGGTCATCCATCCACGTCACTGGAAAAGCCCAGCGTTTACCCTTGTGTCAGAGGGGGCAGGATCAAGTGGTGGGTGGGCCCGGGTGGGCCCGCCCCGCCCTCAGCTACATAAGAGCTGTCAGGCTGACCACGGTCATTCCTGGGGTGTCTCCGGTGGAGTCAGCATCGCGTGCGTGTTCCTCGCTGGACATCATCGCTGGAGCGTGGAGATCACCCATCGCTGGATACCAAGAATGGAATCCATCGCTGGAGTGGAGACATCGCTGTTTTTTTTTTTTTAATAAAGGACTTATAAAGCTGTGTCTGTGTGGTTTAACAATTTGACTCTTTTTTTTGTGAAATGATAGGGGTACAATGTACCCCTTACCAATTCACATGGGGGCGGATCTGGGGGTCCCCTTTGTTAAAGGGGGCTTCCAGATTCTGATAAACCCCCTGCCTGCAGACCCCCACAACCACCGGGCAAGGGTTGTGGGGATGAGGCCCTTGTCCCCATCAACATGGGGACAAGGTGCTTTGAGGGGTCACAGACCCCCAAAGCATTCTCCCTATGTTGAGGGCATGTGGCCTTGTACGGTTCAGGAGGGGGGGCACTCTCTCATCCCCCCACTTTTCCTGCGGCCTGCCAGGTTGCATGCTCGGAAAAAAGGGTCCGGTATGGATTTTTGGGGGACCCCACATTTTTTTTTCGGTGTGGAGTTCCCCTTAAAATCCATACCAGATCTAAAGGGTCTGGTGTGGATTTTTTGGGGGAACCCCACATATTTTTTTAAAAAAAATATGCAGGGTTCCCCTTAATACTCATACCAGTCCTGAAGGGCCTGATGTGGATTTTTTTTTTTTTATTATTTCGGTTCCATGCACAAAATGTCATTTTTGAAGGAAAAAAAAGTCATTTAAAACTACTTGCGCTATTAATGAATTGTTGGGTCCTGGCAATACAGATAAAAGTAATTGAAAAAAATGGCAGGGGTTCCCCTCAATATTCATACCCAACCCAAAGGGCCTGGTGATGGACTGGGGCGGGGGCTGTCACCTTTTTCAATTACTTTTCTCTGTATTGCCGTGACTGACAATTCACGAATAGCCGTTAGTAGTTTTAAATTACTTTTTTTCCTTCAGAAATTACACTTTGTGCAGGGACAGTTCTAAGCACAGGAAACATGCGCTACTTTAAATGCATACTTTAGAAACCCCCCAGGTACGAAATTTAAAAAGGAATATTTCACTTTCATTGTTTCACTTTAAGCATTAGTAAAATCACTGCTCCCGAAAAAAACGGCAGTTTATAAAACTTTTTTTTGCATTTTTTTGCTTGATCACCAATAGTTGAATTTTAAGGGCACAAACCAGGAAAGGGGAAACAAAACTTATTAGAAGGGGAATAGAAGAGACATTATGGAGGACAGGGAAAAACCTTCACCCACTCTCTGCCCTGGTTTGTTACAAGCACACAACATCACAATGCAGGTTATATGGGTCAGGACCCAAGCAATGCCTCTGCATATTCAAAATATGTAAAATGCTATTACACACCCCAAATCAACCACCACTGATACAAACCCTGCAATCACTTAAAAGTGAATAGTAAGTTTGATGGAAATTTAGGGCTTTAAAGTATATGTAAACCTTAACATTGTACTTTCTTTATTTGGTCCTTTTTGGTTTGATAAATATACTATTTAACATGTTTTATTAGATCTGCTTGGTAAGTTCACAAAATTCCTGTTGATTTTGTAAGAAAACGTGTGACACAATAACATTCTGTGTGTTCTGCCTGTGCTGATTCTTATCAATTACGCCATGTCCCTCTATGTTATGGACATATGCAGGCGGATAGTTCCATAATGATATCTAATTTCTGTGTGTTACTGGCAGAAAAGGGGAACAAAAAAGATAACTAATGTACCCACCATAGCTAAGGACTTTCAAGCTGATTCTTTTCTTTTTTTTTGGGGGGGGGGGGGTTAGATACAATTGTAAAATCTAATAATTTTGTTAACATCGAACAGTACATGATGAAAACAAGATCTTCAGAGGGCCTGATAATTCCTAAATGATTCAGAAGTTCTTTTGTTTGCTTAGCTAACTATCCCCAAGTGGTCAATGCAAAAGTTGTGATCTAAATGCAGTCTTTTTTTTGAGGTCTTGGTTGTGAGTGGTGACTGACAAAGAATGATATATAATATCTGTGGGAATTATTTTGAGGTCTTGGTTGTGAGTGGAAACTGGCAAGGAATGATATATAATATCTGTGGGAATCAGAGTTCAGTGTCTGTTAAGTTTCTTTTTTTTTTCTTTTTTTCTAAGCTTAATCAATCAAATCTATTCTAGACTATTACAGTCCAGCTCTTTTATGCAATTACAGTAGCCCTACCCTTTCAGATCAGAGGTCAGAGCCTTACAGTACAGACTTGGTTCTCATTTGCATATGAATGTGTTTGTTTCCTCCTATTAAAGAGTCATAAGGGATTTGCCACAATTCACAAAGACAGAGATATATTGTTCAAAAAATCAATAGCCAATTAGTTAACTGAAAGCATGGGTAATATCTTTTTTGTAAAGTGACCTGCATGAAATCAGACATCATTGTCTAAGAAAAGCACTTATATAAACTAGTTTTAAGGCTTTAGTGGATAAGTGAACATTTCCAGATTTCCTGTCCCTTATATTTCCAGCTGCAATGTACTCTTTAGTATATTAGAGCTTATGCACATGATGCTGAAATGTACCAGGGATCTAGCTGGCAGAAAGATCCTACATAAAAAATGGTCTGTTGTGAATATGCATGTATGCACAATGCATGTATCCGTATAGAGCTGAGATGCATACAACAAAATAATGAATTTAGAATTACTGAAGTCTATGTTTGGGCAAATGTTTATGTGTGTTAGGCCCCGTACACACGACCAAACATGTCCGCTGAAACTGGTCCGCGGACCAGTTTCAGCAGACATGTTCGGTCGTGTGTACAGCCTATCGGACAGGTTTCCAGCGGACAATTGTCCAGCTGACTGTTTTTCAGCGGACACAAATTTCTTAGCATGCTAAGAAACATGTCCGCTGGAAGCCTGTCCGTCGGACATGTTCGGTCATCTGTACAGACTCACTGTACATGTCCGCTCGGCCGAAAGCCCTCGCATGCGTCAAAGTGATTTGACGCATGTATGGAAGCATTGACCTTCCAGGGCCGCGCACGTCGCCGCGTCATCGTCGCGGCGACGGTGCGGCCACGTCACCGCGTATCGTGTCCGCGCGGATTTCTGTCTGATGGTGTGTACAACCATCAGACAGAAATCTCCGCGTGGACATGTCCGCTGAAAACGGTCCGGTGGACCGTTTTCAGTGGACAGTTCATCCGTGTGTACGAGGTCTAACACGTAATTGGACATTGCCCATTGCCACTGCCTATCAGCTCTTTGTTAATGTTTAAATCTCCCCCTTGTCCTAAATAAGTAATTTATTAGCCAATGATGGCAGCATAGGCACAGAATGATCTCAACCTTCACTCATACTAAATGACCATGGCCGAATTCATTCTGCACATGCGCTGTTGCTAATGCCCAGGGATTGACTCATTCAGTACCAGAGGGAGAATTAAACACCAACATCTACTAGACAGTGACAGTGATGAAGGTTAATAGTTATTTACATTATCACAGACATTAACATGCATTCACTATAAGCAGGGTCAAAATCAGACTGCGGATACAGATTTTTCTATTTTAAATTAACGCACCTCAGTGCTACAGGGAAATCCCCGATACTGAAAATGTAGCTGTGTGCATGGGGCCTACAGTCTACATTGTTATTGTGTTCAAATCTGTATAAAACTATATGCATTATGGATCTGAATGCAGTGTTTTTCTTAAGTCTGTGTGTATGAGCTCCATTGACAGGATTTGCCAGTCATATGTTCACATGCATTACGAATTCTGATATGTCCTCCAAGCTAAAGTATCAAAAACACCACTTTAATAAATATATAAAAGCATAAAGTGTAGGTCAACCCAAAAATCTATTATGCAGTATGGTTGGAATTGTGTCTCACTATATACAGTTTTCTTAGGCAAATATTTTTTTTCTAAATCTGTTGCAGGCCTAATAAATATTTAATTAAAAGAAAAAATATGCTTAAAACACTGATAAGGTGAAAAATACATTAATGTAATATAACGTAGACAGCCACACTCATTAAATGGAAACCCAGCTAAATTCACAAATGCGTCCATTTTTTGGGGGTCCCCCAAGATTAGCTCATGCTCAATGTTTTTTGTTTTGTTTTTAAATCGCTAGAACAGTGTGGCTTTAGAGAGAAGAAAGGAAAGTCATTTGTAAAGGAGGGAAACATATTTCACTTGAGCTGTCTTGTGAAATCTGCTTTGCTTGGAAAAGCTGCAAACGAGAATTTCAGGCTCCAGCAAGTATATATTTTATGTCTGCATGCTGTTTATTTTTTTGACTCTTCTCTCCATTCCACTGATCTCCTCCCTGGGTGAAAAGATGAACAGGCAAAGGATTACGTCTCATTTGAGCCTACTATTTGAGCTCCCCTGCAGGGGTGACCTTAGCTAATCCACTAGAGTTATGTGCTTCTCCTAACTCACAAACTGTCGGTGGGCTACACTGTAGCCCTCTACCCCCATCTGTTTGCTTTTTGGCCCATCTGGATACAATATTTACAGATAGGTATGTGATATTATTACCAGGCTGTTAAAGACACCAAATTACATATTTATAGATAATACATATTAATTGCATACATTGGAAATTACAATGTACTAGCAGTACCATCTTGCTAAAGATGTGTGCATACAGAACGAGTGAGAAACACATATGCAGGTTTTCACACATGCTCACCTACAGCAGTATGGAAAAAGAAATACCAAGGTGGTACAGTATTATGCACACAAATGGAGCGACAGAGATAGAGAGAGTGAGAGAGAAGCACAGAAAGAGAGATAGATAAATCTAGAGAGAGAGAGAAATAGAAATAGGGAAATAGAGAGAGCAAAATAGAGAGAGAAATAGAGAGAGAGTGATAGAGAGAGATGTAGAACTAGAGAAATAGAAAGAGAGAGAGAAACAGAGAGATAAAAAAAAATATAGAGAGAGAGATAGGGAGACAGATGGAGAGAGAGAGAAATAGAACGAGAGAGTGAGAGCAAGATAGAGAGAGAGAGATACATAAAGAGAAAGAGAGAGAGAGAGAAATAGAGGGAAATGGAGGGTGAGAGCAAGAGAAAAAGTGAGAGAGTAACAGAGGGAAAACAACATAAAAAAATGAGAACGACAAATAGAGAGAAAGAGAACAAGATAAATATAAAGAGAGAGAGGGAGAGGGAGCAATAGAGTAAAACAGAGGATGAGAGCAAGAGTGAGAGAGAAATAGAAGGAGAGAAACAGAGAGAAAACAAGACAGAGAGAAAAAGAGAAAAAGCAGGAGAGAGAGAGAAATGAGAAAGAGAGAGAGAGAAAGGGGGAGAGAGAAAGAAAGAAAAACAAAGAGAGAAAAAGAGAAACAGAGGGTGAGAGCAAGAGAAAGAGTGAGAGAGAAACAGAAAGACAGAAACAGAGAGAAAAAAAAAAGCAGGAGAGAGAAAAATGAAAGAGAAAAAAGAAAAGAAAAATGAAGAGAGAGAGAGAGAGAGAGAAAAAAAAATAAACAAATTAGAAAGAGAAAAATAGAGAGAAACAGTGGGTGAGAGAAAAATGTGATAGAGAAAGAGAGAAACTGAGAAAACGAGAGAGAGAGAGAAACTAAGGGAGAGAGAGAGAGCGTCAGAGAAACAGAGAAAACAAGAGAGAGAGAGAAAGCAAGAGATGGAAAAATGAGAAAGAGAGAGAGAAATAGAGTTAGAGAGCGAAAGCAAGATAAATAGAGAGAGGGAGAAAGAGAGAGAGAGAGAGAGAGAAAGAGAGAGAAAGACAATAGAAAGAGAGAGAGAGAGAAACAGAGGGTGAGAGTGAGAGAAAGAGTGATACAGAGAAAAATAAAGAGAGAAAGAGAAAAAGCAGGAGAGAGAAAAAGAGAAAGAGAGAAAGGAAGAGAGAGGAGGGAAAGAGAGAGTACAGTAATATAGGGCCAGATTCAGGTACAATTACGTTGCACCCCCGCGGCGTAACGTATCTGATTTATGTTACACCGCCGCAGGTTTATAGCGTAAGTGCCTGATTCACAAAGCTCTTACCTGTAAACTTCCCGCGGTGTAACGTAAATGCGCTCGGCGCAAGCCCGCCTAATTCAAATGGGGCGGGCACCATTTAAATTAGGCGCGTTCCCGCGCCGAACGTTCTGAGCATGCTCCGTGTTCAAATTTCCCGACGTGCTTTGCGTGAAATTACGGCGCCCCAACGTTTTTTTTTGAACTGCGACGTGCATTACGCCGTTTCGTATTCCCGGACGTCTTACGCAAAAAAAAAAATATCGAAATTCGACGCGGGAACGATGGCCATACTTTAACATGGCTGATCTACAGATAAGCCATGTTAAAGCAGGTGTAACTTTGCGACGGGTAAAAACGACTAGCGACGACGTACAAGATTGCGACGAACGCGCAGATCTTCGTGGATCGCCGTAACTAGTCATTTGCATATTCTACGCCGACCGCAATGGAATCGCCACCTAGCAGCCGGCCTAGAATTGCATCCTAAGATCCGACGGTGTAATTCAATTACACCTGTCGGATCTTAGGGCTATCTATGGGTAACTGATTCTATGAATCAGTCGCATAGTTAGGACGGGCGGATCACAGAGATACGACGGCGTATCAGGAGATACGCCGTCGTATCTCTTCTGTGAATCTGGCCCACACTGTATAAGACACACACACACACACAAGTGTAGGAACAGGGATTTTTAAAGTGTGGAATGTAAAACACAAAGGGATCAAACCAGTGCTGCTAAAAATAGCAATGTCTTCACATACTGTAGGAAAAGAAAGACATGCCATGGTCAGCGGTACTAAAAAGAGTGGGTTTAATTAATTGCTCCCCCCTACAACAGAAACATATCTAAAGCTGACAACAGAGCTGTTCTTCCTGTTCTTTACTGCAAATGTCTCTAACTAGAGAGACATGTAGCTGCATGAAAACTTGCATTCAACAGATACTTTATAGTGCCACAAGAGCTTCTTTAGCTTTTAATGCAAAGTCTGGTACCTGGCTGATATTTACCTGTGGTCATCTGACACTATGAACACTATTTACTGGCTCAAGCACAAACCTTTTATATTTTAATTTTACATTTATTTTTAATTAGGGAGATATCCCCTTACTTCATGCCTTGCTAACTCAAAGGAAAGTAAAAGGATATATTTACAATGTGAGGGATATCAACCCTTAGGCCTCGTACACACGACAGAGTTTCTCGGCAGAATTCACAGAGAAACTCGGTCAAAACCCGGATTCTGCCGAGAAACTCTGTCGTCTGTACAGTTTTGGCTCGATGGAGCCGCCGAGGAACTCGACGAGAAAATAGAGAACATGTTCTCTATTTTCTCGTTGTCCGCGTTGTTCTATGGGAGAAGGCGGCCCGCCGAGCTCCTCGGCGGCTTCATCCCAAAACTCGACGAGGAACTCGACGTGCCAAGCACGTCGAGTTCCTCTGTCGTGTGTACGGGGCCTCAGACAGTTGCCAGGAGAACCCTCTATTCCTATTCTGGTGGCAACTGGAAATGTTGGATTTACCCCAACTTTTAGTCCTGCTAACATTGGTGAGGTGAGTAGTGATCTGAACAATTAGGGAAGGGTAATCTATCTAATGAGGGCACAGACAGCAATAAAAAGCTGACACTGGCTCTACCCCTGTGTACTCGCGACTCGTAAAAAAAAGTTTTCACATTTAGTTATACCATGATCTGAGTGAAGCATGGCAAAGATGTGCTTTGGGTGTATTTTTGAAACTTCTTTAAAAAAAATAAAGGAACAAAAGAAAAAATGTAATGCACTAATGCTGTGGTAGACCAACCCCTCAGTTGTTGTGGAACTAGTCACAAACTGCATCTGTCTTTTAGAGCGATGCTTATGACTGTATAAGTCTTGCAATGCCTAATGGGTTAGCAACAGCTGGAGGGCTGAAGTTTGCAAAGTTCTTGTACCTTCCAGAAAGGTAAGCCTGAGGATCAGGATGTTATGCTAAGATATCACATGATGCAGACAAATCACCTTAAAGTGATAATAAGCTCAAATAATAACAAAAACCTTTTCCCTGGAAGGTAATGTTATAATGCGCTAATATGCATTGCATACTAGCGCATTATGTGAAACTTACCTAAAAGCGAAGGCCTCCAGTGGCACACTGTCACTACAGTATTGAAAGGGCTTTGATCTTTATCCAGTCTTCCTTCTGGGTTTCTGGGCTCCAGTCCTTTGAATGGTCGAGCCATGATGATGTCACTCATGCATTCCATAGTTAGTGTTTATGATGCAGGACTCTGAAAGAACATCCCCGGTGGCTTCACAAGTAAATATCTCCTAAATGGTGTACATTCAGGAGAAATTGACAGTACCTACATGTACACCATATTCTAGCCTTATCTGTAGGTAAAACAAAAAAACAAAAGGCTTTTACCACCACTTTAAGGAGACTGTTCATTTTGGGTTAAGCTTAATTCTACTACAGGTTGATAGGGTAGAGAAAGTAACAATTCACAACATTGCAGAGGTGAAAAGAATTGCATTCCCCATTTTTAAAAATGATTTGGGGCTCATTCACACCATGGGCAGAGACCTATGTTTTTCTGGACCTGAAAAACACAAGTCTCTGCAAGGCCACATAGTAAACAATTGTTTTCTATGTTCCCCACTTACACCCCAATGCTGGTGTCATTTGAGGTGTGGTGTAATGCGGTGGGGTAAAATGCAGACATGCTTCATTTTTCTGCAGTGCATTGGATGGCTCCAGAGATCACCAGACCACAGCTCAGTGTATAGCCCTGATGTGAGGAGACCTGAATAGAAGATATGCCTTGTACACTTCCAATAAAGTTCAAAAAGAAAAACAAATGTATGTGAACAGTGTGATGTGCTGAAACAGTGCAACATATTACTCCCGCACTGTCCATCACAACAGCACCCCACATGTAAAAAAGTTAGAGCATTTTAGTGTGGGAAGAGTGAACAAGTCCCTAAGCTAAACTGAAGCCACATAATTAAATGCTTTATTGCATTAACAACCTACAGCACACTTTCATAGTCTTCCATCTTCTGTAACAGCAGTTATGCTAGATGTCTAAATGTGACATGGTAGTCTTATAACCACATAGCAAGCAATTTAGCTCCAAGTTTTAAAATTACCCGGTACTTGCTAAGCTATTGCTAGACTCACCAGTAGGGATGAGCCAAACACCCCCCGGTTCGGTTCGCACCAGAACATGCGAACAGACAAAAAATTTGTTCGAAAACGCGGACACCGCTAAAGTCTTTGGGACACAAACATGTAGCCTGGTACGGTTCACTCTCACCCCCCCTGTTTTCCTGCAGACTGCCAGGTTTGCGTGCTCGGATAAGGGTCTGGTATGGATTTTTTTGGGTTAACCCACGCCATTTTTTTTTATTATGTGGCGGGGTTCCTCTTAAAATCCTTACCAGACCCTTATCCTTAAGGGCCTGATATGAAATTTGGGGGAACCCCCACACTTTTTTGGGGGTTCGGGTTCCCTTTAATATTCATACCAGACCCAAAGGGCCTGGTAATGGACTGTGGGGGAGACAACTGACGTTTTTTTCAATGACTTTGATCTGTATTGCCGGGACCGTCAATTCATTAATAGCCGCGAGTAGTTTTAAAAGATTTTTTTTCCTTTAGAAATGACACTTTGTGCAGGGACAGTTCTAAACACGGGAAACATGCACTATTTTACAGGCATATTATAGACACCACCCAGGTACGAAATTTAAAGGAATATTTCACTTTTATTGTTTCACACATTATTAAAATCACTGATCCTGAAAAAACAGACGTTTTTAAAACTTTTTGTGCATTGATACATGTCCCCTGGGGCAGGACCCAGGTCCCCAAACACTTTTTACGACAATAACTTGCATATTAACCTTTAAAATTAGCACTTTTGATTTCTTCCATAGACTTTTAAAGGTGTTCCGTGGCTTTTCATAATTGCCACGAACACCCCAAATTGTTTGCCGAACAGGCGAACAGCCAATATTTAAGTCGAAATCATGTTCGACTCGAACATAAAGCTCATCCCTACTCACCAGTCTTCACAAGTTTGTTGCACAATTGCAGAAAGTCTGCATTGCGTGACTCCAAATCGACTTCCTTTGCAAACATTTTGCAAATCTGCTGCAAGTTCTGGTCAGTTATGTTGTGCAATAGTCATCCCACCACAGGGGTCACTATGACCTACAGAGCTCTTACTGTAGACTGTAGAGTTGTTGCAGTACTTTGCTCTTGCTAGAGACCTGCCATGCAAATTTGCTACAAATTGGAAAAGTGTTGATTAGAACTTGTGCCTCAAGTGCTCTGCAAGTGTACAACTTGCCAGTGAAAATGTGCAACAAGACTTGCAATTCAACACTGCCACAAATTTGTGGCAAGTTATCCTTACTATCTGGGCGGACACCATTGCTGGGTCTAACATACTTATTAATCAGCACTTAGTAACAGATCTGATGTGACATGCTCTCTTCCCTTTTCTGCAATACAGGTCTGTGTGGGAACTTGGGGTGAGGGGTGTGACTGTTACTCAGCTATGCCACCATAGAGCCCTGGAGTTAGAGGACAACATGCAGAATTTTCACTAAAAGGACACCTCAAAGCTTTTCCAAGCAAAAACCTGTCACAAAGTATAACATAAAGAACCATAAAGACCTACAAAGTATAAGACTTTAGTTGGTAATTTTTTATTTTATTTGTTAGCCCAAGCTACAAAGAGAAAGGGGAAAGGAAATGATTAATTGCTAAAGGCAACACAGAAATGTCTTCCCTCAGAAGCTTTGATAAGTGCATAAGAGTGTATGGAAAAAAGGATTATAGAGGGGTCCTTTATACACACACACAGTACTGGTGTACATAATATACAAATAGCCATGGGTTACTCCTCCAAAACTAACTAAAGACATTACATTTACTAGATGAGCCAAAATATTACTGTCAACAGACTGCAGTAGAATTTTACTCATAGTGCACATAATGTTTATCACATCGGTAAATGTTTGGTAATTTGAATTCAATATAATTTAGCATAAAAAATAAATATTCAATATTTCAATTTATGTATCTTTTAGTTAAGACATTGTTGCATACCTAAAGCTATCTCTGCTTAGAAAGCTATTAATCATATCTTTAAACTACAAAACAGGCATTAAAAGTATTAGCCTCCATGTTGCATGCCTGAGCGCTTTCAATTTATTGAAAATTCAATATACATTAGTATGTGGGACTGGGGGCTTTAGAAAGCCAGCTATTTTTATTGCCTCCCTGCCCAGTGAACCAAGAGATGCGATTGCAGCTAATGGTAATTTGAACATATTTGCTCATAACCGAAATGAAATATGAAAACGGCTGACAAACACACACATCTGATGTATTCGCAATCACTCGGCGGCAAACCTAAGATAGGGGGGGGGGGGATTTTACCGGAGCATCATTGCAATCCCAGAGCTCTGACTTTGAGGCAGTCATCCTCAAACTACACTGAGTCATATTCAACACAACTAAAAGCTATACATATCATACAGTGAACTGTATATAAATATATATTGTGCATGTATTAATCCTGGGTTCTTTGCAAGCTCTGAATAAATGGAAAATTACAATTTTTGGTAGTGAAATAAAATTGTCAAGGTGGGATATGCTTCAAAATTCACACCTAGCTTCCTCTCCTCAGCTATTGCACAAAAATGCTATTATGCACAATATAATTATTAATAAGGATAAATACAAATATATTAAAGGAGGTAATTGGTCCTTACAGGGGTTGTAAACCCTTCTGTTTTTTCACCTTAATGCATCCTATGCATTAAGGCGAAAAAACATCTGACTATTACCAACCCCTTTTACTTACCTGAGCCCTGGAAAGTCCCGCGTCAAGAACACGCTGGATCTTTTCCCGGGTTCTAGGCCTTTCATTGGATAGAATGATAGCAGCGCAGCCATTGGCTCTTACTGCTGTCAATCAAATCCAATGACGTGGGTGCTGGGGGCGGGGCCAAGTCCTGCATTCGGCAGCTATGGACTCCGAATGCAGTACTCAGAAACGTGCCCGCAAGGTAACCCCCTTGGGAGAGTGCTTCTCAGAGGGGGTTATCTGATGCGGGGAGGAGCCAAAAGTGCCATCAGGAGACCCCAGAAAACGGCGTTTGGGGCAACACTGTGCAAAGCAAGCTGCACAGTGGAGGTGAGCATGACATGTTTGTTATTTAAAAAAAAAAAAAAAACTATAGTGTCACTTTAAGGCTCTATTAGCAAAATAGCTGCATGTGAAGTCTTCTTGGAACCATAGATATTTTCATTACACCCCCCCTAGGTACGAAATTTAAAGTAATATTTCACTTTTATTGTTTCACTTTTAGCATTATTAAATTCACTGCTCCCGAAAAAACGTCAGTTTTTAAAACTTTTTTTTGCATTGATACATGTCCCCTGGGACAGGACCCATGTCCCCAAACACTTTTTAGGACAATAACTTGCATATTAGCCTTTAAAATTAGCACTTTAGATTTTTAAATGTTCAAGTCCCATAGACTTTAACGGGGTTCTAAAGTTCACACGAACATTTGGTGTGTTCGCAAGTTCTGGTGCGAACCGAACAGGGGGGTGTTCGGCTCATCCCTAATCAGCAGGTATCAACTGGGAAAATCTGCGGAGTGTTGGCGAGGATGTAAGGCGTTAGGAACGATGGCTCATTTGAGGTGGGATTGCCCAAAAATCAAAAAGTATTGGAGAGGGATATTGCAGTTAATAAAATAAATCACTAAAAAAGAAATACCAGAGAACCCGTGGATAGTCTTGCTACATGGGGTGGAAGGATCAGTAAAACAATATAAAGACTCAGTAATACCACATATGTGGAATGCCGCGAAAAGACATCCTTAAAAAGTGGCAAGAAGTGGAAGACCCATGAATTCGAGAGTGGTTAATTACAGTAGAGGAAACATACAATATGGATGGTATGAGGCAGAGTTTAGAAGAAAAAAGAGTTGAGTCAACAGATAGATGGGAGAGATGGAAAGTGTTTAAAAAGACAGGTAGATATGCAGAGGTGTTTAGTCCATAGACAGAGGGAACCCTTCCACAATGACAGTAAATATTATATAAATGTATAAAGTGTAAGAGGTAGAAGAGGGGTGGGTGGGGGGAGTGTTTGGGGGGAGAGGGGTGGGACAAGGGGAGGTGGATGGGAGAGATGGGGTACCTCTGGATGGACAACCCAGAAGTAAATATGATATAAAGGATGTAAGAGGGTGTATGGAATTTATTTATGTGCAATTTAGATTTTGTATCCATGTATTTTTGATAAAAAAAAAGTAAAAAAAAAGAAAAAGATCAGATGATCATATGACCATTGTGATTGGCTGTCACAGAGGTCATGTGATCAGGAGCTGATTCCGCTGGCTACTGATCATTTGTGGGGACCATAAGTTGTCTTTCACAGCTTGCTCTCTACCCGATGACTGGGAACAGAAGATCTCTGACATTTCACTAGGCAGAACAGGGAGTTGCCTTGTTTACATAGGCAGTTCCCAATTCTGCCTCTGTACACCTCGAATGTGGGTCGCCAGCAGACATCGAGTCTGAAGGATCTGTGGGCACACTCCTGCGGTGCATGCACCTGCTAGCCTCCCTGCACAGACCAACATACACCTACGACGGTTTGCGCAGAAGAGCCGACCAGCCGCCATCATTATAATGCGGCAGGTCGGCTCTCCTGTGCAAACCGTCGTAGTTGTAAAAGGTTAAAGCGGGAGTAAACTCCCAATGCGTAATTTGTACATATAGGTAAGCCTATAGTAAGGCTTACCTATTCGTACTGTAAATATCTCCTAAACATGTACTGTTTCAGAGATATTTACTGACACATGCGCTCTTCAGGATCCAGTGCTGTAAACGACAGCTCCCGCCTGCATGTGTGGAGTGACGTCATTGCGACTCTGGCCACTCACACAGCCGGAGTCTGCAAACCTAGAAGGAAAACCATGTGGAGATGGAAGCCTTGTCAGCGGTGAGAGCTTTCCGCTGGAAGGCTTCGTTCTAAGGTAATAATAAAATAATGTGCTAGTATGCAATGCATACTAGCATATTATGGCTTTACCTTGCAGTTTCCATTTAAAAAAAAAAACAGTGGTTTACCACACTGTTGTGTGGGTAGCAAGAGGTTAGACCATTGCATATTTAAACTGAGAGTTCTGTACAAAAGCATATTTTTGTTTGCAGAAGAAATATTACAAATAAATATGAAATATCTTGTTGGATAGAGTAGTTTGGATTTTTCACTACTTTCTCTATCAGTTACAATGGTCACAGGACAACAGGACAGGGATACTAATCCTTCTCTTCTCTTTGTATTCTCACAAATCCACTTATCACGTGTATACACTGTAAGTGGAGATTAGTTGGTATAAAGAACATCTTAGTATACATATGCTTATAAAATACTAAATTATAACAACACGTGATATTTGCCCAGTTGTTGGTACACATTTTCATTCCAGCAAATATCCTGATATAATCCTTATGTAAAGTACTGTACAGTACTTTTTCCTTAAAAAAAATGTATTTAAGTAGACAATATAGTGGCCAATAAACAGTAAAAACAGCTAAAAATCTCTGGTAGTACAAGGCCTAATGCACACAGGACATAAAAAAAAAAAAACTGCAAAGCCAGTACCAACGCCAGGAAAACGTGGCTGTAAAGATGCGCTTTTAGAAGCACTTTGCATTGGCGTTAATGCAAGTTTAGCCGCATTAGCGTTTAGCCACGTTAGCGCTTAGCAGCGTTTCTCTGCCTTCTTCTATTTTCCACTCCCAAAGCCACTTATAGGGCCAGATTCACAAAAGAGATACGACGGCGTATCTCCTGATACGCCGTCATATCTCTGAGAGTATCTATGCGGCTGATTCATAGAATCAGTTACGCATAGATAGCCCTAAGATCCGACAGGTGTAATTGACTTACACCGTCGGATCTTAGGATGCAATACTTCGGCCGCCGCTGGGTGGAGTTTGCGTCATTTTCCAGCGTTGGGTATGCAAATTAGGTGTTTACGGCGATTCACGAAGGTACGCGTGTTCGTCGCAGTCTCTTACGTCGGTTTTTCGCGTCGTAAAGTTAAGAGTGCTATTTACATGGTGTAAAATTTCTCCTCCATGTTAAAGCATGGCCGTCGTTCCCGCATCAAATTTTTTTTTGCTTAAGATGTCCGGGAATACGAAATTACGGTACGCACGTCGCCGTTCAAAAAACACGTCGGAGCGCCGTAATTTCGCGCAAAGCACGGCGGGAAAATTGCGAACGGAGCACGCGCCGAACGTTCGGCGCGGGAGCGTGCCTAATTTAAATGGTACACGCCCCATTTGAATTAGGCGGGCTTGCGCCGGACGGCCTTACGTTACACCGCCGTAAGTTTACACGCAAGTGCTTGGTGAATCAGGCACTTGCGCTGAAAACTTGCGGCGGTGTAACGTAAAGGACATACGTTGCGCCGCCGCAAAGATATGTGAATCTGGCCCATAGTTCCTAAAAGCCTATAGAGGTTGATTTACTAAAACTGGGAAGTGCAAAATCTGGTGCAGTTCTGCATAGAAACCGCAATCAGCTTCCAGGTTTTGTTGCCAAAGCTTAATTGAACAAACTAAAGTTAGGAACTGATTGGCTACCATGCGCAGCTGCGACAGATTTTGAGTGCCCTAGTTTTACTAAATATCCCCCTATGTGTGCATGGACACATAGAATAACATGAAGAGGTATTTTTAAGCTTTAAAAAAAAAAAAAAAACGCCTGACGCTCCTAAAAGCGTCAGGAAAAGCACCCTGTGTGCATGAGGCTTAAATGTTATCTTAAAAAGGTATACAGTGTTACAGTTTTAATGGTTTTGGTCCATTGTATCTTAAATTTTGAAGTTTATACATTTTTAAACATATGATTCAGGTTTTAAATTAGCCCTCGTTCACACCAATGAAATTTGTCATGCGATATGACAGTTCAAAATCACATGACAAGTCACACATTGTTTGAGGCAATGGAACAGCTCAAATTGTTGTGACTCAAGTCGCAACAACTTTGAAAAATGTTCCTGAACTACCTTTCTGTAATTTCATTATGACTTGCATTGGCTTCTGTTAAATGAATCGCAAACCACAATGAAATTGCATTATACTTTAGCGCAATTTAAAAGCTGCACTGTTGTGAACCAAGGCTTAACCACTTCCTTCCCGCCATATCACAAAATGAAAGGTGCAAAGCGGTTAAGTTATCCTGACTGGATGTCATATGATGTCCAGCAGGATAAGCCTCTAGCGCGTGGCTGTGTGTGTGTGGGGGGGGGGGGCGCATCGCTCAGTGGTGTGGTGTGTCAGTCTGACACACCGCATCTCTGATCTTGATAAGCGTTTGACGTAGGCTCTTTATCGTGTGATCAGCTGTGTCCAATCACAGATAATCACAGTGTAAACAGGAAGAGACATTTATTGGCTTTTCCTCCACTCGCACTGACAGATGCGAGTAGAGGAGAGACGATGGGCTGCTCTACGGACAGGGGGGAGGGGGCAGATGCAGACCCATTGAGGATGCTCACTGGAGACCACCAGGGATATCCACTGGAGACCACCAGGTGAGCCCACCAGGGATGCCAACCAGTGTCTATTAGGATGGCACTCTGTGCCCATCAGTTATTGCTTGTCAGTGCCTCCTGATCAGTGCTGCCTATCAGTGCCATATATAAGTGCCACCTATCAGTGCCCACCAGTGCCACCTATCAGTGCCACCTATAAGTGCCCATCAGTGCAACCTATCAGTGCCATATATGAGTGTCCATCAGTGCCCATCAGTGCTGCATATCAGTGTCACCTATCAGTGCCTATTAGTGCTGTATATCAGTGCCACCTATCAGTGCCCATCAGTACTGCTTATCAGTGCTGCCTATCAGTACCCATCAGTACTGCATATAAGTTCCTCATCATCAGTGCCCATCAGTGCCACCTCATCAGCGCCAATCTGTACTGCCTCATCAGTGAAGGAGAAAAACATACTTATTTATAAAGTTTTGTAACAGAAACAAAGAAAAACATTTTCTTTTCAAAATTTTGAGTCTTTGTTTATTTGGAGCGCAAAAAATAAAAAACTCTAGTGGTGATCCAATTCCACCTAAAGAAAGCTCTATTTGTAAATAAAAAAAAAATTGTTTGGGTACAGTGTTACATAGTAGGGGAGGTTGGAAAAAGACACAAATCCATCAAGTCCAACCTATGTGTGTGATTATATGTCAGTATTACATTGTATATCCCTGTATGTTGTGGTCGTTCAGGTGCTTATCTAATCATTTCTAGACATGTGCATTCGTTTTCGTCCAAACGCATTTTCGTCCAAATTTAAGGTATTTTCGTTAATTTAACAAGCGAAAAAGAACGCACATAATTCGAAAACCGAAAGATACAACATAAATAAATGCTTTATTGTTATTTTCGTTGGTTGAATGTGCCTAACCTTAAGGCCCCGTACACACGATAGAATCCATCCGCAGATAAATCCCAGCAAATGGGTTTCTGCGGATAGATCCTATGGTGTGTACACGCCAGCGGATCTGTTTCCGCGGAGAAATCTCCTCTGGGATGGATTCCAGCAGATCGGATATTTGCTGTGATGCACAACATATCCATCTGCTGGAATCCATTCCAACGGATTGATCCGCTCGTCTGTACAGACTTACCGGATCCATTCGTCCAAAGGGATTCCCCGCACGCGTCGTAATGATTTGACGCATGCGTGGAATTCCTTATATGACAGCGTCGCGCCCGTCGCCGCGTCATAATAGCGGCGACGGCGCGACACGTCATCGGCAGAGGATTTCCGCGCGGATTTCAATGCGATGGTGTGTACACTCCATCGCATCGAAATCTGCGGAAATCTTTGAGAGGATTTATCCGTGGAAACGGTCCGCTGGACCGTATCCGCGGATAAATTCTCTCGTGTGTATGGGGCCTCACTCTATTAGTCCAAGATTATTCTACATAGAGAGAAAAGATTTGACATTATAGAGAGAAAAGATTCGACATTATAGAGAGGAAAGATTTGACATTATAGAGAGAAAAGAACGCTGCTGGAATTGAGTGGGGGAAGTAAAATAAAAATAATGATAATGATGAATGTTATTGGCTGATTGTAACCAAAGAGGAGGAGCAGTAAAATAGCTAGAACTAACTTGACAATTCAACATGAACGGCGAAGATTCGACAAAGCATCGAAAAACGTTGAATCTGTCATGGAATACTTATGGTGTCTGTTGATAGTTCTAAGAAGCTTCGACGGAGCAGCTAAACTGTACGACGCTGCAATCATACATTTCCGGTCAAATGCTTGGCCCATAGGCTATAGAAAAATTCTATTGTTGATTGACTAGTAATAATAATTAATAAATATAATTATTACTAGTGTCATACAACATTAGAATTCTACTATAGCTTGTAGGCAGAACATTCGACCGGAAAAGTATGATTGAAGCGCCGTACAGTTTCGCTGCTCCGTCAAATCTTCTTTGAACATTCGACAGACAGTCAGGTACCATAAGCCTTCAATGACAGATTTAACCCTAATTTGTTCGGATTTTCTGACAAATTCAATTTCCAACGAAAAACAAAATAAATAAAAATGAACTTCGGGAGTAACTAAATTAATTAATTTTTCAGACGAAAGCGAAAATCCAAAACAAAATATTTCAGAAGGGGGCAGAATATACCAACTGAAAAGGCAGCAGTTGAAGTCCTAGCAATTTAGCTAAGCTAGCATTCAACCACTGGGCATGTAGATGGCTGGGAGAGAACTTCTTTTGACGCTGCAGCTGCTGGGGCAGGGAAATTTGCCTGGTACAATCTGCCATCGGTGTACCGATAGTAGATTGCCCGCAAGTACTTGGCTGTGACACACCTAATTCTACACCTTCAGTCCTATCAGTGCAGGCTTCAGAGAGGACTGAGGGTATAGTGGGGTTGGAGATCCCAGCTGATGAGGAGCAAGGGGAGGTCCGCTTTGTTCTTTGGTGTGGGTCTTTGAGGTACGCTTGCCAACGAACTGCATGGCAGGTCGACATATGTCTGGTCAAGCATGTGGTGTCCAAGTGGGTGATGTTTTGGCCACGCGAGATACGCTTGAGACATATGTTGCAAATAGCAGCGGTGCGATCTGATGCACTCGTCTCAAAAAAGGCCCACACCAAAGAACTTTTGGAATAACGCTGAGAGACAGCAGCACCCTGCACATGCGTAGCTCTGCGTTGTGATGCAGTCGGTGTGCTGCCCTTAAGCCTCGTTGGAGATGTGCCTGTGCCTCCTCCTCCTCCTCTCTCCTATCAGGCACCCACGTAGAGTCAGTGACCTCATCATCCCCTCCCTCCTCATCATTGTAGAAAACCTGACAGTATGCTGCAGCTGGGGGAACATGACTGCCAGATTGCTGTCCTTCTTGGGCACCCCCTCTCTCTGGGCTCACGTTACTGCCTTCCTCTAGCTGTGTACCATCATCGGAGCCTTCAAAATGCTGCGCATCCTCATGCAGCATGTACCCAACACTGTGGTCAAACAGTTCAGGGGACTCCTCAGGAGGACATGGTGGGGCTAGGGAAGGAGTGACAGATGCCATTGAGCAGAGGGAAGAGGCTGCATTGGCAGCTGCTTTGCCAGACAAAGTAGCCTGAGCCTGGGTGAGGAGGATGAGGACGGCTTGGTCATCCACTCTACCAAGACTTTGGCATGTTGCGGCTCAACACGGCCAGCTGCCGAAAAAAAGGATGAGTGTGTCCCACGGCCACGTGCTGATGAGGATGCACCATGTCCACGACCAGCACTGTTGCCTCTAGATGCAGAGCCTGCTTGCCCTCTTTTATCGGCTTGTGACTCTCTGGCTCTCCTTGTTGTCCTTCCAGACATACTAATGGCCTGCACACTGCAGAGGACCACATAGCTTTAGGTGCACACTGCAGAGGACACAGGCAGTACACACACCACATAGCTTTAGGTGCAAACTGCAGAGGACACAGGCAGTACACACCACATTGCTTTACGTGCACACTGCAGAGGACACAGGCAGTACACACCACATAGATTTAGGTGCAAACTGCAGAGGACACGGGCAGTACACACCACGTAGCTTTAGGTGCAGACTGCAGAGGACACTGTGGTCAAACAGTTCAGGGGACTCCTCAGGAGGACATGGTGGGGCAAGGGAAGGAGTGACTGATGCCATTGAGCAGAGGGAAGTGGCCGCCTTGGCAGCTGCTTTGCCAGACAAAGTAGCCTGAGCCTGGGTGAGAGAGGATGAGGAGGATGAGGACGGCTTGGTCATCCACTTTACCAAGTCTTCGGCATGTTGCGGCTCAACACGGCTAGCTGCCGAAAAAAAGGACGAGCGTGTCCCACGGCCACATGCTGATGAGGATGCACCGTGTCCACGAACGGCACTGTTGCCTCTAGACGCAGAGCCTGCTTGCCCTCTTTTATCGGCTCGTGACTCTATGCCTCTCCTTGTTGTCCTTCCAGACATACTAATGGCCTGCACACTGCAGAGGACCATGTAGCTTTAGGTGCACACTGCAGAGGATACAGGCAGTACACACACCACATAGCTTTAGGTGCAAACTGCAGAGGACACAGGCAGTACACACCACGTAGCTTTAGGTGCAAACTGCAGAGGACACGGGCAATACACACCACATAGCTTTAGGTGAACACAGCAGAGGACACAGGCAGTACACACCATGTAGCTTTAGGTGCAAACTGCAGAGGACACAGGCAGTACACACCATGTAGCTTTAGGTGCGCACTGCAGAGGACACGGGCAGTGCACACAACGTAGCTTTAGGTGCACACTGCAGAGGACACGGGCAGTACACAAAACTTTAGGTGCACACTGCATAGGACACGGGCAGTACACACCACATAGCTTTAGGTGCAAACTGCAGAGGACACGGGCAGTACACACCACGTTGCTTTAGGTGCAAACTGCAGAGGACACGGGCAGTACACACCACGTAGCTTTAGGTGCAAACTGCAGAGGACACGGGCAGTACACACCACATAGCTTTAGGTGCAAACTGCAGAGGACAGGGGCAGTACACACCACGTAGCTGTAGGTGCACACTTCAGCGGACACAGGCAGTACACACCACGTAGCTTTAGGTGCAAACTGCAGAGGACACAGGCAGTACACACCACATAGCTTTAGGTGCAAACTGCAGAGGACACGGGCAGCACACACCACGTAGATTTAGGTGCAAACTGCAGAGGACACAGGCAGTATACACCATGTAGCTTTAGGTGCAAACTGCAGAGGACAGGGGCAGTACACACCACGTAGCTTTAGGTGCACACTGCAGAGGACACAGGCAGTATACACACCACGTAGCTTTAGGTGCAAACTGCAGAGGACACGGGCAGTACACACCACGTAGCTTTAGGTGCACACTGCAGAGGACACAGGCAGTACACACACCACGTTGCTTTAGGTGCAAACTGCAGAGGACACAGGCAGTACACACCATGTAGCTTTAGGTGCACACTGCAGAGGACACAGGCAGTACACCACGTGAGAATACTGCAGCTAGCACAATCACCTGCCTGCCAGTAAATTAGAAAGAGCGGATCTATCTATACTATACAGTGTATAAATATTTATACAACTCCTGGGATGCATATATATCCTCTACACACTGTAACTTTAACTGACTAGCCTGCCTGCTCTATCTACCTACAAAAAATGACACTCTCTCTCTCTGTCTTCTCTCTCTTAACCTCCGCAACACACTACACAAGGCCGACCTGCAGGCAGCCTTTTATAGTGTGGGGCGCGTACTAAACCCCCTGAGCCATAATTGGCCAAAGCCACCCTGGCTTTGGCCAATTATGGCTCTCCCTTTTTTGCAAGCTGTGATTGGCCAAGCATGCGGGTCATAGTGCATGCTTGGCCAATCATCAGCCAGAAATGCACTGCGATGCCGCAGTGAATTATGGGCCGTGACACGCCACTCTAATTTGGCGTGAACGGCCCATAACGTTCGTTATTCGACGTACGATCGAACATACGATGAACATGGGTTTGACTCGAACACGAAGCTCATCCCTAATACAGAGATTGCACTGCTTACCCCATCCTTCATGATGGCGCAATTGTCATTCAAAATGCTACAGCGTGGAAAGCTGAAAATTAGACAGGGCAGGAAGGGGGTGAAAGTTCATGATATTGAAGTGGTTAACCTCCCTGGCGGTATTTTTATGTCAGATTTTTCATGCTGAAAGCGGTACAATGTTTTGCATGGACATTTGGCATTTTCTATTGTAGGCCTGTAATTCTTAGAAATAACTCACTTAAATCTGTCCAAACAAGAGTCTAGTAGACAACCCTGGTATGATAAAGTATGAAACATAAAATCATAAATTATAATATAATAAATAACTATAAATAATTATAACAGCTAAGAACATAATAATAATAAAATGTATTTTATAATGTATTTAAATCAAAAACACAGAAATATGCTGAGTAGCAGAATTGTCGCTGTCATTTCTTTCAGTGTTTGATGACAAATTTCCCCACAAATTACTATTGCTCAATTCTGCAAGTGATTCTGATTTACTATCGCTGTTTTCTAGCTTTTTGGTTGCTATGGACAATATCCAGTTTCCAGGCATAAAGAACAGTGGGCCAGATCCACAAAAGGGATACGCCCGCCGCATCTCTTTTTTTTCCCGACGCAACTTTTTTTACTCGGCGCGATTCACAAAACTCGGCGTAACGTAATTTCGCGCAATGCACTTCGGGAAAATCGCTTCGGGAGCATGCGCAGTACGTCCGGCGCGGGAGCGCGCCTAATTTAAATGGGACTCGCCCCATTAGATTGGGCCTGCCTTGCGCCGGACGAATTTAAGTTACACCGCTGAAAATTTCTAGGTAAGTGCTTTGTGGATCGGGCACTTAGGTAGAGATTTTGCGGCGGTGTAACTTAAATAGGAAGATTTAAGTTAAGCTCGCTCGTTGTGGATCTGGCCCAGTATATATATAATATAAAACTGCATTCAGGGCACTGGACAAACCACTAGGGACAAAAGGGAGGTGAAATTATTTGATACCGTAATGTAAGATTACAGTGTGCTGTATGTGTTATGTGTTTTTCACTTTTTGAATTTGGTGCCGAGCGTTGTCCCCATTCGTCGTGATGCTCGCAGAGAATGGAGCTCAGCACTGTGCTACTAGGGATGAGCCGAACAACCCACCAGAACCTGCAAACAGACCAAAAGTTTGTGTGAAATCTAAAGTGCTGATTTTAAA
Organism: Rana temporaria; assembly: GCF_905171775.1. Taxonomy (NCBI): domain Eukaryota; kingdom Metazoa; phylum Chordata; class Amphibia; order Anura; family Ranidae; genus Rana; species Rana temporaria. Next base: position 295,189,502 of record NC_053490.1, read on the forward strand.
GGCTAATATGCAAGTTATTGTCCTAAAAAGTGTTTGGGGACCTGGGTCCTGCCCCAGGGGACATGTATCAATGCAAAAATAAGTTTTAAAAACAGACATTTTTTCGGGAGCAGTGATTTTAATAATGCTTAAGGTGAAACAATAAAAGTGAAATATTCCTTTAAATTTCATACCTGGGGGGGCAGTGTATAGTATGCCTGTGAAGTAGTACGTGTTTCCCGTGCTTAGAACTGTCCCTGCACAAAGTGTCATTTCTGAAGGAAAAAAAGTAATTTAAAATCACTTGCAGCTATAATGAATTGTTGGCTCCCGGCAATACAGAGAAAAGTTGTTCATAAAATAAAAAAAAAGTGTGGGGGTCCCCCCAAATTCAATTACCAGGCCCTTCAGGTCTGATATGGATTTTAAGGGGAACTCCACCCCAAATTAAAAAAAAATGGCGTGGAGTTCTCCCCAAAAATCCACACCAGACCCTTTACCCAAGCATGCAACCTGGCAGGCCACAGGAAAAGAGAGAGCGCCCCCCCTCCTGAACCATACCAGGCCACATGCCCTCAACATTGGGAGGATGCTTTGGGGGTCTGCGTAACATCAGAGGGGGCGGGGATACCCGCACGTCACTGGGAAATCCTGGGGTCTTCCAGATTCCGAAAAGCCCCCCGTCCACAGACCCCCACAACCACCGGGCAAGGGTTGTGGGGATGAGGCCCTTGTCCCCATCAACATGGGGACATGGTGGTTTGAGGGATCACAGACCCCCAAAGCATCCTCCCAATGTTGAGGGCATGTGGCCTGGTACGGTTCAGGAGTGGGGGTGCTCTCTTGTCCCCCCTCTTGTCCTGCGGCCTGCCAGGTTGCATGCTCAGATAAAGGGTCTGGTGTGGATTTTTGGGGGGACTTCACACAATTTTTTATAAAAAATTTGGGATGGAGTTCCCCTTAAAATCCATACCAGACCTGAAGGGTCTGGTATGGATATTTGGGGGGAACCCCATGTAATTTTTTTTAAATTTGATGTGGGATTCCCCTTAATATCCATACCAGACCTAAAGGGCCTGGTAATTGAATTTGGGGGGACCCCCACACTTTTTTATTTATTTTTAATAAAGGACTTTCCCAACGGTGTCTGTGTTTTTTTTTTACAATTCTTTACACTTTCTTTGTGAAATGGTAGAGGTACAATGTACCCCATTACCAATTCACATAGGGGGGCAGGATCTGGGGGTCCCCTTTGTTAAATGGGTTTTCCAGATTCCGATAATCCCCCGTCTGCAGACCCCCACAACCACCGGGCAAGGGTTGTGGGGATGAGGCCCTTGTCCCCATCAACATGGAGACATGGTGCTTTGAGGGGTCACAGACCCCCAAAGCATCCTCCCAATGTTGAGGGCATGTGACCTGGTACGGTTCAGGAGGGGGGGCGCTCTCTCATCCCCCTCTTTTCCTGCGGCCTGCCAGGTTGCGTGCTCGGATAAAGGGTCTGGTGTGGATTTTTGGGGGGAACTCCACGCCATTTTTTATCTATTTGGGGTGGAGTTCCCCTTAAAATCCATACCAGTCCTGAAGGGTCTGGAATGGATATTTGGGGGGAACCCCACGTCATTATTTTTTTCATTTGACGTGGGCCTGGTAATTGAATTTGGGGGGAACCCCACGCTTTTTTTTATGAATGTCTTTTCTCTGTATTGCCAGGAGCCGACAATTCATTATAGCCGTGATCGATTTTAAATTACTTTTTTTCCTTCAGAAATGACAGTATGCCTGTGTTATTTGACAGGCATACCATACACCCCCCTAGGTACGAAATTTAAAGGAATATTTCACTTTTATTGTTTTACCTTAAGCATTATAAAAATCACCCCAAATTGTTCGCTGTTCGCCGAACAGGCAATGTTCGAATCGAACATGAGTTCAACTCAAACGCGAATCTCATCCCTATGTGCTACATCGAGCTGTGACATGGCTCGCACAAACAGCGGGGAGATATTGCAGGATCCAGGGGGACAAGGTAAGTAACCTGCACGTGAATCCTGTGATGCGATCCCGAGTGTGGCTCAGGGTTACCACTTTTGGTACTGAAAACTCCCCCCCGAGTCACACTCGGGAATACCGCTAGGAAGGTTAAAGCAGGGGTTCACCCAAAACATTTTTTTTAACATTACATTCAGGCGAGTTGACATAATGACATTAGGCAGTTTTTTTTTAAATCCTTGCCGTACATACCGTTTTATCTACATTTTCACGGCCGCTTCCGGGTATGTAATCTGCGGGACTGGGCGTTCCTAATTGATTGACATGCTTACGACCGGCGCATACAGCGCGTCACGAGTTGCCGAAAGAAGCCAGACTGCGAGTCGGCTCTATACGCGCCTGCGCAGCGACGTTCGGCTTCTTTTGGCAACTCGTGACGCACTGTATGCGCCGGTCGGAAGCATTTCAATCAATTAGGAATGCCCAGTCCCGCAGATTACATACCCGGAAGACGGGGTGAAAATATAGATAATACAGTAAGTACGGCAAGGATTTAAAAAAAAACTGCCTAATGTCATTATGTCAACTCGCCTGAATGTAATGTAAAAAAATTTTTGGGGGTGAACCCCCGCTTTAAAGTATATCTGCAAATGTATTTGTTTATAAAGAAGAAGGAAATGGGTAAAACCCCTGTCAGGCTTTTGTTTTCCAACTAATATACAGTATATACAACTTGTTTGAAATGTAAATAGAAGATTTAAACAGACTACTGTCTCTTATGACTTTGTAAACATTTTTCACCTAGTCGCTGATGACCTATTGGAAAGTTAGCTATAGTTTTATCCGTTAGCTTTATCTTTTGATACCCCAGTGCTGTTTTTTTTTCCTATAGAGACAAGTCATTCCTAATTACCCTCCTGACCTGGTGTATAAACAAACTAAAAATCATTAATGTATTGGAATGGTTGTTTGCTTGTAAGTTAATTCAGTGACTTTATAATGAAGCAGTTGTGCTTATCATTGACTTTGAAAAATTGTTTTGAAGAATGTGTTACTAGAGCTTTTATATTCTTGTCCCAGCAAATAAATAAATAAATAAATAAACAAAAAAATAATACTAAAACAAACACTCGTTATTATTTCAGTTAATAAAAAAAAAATAAAGAATAAAAGAACGGAAGTTAAATTTACATTCATGGAGCTTGTGTCTCACTTCCATAGTTTACTTTCTGTGGCTATTACATTAAATAATAAGTCAAAATGAGATGTAAAAAAAAACCTACTAAGCTTTTTTTCAATGAAAATAAGAATGGAATATGGAGTTTTCAGTAATATGACCCAAGACCACTAGATTTATATTATTCAATAGGGTTCAATTTATATTGCTGCATTTGTGGGGTCAGAAATAAATTCTGTGTGACCCTTTTAGGCAAAGTTTGCCACACTTGCCATGGAATTATAATTTTTTTCCCTCTCCTATGGAAAACGATTAGAGACTGAATTTGTGATGTGTGTCTTTTTCAGCCTCATTATTCCTGTAAATATGTAAAGTTTCTTCTGAGAAACACATTTTAGGGAAAAGTGAAAATAGAAAAATTCAGCGCTGGGAAATAACAATTAATAAAATATAATGCAAGCCAGCACTGTGAATGTATTCATAAAACAATTCCCAAAGTATATAAAGAAAAAAGTGCAGCGCAAAAATACAATCTAATAAACATATAAAAATAAATATAAATATAAATAAAGTGTCCAAGTGCAAAATAAAGTGTCCTTTAAATAAATAAATAAATCCGGCAGGGGTGAGAGTGAAGAGGAGACACCAAAGGTAAATCCACCACCAAGGTAAGGATGGACTCTCACCTCATTGCTTCGACCCATAAAGAGTCACAAAGCATATCGGCATATCAGCATCCAAAACTCAGTCAAAGACCAGCTTCCAGTCTCCAGCATGACACCATAACAGATAGATATCCACAGGTCACCATAAAAGAAAAACACACAAGAATCTAAGTGCTCTCTGTATGTACCGAGGATATTTAATGAGGAAAAAGTGGTACACTTACATTTAAAATCACTCTAAGCCGAGTGCGAGCAAAGCAGCATGTACAGCAAACAGTCCAAACACAGCGGCGATGATCGAAGGTGACGTCCGTGCGTAACTCCTCCCCCTTCGTACGCGTTACGTCCCGTGGGCGGGACTTCCTCAGCGTCGGGTGAGAGAGAACGCCGGACGTCCCCAATGGTAAAGAATTTATAGTGAAAGCATAAATGGACGGCCAATCAGATAAGCTCACGGATGTGACCAATGAGAGTACTCAATGGCCAATAACATCCGGGGCAAAGGTCGCCTATAATGAAGTGCTGAAAGTAACCGGCCTATCGAATTGATAGTAGATGTGGCCAATCGGTAACTAAATGACCAACAACTTCCGGTTCAAAAGCCATAATGCTGTTTAAATTACGATTCGGCACCCAATCGAAAAAGTCTCAGGATGTGGCCAGTAAAGGGAAATAAACTGGAATTACACATCCAAGACTGGGCAACAAATCAATAATAGACAATAAAATAGGGAGGCATAAAAAATATATAAAAAATATATAAAAAATCGGAACAAGAACTGAATGGAAAGGAAAAAAGAAAAACCAAACAGTAAGGTCCAATAAGCCTCATGAATAGTTAATTAACTGGATATAAAAATTTGATTATATACAATCCCCGCACAATAGAAAAAACTATTTTTATTTTTATTTTTTTATATTATATGTTAAAAATTCATATAAAATACATAAAATATATATATATATAAAAAATTATATATACAAAAATTTATATATAAAAACGGACGTCATCCTCGATCATCATCACTTAACAGTGACTGATAACAAATTGAAACAGAGATAAATAAATACAGACAACAATATAATAAAAATTAAAAATTACTATAAAAACGAAATTTTAATCAATTAATTACCGGTTAGAAATGAAACAATTTAAATCAAACTCAACGTTAAGGCCCCCAGGCGAGGCAACCTTGAGCTCAAAGATCCAATACGATTCTCGTCTGCTTAACTGGCGGATAAAGTGCCCCCCCCTCCAATGTCGGGACACTCTCTCAATACCCCAGAATTTCAGACATTTAGGATCACGGTTATGATAACGTCTAAAATGTTTTGACACGCTATGTGTTTTCACACCTCGTTTGATGCAACTGATATGTTCGCCAACGCGAACATGTAGGGCACGTGAGGTACGACCTACGTATTGGAGCCCACAATCACATTGTAGCATGTATATAACTCCTTCAGTATCACAGGTAACAAGCTCTTTGATAGTATACTCATTACTAGTGACGGTAGAACTGAAGGTTTTACGTTTCTTAATATTGTTTCTCACATGTTTACACGTGGCACATCTGCCACATGCATAAAAACCAGAAAGAAAATTGAATAATCTCGGTCTAGGCACAATAGGCGGGTCGATGACCCCCGGTGCAATCAAATCACGCAAGGCTGGGGCTTTCTTGTAAACGAATTGCGGTCGATCAGGTAGTGTCGGTCCCAAAACCGCATCTCCTTTTAACACTGACCAATGTTTTATAACAATCCGTTCAAATTTCTTGTATTGTATATTGTAATCTAAAACAATTTTATGATTAACAGTTTGATCAATGCCTGATGAGACTGGTGATTTGTCTGAAACAATAGCCACCCTATTCATTAGGCGCACCCTTTCAATTTCTGAATCTATATCTGAGGAAGAGTAGCCTTTCTGAATGAATCTTTTGGCAAGTACCTGAGATTGTGTGACATAATCTGTTTCTGATGTACAATTCCTACGTAACCGGACAAACTGTCCCCTGGGTATATTACATAGCCACAGCCGATGGTGGCAACTGGTCAGGGGTATATACCCATTACGGTCCGTAGCTTTGAAGTAATTCCTAGTTCTCAACTTGGAATCATTTTTAAAAATCTCCAAATCCAGAAAAGTAATTTTATCACATGAAATATTCCAGGTCAAAATGATATTTTTGGTGTTGGCATTAAGCAAACTCATAAATTGCTGTAAACTAGCCATATCACCCTCCCAAATCATAATCAAATCATCTATGTACCGTTTGTAACATAGAAGCTGAGGGGGGCGATTATTGAACACCGTCTCTTCCTCCCAGTGGGCCATAAAGAGGTTGGCCACACTGGGAGCAAAACGAGCTGTGTTTGGACTGTTTGCTGTACATGCTGCTTTGCTCGCACTCGGCTTAGAGTGATTTTAAATGTAAGTGTACCACTTTTTCCTCATTAAATATCCTCGGTACATACAGAGAGCACTTAGATTCTTGTGTGTTTTTCTTTTATGGTGACCTGTGGATATCTATCTGTTATGGTGTCATGCTGGAGACTGGAAGCTGGTCTTTGACTGAGTTTTGGATGCTGATATGCCGATATGCTTTGTGACTCTTTATGGGTCGAAGCAATGAGGTGAGAGTCCATCCTTACCTTGGTGGTGGATTTACCTTTGGTGTCTCCTCTTCACTCTCACCCCTGCCGGATTTATTTATTTATTTAAAGGACACTTTATTTTGCACTTGGACACTTTATTTATATTTATATTTATTTTTATATGTTTATTAGATTGTATTTTTGCGCTGCACTTTTCTCTTTATAAACACATTTTAGGGCCTACAAAACATATTACACTGTTCGGTTTCATAGGACAATTTGGAGCAAATCAAAATAATAATGCCTTAAGCAGACAAACTTAGTTAGCCATTTGTTTTAAACAATGTATATTGGTTATAAATATATTTTCCTTTATTATGATCTGGTCTTAAAAGGCAAATGTGTCTTTATTGTAATCAAGTAAATATGAAACATTGCATGTGAACCTATTGTACTCCATCTATCCAACAGGTGGAGCTTAAAGCTTTTTTTTTGTTTCAAATATTTTATTAAGATTTTATAACAGATACAGGAATAATGGCAGTACGTTCGACTGTAACGTATACAGAAGGCGATGATACAGGCAGCTATAAACACAATAACACAATAACATCTCGTCCCTCGGAGAAAGAGCAAAGGGCATTGGTCTAAGTCCAGACCGTGGGGTTCCCTATCTCAACCAGTGAGGGCTGTTGAACGGAAAGAGGGGTAGAGGTTGAGGGTGGCCCAGACCAGCCTCCAGTGTCACCGCACCGCCGCGAACTAAGGGGGTACGACCCCTCAACTACCCACCCCATAAGGGAGCATACTGTGGGCAGGAGGGGACAACAAAATGCAAAGCGGTAGGGGTCCAGATGGGGCTGGACGGTGTCTGGAAGTGAATGCAGCCCCGCTAGCCTGTAGAGGGTCTGTGGTGTAGCTAGGTGGGGCAAGGGACGGGGTAGTGGTCGTATGACCAGATCGAGCCTGATTTTCCGGGGAATCAAGGTGTAGGGGAAGCGTCCTTCAGTTTGAACAAGTATCATGGGATAAAACCAGCCTTTTAATCTATTTGGGGAGGGGGTTGTCCTGCCGGAAAAGAGGGGGGGGGGGAATGAGGTAAGGTGGGGGGGGGAGTGATGGCTGTAATTGTGTGGATCAGGGACCTTCGCCCTCCGCCGTCGGCGATGCAGGAGCGGAGAGTGGGTTCTCGGGGGACAGGGTTTCCCTGTATTGCGTCCAGCAGGCCCATGTGTACCTAAATTTGTCGTGCATGTCTCTGGATTGGTGGATTATTTTTTCCATCTCCTCGATTTTGTTTACCCTGGAGTGCCATTCTGCGACAGTGGGGGGGGTCGCGACCCTCCAGTGGACAGGGACGCATTGCGTGGCTGCGTTTATAAGGTGCAGTGTCAGGGATTTACGATACGCTGAGTGTGGTAAGGACGTGTGGTGGAGTAGATACTGTGCTGGAGTGAAGTCGGGTGTGTATGAAGTGATGCGGGAGATGAGGGAATGTACCTCTGTCCAGAATGGCTGGACCGCCGGGCAGTCCCACCAGACATGGAGAAAGGTCCCTGTATCCGCGCCACACCTCCAACAAGTGGATGGAACAGCAGGGTATATTTTGTGTATTTTGTCCGGGGTCCTATACCAGCGGGAATAGAGTTTGAACCGGTTTTCTTGGGCAGACACGTTAATAGAGCCCTTGTGGGCATGTAGCCAGACCGATTCCCAGTCGTCGTCCGTCAGAGTGACGGAGAGATCTGCGTCCCATAACAGATGAATATCTGCATTAGGTTTAGCCTTCGCGATGAGTAGGGCATAGAGGGCCGCAATCATGTGCTTTTGTGGTTCTGTTTGACTACAGAGATGTTCGAAGGGTGTGCGATCCCTATGCCACGACGCTATCGACGGGGCGTTGTGAAAGAAGTGTCGGATTTGGAAGAATTTGAACCTCGGTATGTTGAGGCGTGGGAACTTGGAGATAATGTCTGAGTGTGACAGTAGGTCGCCACCCTCGAAGAACTGATGTGCTCGCACCGTCGTATCATCGTGGTTCCCAGAGTCCCCAAGGATGTTTATGCCCGCCGGGAAGTCAGGGTTGCGGTCCAGGGGCGTCATGGGTCCCGGGGAGGGCGTTGTGCCAAGAGATTTACATACCCCTTTGAAGACGGCTATGGTCGGGCCAATTAGTGGATGGGTCAAGCAGAGATTAGTGTGAGATCGGGGGTTTATCCACGAAAGGTGTGAGACCGGTACTCCAGAGAAAGCCCCTTCTACTTCCACCCAAGCTTTGCTTTGTGCATGGACGTGCCAATCTATGATTCTAGTAAGGTGACAGGCCTTGTGGTACAGGGACAAGTCCGGGAGGCCAATACCACCCCTCCGTTTCGGTAGGATAAGCCTATTCCAACCCAACCTGGCGGGGCGACTGGCCCAGAGGAAGGACCTACAGACCGCCTTAAGGGAGCTGAAAAAGGCAGGGGGGATCTTGATCGGTATTGCTTGCATCAGGTATAAAAGTCTAGGTAGCACATTCATCTTTAGCACTGCTGCCCTACCGAACCATGAGAAGTTACCCTGGTTCCAGCCTAGCAGATCCTCCTTGATTGTCTGGAGCGCAGGGAGAAAATTTGTGGCGTACAGGTCGGGGAGATGGGCGGGGAGTTTGATACCCAGGTAAGTGATGGCGTGAGGTTCCCATCTAAAAGGGAAATTCTGCTTGCAGAGGGCAACCGTGGATTGGGGCAGAGAGATGTTTAGGGCCGTTGATTTGGAAAAATTTATTTGGAGGTTGGAAAGTGTTTTGAATAGCTGGAAGTCCTGAAGAAGGTTAGGTAGGGTGACAAGCGGGTTCGTCAGGAACAATAAAACGTCGTCCGCGTATGCGGCAATTTTGTGGTGCTGGTGTTTAACTTGTACGCCCCTAACGTCTACGTTATCGCGCAGCCTGCGGAGGAGGGGTTCCAGAGTCAGGACGAAGAGTATGGGTGAGAGGGGGCAGCCCTGTCTGGTGCCATTGTGCACAGAGAAGGTGTCCGACAGGTGGCCATTGACTCTAATCCTGGCCATGGGGGTGGAATAGAGCGCTCCGATCATTTGCAGGAAACGGGCTGGAAGGCCCACCTTGAGTAGGGCTGCAAACATGTAGTCCCACGCCACCCTGTCGAACGCCTTCTCCGCATCCAGGGATAAGGAGCAGCCCTCCACTTTCTTCGATGTCATCCAGTGGTGGATGTTGATAGCTTTGGTGGTGTTGTCCCTGGCCTCTCTGCCAGGGACAAAGCCCACCTGATCTGTAGAGATAAGGTTTGGTAAGAAGGGGAGTATTCTATTGGCTAATATTTTGGCGTAAAGCTTAACGTCCACATTTAGTAGGGAGATAGAGCGGTAATTGGGTACTAGCGTCTCATCTCTATCGGGTTTCGGGATAAGGGTGATATGGGCTTCCAACATATCTCTCCCTGAGTGCGGGGGAAGGGGCAGAGTGTTGAAGGCCTGGACGAACCTTGGGATAAGGAGCGAGGAGAAGGATCTGTAATATCCGGAGGTGAGGCCGTCGGGGCCCGGGCTCTTACCCGGTTTCAGTTGTTTCAAGGCCAATAGGGCTTCTTCGGACGTTATTGGCGAATCAAGGGACGACAGGTCCTGTGTAGGGTCGGGGGGGGGAACCGTAGGTGGCGAGGAAATCATCAATAAGCTTTGGGCGTGTCGTGGGGGTCGTGGATGCGGGTGGCTCCTGCAGGTTATATAGAGTGGATAGATACGCCGTGAACTGTTTGGCGATGAGGTCTGTTCTGGAAATGGAGACTCCCGTGGGGGAGGTAATGGAGTGTATAACGTGCGCTGACCTCTTCTTCCGGAGCGCATTAGCAAGCATTTTCCCCGACTTGTTCCCGAATTCGTAGAACATTTTGTGTGTAAGGGCGAATGAACGTTTCAAGCGTGCGTGAAGCTCACTCAGCAACTCCTTCCTAGCCGCCACAAGGGCTTCGAATGTGTCTACGGCGAGGGTGCGCTTGTGGGTTGATTCGAGGGATCTAATCCGCTCTGATAGTTCATCGACACGGGCCTTCCTGAGTCTGTGTCGCTTCGCCATCAGGGAGATAATCTCTCCTCGAATGACACACTTGTGGGCGGCCCAGATCGTCGCCGGGGCTACGTCAGAAGTGTCGTTTTCAGTGAAGAAGTGGGTCAATCTCGTCGACAAAGAATTTGCGTCAGCTGGATCTAGGAGTATGGAGTCCTCCATCCTCCAGATCCGGGATCTGTGGCGGTGTCCAGGCCAAGTTAGCGTGAAAGTGATCGGGTGGTGGTCAGAGATCACCATAGGTTCGATGGTGGCCTCCGAGAGGAGGTGGAGATCATTTTGAGTGATAAAAAGGAGGTCTATGTGCGAATACTTGTTGTGTAGGGGTGAAAAGAAGGTGAAGTCTTTGTCGTTTGGGTGTAGGGTACGCCAGGTGTCGTGTAGGGTAAGGAGGTTCAGCTGGGATTTTATGGCACGGAGGGCTCGATAAGTCATGCAAGTGGAGGCGTTGGACGTGTCCATAAGTGGGGCCAGAGGGACGTTGAAGTCCCCACCTAGTATCAGCATACCAGCCTGAAAAACCGTCAGGTCTTAAATTGTGTCGCGGAAAAATTGCACTTGGCGGAGGTTAGGTGCATACACGTTAGCGACGGTAATAGGTGTGTTATGTATCTTCCCTTTAATAAAAAGGTATCTTCCCTGAGTATCGCGTTTCACGTCTTCCAGCTGGAACGGGCAGTGTTTAGAGAGCAGGATCGAGACCCCTCTCGATTTGGCATCGTCGTTAGTGGCGTGAAAAACCGTCGGAAAGTCGCGGTTACGAAGCGTCGGAATGTTGTCAGATGGGAAGTGGGTCTCCTGTAGGAGCACGATGTGGGGTTTGTCCCTCTTAAGGGAGTATAGTAGGCGGGTGCGTTTCTCGGGGGTGTTAAGCCCGCGGGCATTTATCGAGTAGAATTTCAGTTTCAGGGGGGGTTGTGTGGTTTGCGCAGCCGTAGGGGTCCGGTCCGTGTAATCCATCGTTGATGTGGAGGGGGGTGGAGAGAGGGGGGGGCGGTCAGGGGGCAAAGGTCAGGCAATGGAAATCACTCCAGAGGGGTCTTAAGCGACTTACACTGGGGGGGGTTGGGAACGCGTCCCAGAGGTAGGGGGTTAACCGATTAGGGAAACAGGGAGGATTCCCCACACCTAAACAGGAAGGGACAAGTCGGAGAAGTACGGTGTACCCAGGGCGTGTGCACCCTAGTGCAGGGAACACAAGCCGCTACATGCAGCCGTGCGGGGGTTGGTCAGGGCCCTTTCAGAGACGGACTACTCAATAGTAGAAGGTATCGAGACACAGTTGAAATTAAGATTAAAATGAAAATAAACAATGAACAATAAACCTAAAACTTATAAGGGATAACAACTGATCGTGTCGTGTCACCCCGGAACGAGGCTATGGTAATGTACCTAGAGTTGGGGGGGAGTTCGGCTCAGGGGATAGCCTAAAGCAAATCCCGTGGTCCATGTCGTCTGGCACCGGCTCGTGGCCCGCGGAGGCCCAAAGCGCCGGGGGGGGAACCAGGGAGCGCCAGGCGTATGGGATCTGACCTGTATGTCTCACTATTTAAATATCACCTCCCTACTCAGCACCGCTGGGGGTGCCCATCCCTGCCCACCCATGCCGGGGGGGATGTGGGGATGAGATCCCAGTGGGGCAGGTGAGGGGGCCAACACTTTGTGGTGCGGTGGGGGCGAGCAGTAGGAACTTCTTCTATCATATCTTGCCCACATACCGCATGGGTAAACGTCCCATTAACCAGACGCAGGAAGGGTATGCGGGGTCATCCTAGTCGCAGCCCTAGCTTGTCTTTGTCAACATCCACAAACAATATACCGGGGAAAGATAGTCTGACCCTAGGTAGAACGTTACTGGTAAGTGGACTGGCCCATGTGTGGTTCGGCAGTCAGGACGGCCCTCACCCTTTCCATCAGACCCATAAGGCTGTCCTTTCGCCCCTCTCAGCGGGGGTCAGACGTATGTGGTGGTGGAACAGGAGCACCGACCTCTCCGGCTAAAAGTCCTGGCCAGTCACCGCGGTCAACAGTGATAGGGTTCAGCTGTATGCGTGGCAGGCCAATCTGCCGTATGAGTCTGTGCACGAGTCAGTGGTGTATACCGGGCGCAGTCCGCCCCTGTGACCCGGGCAGAACTGGGCCTGCAAGGGATTAGGTGCCCTGTATGCCGGTAGTCAGCTGGCTGTGGAAGGGACAGGGGCCAACCATACCTTTAGAGCCCAGGGCACGATGAAGATTGGTAGGCGACCACGTCGCTGCAGACGTACGTACCGCCCTTGATGGTCCGCTGGCAGCTGTGCAGACGCAGGATGCTTGGCGGCCAAGGTGTGTTAGGAAGGCCACGGCCTGGCGCTCGTTGGGTCTTCCGGATGCGGGTTGCCCTGTGAGTTCTCCGCAGTGCTGGTTTCGTTGCGTCTTCCGTGGCGGTGTGAGCTCGCTTGGCTGGGGAGAGAGAGGTATAGGGTTAGCTGCTCCCTTTCCGGGTCCGGGATACCGTCCACTTCCTGCCGCGGTGCGAACTGGGGGATGAAGTCTTCTATTGGAGGCCCGGGCGTCGACTCCCACTTCCGGTCCGCTGACTGTCGTTCGCCGCAATGCTCCGTGGGATGTGTAGTCTGGGAGGCAGAGTCCAAGACAGTGCTGGAGGATGTGTTGAGCAAGTCAGACAGCCGTACGTGGCTGGTTATCTTTAGGGAGGGCGCTAGAACTCATCAGTCTCCTCGCGTTAGCTGTGTGTGAGCAGGGAGTATAGTCCACCGGCTGGGTTGTTTGGGGCAGTCAGGCAATTTATAGGAAAACGTTCAAAACTCGGAACCCGGAACAAAAGTCAAAGTGGAAATAAACTTGTAAAAAACTTCCAACCGGAAACATAATACTGGAGAGTGCCGCCTGTATGTCTGACTACGCCAGAATTGAGAGAGCAGGGTGGCCGCTCTTGTGATCCCTCAGTGGTCTCTCCGGGTTCTCAGGGCGCTACGAGGTGGGGACGGATCCCGGTCACGTCTGGGGTCTGCTATGCCAGGGTGGTTCCTCGAACCCGACAACCATCTCTGGCGGCGGGTCCTGGTAGCCTGGGTCTCCATTGGCTCTTCCCGAGGTTTAGCTCGCCTGCTTACTGAGTGGCGGTAGGCAGCGTACCAGTCCGGTACTGCAACAAGGGGGATCTCCAGAATCTCACAGAAGCGGTGGAGGTCTTCTGGCACCCTCAAAGTGGCGTTCCTGCCCTGGTGCGATGCTGACAGGCAGAAGGGGAACTTCCACTTGTATTTTAGTTCCCTTGCTCGCAGGACATCCAGCAGAGGTCTAAGGTCCCTGCGGTGTTTCAGGGTGATCCCCGACAAGTCCTGGTAGATTTGGATCGGGCGGTCGCCGTGTGAAAGCCGCTTGCCCCTTGCCATCCTGAGGATGTCTTCCTTGAGTCTGTAATCCGTGATGCAACAGACGACATCCCGCGGGGGGTCCGTTTCCCGTCCCTTCGGGCGCAGCGCCCGGTGGATCCTATCCATCGCGATGGCCGTGCGTTGGGGCCTTTCAAGGACCGAATTGAAGATCTCTTCTACGGCCTGGGGGATCAGCTCACCTTCGACGGATTCCGGCAGGCCGCGCACCCTCAGGTTGTGGCGGCGGCCCCGGTTGTCCAGGTCCTCGAGGTGGCGATCCATATCCCGGAGCTGGAGGGTATGATCGTCGATCTTCCTCGTGGTACGGTGTAGGGTCATGTCGTGGTCATCCATTACCCTTTCCGTTCGGGAGACCCTGTCGTTGAGGGAGTGGATGTCCACCCGGAGTTCCGCAATGGCGGCGGCCAGGGTGTCTTTGATGCCCGCCGTGACGGATCTCAGGTCGTCAATGGTGAGTTGGGGCCTCGGAGCAGTAGGTGTATCGTCGCGGTGGTCTCCTTGTGGTGTGGAGAGAACAATCTCTGAGCGGTCGGAGGTCCGCGGTTGTGAAAGGCCCGATGTTGCGCCGTGGCGGGAAGGCGCCATGTTGCCTCTTTGGGATCTGAACATGTCAGGGATGTTCTGGCTCACCGCGCCGGTGTCCCGTCTCGGTGAACGCGACCGGGATGCGGATGAGGTCCTGGACGCTGTGCCCATGGTTTTCAGCGGGGAAGATGGGCTGGGAACTCCGTTATCTGCAGGTGTTCGTTCCGGGGTGGCAGGAGCTAAGTTAGCAAGCGTCCATTTCCAGTCAGGTCCGGCCACGCCCCCCAAGCTTAAAGCTTTTACTGTGCATTAGACATGTGCAATTCGTATAGTTCCAAATTTGTATTTTAACAAATTTAGACAAATTTGTTAATTCAGAAATATCCAAATTTCTGAATTTTCAGAAAATTCGGAAATTAGAAAATTCGGAAATTAGAAATTTGAACATTAGAAATTTGGAAATTCAGAAATTCTAAATTTGAAAATTCTAAATTTTGTAAATTCTAAATTCGACAATTAAGAAATTCTGACATTCGAAAGTCCGAAAATAAGAACAGAAATCCAAAGATTCAAAAATCAGAAAATTTGAAAATCTGAACTATTAACTAACTAATAATAACCTAACTATTACTAACTATTAAATTATAGGTATCGGAATTTCCTTTCAAATTTGTCTGTTAGTGAATGTAACTAATTTGTGAATGTAACAAATTTATTCAAAGTTACGAATAATCCGTAAAAACAAATGCCGTATCTAAACAAATGGAATGTAACAAATTAATAATAAAAAAATAATAATAATACAAAATGTATTATTATTATTATTTTGTTCCATTTGTTTAGATGCAGCATTTTTTATTTTGGTTAATTCATAACTTCAGATAAATTCGTATTCGTTACGTTCTGTAACAGCAAAATTTGAAAGGAAATTCTAATACCTATAATTTAATAGTTATTAATGGTTAGTTAGTTATCATTTCACATTTTTGACTTTCGTTCTTTCTAATTTTCGGATTCTCCTTTCCTAATCTAGAATTTCTGAATTTTTGGATCTTTCTGCCCAACTGTCCATCAGATCCAATCGTTTTTGCTGCTGCTGATCTCTCCGGTAAGCTGCGGAAATGACTGGGAAGCGGTGGGAGTGGGCACCTCTCCCACCACCCATAAGTGAGCTTGTAGTGAATCTGCCACTGAGACCACTTTTATGTGAAAGAGGATTGCCAGCCATGGATAAATATACCGGGGTTATGGGAGCTAGGTGCTGCCATAACAAGAGCATTTAATGTCAGAGAAGCAATGTATATCCATGGTGGGTGGTACGGAAGCGGCTAATTGACACTGACAATACCAGTGACACTAATATATTGATAACAAAAAAACATTGCCACTGTACTAATGACACTGGCTTGGAAGGGGTTAACATCCAGGGGTAATCAAGGGGTTAAGTGTGTGCCTAGCAAAAGGAGAGCAGATGGATTATTTACTTACAAACTGTGGTCCCTAAGGGTTTGAATATACTCAATAACTATAGCTGTTACATGTAGATATTTGGAGTTTTCATCTTATGTGAGAGTTTGAGATTTTTGTCATGACGGGCAAAATGGGAAATTAATCTAGCTCACCAGTTCCATCTTAGTGAGTCCCATTTTGACTGACCCTGATTGTGTTATTTGTTTTAAATTGCAACGTTGCTATGTATGTTGTGTAGTTATGGTTATATTCTGCTTAGAACCTGTTGATGGTAGTTTTGACACGACCACTATTTTGATTATTTGTCTGTTAGGTCATTGCTTTCTGGTTTAAGTTCCCTTGCATTTTCTTCTGATGTCAGTGATTTGACAAGGACCTCCATCTCCCTCCTATTGGTCATTAGGGATGAGCTTCGTGTTCGACTCGAACATCGTATGTTCGATCGTTCGCCGAATAACGAACGTTATGGGCCGTTCTCGCCAAATTTGAGTGGCGTGTCACAGCCCATAATTCACTGCGGCATCGCAGTGCATTGCTGGCTGATGATTGGCCAAGCATGCACTATGACCCGCATGCTTGGCCAATCACAGCTTGCAAAAAAAAGAGAGAGCCATAATTGGCCAAAGCCAGGGTGGCTTTGGCCAATTATGGCTCGGGGGTTTAGTACACGCCCCACACTATAAAAGGCCGCCTGCAGGTCGGCCTTGCGTAGTGTGTTGCGGAGGTTAAGAGAGAGAAGACAGAGAGAGAGAGTGTCATTTTTTGTAGGTAGATAGAGCAGGCAGGCTAGTCAGTTAAAGTTACAGTGTGTAGAGGATATATATGCATCCCAGGTGTTGTATATATATTTATATACTGTATAGTATAGCTAAATCCGCTCTTCCTAATTTACTGGCAGGCAGGTGATTGTGCTAGCTGCAGTATTCTCACGTGGTGTACTGCATGTGTCCTCTGCAGTGTGCACCTAAACTACGTGGTGTGTACTGCCCGTGTCCTCTGCAGTTTGCACCTAAGGCTACGTGGTGTGTACTGCCTGTGTCCTCTGCAGTTTGCATCTAAAGCTACGTGGTGTGTGTACTGCCTGTGTCCTCTGCATATTTCACCTAAAGCTACGTAGTGTGTACTTCCCGTGTCCTCTGCAGTTTGCACCTAAAGCTACATGGTGTGTACTGCCTGTGTCCTCTGCAGTTTGCACCTAAAGCTACGTGGTGTGTGTACTGCCTGTGTCCTCTGCAGTGTGCACCTAAATCTACATGGTGTGTACTGCCCGTGTCCTCTGCAGTTTGCACCAAAATCTACGTGGTGTGTACTGCCCGTGTCCTCTGCAGTTTGCACCTAAAGCTAGGTGGTGAGTACTGCCTGTGTCCTCTGCAGTTTGCACCTAAAGCTACGTGGTGTGCACTGCCTGTGTCCTCTGCAGTTTGTACCTAAAGCTATGTGGTGTGTACTGCCTGTGTCCTCTGCAGTGTGCACCTAAAGCTACGTGGTGTGTTCTGCCTGTGTCCTCTGCAGTGTTCACCTAAAGCTACGTGGTGTGTACTGCCTGTGTCCTCTGCAGTTTGCATCTAAAGCTACGTGGAGTGTACTGCCTGTGTCCTCTGCAATTTGCGCCTAAAGCTACGTGGTGTGTTTACTGCCTGTTTCCTCTGCAGTGTGCACCTAAAGCAATGTGGTGTGTACTGCCCGTGTCCTCTGCAGTTTGCACCTAAAGCTATGTGGTGTGTGTACTGCCTGTGTCCTCTACAGTTTGCACCTAAAGCTACATGGTGTGTGTACTGCCTGTGTCCTCTGCAGTGTACACCTAAAGCTGCATGGTGTGTACTGCCCGTGTTCTCTGCAGTTTGCACCTAAAGCTACGTGGTGTGTACTGCCTGTGTCCTCTGCAGTTTGCACCTAAAGCTACACGGTGTGTACTGCCCATATCCTCTGCAGTTTGCACCTAAAGCTACATGGTGTGTGTACTGCCTGTGTCCTCTGCAGTGTGCACCTAAAGCTACGTGGTGTGTACTGCCCATGTTCTCTGCAGTTTGCACCTAAATCTACGTGGTGTGTACTGCCTGTGTCCTCTGCAGTTTGCACCTAAAGCTACATGGTGTATACTGCCCGTGTCCTCTGCAGTGTGCATCTAAAGCTACGTGGTGTGTACAGCCTGTGTCCGCTGCAGTGTGCACCTAAAGCTATGTGGTGTGTACTACCGTATCCTCTGCAGTTTGCACCTAAAGATACGTAGTGGGTACTGCCTGTGTCCTTGTCCTCTGCAGTTTGCACCTAAAGCTACGTGGTGTGTACTGCCTGTGTCCTCTGCAGTTTGCACCTAAAGCTACGTGGTGTGTACTGCCCGTGTCCTCTGCAGTGTGCACCTAAAGGTACGTGGTGTGTACTGCCCATATCCTCTGCAGTTTGCACCTAAAGCTATGTGGTGTGTACTGCCTGTGTCCTCTGCAATTTGCACCTAAAGCTACGTGGTGTGTTTACTGCCTGTGTCCTCTGCAGTGTGCACCTAAAGCTACGTGGTGTGTACTGCCCGTGTCCTCTGCAGTTTGCACCTAAAGCTACATTGTGTGTTTACTGCCTGTGTCCTCTGCAGTGTGCATCTAGAGCTACGTGGTGTGAACTGCCCGTGTCCTCTGCAGTTTGCACCTAAAGCTGTGTGGTGTGTACTGCCTGTGTCCTCTGCAGTTTGCACCTAAAGCTACGTGGTGTGTCCTGCCTGTGTCCTCTGCAGTTTGAACCTAAAGCTACGTAGTGTGTGTACTGCCTGTGTCCTCTGCAGTGTGCACCTAAAGCTACGTGGTCCTCTGCAGTGTGCAGGCCATTAGTATGTCTGGAAGGACAACAAGGAGAGGCAGAGAGTCGATAAAAGAGGGAAAGCAGGCTCTGCGTCTAGAGGCAACAGTCGTGGCCACGGTGCATCCTCATTAGCACGTGGCTGTGGGACACGCTCGTCCTTTTTTTTGGCAACTGGCCGTGTTGAGACGCAACATGCCGAAGACTTGGTAGAGTTAATGACCATGCCATCCTCATCCTCCTCATCCTCTCTCACCCAGGCTCAGGCTACTTTGTCTGGCAAAGCAGCTGCCAAGGAGGCCTCTTCCCTCTGCTCAATGGCATCAGTCAATCCTTCCCTAGTCCCACCATGTCCTCCTGAGGAGTCCCCCGAACTGTTTGACCACAGTGTTGGGTACATGCTGTAGGAGGATGCGCAGCGTTTTTAAGGCTCTGATGATGGTACACAGCTAGAGGAAGGCAGTAACGTGAACCCAGAGAGAGGGGGTGCCCAAGAAGGACAGCAATCTGGCAGTCATGTTCCCCCAGCTGCAGAATACTGCCAGGTTTTCTACAGTGATGAGGAGGGAGGGGATGATGAGGTCACTGGCTCTACGTGGGTGCCTGATATGAGAGAGGAGGAGGAGGAGGAGGAGGCACAGGCACATCTCCAACAAGCAGGATGCCCTCCAGGGGCCAGCTTAAGGGCAGCACACCGACTGCATCACAACGCAGAGCTACGCATGTGCAGGGCGCTGCTGTCTCTCAGCATTATTCCAAAAGTTCTTTGGTGTGGGCCTTTTTTGAGACGAGTGCATCAGATCGCACCACTGATATTTGCAACATATGTCTCAAGAATATCTCGCGTGGCCAAAACATCACCCGCTTGGGCACCACATGCGTGACCAGACATATGTCGACCTGCCATGCAGTTCGTTGGCAAGCGTACCTCAAAGACCCACACCAAAGAACAAAGCAGATCTCTCCTTGCTCTTCATCAGCTGGGATCTCCAACCCCACTATACCCTCAGTCCTCTCTGATAGGACTGAAGGTGTAGAATTAGGTGTGTCACAGCCAAGTACTTGCGGGCAATCTACTATCGATACACCAATGGCAGATTGTACCAGGAAATTTCCCTGCTCCAGCTGCTGCAGCGCCGAAAGAAGTTCTCTCCCAGTCATCCACATGCCCAGTGGTTGAATGCTAGCTTAGCTAAATTGCTAGCACTTCAACTGCTGCCTTTTCAGTTGGTAGACTATCTTTCACGGCACATTGGGTGACTCTGCTGGCAGCTGGGAAGGACGCAGGACAAGGTATAGTAGTGCTACTACTGGTTGTGACACACCTCTCTCCTCCACCCCCTCCTCTTCTTCTTCCTCTGTGCCCTCTTCCTGTGCTGATGTGTCCTCGGAACCAGCGGTGCTCCGTAGGCATTCAAGGGGCTACACAGGAATGCAAGCAAAGAGATGCCATGCGGTGCTTGAGCTGTTGTGCTTGGGGACAGGAGCCACACTGGGCCAGATGTTCTGTCAGCTCTGCAGGGGCAGGCTCAAAGGTGGTTGACGCCATGCCAGCTTAAGCCAGGAATGGTGGTTTGCAACAATGGCACCAACCTCCTCTCCACCCTGCGACAGGGACAACTGACCCATGTGCCCTGTTTTGCTCATGTCCTTAACTTGGTGGTGCAGCGGTTCTTGGGCAGTTACCCAGGCTTACAGGATGTCCTGAAGCAGGTCAGGAAAGTCTGTGTGCATGTCCGATGGTCATATAATGCCAGTGCTCGGCTGGCAGACCTCCAAAAGGAATACAACCTGCCCAAGAACCGCCTAATCTGTGACATGCCCACCAGGTGGAGCTCTACCTGGCCATGCTGCAGTGGCTGCACATGCAGCAGAGGGCCATCAATGAGTATCTGTGCCAATATGGCAGTACGCCAGTGGGCCATGATCAGGGATGCATGCACTGTCCTGTCACCATTTGAGGAGGCCACAAGGATGGTGAGCAGTGACAGTGCATACATCAGTGAGACTGTCCCTCTTATTCACCTGTTGGAGCACACGCTGCATGGAATAATGGACAGGGCTCTTGAGGCAGAACAGAGCTGGCTGGGGCGAGGTGGCTGCGGATCATATCGTCCTCAGTGACCCAGAGGACTCCGCACCGAGTGCCTCAGGAAACTTACGTTGTATGGCCTCCCTGATCCTGCAAAGCCTGCGGAAGGATCCTTGTATTCGTGCTATCAAGGAGAGGGATCATTACTGGCTGGCAACCCTCCTTGATCCACGTTACAAGAGTAAGGTTGCGGACCTTATCTTGCCGGCACAGAGGGAGTAGAAGATGAAAAATCTTCAGGAGGCCTTGCAGAAAGGTCTGTGCAATGCGTTCCCAGATACTGGGAGGTTACAAAATCCTTGTCCTGGACAACGTGTTGCTGAGGCTTCGGTCAGTCACAGAAGGAGTGGTGGAGAAGGTGGCCTTCTGAGCGATGCGTTCAGACAAATTTTTGATCCGCAGCCCCAAGGTTTGACCGGTTTCAGCAACCATTGCCAGCGTCTGTTTTACATGGTGCTGGAATACCTAGGGGCAAGATCAGACTTGGATACCTTTCCCACCGAAAATCTTCTGGCTTACTGGGTCTTGAGGATGGATCACTGGCCAGAGCTTGCACAGTACGCAATTGAGCTACTGGCTTGTCCTGAGTGAGTGAGTGAGTGAGTGAGTGAGAAACTTATATAGCGCAGCAAATGCGAACTTAATCGCCTCAAGGCGCTTGGCATCCAAAGTTGTACAGGTCTTTCAGAAGAGGTGGGTCTTCAGTTTTTTCCTAAAAACCCAATGGTTTTCTTCCAAGCGGATGGTCGTGGGTAGAGCATTCCAGAGCCATGGTCCTTGGACCGAGAATTCAGAACGCGCATTCAGTGCTGCTGGAGGCTTTGTAACCGATCACAGGGTGCGCCTCTGCTGAGTGACTATGATGTTATGCTGAGTGACTATCCTTTTCCTCCTCAATGATCATACTGATAGCTTGTAAGAACATTTTTGGTTCTGGGCACCAGCACCAGTGCCTAAGGCCCAATTTTTCTGCCCCTGTTTAACAGGGGCGTGTAATTACAATTTTTTATGCAAAACTTTGCAGCGGGCTCATTCCTGTGCTCCAACTAGAGTATCTGTGAGGGGTTGCAGTGCTGTGGCACCAGCACCAGTGCCCAAGGCCCAATTTTTCTGCCCCTGTTTAACAGGGGAGTGTAATTACAATTTTGAATGCAATACTTTGCAGCGGGCTCATTCCTGCACTCCAACTAGATTATCTGTGAGGGGTTGCAGTGTTGTGGCACCAGCACCACCACCAACAAAGGCCCAATTTTTTGCCCCTGTCCAACAGGGGCATGTCATTACAATTCTTGATCTAATATTTCACAGCAGGGCCCATTCCTGCACCCACCAAGAGTAACTGTGAGGACTTACAGTGTTGTGGCACCAGCGCCAGCACCAAAGGCCCAATTATTCTACCACTGTTCAACAATGGCATGTAATTACAGTTCTTTATATAATCGTTCACACAGCAGGGCATTCCAGCACCCACCAAGACTTAGGCCCCATACACACAAGAGGATTTATCCGCGAATACGGTCCAGCGGAACCGTTTCCGCGGATAAATCCTCTCGAGGATTTGTGCTGATTTCCATGCGATGGAGTGTACTCATACCATCGCATTGAAATCCGCGCCGAAATCCTCTGGCGATGACGTGTCGCGCCGTCGCCGCGATTATGACGCGGCGACGTGCGCGACGCTGTCATATAAGGAATTCCACACATGCGTCGAATCATTACGACGCATGCGGGGGATCCCTTCGGACGGATGGATCCGGTGAGTCTATACAGACCAGCGGATCCATCCGTTGGGATGGATTCCAGCGGATAGATTTGTTTAGCATGTCAGCAAATATTTATCTGCTGGAATCCATCCCAGGGGATAAATATCCGCGGAAAAAGATCCGCTGGAGTGTACACACCATAGGATCTATCCGCTGAAACCCATTCGCTGGGATTTTTCAGCGGATGGATTCTATCGTGTGTATGGGGCCTAAGGCCCCGTACACACGGTCGGACCGAACCGATGAGAATGAACCAAAGTTCATTTTCATCGGACCAAACCGACCGTGTGTATGGCCATCGGTCTTTTTTCCTTCGGTCCAAAATTTTAAAACATGCTTCAAAACCGAACTGATGGACCGCTGCCCGATCGGACCAAACCAATGGTTAGTACAGAAAAGCATCGGTTCAAAAGCTGACGCGTCGGTTCAAAACCCGCGCATGCTCAGACTAAATGAGGGGACGGGAGCGCTCGTTCTTGTAAACCTCGCATTCATTTTTGAGATGGCACATTCTACATTTTTCGAAGTAGTGTTCCGTTTCTTGCTGAGCATTTGTTTATTCGCTCTATTGCTAGAATGAACACGTTGTTTAGCTGATGCTATTTAGCCAGCGTTCTCCTATACAGAATTAGTTTATTTTTTGCTTCTGATCTCCTTTTTTGGAATCATTTATCCCTAGCCAGATCTCAAAAAAATGTATTTGTACTACCCAATTTTTTTTTTTTGCTGTTTTGTGCCAAGTTATCACCCTAATGTTTTATATACTTTCATTTTTTTTTTTTTTAGTTTAGCCTGTTTTTTCTTTTTTTAAGCCAAGTTATCACACCAATTCCCCCCCCCCCCCTCAAGGAGGTTGTGTCCTTTGTTAATTAGACATTGTATTTTTGAAATGTTTGATGGCTATTTACCAGAAAAACATTAAAGACAGGGTTGTAATGTAAAATACCATTTATTTTGGAAAAAGCAAAGAATAAAAAGAATGGAAACACTCAACCAATTTACAACATACATGCAGACTTTATGGATACCAAAGGCACAGTCCACCATGATCAAGGACAGAATAAACAACATCAGGGGTCACAATGTGCAACCCAGATCACAGAAGTCAAAAGCACCAGCAAATGCCATAATTGACCCCAAGCTGTGGTACTACACTAAGCTCAGTTTTTTTAAAAATCAGCAGGAAGGCAGGGATTCACTTTCTGGTCTTCTTTACAGCCTTCCCTCCAGGCTGCCTTGCAGCAGAACTTCCATGGCCCCGTCCACGGCCCCTTGCAGGTGGTGAAGGTGGGGCAGCAGGAGTCAAAAGATGACTAACAAATTCATCTCAATAAACCCACAAGATTTTGCAGCCAAGAAATGTGTTGTAAACTACTATACCTCACAGAAGCCCGGCAGATCTGCGTCCTCAATGTCAGCCAGCTCCTGATCACACTCTGCAGGGGTGGGGGGAACCGTGGAAGTTCTGGTGGAACGACGCCTGGAAGGAAGGGTGGAAGGAAGACTGGAAAGTGAATCCTGGACATCCATTTGATCCTCCAAAAAACTGAGCTCCGTGTAGTACCACAGCTTGGGTTCCTTTGCAGCACGTGCTGCTGCTCCTGACCTCTGTGGTATGTGTTGCTTGCGATAAGCCTTTCTGTATGTGCCCCTGATGTTGTTTATTTTGTCCCATATCATGATGCCTGTGCACTCTGGTATCCAAGTCTGCATGTATGTTGCAACTTGGTTGAGTGCTTTCGTTCTGACATCGGTCTTGTGATATGATGGGAGCCTCGCATCCCATAGGCATGGCATTTCCCTGTATTTTTGAATCAGTCTTTTCAGATTCTCTCGGAGATTCAGTTGCTCCATCTGAAATTAGATTACCAAAAAACAAAAATTAGAACCACTTGGCGGAGCTTTGACATTGTCAGATTCTGCGCCCAATCTTTTGAGCCTCAAACACACTGTCTCCTGCTGCTAAAATGATGCCCAGCTCTGCCCCATTGTTGGGGAAAATGCTGACTTTACCTGCAATCCCTCTGTTTTCATTTCACTAAATAAGTGGCATAATCACATTACAAAGTATTGATAGCATTCATCAAAGCAGTATTCAGTGTAGATATCATGCCCCTCTCATCAGCATTGATGAGATGATACAGTGGCTAATTACCTCTGTCCAACATCACAAACGTTGCCTGATGTGATACACACTAAAATTAGGATTTTTTTGAAATCTCACATATATTTTTGAAGTCTCCAAGCAAAAGGAGGGCAAAAAAGCATGGTGAGCCCCCCAAGCTACATAATCGTGCAAGGGTGCAATCAACATATAAACCCCACATCCCATTATACTCACAAGTCTCTAGGCCTCTGATGGTTCTAGTTTCTAAAGTACCTTCGTTTCTCCCGTGACAAACTTCCGCTCAAGCAGACTCCACGTTAACTCACGTAATCACGTCGTTCTTGTTATATCCCTGCGCATGCGTGAAGCGCCACCCTCTTAGCCCGCTCATGACGGACCCTTCCCTCTTTTCCACGCCCTTTTAAACATTAAAAAACGATAATATGGCAGGGTCACAGGAGCGTGGGTTACCCTTTGCTGACGAGGAAAGGCAGGAGGCAGGAACGTCACGATCCCGGCCCAGGCGATTCAAAGCGACAAATATGTCACTAGACGAAATGGTGGAGATGGTGGAGGTTTTGCTGAGGAAAGACTATGATGGGGATTATGGCCCATATAACACCCCTAATCGGAGGAAGGCCAAAATTATGGATAAAGTGGCAAGGAGACTTTATGCCAGATTTGGGTTCACAAGGTCCAAGGAGCAGCTGAGAAAGAGATGGTCCGACTTGAAACTGCGTGAGCCAGAGCAGTTTAGGAGGATCAAGCGAATTCTAGATAAAAGTAGGTAATTGTAATGTTTATTTTGCAATTGACTTTCTAATTTGTGAACATGTTTTTCTCCATGTGCTTCTTTGGCCTGGTAGTACTTTTGAACATGGCAAAGTTATTTTTTGGGTTTTTGCGAAGTGTATTATTTTACCCTTCGTAGTAAACATTGTTCGTCCACATCGTTCTTCACAAATCAGATCTTTTCCGTTATTCAAGGAAAAGCACACCTGTGGACATGACTATTTTGCGTAAAACATCGTTTATAAACAATGTTGACAAGATGATGTGTTTGTTCAACTTTACTAGAATGTGAAGGGCAAACGTGAACCATTCATTAATACAGTGATACTAAACAGCTGTTTTCATATCTGTACTCAAGAGCACCTGTGTGTCCCCCCCCTAACTAACTTTTTTAATAGGTTCACCCACAAATATTATATTTGGGGTGCATCCATGTGTGTCACTTTGCCCAAAAGGGGCAGGATCCCAGCTTGGGAGAAGTCAGACAAACAAAGTTTATGTTTGTAGGAATGCTCCAAAACACGAAATTAGAGTTCACTTCTAAACAATGTTTGCTCTTTCTGCCCTCAAAACTCGGTGTGCTGAGTCTACCTTTTTTTCTTGTTATTAGGGGAAAGAAGAGGACAGGCTTCGGAGGAGGCAAGGAGGGCCAGACCCAATAAACCCCACCAACCACAGCATGTGGAGGAGGAGGATGTTGAAGATGGAGTGGTGGAAGAAGGAGTGATGGAAGATGGAGTGGTGGAAGAAGGAGTGATGGAAGAAGGAGTGATGGAAGATGGAGTGGTGGAAGAAGGAGTGATGGTAGATGTAGAGGTGGAAGAAGGAGTGCTGGAAGAAATCGAGGAGGAAGGAGTGGTGGAAGAAGGAGTTGTTGAAGATGGAGAGGTGGAGATTATCAGCACAACAGGTCAGTATCCCCCCAGCCTTCAAGGGAAAAAGTGATGTAGGTAGGCCTGCATATTACTGAGAATATTATTATATATTTTTTTAGGGGATGAAGATGGTGGTATCCCTGCAAGTGGTAGTTCAAATTTTTCCAGGGCTAGTGCCCAAATTGTCATCCAACAGATTATGGAATGCAGTACGGAAATGGACATTATGAGAAATAGAATGATTGTGATAGAGCAAAATTTCAAAAACATCATTGACATGATGGGCCGTATCCAAGATTAACCCCCCCACCCCCAAAAACCTGTTTAAATGTGATGTGTTGCACAACAATTTTGTTTGAAGATTCCACACACCAACATTTTTAGATGCACACAGTGGGCCTGATTTACTATGCTCTGTGCGCTGCGCTGGTTCATGCGTTAATTAGTACTCCGGGTGGAGGCTTAATTGAGCGCATGAACCAGCGTAGCAGCCGGCGCATTGAAACTAATATGTAAAGCCGCGCCGAACTCCCTATAGAAGTCTATGGGAGAAATCAAAAGTGTTCATTTTAAAGGCTAATCTGCTAGTTTTGTCCTAAAAAGTGTTTGGGGACCTCAGTCCTGTCCCAGGGAACATGTATCAATGCTTTTTTTATTTTTTAAAACGGCCGTTTTTTCGGGAGCAGTGAAATTAATAATTCTTAAAGTGAAACAATAAAAGTGAAATATTCCTTTAAATTTCGTACCTAGGGGGGGTGTAATGTCAGCATGTGAAATAGCGCATTTTTCCCGCACTTAGAACTCCCCCTGCACAAAGTGACATTCAGAAGGAAAAAAGTCATTTAAAAATTCACACGCGGCTATAATGAATTGTCGGCTCTGACAATTCTAAAGGGATTCATTCATAAAACAAACAAAAAAATGTGTAGGGGTTCCCTCAAATTAAATTACCAGGCCCTTCAGGTCTGGAATGGATATTAAGGGGAACCCCGCCGTAAAAACCAAAAAAAAAAGACGTGCGGTTCCCGGCAAATATCCATTCCAGGCCCTTCAGGTCTGGTGTGGATTTTAAGGGGAACTCCACCCCAAATTGAAAAAAAAATGGCGTGGAGTCCCCCTAAAAATCCACACCAGACCCTTATCCGAGCACGTTGACCTGGCCGGCCGCAGAAAAGAGGGGGGGACAGAGTGCGGCCCCCCCCCTCTCCTGAACCGCACCAGGCCACATGCCCTCAACATGGGGAGGATGTCCCCATGTTGATGGGGACAAGGGCCTCATCCCCACAACCCTTGCCCGGTGGTTGTGGGGGTATGCGGGCGGGAGGTTTATCAGAATCTGGAAGACCCCTTTAACAAAGGGGACCCCCAGATCCTGACCCCCCCCCCTGTGTGAAATGGTAATGGGGTACATTGTACCTCTACCATTTCACCCCAAAAAAAAATGTCAAAGTGTTAAAAATGACAGTAGCCGGTTTTTGACAAATCTTTTAATAAAATCTTCTTTTCTTCTTTCCTTCGGGTTTCTTCCGCTGCTTCTTTCTTCTCGTCCACATCTTGCCCGACGTGTTCTTCTATCTTCTCCGTCCGTCCTTCAGCCTTCTGGTCCCGCATCTTGCCCGTTGTCTTGTCCTGTCTTCTTCTCCGTCCGTCCGCCTCCTCGTCCGCATCTTGGGTCTTCTGCGGTCTTCTTCTCGGTCCGCCAGCCTTCTCGTCCGCATCTTGTGTCTTCTCCGGACCCAGCGTTTGAATTGTAATTGGCCGCCGTGTTCCCGCTCCTGGGAACCGCCCCCCTCTGACGCCACAAGTAAACTCCTTAGAAGGTCATGTGCGTCAGAGGGGGGCGGGGTCACAGAGCGTCACACAGCGGGGGAATTCAATTTCAATCGTGCCGCCCGGAGAAGAAGTTCCCGCCGTGTCACACTCATGTGACCCCGCCCCCCTCTGACGCACATGACCTTCTAAGGAGTTTACTTGTGGCGTCAGAGGGGGGCGGGTCCCAGGAGCGGGAAAACGGCGGCCAAATCAAATTCAAACGCTGGGTCCGGGGACGAGAAGGCTGGCGGACCGAGAAGAAGACCGGAGAAGACACAAGATGCGAGGAGGCTGGCGGAAGGATGGAGAAGAAGACAGGACAAGACAACGGGCAAGATGCGTGACCAGAAGGCTGAAGGACGGACGGAGAAGATAGAAGAACACGTCGGGCAAGATGTGGACGAGAAGACCCGAGAAAGAAGCAGCGGAAGAAACCCGAAGGAAAGAAGAAAAGAAGATTTTATTAAAAGATTTGTCAAAAACCGGCTACTGTCATTTTTAACACTTTGACATTTTTTTTGGGGTGAAATGGTAGAGGTACAATGTACCCCATTACCATTTCACATAGGGGGGGGCCAGGATCTGGGGGTCCCCTTTGTTAAAGGGGTCTTCCAGATTCTGATAAGCCCCCCGCCCGCAGACCCCCACAACCACCGGGCAAGGGTTGTGGGGATGAGACCCTTGTCCCCATCAACATGGGGACATCCTCCCCATGTTGAGGGCATGTGGCCTGGTGCGGTTCAGGAGAGGGGGGGGGGCCGCACTCTGTCCCCCCCTCTTTTCTGCGGCCGGCCAGGTCAACGTGCTCGGATAAGGGTCTGGTGTGGATTTTTAGGGGGACTCCACGCCATTTTTTTTTCAATTTGGGGTGGAGTTCCCCTTAAAATCCACACCAGACCTGAAGGGTCTGGTATGGATATTTGGGGGGACCCCACGCCATTTTTTGGGGTTTTTTTTACGGCGGGGTTCCCCTTAATATCCATTCCAGACCTGAAGGGCCTGGTAATTTAATTTGGAGGGACCCCCTTTTTTTTTTTTTTTTTTTTTTAATGAGCAATGACTCTATTCTTTATAACCATGAGTACTTTAACCACTTGCCCACCGGGTTAATTCTGGCACTTCTCTCCTTCATGTGAAAATCTCAATTTTTTTGCTAGAAAATTAATCAGAACCCCCAAACATTATATATTTTTTTTTAGCAGACATCCTAGGGAATAAAATAGCAGTCATTGCAATACTTTTTGTCACACCGTATTTGCGCAGCGGTCTTACAAGCGCACTTTTTTTGGATAAAAATCACTTTTTTGAATTAAAAAATAAGACAACAATACATTTTGCCCAATTTTTTTATATATTGTGAAAGATAATGTTACGCCGAGTAAAATGATACCCAACATGTCACGCTTAAAAATTGCGCCCGCTCGTGGCATGGCGTCAAACTTTTACCCTTTAAAAATCTCGATAGGCGACGTTTAAAAAATTCTACAGGTTGCATTTTTTGAGTTGCAGAGTAGGTCTAGGGCTAGAATTATTGCTCTCACTCTAACGATCGCGGCGATACCTCACTTGTGTGGTTTGAATACCGTTTTCATATGCGGGCGCTACTCGCGTATGCGTTTGCTTCTGTGCGCGAGCTCGTCGGGACGGGGCGCTTTAAAAAAATTTTTTGGGGTTTTCTTATTTATTTTTATTTAGTTTTATAATTTTTTACACTGAAATAAAAAAATAAAAAAAAAATGATCAATTTTCTTCCTATTACAAGGAATGTAAACATCCCTTGTAATAGGACTAGTGTGTGACAGGTCCTCTTTATGGAGAGAGGCGGGGTCAATAAGGCTGGAAAGCATGGTATTGAAAAAAAAAATAAAAGATCTCATGCTTTCAGCTGCAATCATGTTCGTTCACCACAGTGGTGTAGTGTATAGCACTTTGACCTAGCAGCAAAAGAGTCGTTGGTTCGAATCCCGCCCGTGACAGCATCTGCATGGAGTTTGCATGTTCTCCCTGTGCCTGCGTGGGTTTCCTCCCACAATATAAAAACACGCTGTAAATCGGTTCCGGTCTAAATAAGCCCTAATATGCAGTAGTATATTTAGGTTTGGTTCTGCCCTAGGCCTGACTACATATCTGCACCTCCTAATAGAAAAATGACCCACCCCTTCCTGTCAAGGTCACACCCTGTTTTTGTATAACCCGCCCAGTAATTTTCAGGGGACCCACACACTAGTTCTGGGGGGGCACTGGATTCCCTTAACCACTTCCATACCAGGCACTTACGCACCTTCCCGCCCAAGCCAATTTTCAGCTTTCAACACTGTCGCACTTTGAATGGCAATTGCGCGGTCATACAACACTGTACCCAAACAAAATTGGCGTCCTTTTTTCCCCACAAATAGAGCTTTCTTTTGTTGTTATTTGATCACCTCTGCGTTTTTTTTTTGCGCAACAACTAAAAAAAGACTGCAAATTTTGAAACAAAAAAACGTTTTTATTTTTTTAGGTTAATTTTTTTGTAAATAAGTTTTTCTCTTTCAATTACGGGCACTGATATGGCGGCACTGATGGGCACCGATGAGATGGCACTGATGGACATCGATGAGGTAGTACTGACGGCACAGATGAGGTGGCATTGATTGGCGGCGCTGCTATGCGGCACTGATGGGCACTCATAGGCGGCACTGATGGGCACTCATGGGCGGCACAGATGGGCGGCACTTATGGGTGGCACTGATGGATACTTATGGGCGGCACTTATGGGTGGCACTGATGGATACTTATGGGTGGCACAGGTGGGCACTGATAGGTGGGCACTGTGCATGGATGGGCACTGTGGGGTGGCACTGATTTTCCCAGTCAGTGCCCATTTGTGGGCACTGATTGGCATCTTTTTTCTTATTTTTTAATGCTTTTTGTTTTTTTTGTTCTATATTTTTTTTGTTTTTGCACACCCTGGTGGTCCAGGGTGGGCATCCCTGGTGGTCCAGTGTGGTGATCCGAGGGGGGGCTGCGCTGATAAACAATCAGCGCGAACGCCCCCTGTCAGGAGAGCCGCCGATCGGCTCTCCTATACTCGCGTCTGTCAGACGCGAGTGAGGAAGAGCCATCGATGGCTCTTCCTGTTTACATCGTGATCAGCCGTGATTGGACACGGCTGATCACGTGGTAAAGAGTCTCCGTCTCCGTGAGAGACTCTTTACCGAGATCGGAGATGCAGGGTGTCAGACTGACACCCCACATCACCGATCGCCGCGCTGCATGCCCCCACAGGCGCGTGCGGCATGAAATCCTGCAGGACGTCCTGTCAGGATTGTGTAACCACTTCCCGGACGTAAATCGGCCATAGGCTGGGCGGGAAGTGGTTAATTTGCATAGTTTTTCTCTCACTTCCTGTTTGGCTATGGGGCAGGAAGTGAAGGCAAATCTCCCCAATTGGACACAGATAATACAAAATAAACTGACAGGGCCTATAACCCTCCCTCACTCTATCCAAAATTAAAGAAAATAAAACTTGTTGATTATAGTTCTTGTCAGGGGCGGACTGACCATTGAGTCACTCGGGCACTGCCCGAGGGCCCCATGCCACTAGGGGGCCCCATCCGGGTTGCCAGGCTCAGTAAAACCAGGGACAGTATGTAAAAATCTGTGTTTTTTTTAGATCTGTCCCTGATATGTCCGAAAATGACATGCTTTTAATGTGAATATCCCAAGATTTTAGCTGCCCGCCTCTGCACTACCTCCTGGCGTGGTGGTCATCTGTAAGCCAGAGGGGCCCCATAATCTTCTATTGCCCAGGGGCCCCATGAGTTGTCAGTCGCCCCTGGTTCTAGTTTAAGCACAAATTTCATAGAGTTTTATTGAGAGCCCTAAGAAAATATAACCATGCCAATAGGCCAGGATACAGCGTTGCTAATATGTAGGAATGTGTGTGTTAGAGCACCCCACCCAATGTTAACTAAAAAATTATTAATTTGCAAATAAGTATTATCTGCTAATTTTTTTGGGGATGTCTGCACCCCTGATAGTGACAACATTTGTGAGGTGTCTTCACCCTTTCTAATTCATTCACTTCCTGTCACATAGCCAAACAGGAAGTGAGGGTAAAACCTTACTAATATATTTTCTTGGGGACACAGAGATCAATCTAAATAGTTTCCCATTATGTAAATTGCACTCCAGCATTTTGCTGTGTACACCCCAAATTATTAGGGATCTTGGACTTTGGGGTCCATTTACTAAAGGCAAATCCACTCCTACAAGTGCAAAGCAAGGAAGAAAACAAAACAACTTTGCTTCTACAGGATTGGATGTTAAAACCATCAGTGCTTCCTCTCTGATTTTCAGCAACTATGCTTGTACTGCAGAGTGGCTTTGCCTTTACTAAACCCCAAACTAAATAATCATTTGGGGCAGGGATCCTCAAACTACGGCCCTCCAGCTGTTGTAGAACTACACATCCCATGAGGCCTTGTAATGCACTGACATTCACAGACATGACTAGGCATGATGGGAATTGTAGTTCCTGAACAACTGGAGGGCCGTAGTTTGAAGACCCATGATTTGGGGTATACACAACAGTGCTGGAGTGCAATTTGCTTAATGGGGACACTAGTTAGATTGACCTGTGTCCCCAAGAAATGACACTGGTAGGGTTTTAACCTCACTTCCTGTTCAGCTGTGTGACAGGAAGTGAAGCCAATTTTAAGAAAAGGGACACAAAGCTCAACACAAAAATAAAAAACACAAAGCAGGGGTTCTAACACTCACTTGGCTTCCCTCAAACACCCACAATTTGAATAGGATTGCCTTGCGCTAGATTTAAGCACAGTGCTGTAAATCAGTACGTCAAGCCTGTCCACCAATAGCCACCCCCCCCCCCCCCCCCCCACAGGCCATGTTTGCAGGTTTTCCTTCATCTTGCACATGTGCTTTAAAATACAGTCTGGACAGCAATTCTTGATAAGAGAAATCCACAAAACATGTCCTGTCGGGGGTACTTGAGGGCTGAGGACCACTGCAGAAAAAATAAAATACTTACCAGTTTTTGTCTTTAAAGTCATGGAGAGTAAACATGGCAAACATTTCATGATTACACACCAGGAAAGAAGCTTAGACAAAAATCACACATAATTTGTTAGGCCCTAACCTAGTTCAGCTGCAGCTGTCAACATATGTAGCATGAAAAAGTAACAAAAGACAAACTTAACAATTTTAAAGTAATTTTTATTGGTCAACAAAACAAGGAAAGCAAAAAAAAGACAAACAAACAAAAATACATTTCAAAATTCTAAATAACCATAGCTTCACACA
Source organism: Rana temporaria (assembly GCF_905171775.1). NCBI lineage: Eukaryota > Metazoa > Chordata > Amphibia > Anura > Ranidae > Rana > Rana temporaria. The sequence goes on from NC_053490.1 coordinate 295,222,919, forward strand.
TTTTTCATAAAATAAGGCCACATAGACAAATACATCAAAGTGAACATCATTTAAAATAAACCAAAAACCATTGGCAAATAAAACAAAAACCCATGCAACAAACCACATTTGTGTTTAGCAACAGCATTTCTGCCAGCCTGCCCCTTCTGAGGGCAGCTGAGGACGGATCGATCCAAGCTTTTTATAACAGTGCTAGTAATGAAGCAATTGAAATCACATGAACAAATTGCAGTCTCTAGTTTGGGTGAGCTTGTAATTGGGTACACCTGCAATTAACCCAAACCACGCTCTATGAGCATCCAATGAGTGTTTTTCACCTTTTAAAAAGAAAGGATATTTTTTTTTCTAAGTGTTTGAGCATGCTCAGTTCATCACACATGTAGGAACCAAGCTGCAATGGAATGAGAGCTTTTTTTTTTTTGTTTCCCCTGATCTGATGCTTTCCAGCCTGAAGGGGAGGTGTTAAAGACAGAAGTAAACACGCACATTAATAATCTATTTGTGTGAAAAAAAAGGTTGCCAATTTTGTTTGGGAGCCACGTCGCACAACTGCGCAATTGTCAGTTAAAGCGACGCCGCGCCGAATCACAAAAAACTTGCCCGGTCATTGACCAGAAATATGGTCCGGGCTCAAGTGGTTAAAAATTAACAAAACACAAAAGTGAGCCCAATTTTTGGGGATAATGTGAAAGATGATGTTACACTGAGTAAATAGATACCTTACATGTCACGCTTTACTATTGGAAACACTCCTGCAATGGGGCCAAAATGAATTCCGTGAATATCCCCATAGGCGACCTTTTTCTTTTTTTTCCAGGTTACCAGTTTATAGTTACAAAGAAGGTCTAGTGGTAAAAGTATTGCTCTCGCTCTAACGCACGCGTCAATACCTCACATGTGTGGTTTGAACGATGTTTATATATGTGGGCGGGACTTGCGTAAGTCCCGCCCACATATGTAAAAATGATTTTTACTTTTTGCTATAATAAATATCCCCAAAAATATATATTCTAAAAACTAAAAAAAACCCTCAGTTTAGGCCGATACGTATTCTACATCTTTTTGGTTCCAAAAAATCGCAAATAGCGTTTAATGTTTGGTTTTTGCAAAAGTTATAGCGTCTACAAATTTAATTTTTTTGTTGTTTTAACTAGTTATTGGGGCGATCAGCGATTTTTATCGGTACTGCGACATTATGGCGGACACATCGAACACTTTTTTGGAACCATTGGCATTTTTCTAGCGATCAGTGCTGTAAAAAATGCATTGCTTACTCAAAAAATGCCACTGGCAGGGAAGGGGTTAACACTAGGTGCGAGGGAGGGGTTAAATATGTTCCCTGGGTGTGTTCTAACTGTAGGGGGGGGTGGGACTGACATGTGTAAATGACAGATCGCTGTTCATGAAGGGGAACTCCAGACCCCCCCAAAAAAAATAAGGTGGGTTCCCTCCAGGTGCATACCAGGCTCTTAGGCTTGGTCTGGAACATAAGGGGTTAAACCCGCGCAAAAAAAATAGCGTGGGGCCCCCCCAAGATCCAAACCAAGCCCTTATCCCAGGCACGCAGTCTGGTCAGACAGGAATGGGGGTGGGGACGAGCGAGCGCCCCCCTCCCTCCTGAGCCATACCAGACCACATGCCCTCAACATGGGGGAGTGTGTGCTGTGGGGGAGGGGGGCAGTGCCCCCCTCCCCCACAGCACACACTCCCCCATGTCGATAGGGACAAGAGCCTCTTCCCGACAACCCTGGCCGTTGGTTGTCGGGGGTATGCGGGCGGAGAGCTTATCAGAATCTGAGAGACCCCTTTAATAAAGGGGTCCCCAGATTCCGGCCCCCCACCCTATGTGAATGAGTATGGGGTACATCGTACCTCTACCCATTCACATGGGGGAAATGTAAAGTAAAAAAACACACCACACAGAATAAAATATTTTATTAATCTGCTCCGGAGCCCCCCCTTTCTTCTTTAGCTCTCTTAGAAGGGGGGGTTTCTTCTCTCCCGATCTTCCGCCGGGACCCTGGGCTTCGGTGATTTCTGTCGGGGGAGGGCGCCATCCCTCGGTCCTCTCCGGAGCCTTCCGCCGGATGCCCCCACCCCATTTAAGCTCTTTTTCATTAGGGAGGGGCATCCGGACTTCGGCCGGGGGATGGCGCCTATCCCCCGGTCTTTCCGGTGCCTTCCGCCAGGGTTCCGGTCTTCCTGGTCTTCTGCCGGGGGTGCGCCAACTCCCCGGTCTTTTCTCTTCTGTCTTCTCTGCTCCCTCTTCTGCCTGGCTCCCCCGCGGAGCCAGGGCTTTCTTCCGTCTTCTTTCTTCTCTCTTCCTTCTTCTGCCTGTCTCCTCCGCGGAGCACAGGGCTTGTCTCCGCTGTCTTCTTCCTTCTCTTCCATTCGATGTTGACACGACGAGGTTCCGCGCTGACATGCCGTGTCAGCGGCGGGCATGGACTTATATAGGGTAATGCCACCATGTGACCTCAACCCATGTGACATCACATTCCCTGGGCATGATGGGAATGTGATGTCACATGGGTTGAGGTCACATGGTGGCATTGCCCTATATAAGTCCATGCCCACTGCTCAGACGGCATTCCAGAGCCGGACCTCGTCGTGTCAACATCGAATGGAAGAGAAGGAAAGAAGGAAGAAGACAGCGGAGACAAGCCCTGTGCTCCCGGAGGAGACAGGCAGAAGAAGGAAGAGAGAAGAAAGAAGACGGAAGAAAGCCCTGGCTCCGCGGGGGAGCCAGGCAGAAGAGGGAGCAGAGAAGACAGAAGAGAAAAGACCGGGGAGTTGGCGCACCCCCGGCAGAAGACCAGGAAGACCGGAACCCTGGCGGAAGGCACCGGAAAGACCGGGGGATAGGCGCCATCCCCCGGCAGAAGTCCCCGAAGTCCGGATGCCCCTCCCTAATGAAAAAGAGCTTAAATGGGGTGGGGGCATCCGGCGGAAGGCTCCGGAGAGGACCGAGGGATGGCGCCCTCCCCCGGCAGAAATCACCGAAGCCCAGGGTCCCGGCGGAAGATCGGGAGAGAAGAAACCCCCCCCTTGTAAGAGAGCTAAAGAAGAAAGGGGGGGCTCCGGAGCAGATTAATAAAATATTTTATTCTGTGTGGTGTGTTTTTTTTACTTTACACTTTCCCCCATGTGAATGGGTAGAGGTACGATGTACCCCATACTCATTCACATAGGGTGGGGGGCCGGCATCTGGGGGCCCCCTTATTAAAGGGAGCTTGCAGATTCCGATTAGCCCCGCCCGCATACCCCGACAACCAATGGCAAGGGTTGTCGGGAAGAGGCTCTTGTCCCTATCGACATGGGGGCAAGAGTGGGGTGGGGGGGCAGTGCCCCCCTCCCCCACAGCACACACTCCCCCATGTTGAGGGCATGCGGTCTGGTACGGCTCAGGAGGGGGGGGGCCGCTCGCTCGTCCCCTCCCCCATTCCTGTCCGGGCCAGACTGCATGCTTGGGATGAGGGCTTGGTTTGGATCTGGGGGGGACCCCCGCGCCGAATCGGCGCGGGTTTAACCCCTCACGTTCCGGGACCAAGCCTAAGAGCCTAATGTAGCCCTGGAGGGGGACCCGCGCCGATTTCAAGTTTGAAATTTGGCGCCGAGTTCCCCTTCAGGGCTGAAAACAGCTCGGAGATTCCCGTGCGCCGCGTCACGCAGCGCAATCACGGGTACGCCGCTTGGTATTTACCAAGATTTTCACGGCGTACTGACAAGGCGCACGGGAATCCCTGACTTTTCTCTCTGCGCATGCCCAGTATGCAAATGAACCTCCCGAGGTTCAGGCGCACTGTGCAAGCGTTCGGGGATCTGTTTTCAAAAAACACTTTCCTTTCAATTCGGGCCGCCCAAACACTTAAAACACATGTCACTTCACTTCCCCTGCATCCCCCCCCCCCCCCCCCTAATAAACTCCCGCCCAAACCCCCGCAATTTACAGTTTAATGTGCCGTGCGCCAGGTCTGTACTGGTGCACAATGCACCCTCTCCTGGGCGCACGGAGCACATTAGTAACTAGGGAAATACACTGCACTAGCAGCGTATTTCTTTAGTAAATGGCCAAACGGCTGCTACTCCTGCTTTTACTCCATGAGTCATGGAGTAAAGGCTTGGTAAATCAGCCCCAGTGTGTCAACATGTGCTATCTGCCATCACAGGATATTGATTGGCTTTGCTTTGGGGGTTCAAGCCCTTCCTCGCTACTCAAGTAGGTGAGAGGAAGGGTTTGCCCCCCAAAACACATCCATTGATCACCTATGATGGCAGATAGCACATGTTGACAGATGGCATGGTATCAGGAGAGAATTCCCCATTTGGCCAGACAAAATGTGTGCATCTAAAAATGTTGGCTTGTTCTGGGGTGAAAAAAATTAGGGAGGTTGAGCACAGAATAAAAAACCCAGAAAAAGATAAAAATGGAGTGGCTTCTTCTTATTAAGCTCTATACCAGTATGTACATGTGTGACTACTGTGCAATTGTGTTAATTTAAGATAACTGAGAACTACATTTGGCACTAGAAGTGCACTAGAAGGAGAACCAGGGAGACAGAGAAAATGAAACCAAAGCAAGAATGACAAACAACTGTATACATTCTAATGGTCAAATTATTTATTAGGTAATTAATATTTCTTTCTTTTAGGGGCCGAATTAGAAAGAAATATTTTCAGGCATAGCAATGGCCCCCCGACCCATGAAGTACTCAACATATTTGTCGCGTGCCTCACGAGCAGATTGGGGGGGCCAAGCCAGCGCGACCAGTGTCCATGCCAGGAAAGGTATCTGAGGGAAGTCCTGCCTCAGCACCAATGTTGGCTAGGTACAACTGGGAGTGCTTGCGTAAAAAATTGTGCAAAATGGCAGCCGAAAATTGAAAACCCTCCTCTCCGGGGTGAGGGTCCTCTGGGGAAAAGGCCGCATGAGGTGAGGTCCAAGCCCGAAAGCTTCATCCGCGAGAAAAAAAAACAGAAGTCCCTCCAAATTGTTTTCATCCTGTGGCAGTTCCAGACCACCAGATTGTAGACGATTGGCAAACTCCATCTGCACGAACACTCCCCCATCTGACAGCCGGCCGTTCTTCCCCACGTCCACATACAGAAACTCGTAATGTGCCGACACCACCACCATCAACACGATACTATGAAAACCTTTGTAGTTAAAATAGTACGACCCCGAACGGGGTGGCGGCACTATGCAGACGTTTTTCCCATCGATTGCCCCTCCGCAGTTCGGAAAATCACACCACAGGGCAAATTGGGAAGCCACAGTCTGCCATTCCTGTGGCGTGGAGGGAAACTGTGTGGACAAACAAAAAATTACAATTAGAAATTTAAAAAACAAACATTGCAATCACATTTCCAAAAACATCCTTGTGCCACATCATTATTATAACATTTAGTAGCATTGGAGTGAGTATTACAAGACCAAAAATATAGGCCCACTTCAATCAGACTCCTCACCCCTCTGATGGGGCATTAAACAATTTTAGGGGGGGGGGGGTGCTTGCTGAGTGTAGGCCATAAAAATTGAAAACAGGTAGCACTATGCCTACATTTTTTTACTAAATCACAAAAACCAAAAAAATAATATAAGGGGGGGTTTAAACTACAATGGATCAGACAAAAATAAGGTTGAAAAAAGACTAGGCTAGGTGTGTTTGGCCCTAGGATAGCATGCTGGACAGGTTTAGTCAAGGGAAAGATGCATGTAGGACAATAAAATAGCATGTAAAGCTTCAAACAGGCATGGGGACAAAAGGGAATATTCACAGCATAATACAATCATGGGAAGTTGGTAAATCTGCCAAAAAAACGATATTAGCATACATAAAAAATACCTAGATTGTGAAGTTTAAAGGAGGAAGCTTACCTTAATATACTCCTCCTGCATGACTTGTATGATGGCAGAACACGTCTGCGGTATGATGATCCCAAGCGCCTGGGGAGAGATGCCTGTCGAGAATTTGAGGTCCTGCAGGCTCCTCCCAGTCGCCAGGTACCGTAACGTGGCAATAAGCCTCTGCTCGGCCGTGATGGCTTGGCGCATCACAGTGTCCTGCCTCGTGATATAGGGGGACAGAAGATCCAATAGACGGTGGAAAACGGGGTCCGTCATACGGAGAAAGTTCCTGAAGTCATCAGGATTATTCTCCCGGATTTCCCTAAGCAGAGGCATATGAGAAAATTGGTCATGCTGGCGCAACCAATTCTTGGCCCAGGACCTCCTCCTCCCTCTGGTCCTGGCCAAAGTGCTTGAGTTTGCATGACCTGCAGAAGACAGCCCATACGCAGCACGAATTCTTGCAAAATCACGCTCCTCCATCATAGCTTCAAAACGGCCGGCTAGTCAGAACACACTTCAAACAGATAGCACCCCCAAATCCAGCAATACCTGTAAAGATCGCACTGCACCCAGATACGAGCGGACAGGACGGCACTGCAAAGCAGAAACGACCCGAAAGTCAGCACTGAATGACAAATACGATCCCACAAGCACACACTGAACCCGAGAATACGATCTGACAAAGCACGGAGACTGAAAAGCGCGAATCGGCTCTCACCAACCTTTCACTAACACGCGGTTACACGGAATTAGCAAAAGCGGACTCAAGGGCGGTAACGAAGGCTTTGGCCTACCCCTTTATAGTGACGTCAGACGTGGGTCACGTGTCCGCGGTCTGACCCGATCAGATTTTGGACTGACGGTGTGTACGCATATCAGGCCGTACGGCCACTTCAGAGGTGAACCGATCAAAACGGTCCGACGGACCAGTCACATCGGTTTGGTCCGACCGTGTGTACAAGGCCTAACTGTGAGGGCTTACAGTGTTGTGGCAACACCAACACCTAGGGTCCAAATTTATGCAGAGTATATACGCAGGCCCTACTTTCAAACATCCAACTTACAAACAACTCCTACTTGCAAACGAAGGAGACAACAGGAAGTGAGAGGAAATCTACCCCCAGGAAGGGAAATTCTCTTCTATAAGAGGTGTCTCCTGTCCACTGATGCTTTATCACCAATCCTTGTTTCACTAAAAAACCCACATTTTCAAAAAATCATTTGTCATTGGGACAGAAAGTGAATTGCAATCTTCTGAACAGATGCACACAAACAGCAAAACAAATGGTCCAGGGGTGATAACCCTTCTCTATGTTTTCAGAAAAGCTTAAAAATAGATTTTATGGCTGGAGCTACACTTTAAAAAAGTACCAGTTCGCAATTACAAACAGATTCTACTTAACAACAAACCTACAGTCCCTGTCCTGTTTGCACCGTCTATATACTGCTGTTCAAAGTATATAGGGCCAAAGGGGATTTCAACCACTTGACACCCGCACGCCGTCATATGACGTCCAAAACAGGGACCTGTTATCCCGGGTGGACGTCATATGACGTCCTGGGCTTTGCGGGGGGATATCTCAATGATGCCTGCACCCGGAGGCATCATTGAGATATCATTTTTTAGCGGCGGCGATCCTGCGCACCGTAAGAATGATCATAGCGGCGGTTCCGCCGCTAGATCGTTCTTACAGGCGGCGGGAGGGGACATCCCCCCTCCCGCCGCCATCCGGTGCTTGATCGCCGTCCGCTGGATGATCGCCGTCCGCCGGATGTTTGCCATAGAGAAGACTGGTGACCAGATGGTCACCAGTCATCTCTATGACAGTCGGAGGCCCGGGCGCGATGACGTCACACCCGGGTCCCCGTAAGTAAACAAACCGCAATTGCGGCTAGTTTGAATGAGATCTGTGAATTTTTTTTCACGATCTCATTCTTTCCAGCCTGGAGGAGAGATGTGGGGTCTTATTGACCCCACATCTCTCCTTAAAGAGGACCTGTCACACACATTCCTATTACAAGGGTGTTTACATTTCTTGAATAGGAATAAAAGCGATTGAAAAAAAAAAAGTGTAAAAAAAAGTGTAAAAAATAAAGAAATAAGTAAAATAAAAAATAATAATAAAAAAATTAAAATGCCCCTGTCCCCGGTAGCTTGCGCCCTGAAGCGTACGCACACGTAAGTCCCGCCCACGATGTAAACGTCGTTCAAACCACACAGGTGAGGTGTTGGCGCGTGCGTTAGAGCGTGTGCAACATTCTAAGCACTAGACCTCCTCTGTAACTCTAAACTGGCAACTTGTCAAAATTTTAAAGTGTCGCCTATGGAGATTTTTAAGTAACGAAGTTTGGCGCCATTCCATGAGTGTACGCAATTTTAAAGCGTGACATGTTAGGTATCTAGTTACTCGGCGTAACATCATCTTTCATATTTTACCAAAAATTGGGCTAACGTTACTGTTTTGTTATTTTTTAATTTAGAAACCATTTTTTTTACAAAAAAAAAAAGCCGTTTTGAAAAATTAATTGCGCAAATACGGTGCAAGATAAAAAGTTGCAATGACCTCCATTTTCATTACCTAGGGTGTCTGCTAAAAAAAACATATATATGTTTGGGGGTTCTGAGTAATTTTCTAGCAAAAGAATGATGATTGTACATGTAGGAGAGAAGTGCCAGAATAGGCCCGGGAAGGAGGTGGGTTTTAAAGCCCGGTATTGAAGTCGTTAATGACCTGGGGGGAGTTGGGGGAAACCCATGCTATTGTTCTCAATGATTTTCATCCATATTGCAGTGACCAGACTTTACATTTAAGCCGCAAGCAGTTTTAAATTACTTTTTTCTTATAGGAATCTCATTTTGTGCAGGGACAGTTCTAAACACGTGCCACTTCACAGGCATACTATAGACACCCAGCAGGTACGATATTTAAAGGAATTTTTAATTTTTTTTCACTTTAAGCATCACTAATATCACTGCTCCAGAAAAAAACGTCCGTTTTGAAAACTTTTTTTTCCATTGATACATGTTCCCTGGGGCAAGACCGGGTTCTCAAACCCGTTTTCTGACAACTTGCAAATTAGGCTTTAAAATGAGCACTTTTGAATTCAAATGTTCTAGTCCCATAGACGTCAATGGGGTTCTAAATGTTCGCGCGAACGTTCAGTCCGTTCGAAGGTTCTGGTGCGATCCGAACGGGGGGTGTTCGGCTCATCCCTATTTTTCATAGCTGCAACTTTTACTAAGCTTGGGTTGTTTCCTCTCTGATCCATTGATTCTTTTACACTTTTGGAGTCTGCTACAGGCGTGGGCTTACCTCTATGAAGCACTGGCACTGCATTTGTGCTACTAGTATTTGTTTTGTGTTTCTACTTTCAACTCACATAGCCCTTATTAGTGTGATTCTGGTGCTATACATTATCTTATCTATGATTTTTTGTCTTTTCCTAGTGCTCTTCTGCTATAATTATTACTACCATGCCGAGACTGATTGGTATTTGTTTTTCACCACATCTTGTTCTGGGCTGTCAGTATTTTGCTGTAATTTTTGTTTTGAGCTATGTTTGTTTTTTGCATATGACCCAGTTACCCTTGCCTTTTTACCTTTGCACTGTGTTGCCATAGCACACAGAGGGTCGAGGGACCAGGGTTAGATTTTAAATGTATGTGTGTTATGAGTGTTTAGTGTATTGAGAAAGTGAAGCAGGGCCTTGTTGAAACATTGACCAATACACCTGTTTATATTTCTTCAATGCAAGACCTGTGAGTGCCTTTTCCACTGGACTGTTTGTATAATATATAGAAGTAGTGCCCTCCCCTAGTCAGGCTAAATAAATTTTTTGACTCTGCTGTAATCAGTGGAGCCGCAACCTATTTTCTAGGTCTGACCAGGTTTTTCCTAAGCTTGGTGGTTGATTACTCCTGTCTACCTCTGGAAGAAGTTTCCAGAAGTAGACTAGAAGGGTCAACCACTGAATTATGATAATTTATCTGACCTTAGCCACTCCCTTGAAGGGGGTGTACAGAAGGTGGCAGAAGGTGGCTGGGGAGCTTGCTCAAGTTTTATTCTCCTGAGGCTGCTGCCCCATGGGAGGCAGTCTGTGTACTGAAGAACTGTTGCTAGTCCTCAGCATGTGCTTGGCTGAGGGCCTGGAGGAACTTGAATTGAATGACATTTGCTGCATAAGCTGTGGTGGAGAAGGACTCCTTTACCATGGAAGAGTGCTGCATAGAAGCTGGTTGGCAACAGCTGTTCTTGGACATTGCGAATAGGACCTTTCCCTAGAACTCTATGTGTGCTTTAGGAGTTGAATGCCAGAAGTTGCTGCAAGGACTGGGACTGCTCATACAATGTTTCATATCAGCTGACTACCCCCTCTACTTCCAGCAATGGCTGATACTAAAGGATTTGTGCTTGAAAATTTGTCCTCCTGTACCTGTTTTGTGTTTTGGAGTATCCTGCACCTTCATCCCTCTCCCTCTTTAAGCACTACAATAAATCTACAAACATACATTTCCTAGGCTAAGCCTGTATTTATCGTTGTGCTTAGAACTGGTGTCTAGTCTAGACAGCTTCTGAACAGGTAAAGGAAACCTTTCTCATTTAATTTCTCAAAATGTATGCTTCTACTGCTGTGCTATGGTTCAACCCAATGGCCGCTATGCCGCTAGTGTGTTCCTTTAAATGCTTCCCTAAAATAACATTTATAGCTGGCAGAACTCTATTTTAGCTGTTCCATTTTCTTTCCTTTGGTTGTGTATTTACAAATGTAATCAAAAAGCAGTAATATCACATTACCGGGTAAAAGTACTATTTAGCCAAACATGTACAAATCAGGAATCAGAAATAGGCAATCCAAACAATCCAAGTGAGGTCTAATGGTTAGTTTTCTGTTCACCAAATTGTTGGACGTAGGGTTCTATAGCAAAGACAAAATATTTTTACACAGTGAGAAACTCATAGGCACTTCTGATTTTGTCTGAACCATGTAATTAGGTAACTCAAAATATATATATATTTTTTTAATGACCAAATCTATAAATCTGAGCATTCCTAGTGATAAATGAATGGTGTAATGATCTTTAGGGGTAGCACAAGTTAAAGCTGAACTCCAGCTTTTTATACATGTTACATACTGTAGTTACATAGTTTCATACATGTTACATAGTTTGTTTGGGCCAACTAACTATGCCCCTCACTAACATGTCTATTGGTTGTGTCTATTGGTTGTGCGGTATAAACTGTATAAACTGTATGTACTGTAGCTGAGGCTACAGTACATACAGCATACTGGACTGTGTTCCGGGTTTGAGCTGAGTTTTCCAGTCCCATACCCGGAACACAGTAGAGTCTATCACAGCGGCGCTCAGCCATTTAGAGAAAGCATTGTATTCTAGTAATGAATAAAGAGACGGGCTGATGATGTCACAATCTCTGACTCTGAGGAAACTTTGTATTCATTGCTGAATACAATGGTTTCTCTGAATGGCTGAGAACCGATGTGATAGACTCTACTGTGTTCCAGGTATGACACTCACACGTTAACCCCTTCCCGACCAGCCGCCGCAGTTATAGTTATACTGCTCCCTTGGGTTGTAGCTATATGTCGGCTCGCTTTCAGACCACTAGGGGACGCGCACATGCCCACAGCGTGCCACCAGAGCCGATGTGCGTGCACCCACGATCATTCCACACAGAGACAGAACAGAGATCTGTCAATGTAAACAGACAGATCTCCGTGCTGTCAGGGGAGAGGAGACTGATCTGTTGTTCATACTAAGTATGAACAACAATCGGTCTCCTCACCCAGGCAGTCCCCCCCACAGTAGAATCACTCACTATGACACACAGTTAATCCCTTGATCACACCCTACTGTTAACGCCTTCCCTGCCAGTGTCATTTATTCAGTAATCAGTGCATTTTTTTTTTTTTCTCAAATAACTTTTTTATTATTGAATAGAAAAAAAAAAATCAGGTTGCATACAGTATACAAGAACATATGACACAGCATAAGGGTAGGCAGGATAATAAGGCACGCGTCTGCCTGTGTGACATGTATTTAAGTAATGAATAACACATGCCTGTCACATGCGTCTTGGCAATAGTTAACACAGAACCTGAAGATGAAAATACTATAGCGCATCAATATGCATACGTGTATTGCGAAATGTCGAACATGGAGGGGGCCTCAGGGGTACCCCAGAAGAGAGGAAGAAGAAAAGAAAGGAGAGAAAAGAAATAGGAGGGGGGTAGAGGGGTAAGAAGGGGGAAAGATCGAGTTAGCTCAGTTACCTGATCACGGTGGGTCCTCCCGAAGACGCCAAGGCGCCCAGACCACGTCGTGGGCTTCCAATCTGTCCTGTATCCTGGCAGTCATTCTCTCCATCAGCTCCACATCTTTGATTCTAGTGTATAGGGTCCCCGGGTCAGGGGGAGAGCGTTTTTTCCAATGTAGAGCTACAAGGCATCGGGCAGCTGTGAGGATATGGCGCGTTAGCTTTCTACAAGGCAGCGTGGTTCTCAGGGGAGATAGGCCCAGGAGGAAGAATTTGGGGGACATGGGGACCTGTGCTTCCAGGAGGCGGCCCAACAGTTGTTGCACCTCAGTCCAATAGGGGACAATCAGCGGGCAGGTCCAGTAAATATGAAATAGGGAACCTCTGTCTCCCTGACACCGCCAGCAACGGTCGGAGCTAGCAGGGTATATAGAGTGAAGCACATCGGGGGTCATATACCAAAACAGGAGAACCTTATATGTATTTTCCTTGTATAGAGTACATAGTGAGCTCTTTGCTGCCTGAGACCAGATAGTCCGCCATTGCTCTATGGGTATTACCTCATTGAGGGCCTTTTCCCATCGAATCATATAAGAGTGTTTACCTAGGGATTCCAGGGGATAAGGCGTTCAGTATTTTGTAAATATCAGAGATTAAGCCTTTTTGGGCCGTTCGGCCAAGACCAACCGTTCAAAGGGAGTTGGAGGGGGAGAATTGCAGGGTGGGTGCTATGGGAAAGGGCGTAATGGCGGATCTGCAAGTAACTATAGAATACCTGCCGGGGGATATCAAATTTAGATTGTAGGCTGGTGAAGGGCAATAGTTACGCGACAAGGGATCTACCAAATTCCAAAGTGGAATAGGTTACGGGACGTCCATGGGTAAGACATTTGACGGGTGAGGCTATCTGGCACTTGGGGTTGTACATAAATGAGGTCAATAGCGAGCTTTCCGAGGACAGACCACAGGGTCGCGACAGCCGACGCCATAGACGTCGGAGCTGTGACACAGAGCCCAGCATACGGTCAGAGGGAACCTCCACGTTCGCGCTCCACAGCAGGTTGTTGGGGTGAGTCGGGGCTAGCCACAGTTTTTCAATCTCCGCCCACTTGTTGTAGGACCGCTGGGTAACCAAGAGGGTATGGCCCGGAGCTGGGTGGCCTGGGTAGTACCTAACAAGGTCGGGGAACGCAAGGCCCCCATCCGAGCGCGCCGCCGTCAGCACCGATTGGGGGACTCTATGTCGTTTGTAATTCAAGTAAATTTAAGTAGGTCGGATTGAAGTTTCCTCAAGTGTTATAAGGGACAGGGATGGGTAATGTTTGAAAAAGATAAAGCAGTTTGGGAGTATCGTCATTTTAATCGAGGCGATCCGGCCGAGCAACGAAATATGGTACTTTTTCCATTGTAGTAGCAGGGATCTTATTGAGCGGAATAGGGGAGGGAAATTTTCCTGGTACAGAGTAGTGAAGCTGGGGGTGATGCGTATCCCCAGGTATTTCAGGGAGGTTGATTTCCACCGATAGGAAAAGTTGGCCTGCAGGTGTGCAACCTCCGCTCCAGAGATATTAATTGGAAGGGCCTCTGACTTGGAGGTGTTGATTTTATAGCCTGACAAAGCCCCGTACCGGACAGTTCCGCGTGAAGGTTCGGAGGGAGATCCTAGGCTGCGTCAGGAGAGGATAACGTCATCCGCGAAGCAGAGAAATTTTAAATTCCCTGCCTCGGACTGGTATCCCCCGGATGGGACGGGTTGCCCCCCGTATCTATGGCCGCCAAGGGTTCAACACACAGGGCAAACAGCAGGGGTGAGAGTGGACACCCCTGCCGGGTGCCGTTGGTAACGGGAAAGGAAGGTGAGAGAGCAAAGGGTGTCTTGACCTGAGAGGAGGGGTTGGAGTAGAGATGTCGAATCGCGCTCAAGAATGGGCCCCGTATCCCCACGTGGTGCAATGTGGCGAACATGAAGGGCCACCCGAGTCGGTCAAAGGCCTTCTCGGCGTCTAGGCTCAGCAGCAGAGACGCCGTATTTTCCCTATTCGCCACATCCACCAAATCAATTATCTTTCTGGTGTTGTCGCCCGCTTGCCTAAGCGGCACAAAACCCACCTGATCCTTGTGGATTAGGGACGGTAAGACCATGTTCAAGCGGATCGAGAGTAATTTCGTGAATATTTTCAGGTCCGAATTTAGTAGGGCGATGGGTCTGTAGTTGGCACAGAGAACTGCGTCCCTGTCCGGCTTGGGAATCAGGGTGATAAAGGAGCGCTGCATATCTGTCGGGACAGGGGTATCCCGGAGAAAGGCATTAAAAAGTTTACACATGTGGGGGAGCAAGAGGGGCAGAAAGGTCTTATAGTATTCGTAGGGTAGGCCGTCTGGGCCTGGGGACTTATGGGAGGGCAGGGATTTAATAGTCTGCTCTATCTCTTCCTCTGTAATCCGCATGTTAAGCGATGTCAGGTCAGAGGGCTGGAGTCGGGAGACGCCACTTTGCTCTAGATACTGTTCAATGCTACGGGAGATGTCCGGGGGGAGTGGGTCACTGGGTATGTTAGGATTAATCAGTGCATTTTTATAGCACTGATCACTGTATAAATGTCAATGGTCCCAAAAACGTGTCAAGAGTGTCTGATCTGCCCCCCACAATGTCGCAGTCCCAATAAAAAGTGCAGATCACCACCATTACTTGTATAAAAAAATAGTAATAAAAATGCCATAAATATAGCCCCTATTTTGTAGACGCGATAACTTATATATACGCTTATTGTGATTTTTTTTACCAAAAATATGTAGAAGTATACAAATTGGTCTAAAGTGAGGAAGAAGTTTGTTCTTTTTTTTTTTTAAATGGGAATATTTATTATAACAAAAAGTAAATTTCTTTTTTTTTAATTACCACTAAAAGAAAGCTCTATTTGTGGGGAAAAAGGACATCAATTTTGTTTTTGTACAAAGTTGCACGCCCGCACAATTGTCAGTTAAAACGATGGCCTTGTCATTAATGGGGCAAATCTTCTGGGGCTGAAGTGGTTAAGGAGGGACATAGTTCAATTGGGCCAGCAACTAAGTAAAGCGTATGAAAAACTGGAGTTCAGCTCTTTGTTCTCAAACAAATACATACAATGGTTGGTGACAGTAGCAGATGCTGAAAGAATATTTGTATTTGTTTGTGCCTAGGGAAGTGTGTGACCTGGCCATGGTTAGGCTTCATGGACACTAGCCTATATTGGCAGCTACTAAACTTGAGTTTTGCAGCTTTTGGCATTTTTTTGCCAAAGTTCCAAAATTAAACTCCATAAAAATGTCCACTTAGGTTAGTGAATAAGGTGATGTGTGCTGACTTCTATCATCCAATCATGAATGGGCAAAAATCCTTTTTATTTTTTATTATTATTATTTTCCTTGCACGCAATTGGAATTTTTCTTGCAAGGTGAATTTTTTAACACATTCACTGAGGTAATTAAAATTACTCTTGCTAAGTGCATTTTCACTTTACAAAGTGAACATGCTTTACTCCTTTAGTAAATCAGTCACACTGGGAATTATGTAGTTATTCTAATACCTAAGATGGCATTCTTGCACATGTGGCTCATCCTGATGAAAGTGACTCTAAACTGCGTTACATGACACAGTGCATAGATAACATTGTTAGTGGTTCCAATTCATAATGCTTACTGTATATTTCGACGTGAATTCCCGCATCCTTACTGATTAATATGTTTAATTGATTTACTCTCTAATAGAAAAACTAATTAGCAAAGTGGGCTGTCCAATTATTTAACTTGGTATTGCTATTTGGATATAAAATTCATCAAGGAAGATGGTGCAGCAAAAAAAGTTGGGGCCCAAGAAAGGTCAGTTTGCTTTAAATAGCTAGGTATATATATATGTTCTGTGTATAATGTGAGGTATAGATAATGTAGGTTATTGCTGTTTTTATGTGCCTATGTTCCACATGTGTAGGGTATATAACAAGATGTTAAAATAAACAAAATGCTTTTTCTTTTAAGAATTATATGAAAAATAAGGTTTCATTCTAATTTCACATTTATGAATCCTGAAAGTTAGGAACTGGTGTGACACAACTGTAATATAGATTTATTGGTTCCAACACTAATTCTATCTTCCTTTCTTATTTTTAGTTAGGACTATAAAAGGGGAAATAAACATGATAAGCAATTATATTTTAACCCTGAGGCACATTTCTCTAAACCAGAAAAACTGTTGTTCACTTAGGTGGCGTTGTTGTACATGGGGTATCTATGATCGCCCATGATAAGTTAAATAATTTATAACATACAACCAGAGATTTTACTTTTTAAGTACAGAAAACTTTTATATAAGGAATGGTGTTTATTACAGTCTGGGGGATACTCTGGTAGGTTCACTTGCCAGTTTGACAATGCTGTAAAATACAGCTCTGCCTAGTACATAGTGTATATAAAGTCTTGTAAGTACACTTCAGCCAGCAAATTAAGTTGCAGTTGACAAATTGTATTAAATAATTTATAACATAGATCTAAGTCCAAACATTAAAATCACTAAAAGCTTACGCTTGGTAATGTGAACCTTTAACCACTTCAGCCCCAGACCATATTGCTGGTCAATGACCGGCCACTTTTTGCGATTCGGCACTGCGTCGCTTTAACTGACAATTGCGCGGTCGTGCGGCGTGGCTCCCAAACAAAATTGGCGTCCTTTTTTTCCCACAAATAGAGCTTTCTTTTGGTGGTATTTGATCACCTCTGCGGTTTTTATTTTTTGCGCTATAAACAAAAATAGAGCGACAATTTTGAAAAAAATAATATTATTTACTCTTTGCTGTAATAAATATCCCCAAAAATATATAAAAAAAATGTTTTTTTCCGAGATCGGCGTATCTTGCTCATATGCATATTCGATGCGGAAAACAACGAAAGCGCCACTTAGTGGCCAGCGTGAATATGCACCCTAAGATACAACGGCGTAGGAGACTTACGCCGCTCGTATCTTAGCCAAATTTAAGCGTATCTGGTTTCCAGAATATGCTTAAATATACGACAGCACAGATTCGGACTTACGACGGCGTATCTACTGATACGCCGACGTAAGTCTCTGAGAATCTGGCCCATAGTGTCTACAAAATATGGCATCGTTTTAAGGCATTTTTAATAATATTTTTTTTTACTAGTAATGGTGGCGATCAGCGATTTTTATCGGTACTGCGACCTTATGGTGGACACCTCAGACACTTTTGACACATTTTTGGGACCATTGGCATTTTTATAGCGATCAGTGCTATAAAAATGCATTGATTACTATAAAAATGCCACTGGCAGGGAAGGGGTTAACACTAGGTGAGGAAGGGGTTTATATATGTTCCCTAGGTGTGTTCTAACTGAAGGGGGGGAGGGACTGACTAGGGAAAATAACTGATCGCTGTTCATACATTGTATGAACAGACAATCAGGCATTTCTCCCCCTGACAGGACCGGAAGCTGTGTCCTAGATACGTTACACCGCCGCAATTTTTCATCGCAAGTGCCTGATTCACCAAGCATTTGCAATGAAAACCTACGCCGGCGGCCTCCGGCGCAAGGCGGGCCAATTCAAATGGGCGTGTGTCATTTAAATTAGGGGCTCCCGCGCCGGACCTACCGCGCATGCTCCGTTGCCGAACTCCCGCCGTGCTTTGCGCAAAGTGACGTAATTTTTGTTGAACGGCGACGCGCGTAGCATAATTCCGTATTCCCGGACGGCTTACACAAACGACGTTATTTTTTAAATTTCGACGCGGTAACGACGGCCATACTTTACACAGCAATACGATTGCTGTGTAAAGTTAAGGCACCAAAAAAAGACTAACTTTGCGACGGGAAACTAGACTAGCGGCGACGTAGCGAACGCAAAAAAAACGTCGGGGATCGCCGTAACTCCTAATTTGCTTACCCGACGCTGGTTTACGACGCGAACTCCCCCAGCGGCGGCCGCAGTATTGCATCTTAAGATCCGACAGTGTAAAACAATTACACCGTCGGATCTTATGGCTATCAATGCGTAACTGATTCTATGAATCAGTCGCATAGATAGAAACAGGGATACGACGGTGTATCAGGAGAAACGCCGTTGTATCCCTTTTGTGAATCTGGCCCAAAGCTCCCAGTTCTCGCTCTGTAATGAGCGATCGCGGGTGCCCGGCGGTGATCGCGCCCACCGGGCACGCACGTTGGCACCAGGGGCGAGTGGGGGTGTGCGTGTGTGCCTCTGGTGGCGCACGCGCCCCTAGTGGCTGATTCGCGAGGTGACGTAGATCTACGTGACTTCGCGCAGGGGAGCCGACCTGACGCTGTATAACTATGGCGGCTGGTCGGCAAGTAGTTAACCTCAGCTCACCTAGGGTTCTCTGCACCCCTGCTCTCCCCTGCAATATAAATCAGCACTTTTTTTGCCTGGTCCCGACCCTGAATGCCATTTTTGCCTAGGTGAAAATGACATGTCCCTGTTCCTTAAGCCTCCTTGGCCCCACGTCACATATCCCAGGAGGCTTCAGTGGTATGGACTATCCTAGATACTATCATACTTGAGCAGTCAGGCTATGTGCTGTGTTGTGCTTTTTTGATTTTTTGTGTGGAACATGGGCCAAATTCTCAAAAACCTGTGTAAATTTAGGATTATCTAACTTATGTCATTTAAGTTACGGCGCCCTAAGTTGGTGTCGTAAGTACCGTATTCTCAGTGCATTTGCGCACAAAATTGCGCCATCCTTAACTTAATTTTCAATGCGTAAGGCGTGGTTATGGCAAGTGGGAATGAAGTGGGCGTGCTTCATTGTAATGAGCCGTGACCCCATGCAAATGAAGTGCCGGCCGTACTGCGCATGCGCGCACAATCTGGACCTCACTGCGCATGTGCAGAACTTTGGTCAGCGCAATCAGTGAGATAGGTAAAAGGCCAAGCGTACTTAGTTTGAAGATCGCCCTGTGTCTAAATAGCCCCAGTCAAACAGACTTCAATTGCAAAAGTATTTCCCTGTGTTCCCTTCCTAAAGCAAGTTGCTTCTGCTTTGAACGTTTGTCAGTGTTTGTTGGTAAGATTTGT
This sequence comes from Rana temporaria, assembly GCF_905171775.1. Classification (NCBI taxonomy): domain Eukaryota; kingdom Metazoa; phylum Chordata; class Amphibia; order Anura; family Ranidae; genus Rana; species Rana temporaria. The sequence continues at coordinate 295,242,126 of NC_053490.1, forward strand.
TTGTGAGAAAAGTGTTTGTGGAGTTGGAGGGTATAGTTGGTGTTTGTTTTTGATGTGTTTGTTTTTTTGGTGGTGATTGTTTTTTTGTTTTCTTTTTATTTTTTTTTCTTTTTTTTTTTGCCTGTTTGTTTTTTTTTTCCTTTTTTTTTTTTTTCTGTTTTTTTGCCTGTTTGTTTTTGATAAGTGTTTGTTTTTTGTTTTCCTTTTTTGCCTGTTTTTTTTTTGATAAGTGTTTGTTTTTTGGTGTGTGATTGTTTTTTGTTTTCCTTTTTTGCCAGTTTGTTTTTGAATTTATAGTAGCTGTCTGTATATTTTTTAATTTTGCTTGTTTGTATTTTCTTTGTTGTGTGTGTGTATTGTTGTTTGTTTTTTGGGTGAGTTCCCTGTTGCTGGGTGTTGTCTGTCATGGCTCCCAAGCGCAGGAAGCTTAATTTTACCCTGGCAGAGAAGCATATACTTGCTCAGGGCGTCATTAAATTTGGGCGATTTCTCCATGGCCCTGAGAGCCACAACACCACCCCGGCCAGGAGGAAGGAGATCCTTCAAAAGATCACCGATCGGATCAATGCGGCGGGGGGGGGGGAGACCAGGACCATCGCTGGAGTTCAAAAAAAAAATTAATGACTTGAGGAGCGTGTCCCGGAACAAGCTGGCAAGGCTGCATGCCCATACCAGGGGCACTGGAGGAGGGGGACCCTGCCCAGTCAGGATGAGTGAGGAGGAATGGGCAGTGGCCCAGTGTTTCCACCCACAGCAGGTGGTGGGCCTGCCTGGCTTTGACAATGATCCTCTTATGAGGACAGGTAATTTTTTGGAATTTCTATCTGTGATTAGCATGTGTGGGTGGGGGAAGGGAAGATGTGCCAAGTGTGTGGATCCAACAACCTGTGATTGTTTTGTGTCCTCCCCAGATGGCCAGGAGGTTGCAGCCCCATCAGCCCAGGAGGTGGCAGCCCCATCAGCCCAGGAGGTGGCAGCCCCATCAGCCCAGGAGGTGGCAGCCCCATCAGCCCAGGAGGTGGCAGCCCCATCAGCCCAGGAGGTGGCAGCCCCATCAGGTCAGGAGGTTGCTGGCCCATCAGGTCAGGAGGTTGCTGGCCCATCAGGGCAGGCTGCTGCACCACCCCCAAGACAGGCTGATGCAGAGTCCCAAGAAGGGCAGGATTCGCCATGGGAGGGGAGTGCCCACAACTCCCCTAATTTGGATGTTGAGTGGGAGGAGGATGAGGGGGAGGAAGATGACAATATTCTGATTGGGCAGGAAATAATGATGGGCCAAAATATGACCTTTGAATCATCCCCTGAGGGAACCCCACAGGCGCCCAGCAGTCAGGCCACCATCATGGGTCGCCCCTTCCAACCCTCCTCCAACATGCAGCAGCACCCATGGCTCACTCCAACTCCTCCTCCAAGGCCACAAGCCTCAGGGGCAAGTAGGAGGCCGACCCCGGAAAACAGGGGGGGGTTGGTGCGTCTGCCGGTCAGTCTGTTGAGGGACAATGTCCGGCAGACCCGCAGTCTGTCTGCAATCCAAAAAACAATGACCAAGGTGGAGCGCAGCCTGGGTGCAATGAGGGAGTCACTGGGTGGCCACCAACTCCGTGGGGGTCATCACCTGTTTGTGGGACCTGAGGAACGCCACAACAGGTGTGGCCCAGGAGGTGACTGCCCTCACCCAGGCTGTGCAGGCCAATACCCGGGCTGTGCAGGCCAATACGGCTGATATTACTTCCTGTCTGACAAGGATAGCCGTTGCCTTGGAGGGAAGGCCAGCAGGAGGACAGACACCAGGGGAGGCTGCTTCTTCCCCTGCACAGACCCCCCCCCTGAAAATACTCCCTCCCCTGCACAGTCCCCCCCCTGAAAATACTACCTCCCCTGCACAGTCCCCCTCCTGAAAATCCTCCCTCCCCTGCACAGACCCCCCCGTGGCCGTGGCCGTGGCCGTGGGCAGCCCAGAAGGAGCACTCGGCAACATCCTTAATTTGCAGGGGTACTTTTGTTTTGTTTTTTTGTTTTTTTTTGCTACTGTACTTATGATTTGGTTTATGTGTGTGAATGATGTGTGAATGTGGGGGGGTGGCATTCCTGAAATCATAAGGGTGTCACCCTCAGTTTTGGTGGAGTATGGATCCCCAGGACCAGGGAGAAGTCATCCTAGGTTCCTGAATGGTGTATGAATGCACAGTGACATAATTGGAGCCGTGGCGGGGCGTTACTGCTCCCAAGTACCAAAGGGGGGGGGTACTTGGATCTAATCCAATTCGATGTGCATGTGATGTGTCTGTGCTAGGGACCACAGTGACGTGCATTCATGCATTCTCATTGTGAGATAATTAATGTGCGTTTTGTAACAAAAAAAAACATTCTCATTGGCATATAAGTAATGTGCATTTAATTTGCAAAGAAAATATTTAAAGGTCACATAATCTCTGTGATTTGTTCTGGGCAAAGCAAAAACAAAAAGAAAATTAGGGTCCATTTACTGGGCAAAGATGCCTTCAGACAGTTGTCTCCTTATTGTCTGGCCCTCAGCAGACCGGGTAGAGGGGTTTGGGGGGGGATTGCCTGGGTGGGGGGTTAGGTCAGGACATATCTCCACATGCAGGCCCCTTCTCAAAGCAAAATTGTGCAGGATGCAACATGCCCCAATAATTTGGCAGACAAAGTCTGGGGAATACAATAGTGTACCCCCAGTCTTGTCAAGGCATCTAAATCTGGACTTGAGAAGGCCAAAAGTCCGCTCTACTATTGCCCGGGTCTGGATGTGCACCTCATTGAATTTCCGTTCTCCGGGTGATTGGGGGTTCCTAAAGGGGGTCATCAGGTGGGGTCCCAACGCATATCCTGAGTCACCTGTAAGGGAAAAGACAGGAGGATATTAGTCATGCATGTGCCCCTTGTGATGTCTGCATCATGGGGGGGCATACCTGACACCAATGTCACTCACCAATCAGCCAGCTGTCTCCATAAACGTTCATCTCCAAGTCTCTGTAGATCTTGGTCTGCCGTAGGATGTAACTATCGTGGCACGAGCCTGGAAACTTGGCACAAACGTGCCAGATGAGGCCATGTGCATCTACGATAACCTGTACGTTTATGGAATGCCAGCCTTTCCTATTTCTGAACAGGTGTATCATGGGGGGGCTGTAGTGCCACATGGGTGCAGTCTATCGCCCCGATGGTCCTTGGAAAGCCAGCAATGTTATAAAAGTCTGTCATGGCTTGCACACGCTGGTCCTCCTGGGTGGGCATGACAAACTGGTTGGTCATGCGCCGCAGTATGGCAGGGACCACCTGATGGACACATTTGCTCATTGATGACTGCACCATCCCAGCCACACCTCCAGATGCACGCTGGAATGAGCCAGTCGCTAAAAAATGGAGGGTTGCCATCACTTTTTCGAGAGGTGTCAGGGCATGGGAACGTAGGGTTGGGGCGATAAGATCCTCATGAAGGAGTTGGGTGATCTCCAGGATGGCCTCCCTATCAAAACGGTAGTTGCCAATCACCTCATAATCTGGCATTTGCCAAATATCACGCCGTGGACGATAAACTCGCGCCTGTGCCCTCATCCTCCTCCTCTGTGCCCTCCTCCTCCTTTGTGCCTGTAAGGCAGCAAGTGCCGTCAGAATCATAGCTGGTCCTGGCATTTTTCCAAAAATAAACTTCACAACTAGAGCTCTAACCTCTAGTCACTACCTACAGCAAACCCTTCCACAGCATGTGTAAAATTAGGGCTGGTTTTATAATGTGGAAATTTAGACAGAAAAACTAACAGGTGCGCACAGGGCGGAAAATACGGCACACACACTTAATTCTGAGAATCGCCCTAACTCCCTCATTTGCATCTTTGCCTATCAAAAACAGCGGCGAGCCTAGCTTAATTTGCGCCCGGGAATGCGCAGGTGTAACTAATTTAAGTACGGCTGAAAATACGGAAATGTTTGCTTAAGTCGTTTTGACGATCGTGCGCAAATATACGCGCCGTGTAAATTTAGAAAAATGGAGTTAAGTCTGCGTATCTCTTTTGAGAATTTGGCCCATAGTTTTTAGCTTGATGTTATGTTCTGATTTAGAGTAATACATCTTTTAAACGAACTGCACCATGAAGCCTTTCTCTTTCTGCCCCTATTAACAATACCGGTATGATGAGCAAGTTTGGATATCCATTTGATGTGTAAAATTCATTGAAAAAGGAGTTTTGCATAGCTCGAACGGGATATCTGCACCTTCATTGGAAACTTCAGATGTTGATCCCTATCTGGCTGATGGTGTTCTGCCTATTTGATTTCTATTACCTGAGATCCAACAGATTTGGTAAGCGGCAGTGATTGCATTATTTTCTTTGATGAACAATAAATCGTACCTGCAGACAAGTTGTCATTCTGTTGTAATTGTGGATACCGGGAATTGTGAAGCTACTCCGATCATTTTTTGGATGCCTAATTGCTTGTTTAGGACATCTATTTTTCTAGATATTCTCCCATTTAAGGTTTTTCACTCATTAAACACATTTTTTACCGTTTGTGGGAGCGCACTATTTTTGTTTTACACATAACTACAATGTTCCCAGAAATCTCTGAGGACAACATAATCACACCCCTCTATGTTGAATGGGAGAGGGATAGGATACTACAGTACTAACTGTTTCTGCTGACCTAATACAGAAGGGTGAGTGAGAGTTGCTGTCCTTAAAGGGGTGGTTCACCCTAAAAACTACTTTTTTTTATTAGACTGGCCACCCACATTACAATACGATTAAGGCTATTATTTTTTTTTTATGCTGTACATACCTTTGTACAGCATATTCACCAGTTGCTTCGGGGTTGCGAGTCCCACGGGAATGGGCGTTCCTCACATGTCTGTGATTGACATTTTGACCAAAAACGAGCTCCCCCCGTCGCGTAAGCCGCGTCACGGTTGGCGAAAGGAGCCGAACGACGAGTCAGCGCTATACTGTGCGTGCGCATCGCCGTTCGGCTCCTTTCGCCAATCATGACGCGGCTTACGCGACGGGGAGGGGGGCTCGTTTTTGGTCAAAATGTCAATCACAGACATGTGAGGAACGCCCACTCCCGCGGGACTCGCAAGCCGGATGCCACGGGTGAATATGCTGTACAAAGGTATGTACAGCATCAAAAAAAAAATAATAGCCTTAATCGTATTGTAATGTGGGGGGCCAGTCTAATAAAAAAAAGTAGTTTTTAGGGTGAACCACCCCTTTAAAAAAGCCTAATTAAAGAAAACAAATGTAGCCATCATATCTAAGGATTGATAGGTCGCAATGCATGTGCTGCATGTAAGTTTCATGTATTATAAATAAATTCCAATTAAAATAAAATACTGTACTATGAGGACTTAGGCCCCGTACACACGACCGAGGAACTCGACGTGCCAAACACATCGAGTTCCTCGTCGAGTTCAGTGTGGAAGCCGCCGAGAAACTCGGCGGGCCGACTTTTGCCATTGAACAACGAGGAAATAGAGAACATGTTCTCTATTTCCTCGCCGAGGTCCTCGTCGGCTTCCTCGGCCGAAAGTGTACACACGGCTGGGTTTCTCGGCAGAATTCAGCTCTGAACCGAGTTTCTGGCTGAATTCTGCCGAGAAACTCGGTCGTGTGTACGGGGCCTTAGGCTACTTTCACACCATACTGCACATGAAAACATCAAAAATGCAATTGCATCATTGTGCATTTAACATGCATTTTTATGCACATTTTGTTGTTACATTGTGTTTATATGTGCATTGACACACACGTCAAAATACTAAGAGCAAGTTATGTTTTAAAAGATGAATGAATGAAAAAAAGTATAAAAATCCACTAAACCTGAAGCGCCAAATAGCACTGAAGCCTATAGAAGATAAATGTTGTTATATTTTTGTTTACATTTTCCCAGCTGAGCATCTTAAAACAATACTGTTCAGTAGGACAAGGGTCTTTTAATAGGTCCTATAGTGGTAATAAACCCAGAACCAAAAAAGTTATATATTACAGCTTACCAATGAGTCCCCCTTGCAGACCCCTACATCTCTTTTGAGGGCAGGAGGTAGAGATGTTGCAATTATCAACATGGGGACAGGGTGCCTTGTAAGGGGGAACCACCAGGCCTTTCAATGTACTCTCCTAATGTTGAGGTAATTTGGCTAGGTATAGTTTGGGGGAGCACTCTCACTATCCACTTTCCTGGCCACTCAGGCTGCAAGCCAAGATAAGAGCATTTTAATACTTTTTAGGTGGACCCACACTATTTCTTCTTTTATAGGGTCAGCCCACCATGTATTCATTTTTTTTAGCATTGGGGTCTATTGAGACCTAAAACAATTATTTTCTAGGCATATGGATTAGGTAGCGGGTGAGAATGAGGCCCCTTCCCAGCCACAACAGGCCACATGACCTCAAATTTGGGAGGTTGCCATGTAAAAGACAAGCCTCCCCCTCTCAATGTGGAGGAAAAAACAAGATGCGCTACACTTAAGTGAAGTGAAAAATATCCAAAAAACAAATAAAATTTATAAATGTCCATGAATAACAAAATTGTGTATAAAGAAAAATTAAATGTTTAACATTTTTCTTTATACACAATTTTATTATTCGTGGACATTTATTAATTTTATTTGTTTTTTGGATGTTTTTCACTTCACTTAAGTGGAGAGCATCTTGTTTTTTCCTTTATGTTTTATGTATGCAGTAAGGTGCAGCTTCACCCAATCACATATGAGCATCATTTCAGTAGCATTGGTTTGTCTACTATCTAATATATTAGCGCGATTGCTCTCTCTGTTTTTCCATCCCACTCTCAATGTGTTGATGGAGACAATGGCCTTATCCCAAAACACTTTCCTACAAATGGTATCTGGGGGGTCTGCTGGGTGTGAAACACAGACAACTGTAGACCACTAGGTCAGAACCAGATGCACTCAGCACATAGGAACAAAGCCATGGCACAATCCAAAGGTTGTCCACCACCAGGCAGTGGCATACTGAATCAGAAGCATCCAGGATAAAGGCCAAGGTCAGCAAAAGCTAGACAACAAGGAGCATAGAGGCTATGTCAGAATAGAGACCAAGGTCAGTTAACAGCATTGAGGTACCAAAACAGAAGGAAGAATGAAGAGTAGCAGGTCAGGTCACAGGTAAATCAGGAACTAAGTGAAGACCACTAAGCAATCTGTCCATGTCACATTCCAGCTTAAATAGCTGGCACCAATGCGATTTCTGAGTATACAAGTGCTCTATGTGTATGCACATGTACTTGTCTTCTAGTATTGGAACAAAATTTAACCTTTCTTACAGGGCCCCCAACATGTAACCCTCCAGGTCAATGAGTGAAGGGTACATAGTACTATGTGTTACTCATTCACACAAAAAGCACCCATGCAGTGAAATATTTATTCTTTTTGCTGAAAAACAAATAAACTATTATATAAATAAATAAACAATTCCCAAAAATGTAAATGCAGCATCAATTATTTATTTTACAATGAATGCCAACTAGAGATCTTGACCCACTTCCACAACGACCCACTGTGCCCTATGATCCTCACTTGAAACTACTCCTAATTGCAAATCCCATCTAGATTTTATATGTAATCAGGCCAGCAGACATCCTTGGGGACTGGTGAAAAAAAAATAGGAATATATAAATAAGCAGTACTAATGGATTAAACCATAAACCAACTAATGTGATTACTTAATAAAGCTACCTTCCCTTTGGTGAAGAAAAAAATGGTTAAGCAATTATACTACTCAAATAATACAAAGTTCAAAATGAAGTTCCACTTTAGTGCGGAAATCTAATATCACTGTGCAGAGTCCACATATGATAGTGTTCCACTGAAAAAAGCAACCCATGCTCTAGAGCTCCAACACATGTATCACTTTACTCTAAAAACAACATGCAGTTTTTGATCCAAAGTGCCCCACGTGGTAATGAACTCACCAGAACCTCTTGATCCTTTATATCTAAATGAGTCATAGTGCGCCTTAAGAAATTAAAGACTTCTCTATTCCATCAGTCCTCAGGAGACAGGACCCAATATACAAGAGGGATAAATTCTGTATGGCTCAAGCCAGGGAATACAAGATTCGCAACATAAAATAAAATAATTCAATGCTTGTATTGATTGGTCATATGCAAAAAAATTAAACCACTAGTACTAAAATTCCTTATACAGAATTCACACAAATGTACAATCCAAATAACTGCAGCACTAAAAGTGAAGGCAAAAAATATAAAATGTGCAGTAAAAATTTCCTTAAAAATGCACAGAAGTCAAAATAGTCCATTGACATATATAAGTGGATAAAATTCTCCAAATCATGCTATTGTGCTTCACACAAACAAACAGAATGTGCTGTGAACATTACAAAAGAATACAAGGAAGAGAGCGAGTTTTCAGTCTAATTATACAAAAAAAGAAAATATTATGTGCAGTAGCACACGTGCCACATATGTATTGGAGTGTCTTTCGATATGTTGGTCGTACAATGTGCCAACTTTCAGTGAGGATAGGGAAACATATAAACAACATCTGAAAGGGATATAAAAAACATTGGGGGCTGTTTACGAAAGGCAAATCCACTTTGCACTACATGTGAAAACTACAAGTACAAAGTGCACTTGGAAGTGCAGTCGCTGTAAATCTGAGGGGGAGATCTGAAATGAAGGGGAAGCTCTGCTGATTTTGTTATCCAATCATGTGCAAGCTAAAATGCTGTTTTTTATTTTCCTTGCATGTCCCCCTCGGATCTACAGCAACTGCACTTCCAAGTGCACTTTCAGTGCAATTTCAAGTGCACTTTGCACTTGAAGTTTGCACTTGTTGTGCAAAGTGGAGTTGCCCTTAGTAAATAACCCCCATAGTGTCTCCAACCATATCAGATTGGTACATAACAGGAATTCAAAATAGCTTACCTTTTATGGTATAGATGAAACTAACAGACATTGGCTAGGGTTCAACCTAAACAGGGAAGTTTTGCATAATTAAACCCATTGGATCTAAATTAGAGACCGTTATCCCTAAAGGCATGAATATAGAAATTTAACTCAACTCCTTTGAGAAATATTGCTTACATGGCGTTTACACGTAATTGTAATTTATATTTATTCCGTTTTTAGTCAAGTTTTATTTTTGAAATACGCATGGACATATTATATCACATATGTCTGTAGGTTTTAAAACTTAAATGTTTTGTTTAATTTATCCACAGAATGGCAGTACAGCATAGTTCTGATTACAAAATAAAACAGTTTTTTTTTTTTTTTGCGTGTTTAATATATCATACATTTTATAATTAAGTAGGGTTTTAGGGTTATTGCATAATGGTATAGAGGATGGATTTTAGTAAAATTCTTGTAAGTCATCCAGTGATAACGAATGCTACTGGTATTTAATTAAGAGTTAATTTCGAAATGTTAAATAAACCACAGTCAATTTGGTGCCCGAGAGCGTGTTAATGACACCCGTTATGGTGAAACACTTTGCGGTGGGGATTCTAGGACACAGACATCTCCTCCAGTTATGTCACATCCTTTCCATGGAATGCACACTGGTTCTGATAATCTAGAACAGTGATAGTAGCAGCAGCTGTGATTCTTGGTGGGCACCATTTATGTAGGACTATATTGGTTTTCTTTTATTGGCCATATGTGGTAATAAATGTGTTGCGCAATGATGTCTGTGTTGCGGGTTCTTGTACCATACAGAACTTTCCCTCTTGTATGTGAGGTACTGTATCCTGAAGATTGTAAAACAGAGGAGCCTTAATACATAAAGTTTACTTTGACTCATTTACATATAAAGGGTCAAGAAGTTCTGGTAAATTCCTTACCAGTTGGAGCATCTTTGGGATCAAGACAATGAGGGGGGGGGGGGGGGATTTACTAAAACTGGTGCACACAGAATATGGTGCACCTGTGCATAGTAACCAACCAGCTTCTAGATTTTATTGTCAAAGCTTAATTGAACAAGCTAGAAGTTGATTGATTACTATGCACAGCTGCACCAGATTCTGTGTACATCTGTTTTAGTAAATCTCCCCCGAGTGTTTCTTTTTGGACTGAAGAGACACATTTGTTGGAGCATTGGAGCATGATTACTTTCTTCAATGGAACACTAATATGTTAGGCTTTGCACAGAAATATACATTTTTGCAGTAAAGTGGCACCTAACTGTGTACTCTGTATTTTATGAGTACTATAATCTCTTAATCTTTTTTTTTCTTTCATCAAAACGGAAACTAGATAGTTTATCTAAATAATCACATTAGTTGGTTTACAACTTAATCCATTAGCACTGCTCATTTATATAGTCCTTTATTTTTCTGAGTGGATGTGCACTAAGTGGGATCACAGAGCAGCAACTGGGACACAATAATACACTGTTTTCATAGCACAGGTGATACTACAGTATCCCTTAGGGCATAATTGACCATTATGGTCATGAACAATTTAGTCTATGACTTTACATACAATCCTCACCAGCTTCTTTACATCCTCCATTTCTCTCATTCTCGTTCTCCTCTGTATATACTCCTTAAGATGAAAAGAAAATAGGTTTAACCTCTGCCTACAGACTGTCAAAGCTATGAAGACAAGGGGTGGTGGTTTGAGATATTTTTAATAAAGCAATATAATAAAGGGACTTTACATTTTACTGCAAGGTCTGTTTTAAGGAGAAGGGAGTAACCGCTCAAGTGTAATTGTTGAACCTCTTCACTGAATCCAAAGCCACGGCGGCTGGCAATGCAAATGATAATGCAAAAAGTAGGAAGAAAGGTGTTTGCAAGGTCTGCTTTAAATTGAAAGGCACATGCTTGCATAAACATTTAGTTAGCCTCAGGTCCCGGGTGTCCTATAATACACATATCAATTTCAAACCCTTTAAAGTGAACCTGTGGCCAGGCTATGGGTCTTCAAAATATTTCCATAATCTTATTAAGCCATAATTAAACGTTAATAGAAGTCCCCATTGATCCCTATAGCTGCAGGCACTGCAGATTATCCTCAAAATTCACAGCAAAAGCACTACGGGAATCTTTCAGGAGCTTAGCTCTTTCTGATCCACCACCTCCTGCAGTGACTTGGTCTTTTACTATGAGGAGATAATTTATTGACCAATAGTAAAGAGCATTTTTTATTAGGGGTGACAGAAAGAATTAAAGATTAAGTTCACCTTTAGTAACATGTTATGCCCATATTTAGGGTGCAGCCCCCACAGCCCCCCAAGTCTCTGTTGTGACTCCAGCCACACCATTCATTCATTCATTCACATATTTTTGTGATTGGAAGACCGAAATTACTGTCAGCCATTGCAGCTGACAGCTTATAGGTCTCAATGAACTACCAGGGTGCTGATGAATTCTCTAGGTAGTTAATTGGTCCTTCCAGTCATTCAGTAACTGCCTGCCCGCATAAGGTATGGCTGGACATCTACAGTACACTGACAGTCTGCAGGAGCCTGAGATTGCACCCCCCTGATCTGCTGAACACAGGTGCAATTCTTTACAGGTTCCAAATAAAACAAAATAAAAAATAACTGCACATTTATTACCTGCATAAAGATTTGTCTTATTTATTTTTTAAAAGGTGAAGTTATTCTTTAATGATGTTGATGTGAAGTTTGAATTTAACAAAATAATCAGATATTTTTCCTACAAAAAAGTTTTTGTACAAAAAAATAGATTAGCCCTCAAGAAATGGTCTGTAGGAAATAATTGGGTTAACTGCAGAAAGTTGATTTTGCATTATTTGTTTGTCTTTATTGCTGTCTTTTCCCCAGATTTTCTGTTTTAAATTCCAAACTTTTGATACATTGGCTGTGATTATGTCTTCATAATATTTTATGGTTAGTGCTATTAGATTAAATTAAATGATCCCAGCTGGTTCTTAGTCTAAACATATTCCCTTTTTGTTACATGAAACAAATCTTTTGACTCATTAAATGCTTTTTCTTACTAGCACGCAGTTCTGATCCTGATAATTTATTTGACCTATTAATCAACTTATAGAAAACCTCCTGACATAAAATGTACCTTAAGCTCTGATTTATTCCATTCAGGACTGCAATAAAAATTACAGGTTCTGATTGCTTTCCAAATGTTTCAGTAGCAAGGAATGTATCAATAGTAGGAATGTTATAGAGGAGCAGTACTTAAGAGTATTTGTCCCTTTCTTTAAAACAGCATGCTCAACCAAAATTTCAAGATGCTACATAATACAAGAATTTGCATATAAAGATTATGGAAATATAGAATTTAAATCCATCCAGAAGCCAACCCACACTAAATCACCACCCAGGTAATCCCCAGCAGGTTAAAAAAAATCTACACACCCCCAAATACATAACCTAATCCAACATCATGTAATGCCCAGGTCCAGAGTGTTCTTTCCTCTGCCTGAGAGGTCTTCTTGGGATGATTACTTTGCTACTTGATGACACACTTTCCATTAGCAATCCATTGTCTCCACAGATCCTGAAAATACTAGTGACAGTATGATAATGTCAAAGTTTGACAGTTGGTTGGGTTGCATCAGTAGATCACCAATGTTCACTTCCAGAAAAGACTAAACAGTTTCCAATGAACTCAGAAGAGAAGAAGGGCCTTTAGCATTGCTTAAAAAATATTTTTCAGATGGTTGGAAGTCCTGAGAGGCAGCCCTAGTATAGAGATACAATTTAATAATTAGGGGACACTTCTAAAATGTATTTAGTCTACCCTTATGGCATTAAATTGAAAGCATATTCAAAGCTAACACCTTTTTTGTTAGGGATAGAGAATAGAATGGATAAAGTCATCATGTTTTTATTTTGTTTCTTCTCTGGCTCTGGTGTCTTCCAGTCTATAGCAGCTGGAGCGCATTTGCGTTCCAAGCCGCTCCTTTCTCTTCTGGCCAAGTGTCCCTGGTTTGCTCCTGCCCAAGGGCCAAGTGCATGGGCGCTGCAGGCAGTGGTGGCATAATTTCATTGGAGAAATGCAATCAGTGATCAGTACTGTTGATGTAGGAATTTTTCTGTAGGCAGCTTGCAGCAGTTTACCAAAATGCTGCGTGCAATCTTCACAGGGTATGATCTGCATTAAAACCCTAGAATGCTGTCTCTGTGTGTTTCTGCTATGATTTGGTCACCTGTGCAGTTTTACACTGTGAATGTATCACTGCCTCCCTGTGTGGCAAACCCTGGTGTGACAGGTATGAGAGGTTGGGTTTAACCCTTTCCTTTCCTTGCTCACCTGGGTACCCTTTTTGAGTTTGTTTACCATTTCCTTTCTATCCTATTATGCTTTTGTGAGTCTTTCTAGGTCAGGTTCACAATACATGGCATGAGACTTCATTAGGTCACAACATTTCTTCATATGGATTTGTCATAGGTCACCGTTAAGCTCTGAATCCTCCTCTACGCACCCACCGCTATGTCAGCTGCTTCAAGGAGGGAGCCTGCTGGGGTTGCGCGACTCCGGTCCCAGAGGGCAAGTCTCTGTGTGAGCCATGCTAAGCGCAGGCAGTGTTTTTTCCAGCAAATGGAATCCCTAGTGAGGCATGTGGTGCAAAAATCCCTTAAAGAGTGGGATACAAGCCACACAGGAAGTTCAGCAGCCATTGCAGCGAGTTCTCCCATTAGGATGACCAGGAAGAACTGGAACTGTCCTAACCAAGTTAGAGTCTCCTGCAAAGCAAGAGGAAGTTCTGTAAGCACCTTTGGGCTCCGTTTCCACTACTGCGACTTGTCATGCGACTTTGGACACATGGGGTTGCATGGGGGATCACAGTCTGTTACGTCCAATGTAATCAACAAATGGGGTAATATATTGCGCTAAGGAAATGAATTTAAATGTGAAAACTGATACATAAATGGTGATAAAAAATATTAAATCAATAAATAAAGCTGCAACACCTAAAAAAACATGTGATATACATGTAACAGAATAAAAAACAGAAAAGAATAGGTTGCGCTAAAAAACACAACCTGATTGTTTTGTGTATGTGAATGAAAAAATTAATGAAAAAATTTGAAAATAAGTGAAAATAAATTAATGTATGAATATATGAATATCCCTTTAAAAATTGAAGACTGTTGTCATAACATTTAAAACCATAAATATAGTTCAAACATCGAAAGGTGAAAAATTTCCGATTTCAAAAATGATCCAAACGGTAAAAAATATTTATTTTCACTTAATTTTACATTTTTTCATACATTTTTTCATTCACATACACACAACAATCAGGTTGTGTCGTTTTTTAGCGCAACCTATTCTTTTCTGTTTGTTAATTTCAAGTTCAATGGCACTTGTTCCAATCTATGAAACTTACAGTTGCAGTGACTTTGAGGGGTTCCTGCACTACTTTGATGTGACTTTTGATGCAACTTTGATCTAAAGACTGTAAAGTTGGGTCAGGGCTGCACTCTGAATCGCACGACTTGGAGACATAGCTGTAGAGAGATTATTCTAAATTCAAATTTTTAAGAGAACTAGGGGACATCATTTTGGATAAGTGGAGCAAGATTGCGAGACATACCTCCCTTCTGAGCTAGATGGCCAAGCTCCATCCATTTAGTGATAAGGATGTGAAGCATCTAAAGCCTGCCTCTCTAAATGGCTGAGACCTTGATGAGGCGAGCAAACATGTCGCTCTTCCTTGGAAGATGCAGTGAATAGCCCGAAAGTTGGCCCGGGCTCTTGTGGCCATATCAAAAAGGATGGAAATGTGGCGTTTTCAGAAACTTGAACTTGAGACTATTGGGACATCAGAAGTGGTCCTTTTGGGATGTGCATGGTCCATCAGAAGTTCTCCATCTTCTCTGATTAATGTCCATGTATTTTGCCTCAAGCTGAGGTAAAGAAAGCATATACTCAAAGGAGAAGTTCAATGTGGAAACATTATCCCTGATTCAAAGGGGGTCCAGCCAGGTGACTGGCTTGTTTCCAATAGACTTAAGATGCTTACCTTCATGTGCCCACTGTAGAATACTTCCGCAAATTCCTTTGGTTTCCTATTGGTCAAGACCATCTCCAGCTCCAGCCATTTAGGCTTTCAACATAACCATGTGTGTGTTTTCAGGGTCTTATTGGTTGTTATAGTCTTTATCAAAATAAGGAATATATGCCTGCCTAGAGTTACGTGGATGTCCTTATCCTACTATCTCAAGGCAGAGGGCAGCTGCTGGAGCCCAGAGCTCAGGTCTTTTCTATGCTCGAATTTGGCTGGCTGCTGAATCTGGCAAGCAGACACCTGGAGCCCACTCAGTCTCTTGTGGGCCTCGGGGCTCAGTTCAATATAATCTTGGATCATTGCAGCACAGTGGTGTAGTGAGTAGCACTTTCGCCTAGCAGCAAAAGGGTCGCTGGTTCGAATCCCGACCACGACACCATCTGCCTGGAGTTTGCATGTTCTCCCTGTGTCTGTGTGGGTTTCATCCGGGCACTCTGGTTTCCTCCCACACTCCAAAGACATGCTGGTAGGTAAATTGGATCTTGTCCAAAATTGGCCCAGTATTATATATATATGTATGACTGTGTGTCCCTAGCGTGTCGTGATCCTACGGGGTAAAATGACCGCACCAGCCAAGCAGACACTGGCTTGAAATAGCGCCCAGAGGTGATTCAGTTTGCATGTGTAGCGCTATACAAGTAATTCATTCATTCATTGCCTTGGCTTTGGATCCCAATGTTTTTGATTTGAATATTCCTGGCCCAGTCTTATTCCCACCTGTGCGCCTTTCAGTGTCTAAAATGATTGGCACTATGGTGTCTACTGATCCGAGGATCAAGTGGAAGCTGAAGAAGGCAGCCTTTCTGAAAGTGGTTTCTCCAGCAGTGGGAGCCAGGAAGCAGATTTCAGGCCTTTCACCATATACCAAAGGGAACATCAGTGCTCTTAAGTTAGTCAACACTGTGGCGGTCTCCTACTTTAAAAGACAGCCTGGGGACTCACAGCCTGTTCTCTATTACAGGAATCAGAGCCAATTATGTCTTGGACTCAGAAGAATCGAGCCTACAGCTCAGCAGCCTATTTTCCGATAGTCCAAAATCTTCTAACATATTTATTTTCCAGAGTTCACAATGAATGGTCTCTGCATGTGGAGGTTTTCAGGTGCAGATGCCCTGATGGATCATTGGAAATGCGGTAGGACCTATGCATTTCTTCCAGTCCTGGCCAACCTCAGGTTTTCTATGAAGACCCTGAACAGAGGTTGTGGTGTTAGTGGCAGTGATGTCTTATCGGCCAATTAGGTCATGGTTCCCCTTGCTAGCACAGTTCAGCTTCTGGAACCCAGTTCACCTTCTCCTCAGGCCAGGCCTTCTGTCACTGAGTACAATTCTACATCCATGTCTAGCACGGTTGCGTCTGGCGGCCTGGTTCTTGAAATTGAAGGTCCTTGGCTGCTCTTCCAGAGTCATCTCCGCTCTTTTGAATGCTAGAAGAATGAACGCAGACAAAGATGGGAGTATCTGGTCAAAGTTGTTCAACACGTGCTGCTTCTGATAGGTCATGTGGTGATCTAGAAGTTTTAGATATTCTAGGCTTCCTCCAGTCTGATTTAGTTCTGGCTCTATCGGTCAGCTCCTTCAGAGTTCAAGTGTCAGCTTTATCGCACTTCACAGGTGTTTTCCGGTCTAGGCATCTTTCCTGTCCAATAATTCTTTAAGGAAGTAGCTAGGCTCAGATCTCAAAGTAAGCAGAGGTTTTCCATTTGGAGTCTCCCTCTTGTTCTCAACTTTCCCTTGGGAATTGGAGCAGAGTGTCTCCGTTAGAAGCCTTTCGGTCAAGTTCGCCTTTTCCCGGTCATTACGTTGGCATAAAAAGCATTCAAGAGTGGTTCACTTGTCATGGAGAACCTTCTTATGTTCTTTTCAGTCGAGTGGTGCTGTTACCTATGTTTGACTCAATTCTCAAGGGTGCATCAGTCTTTGTGGGAGTCAAGAAATTGTTCTGCCAACCTTAGAGTTCTAACTTCTGTGGTAGAAAGAGTGCTGTGGCTTAGTTGGTTTAGCCTAGGTTCACATTGGAGTGATTTGTCATGCGATTTGAGAGATCAAATCGCATTACAAGTCGCAGCATATTGGCGGCAATGGCACTGTTCCAATCGGTGCGACACTGATTTTGCGGCGCCGCCCCGATTTGCAAAAGTAGTTCCTGCACTACTTTTGCAGATTTCAGGTGCGATTTCTATAGACATCTGTGTATGAAGCCACACAAATGTCTATCAAGTAGCACCTGAAATCGCGCTGACCTTGCTACTTTGAAATCGCGCTACTTCAAGTAAAGTAGCACGATTTCAAAGTAGCATCAGTGTGAACCAGGTCTAAAGCACATTTCTAGTAAACAGGGAATCCTGATTTGACTTCCAGCAATGTCTTCCTTACATTTTTGGAATCCCTGAGATATTGTAAAGTCATATCTACAAGCTACAGCTTCCTTCAGGCTTCAGAATGCCTGTTCATTCTTTACCAGAAAAGACAGAGAAATGTGCCTCATCTAGGGCGATTGTGGCATGGATTTTCATGGATGTTGTGTTTCTTTAAATGCAACTCTATGGTGCATCTCTTTTGTACTCACTTCCTGTGTGGCGTTTCTTGTTCATGCTGTTTATTATTCAATGAAAATTGCTTCTGTACAGCAATGGATTGTGCTGTACATGGCCTCTGTACAATAATGGCTTGTGCTGTCTTTACTTACATCACATCAAACACAGATTGCTTAGGTCATCCAACAGGCTCACAGAGCCAAGGGCTTGGCTCCTTTTGGAGGTAGTGTCTTCTCACTCGACCAGGAGTGGGTCTATATCTTGGGCAGCTTTGCATCATGTAGCTCCCAAAGTAATTTGCAGGGTGGCTTCCTGGTCATCTATGAACATGTTTGTGTCCCATTACTGTGTTGAACCAGCTGCCCAGATCTTTAGTTAATTTTGGTTTACAAGTACTGTCTGTTGACTGTCTTTGCTCAACATTTTGCCCACCCGGGTATGTACGGCGAGTTATTTTCCACACGTATGCTGTCATGGAGTCGGGAAAACAAAACAATTTTCTATCAAATACTTACCATAATTCTCTTTCCTGATATACTCCATGGCAGCAGGAGTTCCCTGCCAAATGTCTGGAGTTGGCTAGTTACGGGAATATGGCCGCTGGCTTGGAGCAAAGATTTATGGGAGAGGGGTCATATAGGGGAGGAGTGGAGGCAGGGTTAACTCACATGTATGCTGCCATGGAGTCTATCAGTAAAGGAAAATTACGGTAAGTATTTGATAGGAAATGTTGTTGCATATTTCATTTGTAGAGTGATAGATACATAGATAGACACAGCAAAATATAAAGCTTACCTCTGGGCACAGCAGTCGTGCATGGACAGCTAAATTATATGCTCACAATTTTTACTATGTGAGAGTGATTTGCACACACCATGGGCTCCAGAGTCTGAACAAAAAATCAACTAAGCTGTGGTGTGACTAAGACCCCTCTTTTACACAATCGTTTGGATCAGGTTCACCTGTCAGTTTTTCAGGTGGACCTAATCAGAAAGTCCATGTATCCCTATGGACAGGTAGGTGTAAACAGACTTGTGTCTGTTTACACCTGCCTACCTCTGAGTCCTATCGGGTCCACTAAAACAGAGCAGATCAGATCAGATGTATTGGGGTGTAAACTGACAGTGTGTTTACTCCTGGCTACCCATAGAGCAGAACGTGATCTGTCTGTGTCTTCTCTGCTGGAACTGGGGACACACAGATGTCATCCATCCCCTCCGATTAGCAGGGAATCAGCTCACAGATCCCCTGCTGATCAGAACAGAATCTGCCAAGTTTGAAAGGGGTCTAAAATGAAAATGAGATTTTATTGAATTTTAATTTTTGACAGCTACTGTAGAGGTACACTGTGGCTACACACAGGAGCTACCATCCAAATCCCTGCATGTCTGAGAGACATTTAGAAGCAGAAAGGCAACTAACTAATTTGATAAAAAGGGCTTTCCAGAATTGCACATAGTTTATTCTAAAAATCTATATGTGAAACAAATATGACTTTACATATTTAGTTAGTAAATAAGAAAAGTGACCATGTTGTCCAAGAAAGCAATTACGGTATGTCTGCAGTGATTGTATTACCGTATCTATAATTTGTAACAATGAATGTGCAGGCATAGGGATGTTCTATAAACACATGTATGTTACAGAAATGTAACAAGATTTCTAAACTACAGAATGAATTATCACTTTTCTGTGAAATATATGTCATTACTGTTATTTCTAAGATAACAGGATTGCAAAGAAAAAAATTGAAAAATATATTAATAATATGTAGAAATGTACTAGACTCTTAAAATGCATTTCCTTGAACTTAGAAGATATAAGATCACTCATGCCAGGGTATTTTTCTCACACTTCTTGCTGTAATTTCCTGACATTACCTATAATATTGCTCCTTGAAGATTTTTTTTAGCGTTTTTTAGCTTTTTTATTCTTTTAGCTTTTAAATAATGTTTTTCAACACTAAAAGTTATCAGCTAAACAGCAACAAGATCTAACAGCTAAACCAAAAAAATATCTCCTTCAGAGATGAAAGATTTGCAGATAACATACATTAAAGATAATTTTAAACTAATCAGTATTCTGCCATGATATTTTTGTCTGACAAGAAATATAAAATGTTCTTCCTACTTTTTTGAAATGCAGAATACAAGATTTTAGATTTTAGTCAGGCGAAAAGATTTTAGCTGAGCAAAAATATACAAGTATAAAAAAATGAATCAGTAAATTTAAAACAAAGTGTTGCAATGTTTATTGCATTGCATTAAAAAACCCTGTAGTATCAGAGTAACATACATAGAAATTAGCTTTGTTTGAAGAAATCTGTTTCTTCAGGACTCTACCAGTCTAACCTGGCAATTAATTTGCAGAGACATATATTTGGGATTTAGATAGATAGCTAGTAGGTATAAATTCAGTTTTGACTCTAACATCATTGTGTAAATAGTGTATTAACTTAAAGTGGTTGCAAGGGCACAAGTTTTTTTACCTTCATGCATTCTATGCATGCAGGTTCAAAACCTTGTGTGTGCAGCAGCCCCCCCCCCCTAATACTTACCTGAGCCCCCCTCTCGATCTAGGGATGTCTACGAGAGCCTTGGCTCTCCATGAACTTTCACTCCTGATTGGCTTTTGGCAGCATTAGGTGCCATTGGCTCCCACTGCTGTCAATCAGGAGATAGAGGGGATGGGGCCCGAACCATGGCTCCATGTGTGAATGGACACACAGAGCCCTGGCTTGGGAGCACCTGCTTGGGTGCCCTCAGAGCAAGCTGCTTGCTGTGGGGGCACCCAGCAGGAGGGAGGGGCCAGGAGCACTGAAGAGGGACCCGAGAAGGGGAAGATCCAGGTTGCTCTGTGCTAAACCACTGCACAGAGCAGGTAAGTATAATATGTTTGTTATTTTAGAGAAAACAAAAAAACAAGACTTTAGTATTGATTTAATGGAACAATCTTCACTAGTTTCCCTCCTTACTTATAACTTGCTGCAGAAGCATGAAAATTAAATAATACGTAGTGGTATTACTAAAGGACCTTTTTAACAGCGGTATATTTCCATGAATGAGTGAGTCAGTTCAATATTATCAGATCTTCCAGATAGAAAGTGAATTTCAGAGTAAAATTATTTGCTAATGTTTACAATGGGCTCCTTTAACTAAAGCAGATCACATTTGGTATTTAGGTGTCTGGACAAATTTTCCCCAAATATAGGATGCAAACCTGAAACTGTCAATTCACTATACAGTTTTGTGGTATTTGCTGCAAAAAGCTGAGTAAATGCCACATGAAAAGGCATTAAACTCAATTCACAGAAGGAAATACATAATTAAATGCATGCAGTAATGAAGTAGTGGTCCAGGCATGCAGTATTCAAGCAATGTAAAAATATATTAGACAATTTTGAGTAGTCTCTGCCTTTTCAGATCAGTTCAATCAACAGTGATGCATAAAAACCAAAATATGTAAATTATTGGGGTTGATTTACTTACTGTATACTGATTGCAAAGGCAGATGGATTTTTATCTTAAAGCGGAGGTCCAGCTTTAAATTTTAAAGTCAGTAGCTACAAACACTGTAGCTGCTGACTTTTAATAAGCACACTTACCTGTCCAAGGTGCCCGTGATTTCGGCCGTCCGAGGCCGATCCGTCGATAATGGCAGGTCCTGGCGCCGCCATCCTCACTAAGGGGAACAGGCAGTGAAGCCTTGCGGCTTCACTGACCGTTTACTACTGCACATTAGTGAATAGGTAGTTTGTCCTGTGTGTCCCGGAAGGCAGCGTGCCTCTATTTCCCAGGAAGCAATGCAAGGAGGAGAACACAGAACATCACCGCGGATGAGGAAATGGCAGATTAGGACGATCTGCCTAGTAACAGCCATTTCTGGTAAGTATACTTAATTTTTTTGGAGCCTTTTTGGCTATTTTTTTTTTTTTTTAGGGTGGACCTCCGCTTTAATGCATTCTATGCATTAAGATAAAAAGCCTTGTGTGCAGCAGCCCCATTCAGCCCCAATAATACTTACCTGAGCCCCCTCTAGATCCAGCAATGTTATAGGAATGTCTTGGCTGCAGGGACTCCTTGGCTCAGACAGCAGAGCGATGCCATTGGCTCCCGCTGCTGTCAATCAAAGTCTGTGTGCCAATGAGAATAGAAAGGTGGCAGAGCCAGGCCTCAGCTGCCTGTGTGAATAGACACAGGGAGTTGTGGATCGGCTCAGGTGCCCCCATAGGGGCACTCAACAGGAGGAAGGGGTCAGGAGCACTAAAAAGGCACCCAAAAAGAGGAGGATTTTGGGCTGCTCCATGCAAATTCACTACACATGTTTGTTATTTTTAATTAAAAAAAAAAACAAGACTTTACAATCACTTTAAAGTATAACTAAAGGAAAAACTTCTTTTAGTTTTGAATAGAGTGAATGTGAATTAAAACACCTGTCAGGTTTTATTGTTGTCTGTGCCTCCATTAGAGATGTTCACCCTCTCTAGTTGCCCTGTTTACCTCTATCATTGAAAGTAAAAGTTAAAAAAAAATCAAAAATGTTGGGTTGTCCTCAGAAAAGTAATAGAGGGGAAATCTTCCAATGGGGACACAGGTGGCAAAACTGACAGGGACTATAACTAGGGTTGCACCAATAGCGCTTTTTTATCGGAGAGTACGAGTACTGATACTTTTGGTCAATTACTCACCAATACCAAATACTGATACTTTGTTGTGCGATTTGCGTCAATGAAAAAAATAAATTGGCACAAATTACACTGCATTCTTGTTTAAATCTCTTGCGATGTTTTGCAATGCCATTTGCATGTGTGTGTGTATATATAGATAGGGAATAAAACATCATCTAGTGGGCAATTATTTTTTTTTTTTAAACTCACAGTACATATCTGGCCACATGCAAAATAATCTACATAGGTTTCCCGGTTTGCTGATGGTAGCAAATCAGTGGCGCTGGAGGTACTGACAGGCCTGGAGGAGAAGATCCACGACCCCATGGGTATAGGGCAGAAGTAATATCATCTTGGGGGGCAGACCGCCTCTACATCTCCTCCAGCCCTGTGAGCACCTCCAGAGGCCCTGATTTTCTACCATCGGCGGGATGTAGATTGTTTTGCATGTGGCCAGATATGTATTGTGAGTTCTTAACTTTTTTTTAACTGCCCACTGGATGGCACTTTAATCCCTTTCTATACACACAGGAACAGTGGGGGAAATTGCATGTGATTCGGACAGGAATCACACCGCATTCCTGTTCAAACTTTGGATACAGGGATCTGGATACAGATAAGGCAATTGCTGACTTGAAGGCATTAACCTGCTATTTAGTAAGCTCCTTTAAAGTGGAGTTCCACTCAGGAATTTTTTTTTGCCCAAAAATCCTTAGAAAAAGGAAAAAAAATTGAACATTGTTTTTTATACTCACCCGAAATAGCTGTTTCTATGCGGAAGTCCGTAATCTGCCTCTTCCGTAGCCGCGGTCTATCTTCTTCTTTATCTTCTTCTAGTGAATGGGGAGCGTTTCTTTCTGGGAACTGCGTGTGTTCCCAGAGAGCAGCCGCCCATTCACAAGTCGGCACGAGACTCGCGCATGCGCAGTAGGAAACGGGCAGTGAAGCTGCCAACTGCAGAAGTAATGGACGTTCAACCACCATTTACTAAACCATGAGATATGAGGAAAAAAAGTAGAATGCTGGGAGTGCACTAATCCTTTTCTTTTCTAATATTCACTGGTCCTGAGGGAGAAGCCAAGGTGGAGCTTGTCACAGGTATGCTGTCATGGAGGCACCAGAAAAAAGGGAACCTGAAAGTAAATCCATAACTTAAATGTGAGAATGGAGTTGAAGTGCTATTAAACCTAAAATCAAAAATGTAATATATTGCAGCTTACCAATCATTAGGTATGGTGGCTGCATCAGTTTTCTTTTCTTTAGATTTTTTTTCCCTCTGTTTTCACCTGTGATCTGGCCAGTAACACACCCTATGTATTAATGAGACATAACTCTGGATGAGTGCGCACAGGAGGCACAGAAGACAGTAGCACTGTCAGTCTGGGAGGGAGGGAAGTGTTAAAAGCATTAGCATATTTAGACAAATTGAAGCCAACCTCCAGCTCACAATTTTTAATTAGTTACAGCAAACTGTTGTTTTTTTTTGCTTTTAGGATAAAGGTTTTGCATGAATAAAAAATTGCTGATCATTGTAAGCACTCCTGCCAGTGTGAAGTGGTCCGTATCATCCATGTAAACTTATACATACTTCTGAAAAGCTTGTGCTTTCGAAAAACAACATACTTACTGGCTGAATAACCAGATGAAAATAAAAAAAAGCCTAAAAAAGGAAACAAATACAGCTATCACATCTAGGAATTAGTAAGCTGCAATATAATAAATACTTCTGGGTTTAAGACTGCTTTAAGCTTTACTACCTATTTATTCCAATTGCCCCTGTATCTTCCATGTCTACCTTGTGCTGGTCTGTGATTTCACTGCAGAAGGAATAGCGTCACCCTAATACAAGAAGTACAAAAATGAATGATCTACTGGTAGGTTTAACAGGTTACATAGTTACATGGTTAGTCAGGTTGAAAAAAGACACAAGTCCATCTAGTTCAACCATAAAAATATATATATATATATATATATACCGGGTATATATATCGTACAATCCCATATACCCAATTCTATACCCAAAGTTAATCCAGAGGAAGGCAACAAAAAAAAAAAAAAACAGCAGAGCATTCTCAAATTTGCTACAGCAGGGGTAAAAAAATCCTTCCTGATCCCCTGAGAGGCAATCATATTTTCCCTGGATCAACTTTACCTATACATGTTAGTACCCAGTTATATTATGTACATTTAAGAAAGTATCCAGGCCTTTTTGAAAGCAATCTACTGAGATGACCAGAACCACCTCTGGAGGGAGTCTATTCCACATTTTCACAGCTCTTAGGCCCCATACACACGATAGAATCCATCCGCTGAAATTTATCCGCGGATCGGTTTCAGCGGATCGACGGATTTATCTGTTGATCCGCTGGAACGTACACACTAGCGCCCAAAAATCCCCGCAAACCAGAACGTATGCAACGTAAACCACGTAAGACGTCACTATAAAGGGGAAGACCAAAGTCAACGGCGCCGCCCTCTGTTCCGCTTTTTCTAGTTCCGTGTGACCGCGTGCTAGTGAAGGTTTGGTTACAGCCGATTCGTGCTTTCAGTCTCCGCGTTTTGACAGTAGGTATTCTCGGGTTCAGTGCGTTTGCTTGCGGGTTTGCAGTTGGCATTCGGGCACAGGCTTTCAGCACGTTTCCGCGTACTGTGCGCTCGTATCTGTGTGTCGTGCGGGCTTAGCAGGTTGTGCTGGATTTGGGGGTACTTTCTGTTGGAGTGTGTTCTTGACTGACCAGCCGGCCGGTTTGAATCCATGATGGAGCAGCAGCGTCGATTCTCGCGAATTGGTGCTGGTTATGGGATTGCTTATGGCCATGTCCAGCGAACCTGTTTATTGGCCAGGAACAGTGGGAGGAGGCGTTTCTGGACCAAGAATTGGTTGCGCCAGCGTGACCAGTTTTCTCATATGCCTCTGCTTAGGGAACTCCAGGAGAATAATCCTGATGATTTTCGGAATTTTCTCCGCATGACGGACCCCGTATTCAACCGTCTGCTGGATCTTCTGTCCCCCTATATCACGAGGCAGGACACTGTGATGCGCGATGCCATCACGGCCGAGCAGAGGCTTATTGCCACGTTGCGGTACCTGGCGACTGGGAGGAGCCTGCAGGACCTCAAGTTCTCGACAGGCATCTCTCCCCAGTCACTTGGGGTCATCATACCGGAGACGTGTACTGCCATCATACATGTTCTGCAGGAGGAGTATATTAAGGTAAGTTCCCTCATTTTAACATCACAATGTTTTTTTTTTAAATGTGTGAGAAAGTCAATTATTTTTTTCTTCCCTAATAACCATGAGATTGTAATCTGCTGTGTGTGGGATGTTCCCTTTTCTCCCCATGCATGTTGTTAACCTTTACATGTTTGTTTTGGGCCTACCTGCATATTTTGTCCTTACCCACCATAAACCTGTCCAGCATGCTTACCTAGGCCCCAACACACCTAGCCAAATTTTTGGTTATTTTTTGGCTAATCCATTGTAGCTCTGCCCCTCCCCCCCTCCTCCCCCCCGAAAATATTTTCTTGCTCGATCATCAGAGGGATGTGGAGTCTGATAATTAAGTGGGCCTATATTTTTTGAAATAAATACTCACTTCACAATGTTTTTAGGAAATGTGAATCCTGTTGTTGATGTTGCACAATGATGGTTTTTGTATTTTGTTTGCAATGTTTATGTGCCAAAGTAATAAATATCTTATTTTGTTTGTCCCCACAGCTACCCTCCACACCACAGGAATGGCAGTCTGTGGCTTCCCAATTTGCCCAGCGTTGTGACCGAACTGCGGTGGAGCAATAGATGGGAAGCACGTCCGCATTGTGCCCCCACCCCACTCAGGGTCCTACTATTATAACTACAAGGGTTTTCATAGTATCGTGTTGATGGCGGTGGTGTCGGCACAGTATGAGTTTCTCTATGTGGACGTGGGGAAGAACGGCCGGCTGTCAGATGGGGGAGTGTTCTCGCAGACAGAATTCTACGATCGTCTCCAAACTGGTGGTCTGGCACTGCCACCAGATGAAGATAATGTGGAAGGACTTCCGTTTGTGTTCCTAGCGGATGAAGCTTTCGGGCTTGGACCTCACCTAATGCGGCCTTTTCCCCAGAGGACCCTCACCTTACAGAGGAAGGTGTTCAATTATCGGTTGTCCAGGGCTCGGAGGGTAGTCGAGAATGCCTTTGGGATCCTCACCAACCGGTTCCGCCTTTTCCTGACAGCAATACATCTGGCGGAATATAAATTGAACACCATTGTATTTGCCTGCTGCATTTTGCACAACTTTTTACGCAGGCATTCCCAGACGTACCTACCCGACAGCGTTTCTGAGGCAAGACTACTCTCAGATCCTCTCCCTGGGCTGGACACTGGTCGCGCTGGCTTTGCCCCCCTATCTGCTCGTGAGGTACGCGACAAATATGTTGAGTACTTCATGGGTCGGGGGGCCATTGCTATGCCAGATCATATTTCTTTCTAATTCGGCCCCCAAAAGAAAGGAATATTCACAGAACTAATAAATAATTAGACCATTGGACTTTATACAGTTGTTTGTCATTACTGCTTTTTCTATTTTTATCTGTCTTCCTGGTTAGCCACAAAAATACTTCTAGTGCCAAATGTATGGTTCAGGTTTTAGTAAATAAACACAATTGCACATTATTCACTCATCTCCAAACTGGGTATTCAGCATCTTAAATAATCAAGCCACTCCTTGTAATGATTTTCTAAAATATTTTTTTATTGTCAGCTTTTTCCTTTTTTTTTTTTTAGGAATATTTTTATTAATAAACATGCCAACATTTTTAGTTTGCAAGGCTTTTTTTTTTTTTCTTTTTTTTTTCGTATCAATTTTTTTGTTTTTTTGGTCCAAACCATTTTGGATAATTTTTTTTGGTGTTCACAAACAATGTAGTACAATTGTACCATTTTTCACAAAAATATTGTATTTACCAAGTGTAAACGTAACCAAATCTTTTTGGTGTCCTAAAATTTTTTTTGTTTTTTTTAGAAAAAATATTTGTGCAGATTTTTGACCTTTTGGATTTTTTCATTATTTTTGTGGGTAATTTTTTGAAAAAATATTGCTCTCATTTTTAAAAGATATTTGTTCACCCAATAAAACTTTTTTTTTTTTTTTCAAGATTTTCTAATATTTTTTTTTCACATTTTTTTAAAAATGTTTAATATTTTTTTTTTTTTGGTTTTTTGGAACTCCAAAAAAAAGATTGATCTCATTTTTTGGATAGATGTGTTAACCAATCTTTTTTTTGTTAACTAATTTTTTTGGTTTTTAGTTAATTTTATATATTTTTTTGTACTTTTTCTGTTTTGTATGGCTTGTTGATTGGAAGCCATTTTGAAAATACCAAAAATAAAACATGTCCCAAAAACTAAAAACACAAATGTGTCACTTTTGCATTCCCAAAAACAGTCATGGTGTGAGTTCACACCGGAACACGCCAAAATTTGAAGATGCACACATTCAGTGCAATTCGCCAAATGTCAGTTCTACAACATAGAAAGACTTTAAAATGGCGACATGTGCTATCTGCCATCATGGGTGAACAATGTCTGGGTTTTGTGGGAGCAAACCCTTCCTCGAAAACTAATTGACAATCGAGGAGGGGGTTGTACCCACAAAGCACAGATATTCTATATTCTGTGATGGCAGATAGCACATGTTGACACACTGTGTGTGCATCTTCAAATTTTGGCGTGTTGCTGAGTCATACATTAAAACAGGTTGGGGGATGGGCGGGGGGGGGGTGGTGTTTAGTCTTTGACACGGCCCATCATGTCAATGATGTTTTTATAGTTTTGTTCTATAACCACCATTCTTTGCCGCATAGTGTCCAGCTCGGTGCAGCACTCGACAATTACATTCCGCACATTCTGTTCCATGAGAACCATCTGTTGCCGCATATTCGCCATTTCACTGCTGCACTCCATCACTTGCTGAATAATTATTCCCGCACTTGCGCGAGAAAAATGCTGAACAGCATCTTCATCCCCTACAAAATGAGGAAAAAATAAAAAATTTGCCATTTTACCGGCCTAGATACATCTAGGGTTGCCACCTCATCCCTTTAAACCAGAACACATATTAATTACACAGGTTCTGTGGCTGATTAAAAGGTGGTAATTTAACTCACCTGGTGCCATATCTGCATTACATTAGCCACAGAACATGTGGAATCCATATGTGTTCGGGATTAAAGTGATGAGGTGGCAACCCTAACTACATCTGTTTTGCCCTATCAAGCTGGGGTGACACTGACCTGATGTCGTGCCGATTTCCTCCTCCACCACTTCTCCATCTTCATAAACTCCTCCTTCTTCTTCTTCCACCAATCCACCATCTTCAAAATCTCCTAAATCTTCTTCTTGAATTTCATCTTCCTCCTCAACAACTACCAGATTTAAAATTACTCCATCCTCCTCTCTTCCTTCCTCCTCCTCCTCCACATCCTCATCTCTTCCTTCCACCTCCTCCTCCACATCCTCCTCCTCCACATCCTCCTCTCTTCCTTCCTCCTCCTCCACATCCTCCTCCTCCACATCCTCCTCCTCCACATGGCCAGATGGCAGATCCCGGGCGTGTCTGGCCCTCTCTGCCTCCTCGAATTGCTGGCGTCTTCTTTCCCCTAGAAAGAATAACAAAAAAAAAGGTATACTCATCAGCACACAGATATTGTAGAGCAGAAATCGCACACATTGCATAGAAGTTTAGAGGCTTTATTTTTTTAGAATTTTGTTGTCTTATCACCCCAAACCTACATTTTAGGATGACTTCTAGGCCAAGCTCTGATTAATTCCATTTTTAGCTTAGTGACACACATGGATGTCCCCCCCTTCAAAATTTGAGCTGAGACCATCCAAATTTTATTGTAATCTTTTGGGGGAGACACAGGTGCTCTGGATTACAGATCTGAAAACACCTGCTTAGTAGCACTGTTTGCATTTCCCATTCTTGGATTTAAATTTTCGATTAATACATTTTTACACAATGTTTACAAACAATGTTTTTGGCAAGAGAGGCATGTCCAGGTGTGTTGTTCCTGGGCCAACATCGTATTTTTGAGAAGCAACCTGATGTGAACAAGGTTTACTATTAACAGTCGTTGGCCAAGCAAATGATATTTTGAAAAATAAAATTATTTAAACATGTGTTCAGAAGTACAACCAGGCCAAGGATACAGATGTAGAAATGTACCTGACCAAACATTCAACTAATAAAATTGTCCCCACCCCTCAAACAAAAAAAGAACTTACTTTTTTTGAGTATTTTTTTAATTTTCCTCAGTCGATGTGGCTCACAGAGCTTTAAGTCGGACCACCGCTTCCGTAGCTGCTCCTTGGACCTGGCGATCCCAAACATCCTCTGCATTTTCCTTGCCACCTTCTCCATAATTTTCCCCTTCCTGCGGTTGGGGGTCTTGTATGGGCCATATTGCCCATCATAGTCCTTCCTCCGCATAATCTCTACCAGCTCCACCATTTCGTCGAAAGACATATTAGTGGCCTTATACCGTTTTGGCCGGGATCGGGACGTTCCTGCCTCTGTCCCCTCACTTCTGGCCTGAGAGCTCCGTGCATGCTCGCCTGTCATCGCCATCTTTCATCCCCACAGAGATTAGGGGCGTGGAAAACAGGAAATGTCCCGTCATGGGCGGGGACGAGGGTGGCGGTTCATACATACGCGGAGTGTAAAGAATGAATAAGACGTGATTACGTAGGTTACGCGGAGATTATTCGCCCGTTTCACAGAAGTAACATAGTTCACGCCATATTTTTTGAGTTAACATTGATTAGGGGGCATGGCAATGGTGACGAAAGCAGGGTGTCACGCACACGCGGAGTCTGTTAAAGGGAACCTACGTGATTACGTTGCTTACGCGGAGATTAGTAGAACATTTGACAGCAGTAACACAGTTAACGCCATATTTTTTGAGTTAACATTGATTAGGGGGCATGGCAATGGTGACGAAAGCGGTGTGTCACGCACACGCGGAGTCTGTTAAAGGGAACCTACGTGATTACGTTGCTTACGCGGAGATTAGTAGAACATTTGACAGCAGTAACACAGTTAACGCCATATTTTTTGAGTTAACATTGATTAGGGGGCATGGCAATGGTGACGAAAGCGGTGTGTCACGCACACGCGGAGTCTGTTAAAGGGAACCTACGTGATTACGTTGCTTACGCGGAGATTAGTAGAACATTTGACAGCAGTAACACAGTTAACGCCATATTTTTGGAGTTAACATTGATTAGGGGGCATGGCAATGGTGACGAAAGCGGTGTGTCACGCACACGCGGAGTCTGTTAAAGGGAACCTACGTGATTACGTTGCTTACGCGGAGATTAGTAGAACATTTGACAGCAGTAACACAGTTAACGCCATATTTTTTGAGTTAACATTGATTAGGGGGCATGGCAATGGCGACGAAAGCGGTGTGTCACGCACACGCGGAGTCTGTTAAAGGGAACCTACGTGATTACGTTGCTTACGCGGAGATTAGTAGAACATTTGACAGCAGTAACACAGTTAACGCCATATTTTTTGAGTTAACATTGATTAGGGGGCATGGCAATGGTGACGAAAGCGGTGTGTCACGCACACGCGGAGTCTGTTAAAGGGAACCTACGTGATTACGTTGCTTACGCAGAGATTAGTAGAACATTTGACAGCAGTAACACAGTTAACGCCAGATTTTTGGAGTTAACATTGATTAGGGGGCATGGCAATGGAGACGAAAGCGGTGTGTCACGCACACGCGGAGTCTATAAAAGGTAACCAACGTGATTACGTTGCTTACGCGGAGATTATTTCATTGAGCTGCACGAGGAGCTAGAGATAATAAGGTAAAAAATTACAACATGGGATCAGCAGAGGCCTAGAAACTTGAGAGCCATGGGATTGTGGTTTTGTCTGTTGTTTGCAGCCTTTTAACGCAACTTAGTATGTTTCTTGTGTCCCCAAAACTGAATTTACTTCTCACAATGCTTTCACACATCACTTAAATCTAGATGTGAAGAATGCTCTACCTATTTGTATTTTTTGCCAGGTGTATTGTGATCATGCAAGTATTGTTCTGTGTTGGTTGGCCAGAGGTTATTAGGAAGTGTATTTATATGTCAGGAATGATGAGGGGCATGCTAAGTACACATGAAATAGTGCCTTGATGAAAGGTCTAAATATAACAAATTGTGGATGGGTCTAGATTACACGTATTTAGCAAACTTATTTGAAAAAGGGTCTGCATGTGAAGTCATTTTTGGTCACAACAATGGGGCAGAGCTGGCCAGCATTTTGGCTGCAGGAGACACTGTGTTTGCATAGTACTTGATTAATCTGGGGCCACATATGAATACAATGGGAATGCTGGGCATTTTTTAATGTTTATTTTTTTTTTGTTTAACAGTGTTCATCTTAAAATTTCAACAAGAAATTCAAAAATGGAAACAATCGTGGGAAAGGAGATCATTTCACGGCTCATTGAAAAGTTTAGGGAAATGCCCCTACTTTGGGATTCCAAACATCCCAACTATTCAAAGCGGGACCGACGAAGGGCAGCACTTGATGAAATAGCTACATATATGCAGACATGGGTTCCCGGCTGCACAGGCAACATGGTCAAGAACAAAATGAATAACCTGAGGGCCGCATACCGAACAAAAAGAAGAGAACTACGGGAGCAACGATCAGGAGCAGCAGCAAGAGAGTCCACGGAGCCAAGTCTGTGGTACTACCAGGAGCTGGAGTTTTTGGGGGATCAAATGGAGGGCCGGCAATCAATGTCCAGCCTTCCTTCCAGCCGGCATCGCAGCAGACCTTCCATGGATCACCACAGCCAAGAGGAGGACGGTGAGGGGCTGGCTGGCAGGCATGACAATCTCCGACTCTCCACTTCTGATGAGGTAGAGTATTTTTCAAAATGTTTTTGGGCTGCTAATTCTTGTTTGTTTATTGAGTTGATATTGTAATCCCAAACCAAAAAATGGACTATAAAAGTCATGGTCATAAAAATAGGGGTCATGGATGCCAAGTGCAGGGATCAGAAGGAGAGTCTATTCAAGTTTAACGTAAGATAAAACAAACCAGTCTAGAGCATGAAAATGTGTGTGATTTGCTTGTGCCAAATTGTAAAACATGTCACTTTTTTTGACACAGGAAGAAGGGAGCAGCCATGAAATATCGGCTACTGATGCTGAGATGCCTGCCAGCCAGGAGGAAGGGGTCATTGGCAGCCAGGAGGAGGAGGCCGGGCCCAGCACCAGTCAGGAGGGCCCCAGGCCCACGGTCAGCACCACCAGGCAAGTCCCTCCCCCCCGGGTCAGGCAAACAGGCCTAATGAGGCGCAGGAGGCAGGTTGAGGATGAGAGCCTCCAAATGATTCAGGAGGCTAGCGCCTTAATGAGGGCCCCCCTCAACCCCACTGAGGCCTACAGTGCCTATGTGGCCCACGAATTGTCCCAAGCGGGGGAGGACGGTCAGAGGCATGCCAGGAACCTGATGAACCAGGTGCTTTTATGACTGCACCAGGGCTGGCTGACCGATGACACTGAGCTGAGTGACCCGGCCTATCCTGCACAACACCTGCTAACTCCTCCTGCTGCCACATCATCCCGACCTGCAAGGGGCCGTGGACGCGTCCGTGGAAGATCTGCTGCAATGCAGGCTGCAAGGAGGGTTACAAGGAACAGGAGAAGATGATTCCCGGCCTTCCATTTGATCCCCCAAAAACTTTTGGTTTTTTGGACTACCACAGCCTGGGCTCCATTGGCTCACTTGCTGCTGCTCCTGGTTTTTGTTTTTGTGGTTGTTCTTTTTTAGTTCTCGGTATGCGGTCCTCAAGGTTTGCCATTTTCTCCTTGACTATGTTGCCTGTGCAGTCTGGAACACAAGTCTGCATGTTGCTATCTCATCAAGTGCTGCCGTTCTCGGTAATTTATTTTTGTTTATGGCCAAAATAAATGGTTATTTGATTTACTGAAATACCTTGTCTATTGTGTTTTAATACTGTGGTGATTAGGCATGAAACATTTTAGCAAATAATATGTGTCATTTAGAAAGGACACCAACTCCTTGGGGGGGGGGGTACATTTGGCGTACCAACTTGGGAAAACAAAAAAGGAAAAACACACGCCTAAATAAAATGGTGTAAACAGTTATAAAATGGTGACATAACTTGACCAAAAAGAAAATACAAAAAATTGTGAAAGAAAAAAGAATGGGGACATAAATTGCACAACAAAAAAAAAAGAAAAAAAAATGTGAAAGAAAAAAGAATGGGGACATAAATTGCACAACAAAAAATAAATAAAACAAAATGTGAAAGAAAAAAGAATGGGGACATAAATTGCACAAAAAAAAAAGAAAAAAAAAATGTGAAAGAAAAAAGAATGGGGACATAAATTGCACAACAAAAAACAAAAGGGAAAAAAATTAAAAAAAAATTCAATTACAAACCAAAAAATATAAACATTGACATGTGGAGGAAAAAAAGAAAGTTCAAACATCTGGATAGATAGCATCAGCAAGAGAACGGGATTATTCTAGCAAGAGAACGCTGAAAAAACAAGAGGAAATAAACGACACACTATATAGTTAAAAGGACGAATGTGCCATATCACAAACAAACAAGAGTTTTACCTGAACGAGTGCTCCCATCCCCTTATTTTGTCTGAGCATGCGCGTGGTTCTTATCCGCGGATAATGTGTACTAACCAACGGATCTGTCCGTCGGATAGATTCGCAGCGGATAGATTTGTTTAGCATGTCAGCAAATATTCGATCTGCTGAAAAGCGAGTCGACGGATAAATATCCACGGAAACAGATCCGCTGGAGTGTACACACCATAGGATCTATCCGCTGAAACCCATTTGCTCGGATTTATCCGCGGATGGATTCTATCGTGTGTACGGGGCCTTACTGTGAAGTAACCTTTCCGTATTTGGAAATTAAATCTTTTAAAACTAAGTCATGGGGGGACTCAAAACTAAGTTTCAAGGGGGAAGAAAAAACTACTGTGCTGTTGCTAGTCACAGGTTGTATCATATATGTATATAGTTACACGTTATGTGAACAATAATAAACAGATATGAAAAGAATGCAGTTAGATACAATGAAAAGCTTTAGTGTAAAATTGCTCCAGAGCAACTGTAAAGCTATCTAGGAGCCTGGAAAGGGGAATGTCCATGTTGTTAAAGTACATTCATTTAATTAGGAAATATTCGGTTACAATAACATTGATGAAATAGCCAGCAGGTCAGGCAGTGCTTGTACTGTGCAGCTGCATGCTACTCTGCATATGGCAGATATATTTTGCCTAACACATTAAACAGCTGAACACTGCTGTGTTGTTTACTACTTATTTGGGAGCTTATTCTATTTTGAATGGTACCCATTCCTAAAACAACAGTTACCATTTTGAACAATTTTTATTTGTAAGCAGTGAAAGTTTTTTGAGAAATAGGAGCATTCTTTAACCAGTTAAGCCCCGGACCAATATGCAGCCTAAAGACCCAAGGTGTTTTTACAGTTCGGGACTGCGTCGCTTTAACAGACAATTGCGCGGTCGTGCGACGTGGCTCCCAAACAAAATTGGCGTCCTTTTTTCCCCACAAATAGAGCTTTCTTTTGGTGGTATTTGATCACATCTGCGGTTTTTAGTTTTTGCGCTATAAACAAAAATAGAGCGACAATTTTGAAAAAAATGCAATATTTTTTACTTTTTGCTGTAATAAATATCCCCCAAAAACATATATAAAAACATATTTTTTCCTCAGTTTAGGCCGATACGTATTCTTCTACCTATTTTTAGTAAAAAAAATCGCAATAAGCGTTTATCGATTGGTTTGCGCAAAATTTATAGCGTTTACAAAATAGGGGATAGTTTTATTGCATTTTTATTAATTTTTTTTTTTTACTACTAATGGCGGCGATCAGCGATTTTTTTCGTGACTGCGACATTATGGCGGACACTTCGGACAATTTTGACACATTTTTGGGACCATTGTCATTTTCACAGCAAAAAATGCATTTAAATTGCATTCTTTATTGTGAAAATGACAGTTGCAGTTTGGGAGTTAACCACAGGTGGCGCTGTAGGAGTTAGGGTGCACCTAGTATGTGTTTACAACTGTAGGGGGGTGTGGCTGTAGGAATGACGTCATCGATCGTGTCTTCCCTATAAAGGGAATGACGCGATCGATGCGCCGACACAGTGAAGCACGGGGAAGCCGTGTTTACACACGGCTCTCCCCGTTCTTCAGCTCCGGGGAGCGATCGCGACCGAGCGGCTATAAACAAATAGCCGCGCCGTGGTCCCGTATCGCTCCCCGAGCGGACCCGACCTCCACAAGTAGCGGGGGGGGTCCCGATCGGACCCCCACCCGCTAATAGGCGAGGACGTACATGTACGCCCATGTGCCTGTACGTGCCATATTGTGGACGTATATGTACATGCGGGGGTCGGGAACTGGTTAAAATTACACTATACATAACAATATTGGTTAAATAAAAACAATTAAAATCTGTTCATAGTATATTTTAAGTACGGAAAAAGACACAATTTATTGAATATTTTCTTCTTGCTGCAACGTATCATTTTTATGTTTTAGAGGGAATCTTGTATATTAAAGGGGTTGTAAAAGTAAAAAGATAAATCTCCAAATAGCTTCCTTTACCTTAGTGCAGTCCTCCTTCACTTACCTCACCCTTCGATTTTGCTTTTAAATGTCCTTATTTCTTCTGAGAAATCCTCACTTCCTGTTCTTCTGTCTATAACTACACACAGTAATGTGAGGCTTTCTCCCTGGTGTGGAGAAAGCCTCTTGAGGGGGGAGGGGGTGAGCAGGAGGGTCAGGATGCCCACTAACACACAGCTCCTTTCTCTACCTGCAAAGTAGAGAGTGTCCTGACTTGCCTGCTCGCCCCCTCCCCCCTCAAAAGGATTTTCTCCACATCAGGGAGAAAGGCTTGCATTACTGTGTGCAGTTACAAACAGAAGAACAGGAAGTGAGAATTTATCAGAAGAAATAAGGACATTTAAAAGCAAAATCGAAGGATGAGGTAAGTTAAGGTAAAGGAAGCTATTTAGGATTTTTTTTTTACCTTTACAACCCCTTTAATTAATGTGAAGAATAGTAAAACTTGAGTGTATGTGTGTGTGTGGTTGGAGGGGGGTGGACAACATTTCAAAGAGTCCTTTTTCCCCCTGAGCCTCTTTTTTTCCCATTTTCATTTCAACTTATCCTTTCAAAACACTAACTGACACCACTATTACTTAATTTGTATAATATCTCAGGACATTACAATTATAGATGAGTTTGCAAAGTGTCGGCCTTTAGTTATGAGTCTATAAAAGAACTGTGGATAATAATAAATTACTGAAAACTATGACTCGTTTATAACATGATAGTATAAAAAAGTACATTGGCAAATGTATTTTGCTATCATGGTAAATGAATCATATTTCAAATTAAGGGTCTTTTTCAGCCAGTGATTGATTTTGAGTTTGGGCCAGCTGAGAAACCAATGGAGCTGCAGGTACACTACCTATACCTTTTATCTCATTGCAACTCGTGGACCCCATCAAGGATTTTTTCGCCAGTGGATAATTCTTAGTTTCTTAGTTAATTTCTCTTGGGCAATCAATTCATAAACATTTTACACTATAACTTAAATAGCCTGGCACAGTCTTTTAGTAGACTACATAGATAACAGTGCTGGTGTTTCATAATCAGCTAGGTTAAAAAAAACTAGATGGTTATGTGCACCTATCAAAAGATAAAACAAAAAAGTTTTACATTTTAAAGTCAGTAAAGACTAGACTTTATTATGTTCTGCTTCATAGTAATACACAATTCACAATTTTGCATTGTGTTGATTTTTGGCACAGGACAATACTGTGGGATGGTGGCATTATAAAGAGTACCTGTCACCACTTATTACTGTCACAAGGGATGTTTACATTCCTTGTGACAGCAATAAAAGTGATCAAAACATTATTTTTTTTAGAAACACAGTTTTATATTATAAAAAGCAATAAAATAAATAAGAAAAAAATTATAAATTTAAAGCGCCCAAGCTCGCGCAGCAAAGAAAACGCATATGGATGTTGCGCCCGCATATGTAAACGGTGTTCAAATTACACATGTGAGGTATCGCCACAAGCAAGAGCAATAATTCTAGCCGTAGACCTCCTCTGTAACTCTAACCTGGTAACCATCAAAAAAATAAAGCGTCGCCCATGGAGATTTTTTGGTACCGCAGTTTGTCGCCATTCCACGAGTGTGCGCAATTATAAAGCATGACATGTTTGATATCTATCTACTCGGCGTAACATCATCTTTTACATTATATAAACAAATTGGGCTAACTTTACTTATTATTTTTTTTTTAATTCATGAAAGTAAATTTTTCCCAAAAAGTTGCGTCTGAGCCCGGGTTCACACCTATGCGAATTGGTTGCTTCCAATTCATATAACATTATAAAATACATTGATTTCAATGGGGCTGGTTCACATATGTGCGATGCATTCGCACTGCGCATTGCCGAAAAAACGTGTGCGTTTTTTAGGCATTGCGGTGCGGCTCAGGTGCGAATTCAGGCCCATTATCTTTTATGGACATGCATCTGATCCGCACATGTGTTAATTTCTCTTCAGGATTTCTCTCATTCAGCTCAATACACTTCCCCCCTCCCCTCTCCCAGGTCTCCAAATTTGCATCTAAAACGGAGCTGATCTGCTGAACAGTTCTCTTCTCTCTCTGCAGAGATAAGAGAGCTGAAATTCGCACCGCACAAGTGTGAATCCGGCCTAAAACACTGCTGCACAAATACCTTGTGACATAAAATATTGCAGCTACCGCCGTTTTATTCTCTAGATTCTCTGCTAAAAAAATATATAATGTTTGGTTCTAAGTATTTTTTTAGCAAACAATACGGATTTTAACTTGTAAACACCAAATGTCAGAAATAGGCTTAGTCGTGAAAGGGTTAAAGCTCAAAACATAATCAACTTGAACGAAGCAGGTAAGGCATCTGTTTGTGCTGCTTAAAGCGGGGGTTCATCCGAATTTTTTTTTTTTAACATTAGATTGAGGCTAAATATGGGAAGCAGAATCGGGTGTTTTTTTTTAAATCAATGCAGTACTTACCATTTTACAATGGGGAGGTTGTGATTTGCTTCTTCAGGAGCATAAGTTAACAAGTGTCATCCTACGATATCATCAAACTATAGATATGATACAATGTATACATGTACATAAATTAAATGAAATAATTGTCACAACTTTGGTAATTTCAGTATATTTTTTATATAACATTTTTATAATTTATATCAACATGTGCGGTATTCTTGTATAGGTGCAATGCACTTGAAAGCACCTAGGACCATTGTTTACTCTCCAGCCTGAGAATGTTCTGTGGGCAGGCTGAAAAGGCACTGCAAACACATACAGTAGTTACACACCACTTCCACAAAGCTAATAACAAACTTTATTGATCCAGAACAGAGATAATCTGCATTAAAAACAGAGGTTTTAGAAAGGTATTTGAAAGCTGAACTTCATCATCCTCAATAAAAAAAAATCAAATAATTAATAAATTAAAAACATTAATAGCAAGACATTATATAATATTATTAATAATAATAATAATAATAATAATAATAATAATAATAAGAAGAAGAAGAAGAAGAAGAAGAAGAAGAAGAAGAAGAAGAAGAAGAAGAAGAAGAAGAAGAAGAAGAAGAAGAAGAAGAAGAAGAAGAATACAAAAATAACAATTAAAATAAAAGGTGGAGAGGGGAGGGGGAGGCATCAGAGATAATCACAGAAGTTATATCCTTGAGTATTTTTTTTATAACAAACAGATGTCAACCACTTGGTTGCATACCACTGGATGTTATAGATGTGGAAACATGAGTTTGAAATAGAAATGAAAGGCAAAACATTTCTGAATAGATTAAAGAAAAAAGGAACAAATACCTTTTTCCCCCTCTTTTTTTATAAGTGATCACCTTCCCTCTGTTCTCAGCTGCATAGATGCTGGGGGTGGAGAAGTAGCAGGACACTGAGTTTCCCAGTGAAAGGCTGTGCAGGAGGGGCGTGTCAGGACAGGTCTAATCATAGGGGAGAGGAAGTTAAGTTCCCAGCATACCTAGAGAACTGACCATGGTGTGCTCATCTGTTTAGCGAGGACAGTCTGTAATAGGAAAGCAGAGGGACTGATAGGGACATCAGAGAATTCACACAAAGGAAGCAATACAAAGAGAGCATGATACTTTCTCATACAAGTACATGGTACAGCAGGCACATATCAGGAATATGAAATGTTGGGTTAGTTATTTCTTTTTTTCTGCCGAAAAGCAATTTATAATTGGGCTAAGGCACATGCACGTTTGCAGTGGCAACACTGCCTTATTGACATATATGCCTGAGTTTGACAGGCAGTGCTGCAATTCAGCATGTCTTGTTAAATTTGCTGCCATGCAAAACATCATGATCACACCATGTAGGCAGCCTTCTCTGTCTGTGTGAAAAGGCCTAAGCATCATTGACCAAGGACAGACAGCAGAAGAGCTGTCAGTATAGTCCGTACACTACAAGGGACCAAATATTTGAAAATGTTATAGTTGTAGAAGCAGTAAAAGCCATGATGCTATTTTATAATATGAAAAATGATTACAAATAACAAAATCCTCTTGCGCACAATTTCCCTATAATGCTAATACAAAGTTCTTTAAATTTAATTTCTTTAACCTTTTTTTACTACAAACCTTAGCCGTTCTTTATTGTTTTAGCTAAGGACATACTCTAATCCTTTATGTCTAATGTAGTCATAAATCCTAAAGTGTAACTATAGACAAAACTTTTTTTTTTTACTTTGGATAGAGTGGAGAGGGATTAGAACATCTATTAGATTTTTATTGCTGTGTGTAACCCCATAAGGGAGATTCTCCCTCTCTATTCATCCTGTTTACCATTATCATTGAAAGTGAAAGTAAAAGAAAATGTTGCGTTGTCCCCAGAAAAAAACAATAGAGGGGAAATCTTCTGATGGGGACACTAGTTCTGGTGACCTGGGGGTCCTCAAGGAATTCCCTTAATTTGAAGGGATTTCCTCTCACGTCCTGTATGGTTATGAGACAGGAAATGAACGGAAATCTTCCCAATGGGACGCAGATGGCAAAAAAATAAAAACATAAAAATCTGATAGGGCTTTTAACCCGCTCTCTAAAAAAAAAAAAAGTTTTGCCTATTGTTTCAGTTTAATTTTAGTTTGACCAGAAGTTAAGAGACTAATATACACTGCTAAGTCAAAAAAGCTAATGTGTGACTATTGAATATAGTGAGGCCTGACTTCTGCCCTTCTATACAGCAAACCTCACAGTTTAGTTATCTTTATCAGCCTTCCCTAACAAGCCCCCCTCCTACCTCAGGACCCATAGCAGCTGCGTGGGCTCCTGTAGCTATTGTTACACCAGAGAATGACACTATTCAAACATTTTCAGTGAGAAATTACATACACATGCCCTTAAATCAGATATCCACACAATTGTTATCTCTGGGAGTTAACCTTGAATTCCACATGTAAGGATATTTCTCTGCATCTTTACTCCTTGGAGCAAGTGTAACACAGTGAGTCAGTAATCGCAACCACAACAGACTAACAAGATAGCTCATAAAACACAGGATTCTTTATAATTCACTTTACAGACCAGATGTCAACACAAATATTATGTATGAGAAAGAGCCCTGAAATATTCATATGATATCTCCTTGACAGTTTATAGCTTCACTTGATAAAAGCCACACCATGTGGTGATCCAACATGCAACAATTCCAATGGAACAGCTCTTAAATGAGATGTGTATTAAATCCCTCAAGCTTGCTCTAATCATACAGTTTAAAGAATTCATACAGTTCATTATACTGAGTATTAATAGCTTTAAAAAAATATAGTTATTGCCCCCCCCCTTCTCTTCCACTCCCTCATTTCATTCTTCTTTTTTTTTTTCTACTTCTTCTGCCCCTTTGTTTTTATTCCCCATCCCAGCCCCTACCATCTCACCCCTTTTTGTTTTCTCTATCTTTGAACCCCCTCCACCCTTCCCCACACCCTTATCTCCCCTTCTCCTTTTCCCCTCCCCGTTCCCTATTTTTTATTTCTGCCATGTAGCTACCCATATTACTGTATCTCATCTATAATGTTAACAGTACACCAGTTATGAGTTCTGACTCAAATGTTCTTGTCCATGGGTCCTTTTTTCATGAATTCTTAAAGTGGTTCTAAAAGCAGAAGTTTTTTTTATCTTAATGCATTCTATAAATTAAGAAAAAAAAGCCTTCTGTGTGCAGCAGTCCTCCTTTAGCCCCCCAATACATACTTGAACCCCCTTCTGAATAGTGACACATGTACGTTATACTCCATGGAACCTTCTATGTTTTTGATGCCTGTTAACCTGTTCTGTTTGTAAGTACATTACAATAAATTGCGTGTTGCTTTCACATACAGGCTTCACTCTTGTGCTTCCTCTCTGCATTTTTTTGTTTTTTCTCTTTGCTGATGAACGCAATATATACCTCTGGATCCTTTTGAGTTTTGGATGCTTCCTTATCCTTGATGTGGTTTGTGGATTATTACTTTCCGAGTGGAGGTGCGACTGCCATTGATCCCTGAATTATTTAATTCTACATGCCTATAATGATGTCCTTCTGTTAAGCAGTTTGACTGCACAGGGTGTGGTGTGTTTCTATATCTGCACACTGAAATCTTGGTGGAGGTTCTTCGTTTTCAACACTTTGAACACTTTGAAGATTGTTTTTTACTCATTTGGACACTGTTTTATTTCATTAATAATTTTTATAACGCTGCACTTTTGAACTTTATTTTTTGCTTGTTTGATCCACATATTGTGCTAGCAGCTTTCTCCTTTTATATTTAAGTTAGCGCAGATATTTTCACATTTTTTTCGCATGTTTATCTGTGCACCCCTCTGAGATTTCTAGTGAAATAGGGGCATGGTCAGACCATGTAATGTAGTAAATATTTGTCCCTGTTACCTTCTGGAGAAGAGTTCTGTCTATAATAATGCAGTCAATTCGTGTTATGAGGATGAGAGAAAAAAGTATAGTCTCTTTCTGTGGTATATTGATAGCGCAACGGGTCATGTAGATCTTCCTGCATCAGGAATTGTCTAAGTCCCAGTTTCCCCGCTGAGTTCCTAGTGGTAGTGTCTATTTTGGGGTCCATGGGGATGTTGAAATCACCGCAAATTAAAAGATGGACTTTTTGGATTGAGCGAGCTTTGTCCAAAATCCTTCTGATGCACCTTATTTGGTGCCTGTTAGGAGCATAGATATTGACGAGGGTGTATAGGGCTCCATTCAATTCTGAAACCAGGATTATATATCTACCTTCTTCATTTATCACTGATGTATGTAACTTAAAGGGTAGTGAATCTCTTATTGCAACCATAACACCTATTTTCTCTTTCTTCTTCTTCTTCTGAAATTGGCTTGATACATATGGGGAAAGTGCTTGTGGGTACAGCTGGGAGGTTTTGCAGACAGGAAGTGAAATTATTGTACACCTAAAAAATCACATCATTGATTTTCTGCTTCCTTCCATAGTGCCTGTCTTTTGTAGGGGCTATTAAAACCTTTTGTGTTTAACGAGAGTAACGTAAGTACCACTGGAGATAGATGTATTGCAGGCAAACTATTTTTCTAATTTATAGTTATTTTGCAGGCAGGACATAAAGCAAACGTGGTAAAAACAAATAAAACAAGAGAAAGGAGTTGGAAACTTGCATTGTTGTAGTCTCATTCTCTTGGATGAGATAGAATTTTTTGGGAACAGGTGTCTCCTGTACACATATCCAACGGGGAGTAAAATGTCCAACCAGGCAGGATCTTAGTATGCAATATGGTGGCAGGTTATGAAAAGCAGAACCATGGGGCAATATTGTTCAGTGGTTGGATTAGTTCTAACCTGAGCATTTATGAGTGCGTCGTCGGGTCTGAGATATCCTCTTCAACTGGTGGGAGGAGACCCCAAGATTTCACTAACTCCAGACCTTCTCCTAGGGTGGTTACTAGCCAGTAGGAATGAGCTTTATGTTCGATTCGAACATGAGTTCGACTCGAACATTGGCTGTTCGCCCGTTCACTGAATAGCGAACAATTTGGGGTGTTCGCGGCAAATTCTAAATCCTTTAAAAGTCTATGGGAGAAATCAAAAATGCAAATTTTAAAGGTTAATATGCAAGTTATTGTCATAAAAAGTATTTGGGGACCTGGGTCCTGCCCCAGGGGACATGTATCAAAGCAAAAAAAAAAGTTTTAAAAACTGCCGTTTTTTTGGGAGCAGTGATTTTAATAATGCTTAAAGTGAAACAATAAAAGTGAAATATTCCTTTAAATTTCGTACCTGGGGGGGTGTCTATAGTAAAGTAAAGTAAAGTAGCGCATTGTTCCTGTGTTTATAACAGTTTCTGCACAAAATGACATTTCTAAAGGAAAAAGAGTCAAAAACTACTCGTGGCTATAATGAATCGTCGGGTCCCGGCAATACAGGTAAAAGTAATTGAAAAAAAAAAAAATGGCATGGGTTCCCCCTTAGTCCATTACCAGGCCCTTTAGGTCTGGTATGAATATTAAGGGGAACCCTGAACCAAAGTTAAAAAAAAATGCGTAGGTGTCCCCCTCAAAATCCATAGTAGACCATTAAGGTCTGGTATGGATTTTAAGGGGAACCCTGCGCCAAAATGAAAAGAAAAATGGCATGGGATTCCCCCCAAAAGTCCATGCCAGACCCTTATCC
Source organism: Rana temporaria (assembly GCF_905171775.1). Taxonomy (NCBI): domain Eukaryota; kingdom Metazoa; phylum Chordata; class Amphibia; order Anura; family Ranidae; genus Rana; species Rana temporaria. The sequence goes on from NC_053490.1 coordinate 295,286,167, forward strand.
AAGCATGCAACCTGGCAGGCCGCAGGCAAAGAGGGGAGACAAGAGAGGGCCCCCAACCTGAACCACACCAGGCCACATGCCCTCAACAAGGGGAGGATGTCCCCATGTTGATGGGGACAAGGGCCTCATCCCCACTTGCCTGGTGGTTGTGGGTGTCTGCGGGCGGGGGGGCTTATCGGAATCTGGAAGCCCCCTTTAACAAACGGGACCTTCAGATCCCAGCCCCCCCCATGTGAATTGGTAACAGGGTACATTGTACCCCTACCATTTCACAAAAAAAGTGTCAAAATGTTAAAAACCATAGGAGACAGCTTGGGACAAGTCCTTTATTAAAAAGAAAAAAAGAAAAAAAATATCTTGGTAATGGTGAGGAGATTCTTGCGGGCTTGTATGGTTATCTGTGAGAGATTTATATAAAGTGAGATTCCAGAATATGGTTCCCGGTAAGGAGTTGTGTTTGTGGGAGAAGTACATGAGCTGGTCCTTAATGTGGAAATAATGGATCATAGCTATTACATCTCTCGGTACACGTTCAGGTAGATAGAACAGCTTTGGAAGGCAATGAGCCCTATCACCAATTTGTGGGATTTTTGTCACTGAAAGTAATTTGGCTATTATTTTCTGCAGATAGGGATGGAGTTCCCCTGGGGGGACTGATTCCGGAATGCCTCTAAATTTCACATTGTTCTGTTGGGAATGGTCTTCGATATTTACCATTTTGATTTTCATATTGCGTATTTCTTCTGCTAGGTCTTCATGAGCATCAACTACTTCATTGTGTGCTAGAGTGTAGTCACTCTTTTTCTCTAAGTGATCCACCTATGGCTTCTATTTCCCTGATAGTTTGCCTCATGAAGTTAGACATGTCATGCTGCAGTGCTCCACGTTCCACGTAGGGTTATGAGCATGTCCTTTAGAGCAGAGTCTAAAATAGACTGGCTCATTGTAGGAAAGGCATCCAGCTTCTCACTGAAGCCATTAATATCAGCCTGTTTGTCAGTGTTAAGGGAGGCATTACTCACTGTGTCTCCCTCCGCTGTTAGCTTCCTTCTCTGTTTCACAGGGCTGTTAAATGTGGATTGAGGAGAGCGACTTCCTGCAGCTGTGGGGTCATGCTGTTGTGATGTATTCTGTGCCACTGCAGCCATCCCCATTCTCCTCTGTGAGGGAGCCGTCACTTCGGCGCCATCTTGAGAGAGCCGAGTGCCAGATAAGCTGTAGAAGTCTGTGAGTCTGCGAGGCCCCTCAGACCCTCCTGCCTCTCCTGCCTCTCTGGCTCTGCATCATTTGGCGGGTGGTGTTTTGAAGGTACTGCCGTTGCTGATAGTTGCCTGTCAGATCCTGTGGAGCCAGAGCTTGGTCACAGTGCGACCATCTCCTCAGGCTGCCGGCCACACCCCCAAATATATTTATTATTTTTTAATCCATTATTTGTGTAACAATTTCCATACAAGTGGGAGTACAGAGTATATACAAATTATATGTGCTTCCCAGCCAATACTATGCTTATTTAATATATGAGTGTGACTGAGGCTTATGCCTTGTACACACGATCGGAATTTCCAATGAAAAAAGCCCGTCAGAATTCTGACCGTGTGAGTTTAGAAATAGAACATGTTTTATTTTTTTCAGATGGAAAAAAATCCTATCGGAAATTCCGATTGTCTGTGTGGAACTCCGACTGAGAAAAAAACAGACATGCCATGCTCAGAACCAAGTCGACGCATGCTCAGGAAGCATTGAACTTAATTTTTCTTGGCTCGTCGTAGTGTTTTATGTCACTGCATTTTGGAAGGTCGGAATTTGGTCTGACAGTGTGTATGTAATTCAGCACAAGAGGAATTCCGACGGAAAAAATTCCATTGGATTTTATCCCATCGGAAATTCCGAGCGTGTGTACAGGGCATTAGTAGCACTTTGTATGGTTTATATGTCTGGTTATAGGGTTGAGAGGGGTTAACAGTATATTCCAGGCTGGCTATCTCCACCCCCTCCCCCTACACTTCAATTAATTTAAATACCGCTGTTACCATTACTCCATGACTTTGACAAATCGCATGCGTGCAAAACATGTAAGTCATGGCAACCAAAGCTTGTGGTTCACCAACTTAAAATATGGCTTCCATCTCTTCTAATCTGGACGTAGCTTTTTGATGTAGCCAGCACACCCAGATTTCTCTACTGGGTTTCCCGGTTCCACCGTTCCATTGTGGATTATACTGTGCACATCTGGCAACTTGGCACGCCCGTGCCCCGTGATCAGCCCCAGCTCCGTATCAGCAGCCAGCAGAGTGTCATCTCGCAGATGCAGTATTCTAACTTGCAGACTGACGGGGATTGGTCTCCTGTGTGCTGCCATCGGGCTGTTTATCATCTCCTCTCCACCTGGCTGTCACCATTCCCCATGTGGTTCAGGTAGTTATTTTTTTACATCTTACCAGCAAGCCACCTGGATTATACTATCTTCCTCCTACCCAGTTGTTCTGTGTGGTACCGTTTTGCTTTTTTATTTTTTTTTAAACGTTACTTTACTTGATGCTTTATGCTGTATGACTGTTGGCTGTATTTGTTTTTACATCAGAACTGTGTTGGGATTGTTCATCTTAGTGCAATAAACTATTTTCCATCTATTTTCCAGTTCAGATGTACTTTACGTGACTTATGACTTTACCCATGGAGCACTGTTTTTTTTTGTGTTTTGTTGCTAGTCTTCATTTTTCCAGTGGTTAGGCAGCTGCACTGGATTATTGTCTCGTTCATCCAGATACTATACCTACACATTGGACTGACAGCTCTTAGTGCTTGAGAACTTGGTGTGTATTTTACTTTCTGTTTGTTGCCTTTCACAGGGTGAATGTAACATTCCCTAACATTTGATCCTAAGAGAAAAAAAGAACATTTGACCAGAAGAGTTGAAGAACATTTAACCAATATAGAAAATAGACTAACTTTATAAGCAAAAGACATTTGACCAGAAAAATAAATAATATGAGAGAGACCTGCTCACTGCTGACAGTGTAATGAAGCAGCTATTGTAGAGAGTGAATTGCTTTACAGATTTGATACAATGATGCAAAGATGAAGCTTCTTTTTTTAACTGTTTACCAAATGTTAGGAGATGGGTTACCATAATGAATATAGTTACATAGTTACATAGTTAGTCAGGTTGAAAAAAGACACAAGTCCATCCAGTTCAACCCCAAAAAAACAAACAAAATAAAAAACACAATACAATCCCATACACCCAACTCCATACCCACAGTTGATCCAGAGGAAGGCAAAAAACCCCAGCAGAGCATGATCCAATTTGCTACAGCAGGGGAAAAAATTCCTTCCTGATCCCCCGAGAGGCAATCGGATTTACCCTGGATCAACTTTACCTACAAATCTTAGTACTCAGTTATTTTATGTACATTTAGGAAAGAATCCAGGCCTTTCCTAAAGCAATCTACTGAGCTGGCCAGAACCACCTCTGGAGGGAGTCTGTTCCACATTTTCACAGCTCTTACTGTGAAAAAACCTTTCCATATTTGGAGGTGAAATCTCTTTTCCTCTAGAAATAAAGAGTGCCCCCTTGTCCTCAGTGTTGACCGTAAAGTGAATAACTCAACACCAAGTACACTGTATGGACCTCTTATATATTTGTACATGTTGATCATATCCCCCCTAATTCTCCTCTTCTCAAGAGTGAATAGATTTAGTTCTTCTAATCTTTCCTCATAGCTGAGCTCCTCCATGCCTCTTATCAGTTTGGTTGCTCTTCTCTGCACTTTCTCCAGTTCTCCGATATCCTTTTTGAGAACTGGTGCCCAAAACTGAACTGCATATTCCAGATGAGGTCTTACTAATGATTTGTACAGGGGCAAAATTATATCTCTGTCTCTGGAGTCCATACCTCTCTTAATACAAGAAAGGACTTTGCTCGCTTTGGAAACCGCAGCTTGGCATTGCATGCCATTATTGAGCTTATGATCAACTAAAACCCCCAGATCCTTCTCCACTACAGATCCCCCCAGTTGTACTCCCCCTAGTATGTATGATGCATGCATATTCTTAGCCCCCAAGTGCATAACTTTACATTTATCAACATTAAACCTCATCTGCCACTCAGTCGCCCAATTAGACAGAGCATTGAGGTCGGCTTGTAAATTGGAGACATCCTGCAAGGACGTTATTCCACTGCATAGCTTGGTGTCATCTGCAAAGACAGAAATGTTACTTTTGATCCCAGACCCAATATCATTTATAAATATATTGAAAAGTTAGGGTCCCAGCACTGAACCTTGGGGTACACCACTGATAACATTGGACCATTCAGAGTAAGAATCATTAACCACGACTCTCTGAATTCTGGCTTTCAGCCAATTTTCTATCCATTTACAAACTGATATATCCAATCCTGTAGACCTTACCTTACACATGAGCCGTGTGTGCGGAACTGTATCGAACGCTTTTGCAAAATCCAAATATATCACGTCCACAGCCACGCCTCTGTCCAGGGTTTTACTTACCTCTTCATAAAAGGAAATCAGGTTTGTCTGACAACTTCTGTCTTTCATGAATCCATGTTGTCTGCTGCTTAAATAGTCTTTTTCCTGCAAGAACTCATCCATGTGGTCTTTTATTAAACGTTCCAGTATCTTCCCAACTATAGAAGTTAGACTAACAGGTCTATAGTTACTTGGTAAAGACTTTGTTCCCTCTTTAAATATAGGCACCACATTGGCTCTACGCCAATCCAGTGGTACTATTCCTGTCATTAATGAGTCCCTAAATATTAGATACAGTGGCTTTGAAATGACAGAGCTCAACTCACCTAGGATCCGTGGGTGGATGCCATCTGGTCCAGGTGCTTTATCCACCTTTATTCTGTCTAAATATTTCTGGACCATATCACTTTTGAGCCATTGTGGATTTGGGGCTGTGTCACTCCCACCCCCATTTTGGACATGAGCTCCCCCATGCTCCATTGTATACACAGAGCTGAAGAAAGCATTTAATAAATTTGCCTTCTCTTTGTCCCCAGTCACCCACTCTAGATTATTTTGTAAGGGGCCTACATGCTCAGACTTCACCTTTTTACTATTAATATATTTAAAGAATTTTTTGGGGTTTGTCCTACTATCTTTTGCAATCTGTCGTTCATTTTGAATTTTTGCATCCTTGATTTCCTTTTTACATATCCTGTTATATTCTTTGTAACATTTAAACAACACTAGTGTTCCTTCATTTTTATATTTTTTAAAAGCTACTTTCTTATTGTTTATAGCTTTTTTAACTTTGCCCGTGAGCCACATAGGTTTTATTTTTAGCCTTTTAAACTTATTGCCCATGGGAACATACTTTGCAGTGAGGTTCCACACAGTCTTTTTGAAAAATTCCCATTTCTGTTCTGTGTTCATCTGTGTCAATAGTCCCTCCCAGTCCAAGTCCTGGAGAGCAGCCCTCATCCTTGGAAAATTTGCTCTCTTAAAATTTAGTGTTTTAATATTTCCTGTATGTATTTCCTGCTTATAGTTAACATTAAATGAAATCATGTTATGATCACTGCTACCCAGGTGTTCCTTTATCTGAACATTAGTAATAAGCTCTTGATGACTTTTTCATTTTGCTCATCTGTGTGGGTATCAGTCTGGTAAACTTACCAAACAACGGGGTACCATCTATGTAACTTTGAACATAGTTTTCAATAATTATTTTTATAAATATCCATATTTCTTTGAAACATAACCTTGGAATTCTGCCATAAAGGTTCAGTTATTTATTAAAAGAGAAGTAGAGGTTTATTTTTTCCCCCCATTTATACTTACCTATGTGGATGCAGCATCGGTCCGATGCTGTATCTGTCCCCCGATGACCTCTACTCCGCAAACCGAGTGATTGAATACCGCCGTTCACTCGATTTTCAGAGCTCCGTGAGCAGAGAGCTGCAGACTGTGGGTCACAGGAGCGCTGAGCGGTGTAGGGGGTTGAGTGACCATTTCAGGCTCCTAGCGCCTTGCTGAGAGGCTAAGAAGGGTGTCAGTCCAGGCTCCTGGCAGATCCAGACTTTAATGTCATGAGAACACAGTGCCTAAATCGATATCCGTGATATCAGCAGAGAGCTTCAGCCCGCTCTCTGCTGAAGATGAGTCACAGGAGTGCAAAACGATCTGCACTCCTATGATCCGTAGGAGAAGCCCAGCCAAACAAGCTTTGGCTGGACTTCTCCTTTAATATAGGGTGACAACTGTCGCCCAATTGTGCTGTCACATGATCCTTCAGGGTGCCTCTCCAGGGTAATGGCCAACCATGAGGACCCTGTAAAGCACTATTCTAGTAGTCAATGAGCAGCACCCATGTCAAAAGAAAGTAACTTGTTTACTGAGATGTATTTTGAATGAAAATTTTTAGTACATTTGAATATCAGTTGAAAGTATTTCAAGATTTCATTTGCTTTTAACATTCGGTTTTGGAATGAATAGACTTTATTAAATGAAAACCACATACACTGTTAAATATTCAGATGTAGCAGGGAGCTGGCTATCTTACCTGCAGTATAAAAAGACACTCTGCAACATTGTTGCAATGGGACTGTTTCCCTCTAGCGCCAGATAAAACTCTGTGTCATCACATCCTGTCAGCAGAGATTACCATCAGGGAGCAAATCATAAAAGGGAATTTTAGTTCCAGGACTCAAGTTTCATATTTAGATTGAACTGTATGAAACTACAAATTGCTCTGAGGACAGGAAATTAGTGACTCCATTTTGATTTCCTAAGGAGAATTCAGACAGCATGAGGCAGAGGAAGAGATCACACCTGAGGGAGAAATGCTGTCGCTCAGGTGATTTCACCACACGATTTAGGCCTCCGCTGCCAGTCGGGACATCTAGCCTGAGAGAGGGGGATCCCAGATGCACCTGTATTGATGGTGAAGTGTTCCAGTGTTAGGTGACTAGTCGGGTCTCCAGGAGAGCCTGCTTGTTCCAGGACATTAGTTTGAAGCCTTGACCGCAGGATTGGGTGAGGGGGCTTTTGCCTATTTGCAGAAAACAGGGACACTGCACCACAGAAGAAGTTAAATGGACATTGTATACAGGCATCATTGCTGCTAGTCATCTTGCTGACACTTGTATTGCCACAGGGCTAAAGCATGAGGTCATCCATTCCTAGGGACACTGTATACAGACACCATTGTCCTTTCATCTTGCTAAGGAAGATTCTGCCTTCCTCACTTGATAATCTGGGCCAGTTGTGTTGTTTGGCCCAGCTATTCAGGAGTTTAAGTGCACCAACCAATGTGGCTAGCTGAAGATACAAAGTCTTATCTTTTCCTCAAAAGAACTGAACCTACTAGTGCCATATGGACCCGCACACACATACAGTAGGTGTTTGTGATATTGTGCTTTTAGCACGACAGCGTCGCGCTGATACTCGGCGACATGGTGCCGAGATCTCGCACTCACTGGAATAGTGACAGCACATCCCAGCAAGCGCGTCATAGAAGCGAGGGGAGATCCGACTTGGATTCCCGCCAATTCTACACGTGTGCGTCGTTTGTTATGAATCCTGAGGGGGAAGTCCCCGCCGGATTTTAAATAAAAATCCGGCATGGGTCCCCCCCTCAGGAGCATACCGGGCCCTTAGGTCTGTTATGGGTTGTAAGGAGAGCCCCCCTACGCCGAAAAAAACGGCGTAGGGGGTCCCCCTACAATCCATACCAGACCCGTATCCAAAGCACGCCACCCGGCCAGCCAGGAAGGGAGTGGGGATGAGCGAGCGCCCCCCCCTCCTGAGCCGTACCAGGCTGCATGCCCTCAACATGGGGGGGTTGGGTGCTCTGGGGCAGGGGGGCGCACTGCGGCCCCCCCACCTCAGAGCACCCTGTCCCCATGTTGATGAGGACAGGGCCCCTTCCCGACAACCCTGGCCGTTGGTTGTCGGGGTATGCGGGCGGGAGGCTTATCGGAATCTGGGAGCCCCCTTTAATAAGGGGGCCCCCAGATACCGGCCCCCCACCCTAAGTGAATGAGTATGGGGTACATCGTACCCCTACCCATTCACCTGCAAGAAAAGTGGTAAAAACACAAATAAACCACACAGTGTATTAAAATATTTTATTAGTCTGCTCCGGAGGCCGCCCCCTGTCTTCTTTATTAGCTCTTTTACCAGGGGGAGCTTCTTCTTTGACGTCTTCGGGTGGGTGGGGCCGCCGTCTGGTTCTCTTCCACCGCCGGGGGGGGGGTGGCTTTTAAAAAAGCCCCCACCCCCCGGCGGGTTTCCTCCGGCGTCTTCGGCGGGGCTCTTCTTCTTCCGCTATCCCGACGGGTCTTCTCCGCTATCCGGGGGGTCTCCTTCTATGTTCGCCGCTCTCCGCTGTTGACTCGTCGCACCCCGGTTCTTCGTCTCGCAGTCCGGTCCCTTCTTCCGTGCTGTACGTCTTCTTCCGTGCTGTGAGTTCTTCTTCCGCGCTGTGACATCATGTTCTTCACTTCTCTTCTTCTCCCGATGTTGACACGCCGGTCCTCCTCGCTGAAATGACGGATGCGCGCCTTGCATCGGACCTATATAGGCCTCACAGTCCCATCATGCTCTGTACCTACCCATGTGATACCTACCCACGTGGTAGGTATCACATGGGTCAACAGCGGAGAGTGGCGAACATAGAAGGAGACCCCCCGGATAGCGGAGAAGACCCGTCGGGATAGCGGAAGAAGAAGAGCCCCGCCGAAGACGCCGGAGGAAACCCGCCGGGGGGGTGGGGGCTTTTTTAAAAGCCACCCCCCCCCCGGTGGTGTAAGAGAACCAGACGGCGGCCCCCACCCACCCGAAGACGTCAAAGAAGAAGCTCCCCCTGGTTATTAAAGGGGGCTCCCAGATTCCGATAAGCCTCCCGCCCGCATACCCCGACAACCAACGGCCAGGGTTGTCGGGAAGGGGCCCTGTCCTCATCAACATGGGGACAGGGTGCTCTGAGGTGGGGGGGGGCCGCAGTGCGCCCCCCTGCCCCAGAGCACCCAACCCCCCCATGTTGAGGGCATGCAGCCTGGTACGGCTCAGGAGGGGGGGGGGCGCTCGCTCGTCCCCACTCCCTTCCTGGCTGGCCGGGTGGCGTGCTTTGGATACGGGTCTGGTATGGATTGTAGGGGGACCCCCTACGCCATTTTTTTCGGCGTAGGGGGGCTCTCCTTACAACCCATAACAGACCCAAGGGCCCGGTATGCTCCTGAGGGGGGGACCCATGCCGGATTTTTATTTAAAATCCGGCGGGGACTTCCCCCTCAGGATTCATAACAAACGACGCACACGTGTAGAATTGGCGGGAATCCAAGTCGGATCTCCCCTCGCTTCTATGACGGCTCTGTCTCCATCGCGGCAAGCCAGCTCGGCGCTGGCTCCCGCGATGGGGCTCGTAGGTGCTCAATCTCGCCGAGAAAGAGAGCGAGATTGACACAAAATCGGGTTCACCTACTGTATTCAGGGCTCTGTATATGCAGTGGGTGTGTGTGGGACAGTTTATCTAGGTTAAGCCATTACATGTTGATTTGAATAAAGCATTTAAAGTTGGGCCTGTGGTGTCAGGGGAGAGAAGAGAGAGGCCTGACATAAGAGGGTCATGCTGCACTCATAGAGCTGGTACAGATTGCCATATTGTGATTTATTGTTATTGAAGTATTTGCCTCTGCTCTTGTGGTTATTATCAGGTTTGGAATCCCCTGGAAGCAGCCTGAATATAGTATTGATCTATATTGCTCTTAATTACAGTGATTGTTCTCCAGTTGATTACTTGAATATATAGACTGTTATTGTTTGTTACTTTCACACAGAAATTATGCAGTAAAGACAATTTCTGTGTTATATCATAACATGTGTTTTTTACATTGGTCCTTGCATTTAGGCCTCGTACACACGATAGGTTAAACAGAGGACAACGGTCTGATGGACCGTTTTCATCGATCAAAACCGATCGTGTGTGGGCCCCATAGGTTATTTAACCATCGTTAAAAAAAAAGCCAACTTGCTTTAAATTTAACCGATGGATTCCTAACCGATAGGTCAAAACCTATTGTTAGTAGGCACAACCATCGGTTAAAAATCCATGCATGCTCTCATAGGATGGACTAATCGTGTGTACGCAGCTTTACACTATTGCCAGGTGTGCCAAAGGGGGCTGAGACTGTTATTGGGGTTAAGAGGCAGAGTAAAAGACTGAACAAACTTAAGCGGCTCACTTTTGTGGGCACTGATTGGCATATTTTGGGCACACTGTGCCATCCATGATGGCCATGGGGGGACATACCTGGCCATCCATGTGTTGGGGCTTCCCTGGCGGTCCTGGCGGTATCCCTGGTGGTCCAGTGTGGGCATCCAGGGGGGCTGCGTTGATAAACAATCAGTGCAGACCCCCCTGTCAGGAGAGCCGTGGATCGGCTCTCCTCTACTCGTGTCTGTGAGACGTGAGTGAGGAAAAGCCGATAAATGTAATTTCCTGTTTACACTATAATCAGCCGTGATTGGACGTGGTTGATCACGTGGTAAAGAGCCTCTGTTAGAGGATCTTTACCGTGATTGGTGTAGCAGTGTTTCAGACTGACATGTCACACCACTGATCACCGCAATGTGTCCCCCCACATGCGCACGCTGGCAGTTATCCTGCTGGACATCATATGACGCCTAGTCAGGATAACTGAACCACCGCTCGCCCATCATTCTGCTATTGACTGGGTAGGAAGTGATTAACCCCACTTTTGTTTAGAAAAACAAATGAACATTCTTAGGCCCCTTTCAGACGTGCGGACCGTATGTCCGCATTTATATCCATCCGTTGTGGATGAAAACGGGACATACATTGGTCCCTATGTGATTGCGGGTGTCAGCGGATGACTATCAGCTGACACCCGTAATCACCCGCCTCCGCAAATATCTGCAAAATCGGATGGAAGAAAATCCTATTTTTCTTCCATCTGGTGGATCGGATCGGGTAAACACGGACATACGGTGGAAAGACAGGGAGGTCCCTGCACAGTGTGCGGGGACCGCCCTGTCAGCCGACGGCTCAGCTGGGATTTTACAGGGGATCCCAGCTGAGCTTGACGGACACACGAAGGCGGATCATTACTCATCCGCCCCGTGTGAAAGGGCCCTTACAACATTCTTACAAAAAACAATGTTAAAAAAATGCCAAACAAAATTCTGCTAATGTAAAAACTGTTTTAGGGTTTGCAGATCAAATCCATCCACAATACAGTTCAGAGGAAAGAAGACTCAATGTGCCTTAACTTTTAGGCAACTAAATAGAACATTTAGGTAGATTTTTGCTTAACCCCTTCACGCCGACGTAGCACAAATATGTGTCCTCACTAGACTGCTTTTTTTTCCGTGGGGCTGCATATTTGTGTATCTCCCTTTGTGCTCAGAGACTGAGGTCTCACCTTGAGCCCTGGGCCCTGTATTAGCGACCGGGACCTGGAACTCGAGATTCCGGGTCACCTGATCGCTGTTATAGCCTATGATTGATTTTTTTTAATTAGTATCAGTGTCAGTGTGTTTTAGGTATTAAAAAAAAAAGCAAATGCGCACTATTTTTTGCTTATACCACAGGTTCATAAAACAACTAACATACACACATATGATATCTCTGTGATTGTCCGAAGCAGATGAATTTAATTTGGGTTGTTTTTTGGTGGCAGGTTATGGTAGTTTTTTTTTACTATTTTGGGCCAGTTTCCCTTTGATAATAAAAAAAAAAAATCAGGAGACATCCATTATCATTTACCATAAAATGAAAGCCCAATTTGTCCTGAAAAAAAAACAAGGTATAATCCACCTGGATGCACAAAGTAGTTGTGATGGTATGCACAGTTTTACTAACACATGTTAAAGTTTCAAAGTTGTGCTTAGCCATTTAAGCCCTGTACTTTGTTTTTCCTGACGGGATTCTTGGCAAGAATCTCTTGCCGGCCGAGTGTACAGACACTCCATTCAAAAGAACCGCCGTTCTTTTGAATGGCATGAACGCGGTGACGTCATCGACTACGACGAGCATACGCTCGTCACATTCGATGCCGTCGCGGCCATCTTGCTACACCCTACCTATTCCTAGAAAGCTACCGTGCATGCGTCAAAGTCATTTCGAGCATGCACGGGTTTTCACGGCGACAGGTAAGTATACACACTCTCAGGTTTCTCGGCAGGAAAACACTGCTGAGAATCACGATGAGAAAATAGAGAGCAGGTTCTCTATTTTTCTCGTCGAGATTTTAGGCAGTTTTCTTGACGAGAAACCTGAAAGCCTTGTACACACGCACGGTATACTCAGCAAGAAAGCTCTGCCAGCAGTTTTCTTGCTGGTTCTTGCCGAGAAAACAGTGCGTGTGTACGAGGCTTTAGATTTGTTTTACCCTTAGGTGCAAAGGGGTTAATAAACAATATGAATAAGGCACAGAGGGTTAAGGGGGAGAGGGTTTTTTCTCTCCTTGGTTATGAGATTTATTGCAGTCCTTGCTTATCCTCATCCACCTCCAGCAGTTTCTTAGCTGCTCTTCGGCATGATGAGCTAATTACCTGGCTGTTAAGCTGACTTTGCCTTTAATCCTCTAGTTAACGCAGAACAAGTATGTATGATATGCACTTTGGATCCGTGACTCAGAAAGAATTGAAGCCAGTGTGTTAGCATAACAGCCAATCAACTGGCATTTTTAAGGTTAAGAGGAAATAATGATGAACCTCATATTTTTATTTTTTAAGAAAGGTTATCTTTCAGGCTACAAAAGGGAGACAAAAAAGGTTTCTATAATAAATATACACATGACGACTCCTTTAACCACTTAAGCCCCGGACCAATATGCAGCCTAAAGACCCAAGGTGTTTTTACAGTTCGGGACTGCGTCGCTTTAACAGACAATTGCGCGGTCGTGCGACGTGGCTCCCAAACAAAATTGGCGTCCTTTTTTCCCCACAAATAGAGCTTTCTTTTGGTGGTATTTGATCACATCTGCGGTTTTTAGTTTTTGCGCTATAAACAAAAATAGAGCGACAATTTTGAAAAAAAAGCAATATTTTTTACTTTTTGCTGTAATAAATATCCCCCAAAAACATATATAAAAACATTTTTTTTCCTCAGTTTAGGCCGATACGTATTCTTCTACCTATTTTTAGTAAAAAAAATCGCAATAAGCGTTTATCGATTGGTTTGCGCAAAATTTATAGTGTTTACAAAATAGGGGATAGTTTTATTGCATTTTTATTTTTTATTTTTTTTTTACTACTAATGGCGGCGATCAGCAATTTTTTTCGTGACTGCGACATTATGGCGGACACTTCGGACAATTTTGACACATTTTTGGGACCATTGTCATTTTCACAGCAAAAAATGCATTTAAATTGCATTCTTTATTGTGAAAATGACAGTTGCAGTTTGGGAGTTAACCACAGGTGGCGCTGTAGGAGTTAGGGTGCACCTAGTATGTGTTTACAACTGTTTGGGGGTGTGGCTGTAGGAATGACGTCATCGATCGTGTCTTCCCTATAAAGGGAATGACGCGATCGATGCGCCGCCATAGTGAAGGACGGGGAAGCCGTGTTTACACACGGCTCTCCTCGTTCTTCAGCTCCGGGGAGCGATCGCGACGGAGCGGCTATAAACAAATAGCCGCGCCGTGGTCCCGGATCGCTCCCCGAGCGGACCCGACCTCCGCATGTAGCGGGGGGGGTCCCGATCGGACCCCCCACCCGCTAATAGGCGAGGACGTACCTATACGCCCATGTGCCTGTACGTGCCATATTGTGGACGTATATGTACATGGGGTGGTCCTTAAGTGGTTAATGCATATGCGTCTGGCCCTTAATGTTTCTTGCTTCCATGTCTTGTATAATTTAAGTTTGGGGGAATAAAATGTCTGCACTGGTGATTTATAAGATGGCAGAAATTAATTCAGGTAGGCAGCGGCCAGACAACCTGACACTTTTTTTTAGTAGTGTATAAATTAACAGCATCAGCTCTATGTATTGCTACAAAAGGCGGTGTTATTTTAATTTACTTTTTTAAAGAAGATGCGTCATGCCAGTTTGTACAAACTATATTAACTGCACTCATAACCTGTCTATGTTTTAACATAAATAGGAGAAGGGTGGCTGGTGTGTTCACACTGCCAAGCAGCTTGATTACTTTAGTGATATTAGGTTATTATCTCTAAGTACAGCTGATGCCTGAGTGTATATTGATACTCCTCTCATAGTAATATGCAACTTGTCTCATATGCAGTAGCTTGTAAGATGTCCATCCGGCAGCATGTATACTTTCACAGTCTAAATAGTGATGAAACTATTATTCGGCTGAAGCAATTTTATTTAATGTGATTCATGTTACAGCCTGTGTAAATGTTGTGATAGGAGCTAATGCTGTTATGGATCACTTAATAAATTCCGAGGATACAGGTGCATATCATAGATAATTTGAGAAATAAAAGTCATTTAGCTACTGCAAGCAGTTTTCACTACATTTTCACAAAATTAGGTGCTATTATTTTGTGTTAGACTTAAATTGCATGTCTTAAATGGTATATTATATTTTCTAAGATTAATTCACTGATCATACACAATCTGTACAATCCACATTCTATCTACCAAGACGCAGGTAGTGCAAAGGCCTGCTTGATTGGATATAAATTAATTGGAAAGTTTTAGGAAGGTCCTCATATTATGTATTGATAGAATATTTAGAAAGTGGGTATGGCGCCACTTTAAACAATACGTGCCATATAAAAATACCTCATAAAAATATGTAAAGACAATATTTAAGCCTCTACAAAATATGTTATACATTTTAACTACTTGAGACCCGGGCCATTGTAATTTGACGGCCACAAGGTGGCTCTACAGGTCCGGGAGGCTGTCTATTGATGTCCTCGCTCTTCCCGGCCAATGGGGGCACATGCGCACACCAGCAGCACGCGTACGTGCCCGCTGCGTCACTCAGGAGCCGATGTGCTTGCCTGGCAGCCATGATGTCCACCAGGTGCCCGCGATCGGCAGTTACAGAGCCAGGGATGTGGATCTCTGTGTGTGTAAACACAGAGATCCACGTCCTGTCAGGAAGAGGAGACTGATGGTGTGTCCCCTGTACATAGGGACAACCATCAGGCCCCTCCCCCAGTCAGTCCTCTCCCCCCACAGTAAGAATCATCTAGCAGTGAACACCTTTAACCCCTTGATCGCCCCAAGTGTTAACCCCTTCCCTGCCAGTCACATTTATACAGTAATCAGTGCAGTTTTATAGCACTGTTCGCTGTATAAATGTGAATGGTTCCAAAATAGTGTCAAAAGTGTCCGATGTGTCCACCGTAATATTGCAGCCCTGACAAAAATTGAAGATAACCGTCATTACTAGTAGATTTTTTTTACCAAAAATACGTAGAAGAATACGTATCTGCCTAAACTGAGGAAAATGTTTTTTTTTTTTAAATTGATGCTCTTTTTTTGTTTATAGCGCACAAAATAAAAACCGCAGAGGTGATCAAATACCACCAAAATAAATCTCTATTTGTGGGAAAAAAGGACGTCAATTTTGTTTGGGAGCCACGTGGTATGGCCACACAATTGTAATTCAAAGCGTAACAGCGCTGCAAGCTGAAATTTTGCCTGGGCAGGAAGGGGGTATATGTGCCCAGTAAGCAAGTGGTTAATATAAACAGTGTTCCATAAAGAATATACAGTGACTCCAAATAGCAGTATTTAGTGCAAATAGCATATAAAGTGATAGAGGGAAAAACTAATGCTCAAACCACAAGGGTATTACTAATCTAAAAACTACTAATAAAAGCAGCAGCCAACAAAAAAGGTGTTCACACACTAAAATCAAATGAAATGGGGAAGAGAATGTGGCGCTTACTATATCTCCAAGGATGATAATCTAAATAAAAAGATCACTGCAAATACAATATAAGTAAATAACGTGTCAAATAAACCTGTGCAAATATGCAATAATAGTGCAATAAATGGTGATGAAAATCAATCTGTGCTCAATACTTCCTGTGCAAAAAATGCAGAAATAAACGGATGTGTAAATTAGCAAATAATTATGCAAACATCAATTGTGCAAACAAAAAAAATAAACTCTGTGCCCATATTTTTTTTTGCAAAATATAGTTCTGAGTTTCCAGGCAAAAAATGTGCAAGGATAATCTCTGTGCTGAGTAAATATCCTCAACCCAATAATGAAGCAATCCCATAAAAAGTGCATACAGTCCAAGTGCAAATGCAGAATCCAATTTAAAATTAAATATCATCAGATGCAAAGTGCATGTGCCTCCATCCAATGCGGATGCTTATGTTTCCCCCAGCCTCTCACCTCATCTGGCTCATAAATAAGCCTTTTTGGTAAATCCACACTGGCCGAGCGATCACTGGCGGATCGATTCCCTGCTCATTCAAACACAGTCAGATTCTCTGAATATTTAGGCTCAGTAACATAGAAAGGGCTCCATGGTGCAGTAAGTTTGATAAAATGTTTTAATCATATAAATAAATGCACTTACAATTAAGCAGGGAACATACAGCATAAACAAAAAAACTTCCGATCTCAGCCACGACCGGAAGTGACGTCACCACAGCTCTGTTTTCCTGATGCGTTGCGTCACTGTCCACGTGACTTTCTCAAAGGGTGTAGAGCCAGTACCAATATATTGGATCCGACATTGGTATATCCAATATATTGGTAGAACAAAAAGGGAGCTATGGAAAAGACTAGGGGAACACACCCAAAATATAAAAAATGGATTCCCAAAACATAGTCTATCGAGGCATTATGGCCATTATCATAACATAGATCCCTCCTCCTTGTTAGTATGGGGGATAGAGAAATACAAACCGCATCGAAAGGGGGGACAATAAAATCATAAAATTAAGCCAGTCATAATCTCGATGGATACACAAGCTCCTCCCTTTGGCACCGCTAGGACACAATGTAGAGTTTGATCTCAATTGTTCTATATCCCATATGGTTCAGGAGGTGGGCACTCACTCTTCCCCTCCCTTTCTTGACCTGCCAGGCTGCATGCTCAGATAAGGGTCTGGTATGGATTTTGAGGGGGTCCCTATACCATTGTTTTTTTAATTTAGGCTTGGAGTTCCCTTTAAAATCCATACCAGTCCCAAAGGGTCTGGAATAGACTGGGGGGGGGGGGGGGGTCCCATGCAGTTTTTTTTACCAATTTTTTTGAATTCTTGTTTCTAGATAGATTCATTGGTTGGTAAGGACGTGGCTCCCAGCTATACATAGTGTGTTATGGTGAAAAAAACAAACAAATAAAACCCCAAACTCATATAAAAACACATAAAAAATGCAACACTTGGGTTTTTAGTGCAGGTTCATTGAAGTCTATTACACGCAAAATGCAATCTGCTGTGGGAAAAAATCCTTGACTCTTTTCAAAAATGTACTGGCTGTCTATGGACAGGAGGTGCGACGGTACCACCCCCTGTCGACATGTAACTGGTGTGCGATGTGTGCTGCTGGTGAGGACGGGTACTGGGGTACGCAAGAAAATGGGGCCACCATGGGTGTGTGTTTGCAGAGGGATTGCGCAGTGATTGAATCCCTGTAGGTGATGTTTGCATGGTGAAAGTGTCTGAGGGGCTGAGGGGGGTGCCCCGGTGGGTGTGGCTCAGAAGAACAGTAATAGAACTTGTGACCTTGCATTCCTGGGCAGAATTCTCAAACTGAGGACCATGTTACATTATACAGTCACCTACAGCAATGACTATGTGTGAGATATATAATTTGAGACAACATGACACCTCTGTGATAAATTGTTATATATTTAACGTGAAAATGTGACTTGATACATATTATGTATTCATTTCAAATAACCAGTTTGGCCTTGCATTGTTTTATTAACCAGGTGATTTATATGCCAAACAAACAACTCAGACATATTAAAGAATCAGTAACTCAAGTATTCCAGCAAGAAAACTAGAAAATAGACAGTTAACAATGTTACCACACATTGAGTCAAGAGTAGACATCCACAATATTACATTTCAAAAGCACAATATCTCTACAGAAATAAAAATAAAAAATCTCAATGCAGAAATAAAGTTTCATTGCTAAGCCCCACTGCCTAAAACTTTATTTTTTTTCTTTTATCGGAGACGCTGAGCTGCATATAGCTGATTACATCAATTACTTTTCCGAACATGATTTTGATCCCACCGCTGCTTCACTGGATCAGCAAATAGAAAGTAGTCTCAGAGCAAATGGCATTTTTATAACCTTGGCAAAATGATACCGCTGCTGATGAAAATCAGCCACCTAGAGAGTGAGATATAGGAAATATGATACATAACTAACAAAAAGAATAATCTCCTAAATTGAAAGCCATAATGTTTGCTGTTAAAACTAAATATTAAGTGGGTTTTCAGTGTCTATGACACTCCTGAGAATGCTTACTTAGCTGGATATGGAGATCATATTAAGGAAATCTGATTACATTTTTTGCAATTGAAACTAGAAAATGAATGGTTTTATCGAGCAAGGAAAAAAAATGTGCTGTGAAGATGAGGAGCCCAGATGGATTTTTTGAGGCAATAGCAGTGTGAATGTTCATTATGGAGAGATGCTGAGAATACCCTTGAATATGTTTTCCTGTTGAATGTTTTCTATATATCTTGGAACTTCTGTGCAGATTCCAAGACTGATGTAGCTTCCCAATTAAGGAGCAGAAATAGGAGTGTTAAGGGCTCCCTAGAAACATAAGGGTAAGCTGAATTGTTATGTCCTCTAGAAGGGTACAACAGCACAGAAAAATAGCTTTTGTGTTTGTTGCTATGTACAGCTGGGAGGGCGCGTTATGGGTAGATGCAGAATACATCACAGGTTTAGAAAGATGGTCACAAGGAGCAGTGATGAAAGGCAAAGACGCAGGCAGAGATAGTAAAGGGACACTGCAGCACAAAATGAAAAGATATTATCATAGTTACATAAAGTACAGAGTATGAAATAGTATACTGTGTAATATATGTGAGGAGGCACAACAAACAACAGAAGCCAACAAAAAGAAAAATACAGTATTTTAATTGTGGCAATTGTGGCATACACAACTCTTCTTAAAGAGTCATTGAAACATTAGTGCACAGTGGTTGCTAGGCAGGTTAAAACATTCTATTATTTTCTTATATTTCTCAAGTCCTCTAATAGTAACCTCAAGCTGCAGAAGATCCCAGCCCCTGCACTGCAGCCAATGCAATAGAGAAATAACAGAGAAAACAGATCAACGGAGTGTATAGCTCTAAAATTTTATTTAGGTATAAATATCTAACCATAAAGCAAGCTTTTTAAGCCTTGGGTCCTCTAGAGATTTCTAAGAACTTTAGGGTTACTTCAGTAAGAAACCCTAGGGTCCATTGAGCAATTAATAATTTTTGATTCTCTGCTAAGTAACCACTGACAACAGTGATCTTTTTAGCTCTCTGTAGGGAAGCACCAATGTAAGGGACATTCTTACTAATGACCATCAGTGTAAGGGTGCAACTCCCCCATGACCATTAAGGTGATGCAACCATACAATTTATACTACCTGTGTTTATTTTGTGGACACTAATTTTATTAAAAGTATGAGGTTGTTTTTTTTTTTTATTATACTTACAGCATCTCACAAAAGTGAGTACACCCCTCACATTTTTGTAAATATTTTATTATATCCTTTTATGTGACAACACTGAAGAAATTACACATCTACTACCTGTAGTGAGTGTACAGCTTGTATAACAGTGTACATTTTCTGTCCCCACAAAATAACTCAACAAACAGCCATTAATGTCTCATCCACTGATAGGGATGAGCTTCGAGTTCGAGTCGAACTCATATTCGACTCGAATATTGCCTGTTTACCTGTTCGGCAAACAGCGAACTATTTGGGGTGTTCGCGACAAATTCGAAAAGCCACGGAACACCCTGTTAAAGTCTATGGGAGAAATCTATAGTGCTAATTTTAAAGGCTAATATGCAAGTTATTGTCCTAAAAAGTGTTTGAGGACCTGGGTCCTGCCCCAGGGGACATGTATCAATGCAAAAAAAAGTTTTAAAAACAATCCTTTTTTCGGGAGCAGTGAATTTATTAATGCTTAAAGTGAAACAATAAAAGTGAAATATTCCTTTAAATTTCGTACCTAGGGCGGCTGTAAAGTATGCCTGTGAAATAGCGCATGTTTCCCGTACATAGAACTGTCCCTGCACAAAGTGTCATTTCTGAAGGAAAAAAAGTCATTTAAAATCACTCGCGGCTATAATGAATTGTCGGCTCCCAGCAATTCAGAGAAAACTCATTCATTAAAAAAAGCGTGGGGGTCCCCCCAAATTCAATTATTAGGCCCTTCAGGTCTTGTATGGATATTAAGGGGAACCCCGCCGTCAATTTAAAAAAACATTACGTGGGGTTCCCCCCAAATATCCATTCCAGACCCTTCAGGTCTGGTGTGGATTTTAAGGGTAACTCCACCTCAAATAAAAAAAAATGGCGTGGAGTTGCCCCAAAAATCCACACCAGACCCCTTATCCGAGCACGCAACCTGGCTGGCCGCAGGAAAAGAGGGGGGGCGAGAGAGAGACCCCCCTCCTGAACCATACCAGGCCACATGCCCTCAACATGGGGAGGATGTCCCCATGTTGATGGGAACAAGTGCCCCATCCCCATAACCCTTGCCCGGTGGTTGTGGGGGTCTGCGGGCAGGGGGCTTATCGGAATCTGGAAGACCCCTTTAACAAAGGGGACCCCCAGATCCCAGCCCCCCCTATGTGAAATACAAAATCGGATGGAAAAATGTGTACAACGAGCTGTTTGCCATTTTTTTAGATCGTCAGTATGATGCTTTTCGACAGCCAATGTTCGCTTTTTCGTTAGACAAAAAATGGAAAATTGTTATCAATACTTACAGTAATTTTCCTTTCCTGGCCTGTCCTCATGTCAGCAGACAATAGGTTAACCCCTACCTCCGGTCCTGCAGTAGCACCTTAATTTAGCTGATAAATAGGGGGCCCCTGTTCCCTTGCCCTTGTTCCACTTAACTGGCAGACGACAGGCTTATAGGGAGGGAAAAGCGTTGTGCTGACGTGAGAACAGGCCAGGAAAAGAAAATTACGGTAAGTATTGATAACAATTTTCCATTTTCCTGGCCAGCCTCACGTCAGCACACAATGGGATCTAATTTAGCTGATATAGGGTGGGGAATATGAACATAAGACTCGAGTGACAACTGAAAATGCTGCTTTAGTGAATATTTTATTTTGCTTGCAGAGGTGTGGACACCACTGCGTTCTCAAAAGTTAATGCACTAGCTGATGTGACATCTAGACTGTAGTGTCTAGCAAAGGTTTCGCAGGAACTCCAACTAGCGGTCCTGCATATGTCTTTGATCGGTATCTTAGCCGAGGCTGCCCATGAGGCTGCCACCCCTCTTGTAGAATGAGCTCTAATAACTTGAGGAGGCGTCAGCCCCTGACTTTCATACGTGAGACTTATCACCTTGGTGATCCAGGTAGCTATGATTCTTGCTGATGCCGCTTGTCCTCTTCTAGGCTCGGATGGCAGGACGAAGAGGGTATTGGTTTTGCGTAACTGCAGAGAACGGTGCAGGTAGATTGAGAACAAGTTGAGCATGTCCAACGGTCTGAGATCTAGCTCTTCCGCTTCACTTGGTGGTTGTGTGAAGATAGGCAGGACTGCCTCCCAATTCACATGGAACTTGGAAACCACCTTAGGAGTTATGGCCGGTGAGGGTCTTAGGATCACTTTGTCTGAGAGAATGATGCAATATGGATCTTTGCAGGATAGAGCTGCTAGTTCTGAAACCCTTCTTGCTGACGTTATGGCTGTGAGGAAGCCCAGCTTGACTGTCAAGAATCAAAGAGGACATGTCTCCACCGGGACGAATGGATGTAGGAGCAGAGCTTTTAGTACCGTGCCAAGATCCCATGCTGGGAACAGGGGTCTCCTTGGTGGATTCAACTTTATGACTGCTCTGAGAAATTGTCTTACTAGTGGTTCGTCTGCCCACTTGTGGCCTGTAAAGCATGCCAGGCCTGACACTTGTACCTTTATGATGTTATAGGCTAAGCCCATTTCCAGAGCTGACTGTAAAAAGTCTAATACTTGTGCAACGTTTGGGTACAACGGAGAAAACTTTTCTTGCAGGGCAAACACCGTAAATCTCTTCCAAATCCTGTTATAAGGGATGTTGGTTGAGATTTTCCTAGATTTCAGTAGTGTCAAAATTACTTCCTCCAAGATTCCTTGCAACTGTAGTCTGGCTGATTCAACAGCCAAGCCGTCAGCTATAACCAGCCCGGGTTGGGATGACGCCACTGACCCTGTTGTAGAAGGTCTCTCTTCAGTGGCAGTCGTATTGGGGGAACTGCCACCATCTGCAGGAGCAGAGGGAACCATGGTCTCTGTGGCCAGAAGGGCAGGATTGCAATTGCATGGACGTTCTCCCTCGCAATCTTCAATAGGGATTTCATTATCAGAGGTACCAGCGGGAAAAGGTAGACTAGGGGAAAATCCCATGGAATTGAGAAGGTGTCTTGGGCTAGTGCTTTGTTGCAGCGGAACCTTGACACAAACCGGGGTGTTTTCGCACTTCATGGGGTCGCCCTTAGATTTACTGAGGGTGTCATCCACCTGTAAAAGATTGTCTCCAGGACTTCTGTGTTGAGTGTCCATTCGTTCTTGTTGGGGAAACCCTGACTTAGACGATCTGCTATGCAATTTTGACTGCCCGGAATGTAGGCTGACGTCAAGGCTTCCATATGCGCTTCTGCCCAGACGAATATATCTTGGTTGCCAACTGCAGCAGCGGCAAGTTCTTGGTTCCGCCCTGTTTGGTTATTTAAGCAACCGAGCTTCGTGAACCCGGTTCTCGAATGCCCGCAGGGCTAGTATGCTGCTTGTAACTCCAGAAGGTTGGAGTGTCTGGTCTCCATCCTGCTCCATTCGTCTTGAACCCGTCTGCTGAGGCAGTGAGTGCCCCAGCCCCAGAGATTGGCATCCAAGGTTATCTGGATCCAATCTCTGGGGCTGAGAGGAATGCCCTGTGACTGATTTCCTGGTGCTATCCACCACGCCAAGCTCTGGCGGATCCGTCTTGGTATAAGGATCTTTTGGTGGAGTGATACGCCATCCCACTGGCTCAGAAAGGACATCTGGAATACCCTTGTATGGAATCTTGCCCAGGGGACAGCTGGGATCGCTGCAGTGAACATTCCCAGAAGTGTCATACAGTCCCTCAAGCTGTTTACACAGGCTACTAGCTCGGCCGTTTTGCGTCTTAGTAGCGTCATATGACCTTTTTCTTGTATCGAAAACAAGCCCTAGGTATTCCATCTCCTGGGAGGGAATCAACTGGCTCTTCTGCTTGTTGACAATCCAGCCAAACGTTGATAGAATCTTCAGAACCACCTCGCATTGTGCCATCCACTCCTCGCTTGCATGGGCCACTACCAAGACGTCGTCTAGGTAGTGGAAGATCTTTATGCCCCTCAAAGGTATAATGGCGATGGTAGCTGGTAAGATCTTGGAGAAGACTCGAGGTGCTGTGCTGATCCCGAAGGGTAGACATTTGAATTGGAAATGGTCTTCCCGTACCATGAATCGCCAGACCCCATGCAGTGGGTTAAATGATCTCGGAAGTCTGCAGTTATGAAGGCTTCTCTCCCTCTGCAGTCCTGCCAGGTAAAGGAGATTGTTACATGTGTTTATACCAGCATGATAGAAGATGGCCTGTCAAGCTCCGGGTGCATTTTGGGCCTGCATGCAGTCTGCAGTGGTAGAGAAATGAAATCGCACAGGTTGCCTCACAAGTATGTAGTTGTGCACAATTCTAAGACCTATTAAGGCCGCTATAGCAGAAAGTATGCTGCAAAATATCCACGCAACAAGCAACACCCCTAACGATCGACCGCAAATCGCTCGTTCATGCAGGATGGTCTTTTCCCATAATGCCAGAGCGTAAATCGCTTGTTCATGAAGGATGGTCTTTTCCCATAATGGCAGTGCGTAAATTGCTTGTTCATGAAGGATGGTCTCTTCCCATAATGGCAGAGCGTAAATCGTTCGTTCATGAAGGATGGTCTTTTCCCATACTGGCAAAGCGTAAATCGCTCGTTCATGAAGGATGGTCCTTTCCCATAATAGCAGAGAGTAAATTGCTCGTTCATGAAGGATGGTCTTTTCCTACAATGGCAGAGTGTAAATCGCTTGTTGATGAAGGATGACCGAGACCTCGTCAAAAGACCAATTTACAGCAACAAGAGTCTTATGGCTTTGCCACTGGAGGGCAGGCTGAACCTCTACACAAGCCTTTGACATTTCCTATAATGGGAGGTTATTGTTTGGCCAAACACTGAACAAAGCAATTAAGCGAATGACAGGAGGAAAAGTCCATGCGATGGCCACAGACTAGTAAGAGGAAGCCGCGATCCTTCACTCAAGCCCACCAAACCTCAGAAAGTGCAGGCTGCAGATTTAACAGACCACAGTGGAGAATTCCAAAGTTGACCGCTTTATTCATCCACTTTATGTTTACCAAATCTCCAGAAGAGAAAAAAGTTTACAAGATTTTCATACTGCTACAAGGCCATCATGACAGTGATGCCGGAAACATAGAATCATCTGTGGATCTGCGCATCAGAGTTTTCCAGGAGCAGATGGCTCTAAACATGCCCAGCAGAGGCCCTCGTCAGGACAGGCTCTTGTCGTGTTAGTTTCTGCCGCCATCGCAGTCTGAACGAACAGCTTTGTGGCTTGGACTGGTCATTGATTGGGATCTATGTCCTGTGCGTGACCCAGACGCATGCAGAGATTTTGAGTGGTGGCCGGACTTTTTCTTCTGAAATGTCTTGATTTAGGGCTTCTGCTCCTATAAAGACAAAAAACCTCCTGGTGTTGCACTCTTTTGTTTTTGTGGCCCCCGTAGACCCCTCCCCTTTTTGTTATTTCTTATTTTACCTTGCATTGGTAAAGGAATCTCTCGGGGTGGCTGTGGATTTGTGAGAATATCTGAGCAGGTGTGAACAAATGAGGTTAATCATTTAGTGAAGACAGCCTATTGCACACTGACACAGCCCAGCCACCCCTCCCTCTCTGTGAAGGAGGCTCATGAGAAAAACTCTTCTCACTAGCTGTAGCAAACAGCACTGAATCCTCTGGCTCTCTAAGTTTTATAGTCAGGCTATACCTGATGCCCGCCCAACAGAAACACACAGGGAAGGCATCCAGCACGCTCCTAAGGCACGGATATTTAGAGAGCATGATAATACAGCAGCACCACAGCCCAGGAAATGATAAGCTCTTTAAGCCTTAATTTGCCCGCATAGCTCCTGCACATAGAGCATCCAGTGTAAGAAAGAGGTACTACCTTTATTGTTCTGGACCTTCCAGTCCCAGGAAAGGCTTGAACCTGGGTGGGTTGGTTTGGCAGGGTTTTTTTTTCTTGTCTGCAGCTTCTTTCGTTCAACAAATCTGGTGGCCTGGAGTCTGACCAAAAAAAAGGAACAAGGGCAAGGGAGGAGGGGCCCCCTATTTATCATCTAAATTAAGGTGGTACTGGAGGACCAAAGGTAGGGGTTAACCCATTGTGTGCTAATGTGAGGCTGGCCAGGAAACTGGATGTGCAGACTATTACATTTTTGTCGGATGTGAACTCAACGTCTGATTTTCGTTTCATTAGTACAGTTTTCGTACAAAAAAATTGTAAGACTAAGCATGCTCGGAAATGAATGAATACATACAAAACTATTCAACACCTGGGTGATTTCTGACATTGTATTCTGTCGTATGGAAATTTTGTATTGTGAGTAACTTCTTCACTTTTGACATGAGACTAGCATGCCACAAATTTTTTTAATTTTGTCGTCCGAAAATCTAAGCGTGTGTATGAGGCTTATGAGTGATTTATGAGAGGTCCAGTGACTCTATCAGATGTGCTCTACAGAGGAATCAAACACCAGGCCAATTTTGATAAGTACGTTTTATGTTTAATTCTGTTTATTTTATTATTGTTATTGTCTGTTTTGTAGTGTTCTAAATAATTTTACATGAAGGAATCCTTGCCTTTTTTTTTTTTTGTTTACAAACGTTTTTATTGAGGCATAAGGTCATAGTATAAGCATTTGCCAGTGGTAAAAAATGAACAAATGAGAGAGTCATTAACATTATACATTACATACAAGTAAAGATATATCTCTTGATAGAATGTATACAATTGAATTACAGATTAATACGATCTCCATGGGAAAAAAATAAAAGTAAATACAAATTTTAGTGGATGTGCTAAAGAAGAATACCTGTAATGGATTTTACATCCGTAGTGAGGCTTCCCACAGAGACCATTTTTTTGGTGTAGATGCGTGTCATATAGCGTGTGGTGTATTCTTTCCGATAATCTGATATTTTCCATGCGGTTAAGAATTTGAGGCCATGGCACATTGTTAGAACGCCAGTTGAAAGCTATGGCCCAGTGGATGGCGCTAAGGAGAGTGTGGATTAATCTGGAGCTTGCAATTGGTATGTCTTGAATGGGGGCAAATAGAAGGCACATGTGAGGAGTTATTGGGATTTTTCTACCTGAAATTCAATCAATCATAAGACTTGCGTTGTGCCAGATGGGTTTGATGTGGGAGCATTCCCAAAATATATGTAATAGCGTCCCCTGTGTAGGAAAACCCCTGAAACAGAGTGGAGAAGTTGATGGGTAAAACAAATTAAGTTTGGCAGGGGTTAGATACCATCTGTACAGCAGTTTAGTGGCAGATTCTCTAATGGTGGTAGTTTTGGTACATCTGTGTAGATTGTCAAATATGGCATCCCATTGTTCGGGGGAGAATGAAATATTTAAGTCCGATTCCCATTGTAGCATAGGGTGTGTTTTTTCAGGCATGTTGAACTCGTTTAGGTTTTTATAGATTTTTGATATTAAACCCTTGTCACAAGGGGAGGAAATACAAATTCGTTCAAATAGTGAGAAAGGGGTATTTAGAGTAAGTGAGTAGTATTTTTGGTAAAAGTGCTTTATCTTTTCATAATTTTCATAATCAGTGTGTGCAAGGTCAAATCTCGTTTGTAGTTCAGTGAATGAGTAAAAAGTATTGTTATGAGTGAGAGATTTTAGATTCGTTAGATTGTGTAGTTTCCATATTGCTAATGAGTTTTGGTAATTGTCTTGGAGATTGAAATGAGGGTCTCCTAGGAAGGATGCCAGGGGGGGATGTCTGAAGACAAGTTAAATTTGGTGGCCTGTCTGTACCACAGTTGTAGGGAATGTGTTACAATTGTATTTAATGGTCTAATTCTCTGAGGCAAAATGGATCTGGACCAGAGTAGACCTTGTAGGTGGTAAGGAATGACGGATTGCTCTTCGAACTGGAGCCATGGGATTTGGAAGGATGGGGCATACCACTGTGCAAGTTGAGTAAATCTGGCTGACAGATAATACAGCCATAAGTTGGGGATGCTTAGTCCTCCTTTCAATTGGGGCCTAAACATTAGGGAGTAGCTAAATCTTGTTTTTTTGTTTTGCCAGATGAATTTATTAATTTCCCTTTGGAGTGAATCTAACTTGCTTTTGGGCAGTGTAAGAGGAAGGGCTCTAAAAAGGCACAAAAGTCTGGGTAGTAAGACCATTTTCATGGCCACTATTCTTCCTGAGAAAGATATTTGGTGTGAAGACCATAGTTTTATTGTATTTTTGATATTATTGAATAATGGTGGGTAATTCGCATGGAATAGAGCTTTGTATGAGGGGGTGATACGTATTCCCAAGTATCTAAATGAATCCGTACACCAAGTGAATGGAAAATTGTCTTTGAGCGTTGCAATTAAGGTAGGTGGGATGTTGATGGGTAAGGCTGAGCATTTGGACAGGTTTACACCCAATCCAGATAGATCATGAAAGGTGTCTAGAATCTTGGTCAGATTAGGTAAGGAGATTAGAGGATTCGTTAAAAAGAG
The DNA here is from genome assembly GCF_905171775.1 of Rana temporaria. Taxonomy (NCBI): domain Eukaryota; kingdom Metazoa; phylum Chordata; class Amphibia; order Anura; family Ranidae; genus Rana; species Rana temporaria. The sequence goes on from NC_053490.1 coordinate 295,314,146, forward strand.
ATGGACGTCATCTGCATAGAGGCTTAGTTTGAATTCTTTGGACCCTTTAGTGTAGCCCTTGATATCTATATTATTTCTAATCGCGCAGGCTAGGGGTTCTATTGCCAGGGCAAAAAGGAGTGGGGAGAGTGGGCAACCCTGCCTGGTGCCCCTGCACAGAGGGAAAAAGTCAGAATTGTTTCCTGGAAGTTTAATACGAGTTTGAGGGTCATGATAAAGAGCTTTAAATCCATGAAAGAATTAGCTATTTATGCCATATCTAGGGAGTAATGTGTCTAAGTATGACCAGCTGACGCTGTCAAAGGCTTTGTGGATGTCAAGACTGAGTAAAAGTGTAGATTTAGAATGTAAGTTAGAGTCCTGAATAATGTTTGTAGTCAGTCTTATGTTATCTGTTATTTGTCTGTTCGGGATGAATCCTGTTTGATCTGGATTTATTAAGGGGGAAATAACTGCAGCTAATCTATCTGCTAGTAATCTGCTAAATATTTTCAGGTCATTATCTATGACCGAGATCGGGCGATAATTTTGTGGGGTGGAATGGTCTTTATTAGGTTTAGGAAGAAGGGACATGTTTGCTAGAAGCATTTCTGATGGGAATTGGTTTCCTTGCAGAATGTGATTATATAATTTTGTAAGATGTGGGGTTAATGTGGAGGCAAATTTTTTATAATAGGATGTGGAGTATCCATCAGGACCCGGAGCTGTAGAGGTCTTTAATGATTTTATTATCCTATTAATTTCTAAGTCTGAGCAGGGGGCGTTGAGCGCCTCAATTTGTTCATTAGACAGGGTGGGTAACGTAATATCATTAAGCCAGTTCAAGGAGGTTTGTTTAGGTGAGGATTGGGGTGTAGAGAGCAGTTTTTTATAGAAGTCCAGAAATAAGTTCATAACTTCTTTGGGGTGGGACACTAAATTACCTGATGTATTTCTAAGTTTATAGGTGTGGGAAGGTTTTGTCGTTTGAGTTAGTTTTCTAGCAAACATGGTGGAGTATGAATTGCTATTGAGCAAAAATCTAGCCTTAGACCATCTAAGGGCCTTTTCTGCGTCTGATGTAAGAAGTGAGTCTAAAGCTATGCGTTTGTCTTGAATTTGTTTCAGAAGGTCACTGGAAGGGTTTTGGTTATTCCTGTGATACAAAAGATCTAGATCCTTTGTGAGGGATCTAATATCCGCGAGTTTAGATTTGTTTTTGTTTGAGGCAATACTTATCAAATGGCCTCTCATGACCGCCTTATGTGCCATCCATAGAGACGTTGGTGGCATGTCTGGTGCTATGTTAAGTGCGAAGTATTGCTCGAGGTGAGAAAGGATTTCTTGATGGATTATCGGGTCAGTCAATAGGGAGTCATTTATTCGCCACTTATGAGTTGTGTTTGTTAGGCCTATATGTGAGGTGTTGAAGGAAACTATATGGTGGTCTGACCAGGGACATGGATGGATCTCTGCTTTCGAGGAGTTGGCCAATAGGATTGGGGTACAAAAAATATAATCCAGCCGTGCGTAGCTGTCATGTGGGTGGGAGTAGAATGTATAAGCTTTGGTACCTACATTGTGAGCTCTCCATGTGTCAATCAGTTGGTGATTGTATAATGATCTATTTAAAGATTTAGGGAATGCTTTAGATGATGGAACCACTCTGCTTCTATCTAATGCTGAATGTGCAGCAAGGTTAAAATCACCACCTACAATTAAATGTGTGGAGTGGAATCTATCTAAAGTATCAAAGAATTTTGAAAAGAAGCTTGTATGTGCGTCATTAGGGGCATATACTGATGCAATGGTAAGTGAGCGTCCCTTTATTGTACCTTTTAAGATCAAATATCGACTGCCTGGGTCTTTAAAAACACTGTGGATGTCGAATACTACTGAGTTTCTTACAAAAATTGCTACACCCCTGGATTTAGTGTTAAACGTTGTGCAATAGAATTGGCTGTAACATTTGTCGAAAAATTTTGGATGTTTATCTGTTGCAAAATGGGTTTCCTGTAACAGGATAATGTCAGCACCCAACCTCTTGTAATGACGGAAAGACTTTTTTCTTTTTTGAGGGGAGTTAATGCCCTGAGCATTGTGAGATATCACCCTAAGTCCCATTGAACAGGTAATGGGTAACTGTGGTAATTATCAGTGATAAAAAAAAGCTCACAAGGCCCAGGGCTCAATGCATGTACCAAACGGTACTGAATCACCACCATCATCCTCAAAGATAACATTCTGATACAAATATGAACTCTGAAAGAAATCAAATTATTCTTTTGTATAATATAGTGCAAATTGTCACTTGTATAAATTGTAATACAAAATATCAAAATCGACTCTAGATTCATTTTGGTTGACCTTCTAATAAAATATAACTTGTAAAAACCTTTTCTATAGCATAGGGGGTCAGGGTGACAGGCACCAAATGACCAAAAAAATATATAATGTGGACAAAATTGTCCAAAACTCACATAGGGAGCCCTATCCGTAGGGAGAACAGATAGCATGATCAGTTGCGCGAAAAATACTACGAACCGAATCATGTTTTGGAAGCCCATTGTGAGCAGGGGGACAAACTAATGGAGACGGAGCAGATCAGTCTCAGCGAAGATTCTATAAAACTGAAAAAATACTTTGTGTTTGCAGCATAACCGTCAATGAAAAAGAGAAGGACAAAAAAAAACAAAAAAAACATATATATATATATATATATATACATATATATATACACACATATATATAAGTTCTTATCAAAAATAATATAAAATACCAACAAGACCTCCTCTAGAGAAGTGCAACACCTTAGGCTATCATATTAACTTACAACCTTTCAGGAAAGAGCGAAACAAAAGATTATAACTTGGCTAAACTCGACGGAGGAGGGGTAACTCCTCCATCATTGTCTATTTTTAGAACCAGTCTCTTTCCCTAAGATGCTATAAGCCAAAGGAATGGGACCACCCCGTCAAGCATCCATGTTTCTAAAGGATTGTCGCCATCTTCTTGGATCTCGACGTGTGGATGGGGTAGCCCAGATAGGAGAGGAGACGGGAGTAACCGGTCTTGCGTCAGCAGCAGGATCTAAAAGTCCCAACTTCACTAGGAGGTCCTTGCCCTCCGAGACGTTGAAAACGGTGTAGGTGGTGCCATTGTGGGGCACTGTTAACTTGAAAGGAAAACCCCATCTGTATCTTTTGCGAGCTGATTGTAACACCGAGGTTACTTCTTTCATTTTACGTCTTCTTTCTAGGGTGGCCTGGGATATGTCCGGAAATATTTGGATTCTGACACCGTCTAGTTCAATGTTGTGCATGTTCCTGGAAGCTCTCAGTATGCTCTCCTTTGTGATGAAGTCTTTCATGCACAGAATGATGTCCCGTGGTGGCTTGTCTGGTGGTGGTTTGGGACGTAAAGCCCTGTGGATTCTATCACATGTAAAGGCCGAAGGTGGAGATTCTGGGAGGAGATTGTGGAACAACTTAGACACAGCCGGCATTAGGTCAGAAATTGATTCCGGGATGCCGCGAATTCTCAGGTTGTTTCTGCGGTTTCGATTGTCCAAATCTTCCACTTGTGATTGCAAATATGAGTAATTCTCAGCTAGAAGTTCAAAGTCCTTTCTAAGATCATTATGTGCAAGTGAAAGCTTGTCGTGTTTGGTTTCAAGTACGTCCGTGCGACCCCCAAGGGATGCTATTTCTTGTGTAAGTGTACTAGTTGTTTTTTGGAGCTCATATTGAATTTTATCCGCAAGTTTTTCGTATATCCTGGTTAAGCTGTCGTCCAAATCGGCTTTTGTAATCTGGGTGGGGTGCTCATTGGTGTTTTGGGTGGAAGCAATCATCTGTAACGGAGCACCTGCCGACTTAGAAGACTGTACCTTCTTTGGAGAGTTGGTATTATTATGTGACATTTTTTTCTGCTCTTTGTTGCGTAGATGATATGTGGATAAAGAGAGCGCCTTCCTACCAGACGGCTTGTACTGGATGGACCAGTGGGGGAGGTGATGGAAAAGATGATTTGTTTTTAGGGAATTATTGTATATTAACCCCTTCCTTTCTCTTTTTCGCTTCCTTTCCTCCCTCTTCCTCCTTGTTTCCTGCAATGTGCTTTAAATCTTCGCTATTCTAATGGAGCTACTACAAGTTGCTGCTGGTCTGCATCTCGCCCCGCATGCGCCCCCTTTAATTAGAGGTGTGATTTTAGTTCATCATGACCAATCCCCGGCAGGATATTAGGGAACCACACCAGCATGTGGGAACAAATTGTTCGATTAGAAAAGTGCGGTCCTCCAGGGGAGTCAGGGGTAAGAACCGGGGAATTTGATGGGATAGAGAAATTGCCGTGATGTGGTAAAACAGCCGAATCCCTCCAGATCACTGCTAGGAATCTCTCCGTCCACAGCCGTGGGGGTGAAAAGTTACTCTGGCAAAATTCTTTGGGGGCAATGTTTCCCTTAAACTGTGGTGGGGTGTGCAGAACCTCTGTAGGGGGGCAAGAGAGGTCACTGGAAACTGAGGCTGGGTGAAGCAAGATGGTCGATCAGCTGGTCTATAGGGTCTTAGCTGCCGTGATCCGCCTCACTGAAACAGAGGGAGCAGCTACATCAGTTCCCTGCTGGATTGTTGCTCTTTAAGTTTTGGGGATTTTGATAGTGGGACAGGGCCTAGATCACCAGCCAAGAGGGCTATAGGCCTCAGGTGATTATAGAGGTGTAGCAAGATGGCCGCCGTATGCCTGCTAAGCAGGAGATATCCTGTCAGGCAGGCAGTCAGACCATGACTTAGACTGCAGCAGGGTCCGACAAGGATGGCTGGGTGAAAGTCCAGGGGATGCTTCGAGGAGGCCCGCACCACCGCGGGTGGATCGCCCGCAACACGCTCCCGCGGGATTCAGCTCCAGGAAAGGCCGGGGATTTGCAGCTTGGACTAGGCCGCAGCCGCTGCGGGAGAGCCCGGGACCAAGCACGACCCCCGGATGGGACCAGGACGATGCGGAGAGGGAGAGGAGAGGGCCGGAGGGGATCCCCCGATTCCCAGGCAGAACGCCAGGAAAGGCCGGGGATTCCGCCGACGGACTAGGCCGCAACCGTCCGCGGCGGCTGCGGGAGTGCCAGGGACCCGGCGCGGACACCGGACTCAGTCAGGTAGGATTGGCAGTGGCAGATGGGGGCTGGAGGCGATCTCCTACCTTTGAAAACTGCTGGAACCTGCTCCCCCGGGAGGCAAGATGGCGGCGGCCTCGGGAGCGGAGGAGATGGATCCCTGGCGCCCGCCGACCAAATCCTCACGGAATACCGGTTCTGGGATATGAATCTTTTGTCCTGGAAACGTTAACAAATGTCCCGATGGGTTTGGATGGTGTTCATAGGACTCGGAGCTCCTCAGGGACACGTCCGCCACCTTTCCCGTCCAGCCACGCCCCCTGAATCCTTGCCTTTTTGAAGGAAACTAGCATACAGGCAGTCCCCGAGTTACGAAAGGGATAGGAACTGTAGGTTTGTTCTTAAGTTGAATATGTTTGTAAATCGGAACAGCATGCGCAGAACGGCAGATACGTAATTTTCCAATGTTCAGTCGAATGTGCCCGCCGTCGAAAAGGTTCCGTCGAATGTGCCCGCCGTCGAAAAAAGGTCCCATCGAATATGACCGCCATCGAAAATGTTCCGTCTAATGTGCCCACTGTCGAAAAGGCTCTGTCGAATGTGCCCACTGTCGAAAAGTGGCCACGCAGTCTCCTGTTAGTAAGTAGGAGACGTTCGCAAGTCGGATGTTTGTAAATTCGGGGACTCCCTGTATTTTAAACTCTGTACATTACTGGCTGGATGTGGCAGCAAGTGCCACAGAAGTTTTAGTTCTAAATTGCAACAGCAGACGCTGTGAATGGTGCTATATTCCATTGTGGTTGCAGTTGCTGTTTGAGTGAGTAAAGGGTTAAATGAGGAGTTAACTGACCCCAGCAATGATCATGTTTAATGTGATGGCTCTTAAAAGAGAATTGTTATTTACCTGGCACTTAATAATTTGTTTGGGCTAGCTTGGACCAAATGAAATATTTGCATGCCAAAACAGACTGACTGCTCCTTAGACTGTAATTAGTGATGAAACTACAGTATCACTTTTATCACTTTTAGGCACTTTTAGGTAAGTTTTTTCTAACATTGCATGCTGAATCCAAACCCCATAGAAAAGTAATAACATGTAAAAAAGACAGTAATCACCATAGTCCAAAATAAAAGGCATGGGATTGTTAAAAAAAATGGCATGGGGGAGTTAGGAACTACCGTGAGCACATGTACCCAAGCAAAAGATACAATTAAAACCTTCAGTTTGGTGGGGAGCAACAATTTTAATATTTTTAGTGAAACCATGAAAATGCCAAATTCCTTTAAATAACATGCCTGGTAAATGCCCCGACCCTGCTGGTGATATGGCACATCTATACAATGTATACAACCTGCTACAAAAAAATGGCATTTACAAAGAAAAACTTACTTCAGGTACAAGTATGGGGTTCCCCCTAAAAATACATACCAGATCCTTATCCTTGATGAGGGACTAATATGGATGTCAAGGGGGACCCCCACACAAAAAAACAGCAAGCAATGCGATAGGCCATCATTACATCAGAATTGATCATTTTTCAAATATATATACCATAGTTTGTAGACACTGTAACTTTCACACAAACCAATAACTATACATTTATTGGGATTTTTTTTTTACCAAATACATGTAGAAAAATACATTTTGCCCTACATTTATGTCAAAATGTAATTTTGGTAATAGATAGTGAAAAAATATCATTTATTTGCAAAAACTTACGGTAGTTTTTAGTATATCGCAACAAATAGAAAACCCAGTGGTGATCAAACACCAAAAAAAGAAAACTCTGTTTGTGTGAAAAAAAATGATATTGCATTTGGGTACAGTATTGCACGAGTGCACACTTGCCAGTTAAAGAAGCACAGTGCTGAATAGAAAAAAATGCCCTGGTCATGAAGGCGGTAAAACCTTCTGAAGCGTAAGTGGGTTTACAAACTGGAAGTAAAGAAAATATCATAGCAATAATGACCAATCAAATTTTAGCTGCATGGTGCTATATTTTAGGCCTCGTACACACGATAGGTTAACCAAAGGACAACGGTCTGATGGACCGTTTTCATCAGTCCAACCCGATTCTGTGTAGGCCCCATAGGTTATTTAACCTTAGGTTAAAAAAAAAGCCAACTTGCTTAAAAATTAACCTATGGATTCCTAACCGATGGTAAAAAAATTATACTTAGTAGGCACGTCCATCAGTTAAAATCCCTGCATGCTCAGGATCAAGTCAACGCATTCTTGGAATCATTGAACTTAGTTTTTTTCAGCACATCGTTGTGTTTTGCGTCACGATCGTTTTTTAACTGATGGTGTATAGGCATGACGGACCATCAGTCAGCTTCATAGGTTAACCTATGACAACGGTCCTTCAGACCATTGTCCTCTGGTTAATCTATTGTGTGTACGAGGCCTTACACACTAGAAATAGATTGGTTTGTACTTTTTTGTTCTCATTGCTTGTTATTTTATTACTTTACTGATGTAATATATTTACATATCATAGTCTATTATTTCTCACAATATGGATATTTGATTTATATGTACTGTTGATCAACCTTTTCCCATACTTAAAAAAAAAAAATGTCGCATTTGCTTTGTACCAAACATAATAAAGTTGTAAATTCTGTCACAATGCAGCTACCAATACAGTTGCACTTTTCTGTGAAAATGCAGTGTCATATTTGGAAAATTTACAGAGGAGCAATGTGGTAAACAGAGCATATTCATTAGAGTATTTCACATCTTCACAACTAACACTATTTGCATATACTGCTAGAACATTTTTAGGGCAAAAAGCCTGCCTCATTTTATGTAATTACATTCTCACTGCTCTTATTCTGTTCACCACTGTACTATAATTTCCTTGCATTATAATCTTCACAGGCATTGCTTTCACTGTTGGATTCAGTATAAATAAATAAATCACAGCTAATTAAACTGAACAACACCACTTTTTTTTTCCTAGACGTGTAATGCATTGTATTTTCTATTTTTACATTTTTTTCTCACAAAAGAAAATGGACGGCAAATACCTTGTTTTTAAGTCATACTGAGAGAATAAAAGCCAAGCAAACACTGTGGCACTTTAGGTAATCAGGCTCCAAGCAGAAGATGCCATTCGGTACAGCTGACAAACCCAGGAAATAAATAATGCAGGGCGATAAAAAGTTACATTAGGCAAATAAACATCTCAAGATGAATTATATGTGACATTCAAAAAGAAGCAAACAAACCCTACCTTACAGAAAATTGGCAGACCTGCAAGAGAGTTAAATGAAAGAAAATAATCAGGTAAGACAAGCTATTTGAGGGAGGTGTTTTTTTTACAACAGTAATGTAAAGGTGTTTTTTTTTTCTTTTTTTGCTCTTTAAATGGAGAAACACTTAAAGCTCATTTTCACTAATGAGTGGAATTTAAACTAACAATTATTTTTTTTTACTCCAAATGTCTCTTTATGTTACGGCTGTGAAGGTTTAACTCACATGGATAAAGTGGCTTTTATGACTCTTGCATATTGTTCAAAGCAGTGTTTTTTGTGTCTGACTTGTGGAGCTATTAAAATGATCAATACAGGCAAAGATTTTGATTGCATGCATAGTTCAGACTTACTGTGAGGTAGCAGATATTCAAATTAATTTCCTTGATGTCTATCTGCTGGCCAAGTTCAAAAGATCTTCCACGGTTATCTGTAGACTTGGTCAGGATAGCTTTTTTCCCAACAATAGAAAAAAAAGTAGCTTATTTTTTTTTCTTCCTTGAGATGATCAACACTATTTCTTCATGAAAGACTTTTTGAGTGTGGTTAAAACCTTTGACTAAAGGGTTTTTGCTGTCACAGAGAATCTAGGAACAGTTGTAAATATACAATAATCACGCTAGACCAAATGGTTCTCACAAAAGAGACTCAGGAATTAAATGTGACATTCTTTTTACTTTGATATGGATTGTGTCAGCCTCTTACCATCTAATCAATATATGTTTGCAATGCATTTATACTCATAAAGAATAAAGACGATTAAAAAAAAACAATTTCATTCTGGTTTAAAGCTGGCCATACACTACATGGATTGAAATGTGTCAGTTTCAGCAGGGACCTAAAATATTTTGATCCATGTATGGACAGGGAGGTTAAACAGAAGTCCATCTACTGATGGACTTCTGTACAACCATCCTGTCACATTTTCTTCACTAGATCAGTGCCGCTGACTGTAGCCGACAAAGTTGATCAGTGTATTCTGATGGCAGGGAAGTTTCCCCCTCTGTGAGAATACAATAGCTTTGAGAGTAGGAAGTTTCCCTGCTGGTTGAACAAAAAGCTGTGTCATTTATGGGCTGCCTAAAGTTAAATTCTAGGCAAACAGCTAAATACAGAGTTAAAATAAACATTTTGGGGCAGATCCACATACATCTGCGCCGGGCGCAGCGTATCTAAGATACGCTATGCCACCGTAACGTATCTTTTTTTTTAATCCACAAAGAATCCACGCCCTAAGTTACGGCGGCGTAGTGTATCTCTCGCGGCGTAGGGGTGCGGAATTCAAATGGATCTCATGGGGGCGTGTTTTATGTTAATACATCGTGACCCGATGTAAACAACGTTTTTTTAAGGAACTGCGCATGCTCGAAATTAAACCGGAACCAGCCAATGCTTATGATGGTGACGTCATTCTACGCAAATTCCTATTCGCGAACGACTTACGCAAATGACGTAAAAAAAATCAAAATTGTACGCGGGAAGGACGGCCATACTTAACATTGAGTATGCCTCATAATAGCAGCTTTAACTATACGCCGGAAAAAGCCGAACGAAAACGACGTAAAAACATGCGCCGGCCGGACGTACATTCGTGGCTCGCCGTAAATAGCTAATTTGCATACTCAACGCGGATTTCGACGGAAACGCCACCTAGTGGCCGCCGAAAAATTGCATCTAAGATCCGACGGCGTACTAAGACGTACGCCTTTCGGATCTAGCCGAGATGCCGTTGTATCTTGTTTTGAGGATTCAAAACAAAGATACGACGCGGGTATTGTGAAATTACGCCGGCGTATCAATAGATACACCGGCGTAATTTCTTTGTGGATCTGCCCCTTTCTATTCTAACTTCCAAACCACTTGTAATTTTGGCCAGCCAATCTTGTGATACACCTGAATAGTGTTGAGCCCAATGTACCTGGATTTGGTTCGGGGTAGAATCGGCAAACACCATCAAGATCAATGGGATCCAAATCCAAAAATAAATAATGATAATTTTTTAGCCCAATTAGCAAGGGATTGTCAGATGAAGCAGAGTAGCTATTGTAATAATTCTTAAACTAAAATATTAAAAATTCCTAATTATTTTGAAAATCATATTTGGGGATGCCCTGAACCTGCTGGTGACACATCTACATAATGTATACAAACTACTACAACAAAAGTGACATTTACAAAGAGAAAACAAATTGCCGTTTAACCACTTGACCACCAGAAGGTTTTTACCTTCTTCAAGACAAGGAATTTACGCAGATTTTAAGTAGTTCTGACTTTCTGACTGCTTATCACATTTCTGAAAGCGGTAAAATGGCAGGATAATACAAACAACCCCCAAATGACCCCTTTTTGAAAAGAAGACATCCCAAAGTATTTGCTGAGACACCCCAAGGTATTTGCATGAGGCATATTAAGTCAATGGAAAATTGTATTATCTTATACATTCACGCAAAACTCCAAAAATGGACTGGACAAATTTATTGGCAATTTAATATTTGGCAGCACATCTCTTGATAATAATAACTGAAATCAATGGCTTACTGTAACCATCAATGAGTTTCTAACTCCTCTCTACTGCAATTTTGGACCACTCTTCTTTTTCTAACTGCTCCAGGTCCCTGAGATTGGAAGGGTTCCTTTTCCCAACTCCTGTTTGAGATCTCTCCACAGGTGCTCTATGGGATTTAGATCTGAACTCCCTGTTGGCCAGTTCAGTACTCCCCAGCGCTTTGTCTTAATCCATTTCTGGGTACTTTTTGATGTGTGCTTTGTGCTATTGTCCTGCTGTAAGACACATGAACTCTGATGTAGACCCAACTTTCTGACACTAGGACATACATTGCACCTCAGAATTCTTTTGTAGTCTTCATGTTTCATAATGCCATGAACACAGTCAAGACATCTAGGGCCAGATCCACAAAGCAGATGCGCCTACTTAACTCGAGATATGCGGCGTAATTGAAATTTGCGCCGCGCGTATTTATGTGCCTGAACCTCAAAACAAGATACGCCTGAAATTCCGTTTTTTCCGTCCTACCTAAAATAATTACACCGGCGCTTCTTCGTGCGCAAAATACGCTAGACACGCCGCTGTTTTGATAGGCAAAGATGCAAATGAGGGAGATAAGGTGATCCACAAAATTAAGTGTGTGCGACGTAGATTACGCCCTGTGCGGTTCTGTTAGTTTCCCGGAGCAATTTTACACTTTATAAAAGCAGCCCTAATTTCACACCTGCCGTGTAAATGTCAGCTACAGCAACACCATTAAGGAAGAGCTGAGCACACACACTTGCTGGACTACAATCTGTATGCCAACATGCCAGGGGCATCCATGCGCATAGCTAAACTAGTGACTTTAGTACCGGCGGCGGCGATTGCTACGCCTGGGCCGCCCACGGGCACGGGCACGGCCATGGCCAACCAGAGGAGCCTCCTGGGGGGGTGAGCAGGGGAAGGAGGATCATCCTGGGGGGGTGTCAGCAGGGGAAGGAGGATCATCCTGGGGGGGGTGTGAGCAGGGGAAGGAGGATCATCATGGGGGGGTGGGTGAGCACAGGAAGGAGGAGCCTCCCCTGGTGACTGTCCTCCTGCTGGCCTGCCCTCCAAGGCCACTGCTATCCTGGTGAGACACATTGTGAGGGCAGCCGTATTGGCCTGGCCAGCCCGGGTATTGGCCTGGACAGCCTGGGTCAGGTCACTCACCTCCTGGGCCACACCTGCTGTGGCTGTCTGCAGGTCACACAAGCATGTGATGACCGCCAAGGAGTTTGTGGCCACATCAGTGATTGACTCCTTAATTGCACCCAGGCTGGCCTCCATCTGGCTCAGAGTCTGCTTGATCTGAGCCAGATTGCGGGTCTGCCGGGCATTGTCCCTCTGCAGATTGGCCGGCAGATGCTCGGCCACCCCCCTGGTCTCCTGGGTCACCATCCTGCCTGCAGCCGTGTCTTGTGGCCTGGGAGGAGGGGAGAGTGAGACCCTTGTGGGTTGAGGCCTGTTGGGGGAGGAGTGGGAGGGGCCACCCCTGATGGAGGCCTGACTGCTGCCAGCCTCAGGGGTAGCCTCAGGGGTAAACAAATCCGATGCCAAAAGTACTTCCCTGCCAATCTCCATATCTTCATCCTCCACCCCCTCTCATCCTCCTCCCCCTCAACCTCCTCATGAGGGGAGGTGTGGCCACTCCCCTCCCCTGGGGACTCCTGCCCTTCTTGGGACTCCTCAGCAGCCTCTTGTTCTGGGGATGGTGCAGCAGCCTGGCCCGATGGCCCAGCAACCTCCTGGCCTGATGGGCCTGCAATCTCCTGGCCATCTGTGGAGGACACAAAACCTTCCCCCACCCACACATGCTAATCACCAGATAGAAAAACAAAAAACTTACCTGTCCTCACAGGAACATCTGATTGATAGCCATGCAGGCCCACCACCTGCTGTGGGTGGAAACACCGGGCCACTGCCCATTCCTCCTCACTCAGCCTGATGGGGCAGGGTCCGCCTCCTCCAGTGCCGTGGCATGGGCATTGATCTTGGCCATCTTGTCCCAGGCCAGGCTCTTAAGATCGTTGATCTTCTTTTGTATGCCAGCAGGGGTCCTCGTCTCCCCCCCCCCGCCGCATTGATCTGATCCGTTATTTTTTTGATGATCGCCTTCCTCTGGGCCGGGGAGGTGTTTTCCGGCTCTCAGGGCCATGTAAATAACGCCCATATTGGACGATGGCCCGAGCAAGTATCTGCTTCTCGATGCTCGAAAAATTGAGCTTCCTTCGCTTGGGTGCCATCACAGTCACCACTCAGCACCAACCAAAATACACACGCAACAAACAAACAAAAATACACACACAACAAACAAACCAAAATCAAAACACACAAGCAGACAGCTACTACAAATTCAAGAACAAACACGCAAAAAACAAACAGAAAATACACTCAGAAAACAAACAAACAGAAAATACACTCAGAAAAAAAACAAACAGAAAATACACTTAGGAAAAAACAACTACAACTACACTCTACTACTCCTCCAAAACTTTTATCTCACACACAACTCACCAACACACACTAACAAACGACAGAGCAGAAGCAACTTGCTCTAGGAAGGGTAACACAGGGATATACTTTTGCAAGGGAAGTGTGTTTGTCTGGGGCTATTTATACACAGGGCGATCCTCAAACTAAGTACGCTTGGCCTTTTTCCTTTCTCACTGATTGCGCCGAGCAAAGTTCTACACATGCCCAGTGAGGAGCAGATTCGTGCGCGCATGCGCATTACGGCCGGTCCTTCATTTGCATGGGGTCACGGCTCATTACAATGAAGCACGCCCACTTCCTTCCCACTTGCAATAACCCCGCCTTACGTCTCGGAATTTAAGTTACACATGCGCAGTTTTGGACGCAAATGCGCTGTGGATACGGCACTTACGACACAAAATTAGGGCGCCGTAACTTAAATGACATAAGTTTTGAGTAACTTAATTTGCGCTGCTGTTTGTGGATCTGGCCCCTAGTGCCTGACGCAGCAAAGAAACACAAAAACATCAGTGAACCTCCACCATGTGTGACTATAGGGACTGTATTATTTTATTTTACCACTTAAGCCCTGGATCATTTTGCTGGTCAATGACCATGCCACTTTTTGCGATTCGGCACTGCGTTGCTTTAACTGACAATTGCCGTGACGTGGCTTCCAAACAAAATTGACATCCTTTTTTCCCCACAAATAGAGATTTCTTTTGGTAGTATTTGATCACCTCTGAGGTTTTTATTTTTTGTGCTATAAACAAAAATAGAGCGACAATTTTGAAAAAAAAATTCAATATTTTTTACTTTTTGCTATAATAAATATCCCCCAAAAAATATTTTTTTTCCTCAGTTTAGGCTGATACATATTCTTCTACATATTTTTGGTAAAAATGTTTGCAATAAGTGTATATTGATTGGTTTGCGCAAAAGTTATAGCGTCTACAAAATAGAGGATAGAATTATGGCATTTTTATTAGTATCATTTTTTTTACTAATAATGGCGGTGATCTGTGATTTTTATTGTGACTGCGACTTTATGGTGGGCACATTGGACACTTTTGACACATTTTTGGGAAGGGGTTAAGTGTGTCTAGGGATGTGTTCTAACTGTAGGGGGGATGGGCTTACTGTGACAAGACAGTGATCACAGCTTCCAATTACAAGAAGCTGTGTACACTGTCCTGTCACTAGAAAGACTGGGGAAATCACTGTTTACATAAGCATTTCCCCCTTCTTCCTCACCGTGACACGATCGCGGGCAACATTTTTTTTTTTTACTTTAATCTGGAAATGCCTGTTGCTATGCAGTCCCACACAATCTGCCTTTGGAATCACCTAGGATCCTGACATCATCTCCCTCTAATGCTCCTGGGAAATGTGTGTCATCATTTCCCAGGATGCAGTGCGCTACCCAATTATCACTCCCTATCCAAGACTTCTAGGAAGTAAGTGCTTGTGGGCTTCACAATGCCCACAAGCAAAATGACAACGGTGTGGTCTTTTTTGAATAACTATGCGGAGCAGCGGCAGATTGTAAAATAGTAAGTGACCGGATTTATATTATAAAAACGCATGATGAAAGGACATACATTTAAAAAATGCTAATTGTGGTTGGAACCCCTCTTTAAGCCCAATGTAGGCATAGCACCAAGGGAAACACCCCCTACTGCCTCCTCCAGTACCTACAATGGTGGCCGCCCTCCAAACACATAGGAAAATAGGCAATAAGAGGCACTTGATAATAGTTCATTCTGCTAAGTGCTGCAGTTGGGCAGCAAGAAAACATATCCATGGGTTAGGTACTACTAATCCTCCAGCATCTATAGGATACTGTAATAGCCCTAATTTTATATGAGGGGCCTTCCCCCACCAAATTAAATCCCTAAATGAACTATTCATTTTGATAAAAATGTGCAAGGATATCCAAACAGGATAGTTGTATAGATAGTACAGGAGCTGGGGCATCCATATCATCTTAAGTAGGTTAGTCCTACTACAGATAGAGGTAATTTACTTCAAATTTGTATTTGAATGTGAAATCTAGACAATAGTGGAGCCATATTATATGCGATGAACGCCTGAGGAAATGCTGACATAGTTATACCCAAGTACTTTATAGAAGACACTACCTTAATATGAGACAATGAGGGTGGCAAAGAGTCAGGGAGAGGGTCTAGAGGCAGTAACATAGATTTCCCCTAATTCATGCCAAGCCCTGAAAATCTGTCAAATTCATTAACACACTTAATTGCTGCCGGCAGAGATGGTAGAAATAAAAGCATGTCATCTGCGTATAGTGCCATTTATTCTTCCACTACACCTGGAAGTCAAGCCAGAGGCAAAGGAGACAATGGGAACCCCTGCCTAGTGCCACGGCAGAGTCCAAAGGAAGGGAAATGAAGGCCGTTAATGATAATTGAAGCTCTAGGAGCAGTGAACAGCAGACAAATCCATTGGCAAAAGGTGCAACCAAGACCAAGTTTTTCGAGAATGGCCCACAAATATGGCCACTCAACACTGTCAAAAGCCTTGATGGCATCTAGTTTCAAAAAAGCTCAATCTAAATGGTCCAGCACTGGAACCTAAATGTTTAAATAGGCATGCCCGATGTTCACCGCTGTTGACATATTAGGCATAAATCCAGCCTGGTCGGGATGGATGATATGCGTGATAACCTTATTTAATCTATTATCAGGTGGCAAGTATTTTCGTGTCTGTAGGTAACAAAGAGATAGGTCTATAAGACTTTGGGTGTAGAGGGTATTTATCTTTCTTTAGTATAACCACTATAGCAGCCTCACAAATAGAGTCTGGGAGACAACCCACGGAGAAGGCCCTGTTAAATGTATTAAGAAGAGCTGGGAGCACTTCTTAACCATTTTAACTAGTTGCCAGTGTTATTTCTATATTGTCAGAACCTGTTAACTAATAGCGGTGAGTTTAATTACAAATTACAGGAGCATCATAAACTTGTAATGCAATTACTTCTTACAATTTTGTATCTCAGTTTAATGAGATATTTCTCACATATGTCGTGGGTATATGTGGAATTACACCCCAAAACACATTTTGCTACTGAGATACCACATGTGTGAGACTTTTTGGCAGCCTAGCCACATACTAGGGCCCAAAGTCCAATGACCACCTTCAGGCTTTCAAGGGGCATTAATTATGCATTTGCTTTCCTGACTACCTAAAATGCCAGGACAGTATAAACACCAAACAAATGACACCTTTTTGGAAAGTAGAAATTACAAGGATTGGATAAAAGGGATGCAGAGTAGTTTGCAGATCTCATTTTTTGTCACAAGGGTTTGAAAAAAATAAAATAAAAAAGTATAAAAAATACACAAAATTTGTATTTTTTTCTTAATTTTCCAAAAACTTGTGGCAACAAATAGGATTTGCAAAATACTTGCCATGTCTCTTTTAACTTGTTTTATCTTGGAGTGTTTACTTTCCAAAAATGGGTCATTTTGGGGGTGTTTGTACTATCCTGTCATTTTAGGGCCCCTGAAACAGTAATAGGTAGTCAGGAAATCAAAGTCAGAGTCAGAGTCTCACAGCCTTTGTGTACTACCCTGTCTCTCCCCCTCCCACCCTAGAGCTCCGGTATCTTTTCTTGCTCTGACAGCTTCCCTCTACAGAGTCTTGCAGCCATAGTGTGTTGTTCTCCTTCCAAGCAAAGCTCATTTAGTGATCCACAGCTATGGTGAGGAGGAAGGAGGGGGAGAAGCATCGGGTCGGCTGTCACAACAAGAGGGTGTGCCATCTACACAGAAACAGGAAAAGGTCAAGCAGAGGGAGGCAGCTGTCAAATTGAGTAAATTTGCTCATAGCCCCAATACTCCTAGCAAGTAACAGCAATTGACAGAAATGGTAGAAATGCCATTACCACAGTCCTGTATAAGAAACTTGCCCTTTGGAAATTAAATGTGTACGTTACCCCCTGTGAAAGCCTAAGGATGCTCATTGGATTTTGGGTCTCTGAGTGTGGTTAGTTTCCCAAAAAATCTCAGACATGTGGTATCCTTATACTCAGGAAATGTAGCAGAATATAATGCCACGTATATCCATAAAGTGCGTAAGAAATATTTCATTAAAGTGACAATTTTGGTAAAGAAAAAGATTAATGTGGATGATGAAATCTGACAGAAAAAATAAATAAAAAAGTATATGCTGAAGCATAGGAGTGTCAAGTGTGTACTTACCGAGGTCAAGATGCCGAGAGTGGTTCACCCATGCGACTTGACGCACTCCGCCCCCTGGAGGTGAGACAGGTAGAGGATGGCGCGAAGAGGCACTGGCTACCAGCAGGTAGGGAAGATCTTGCTAGATGATCTGGTAGAACTGAACTGTTAGAGCAGCCTTTGATTCTAGGGTCCCTAAAAATGTGATAGATGATTTCCTGACTATCGAACATATTTAGAAACCCTTCTTGTGCAGAATTGTGTTCTGTGCTGTACTCTAGACTGTGCCGTGCTGTACCCTTGACCAGGGACGGATCCAGAGTCTTGTTTTGGGGGGGGGCACTGCCAGGAAATATTTTTTTTTGCAGGCAATTTATCGGGGAAATGGCTGGTGTTGGTGCTTCAATCATCCTGGCACCATGGTTGTTATGGTGTCAGGATGATTGAAGCGCATTATTTCTATTATTGCACTGTAATATAAAATTAAATGGTTAAACTCACCATAATGCAAAATCAGTGGGAGCCCTGAGCGTGTCACTTGCCACCGTCGCCTGCCACACATTGCAGATTCTCACTTGCCTGCCACCAGATGCAGATTGTCACCTGCCACATGTTGCGGATTGGCACTTGCCACGTCACCTGCCACACCTTGCAGATTATCACTTGCCATGTCACCTGCCACCAGATGCAGATTGTCACTTGCCACGTCACCTGCCACACATTGTGGATTGTCACTTGCCTGCCACCAGATGCAGATTGTCACCTGCCACATGTTGCGGATTGTCACTTGCCACGTCACCTGCCACACCTTGCGGATTGTCACTTGCCACGTCACCTGCCACCAGATGTGGATTGTCACTTGCCTCGTCACCTGCCACCAGATGTGGATTGTCACTTGCCACATCACCTGCCACCAGATGTGGATTGTCACTTGCCACATCACCTGCCACACCTTGCGGATTGTCACTTGCCAGGTCACCTGTTTTGTCTCTTAATTCTTTGTCCCAGAGTCAGGCAGCAGAGAGATAATGTAATATATTTGCTGCCCATGCTGCCTGCACAGTGAGGGTGGAAGTTACTGCAGGGATGCGGGCAGTGAGAGATGATGTCACCTCACTGCTCCCCTGCCCGTCAGCTCGCCACACACACACACCTAGCCTGCTCTCTCACCCACCCACAGTCACATGGAGCCACCCCGGAAGCCCGGCCAATCCGCTCGCTCACCCGCCCGCCCGCCCAGAAACTGAGCCACCTGGTCCTCCCGCGGATCCGCTCATGGAGCTGTCCGCTCTCTTATCCGCCCACGGAGCTAAGCTGCCCGCCCCGTTACAGATTTCTTGGGGGTTGCAATTGCCCCGTTGCCCTTTCTGGATTCGCCCCTGCCCTAGACTAATAGTCCGCTATGATGTGGTAGCAATGGAAGAAGTCCTTTATTCAGAGGCCAGGTTGGCCAGGAAAGGAGGAACAAAAAAATGGGTATCACACCTTATTCTGCATTCACTACAGACACAACCTCTTTTTAGGGTGACTTTTGTGCTGGGGTAGGTGGGAGGACATCTGTGAAAATGCTTCTTATGCAGCCAGCTCACTGTATCAGGATTTGGGCTTTGGGCCACCGTGCCTTCTGAATGCAAAAGGGCTGAGATGATTGCAATTTTAGGAAGGATCCAATTGTTTCAGTAGCTTTGTAAATAACAGAAGCATTGTATAGAGACAATTGAAATAAATATATAAACACTTTTTTGTACCATTGTCTAGCTATGCAGGAGACTAAGTATGGCTTCATCATTTGGTCATTGAAATCTGTATCTCCCATATTTAGATTATAGTTGTGGACACAGAGAAACTTTTCAATAACATCAGACACTGTGCGAATTTGGACCGTCATGTATGGGTGAATTGAAAACAGGATGAAAACATTTCCATTTTACTGTTGTGTTTCTTCATTGCACAAGCAGGCTTTCTCCACCTTTCTAAATAGGGTAATAACAAGCCATAGGGGGATTGGATCACATAGTATCAAAGCAGCCAATTGTTTTTAAGGAACAAATGTATAAAAAGTGTCATGCTTGCAAAACAATTGTCCACGTACAAATGGTACCCCATATGGACCAAGCGTGACAACAATTCCTACAGTATCTTACCCACTGCTGGGGAGATATTGCGTAATTGTAATCCTGCCAGTAAAATGTGCAAAGTACTTGTCTATGCAGATGTTTTGTTGGGTATATTCACTAGGGATGAGCCGAACACCCTCCCGTTCGGTTTGCACCAGAACCTTACAACGGACCGAATGTTCGCGCAAACATTTAGAACCCCATTGACGTCTATGGGACTCTATGGGACTCGAACGTTCGAATTCAAAAGTGCTCATTTTAAAGCCCAATATGCAAGTTATTGTCGTAAAACATCTTTGAGAACCCGGGTCTTGCCCCAGGGAACATGTATCAATGGAAAAAAAGTTTTAAAAACTGTCGTTTTTTCAGGAGCAGTGATTTTAATGATGTTTAAATAAAAAAATAAAAACAAAATGAAAAGTTCCTTTAAATATTGTACCTGCTGGGTGTCTATAGTATGCCTGTGAAAACGTCTTTGAGAACCCGGGTCTTGCCCCAGGGAACATGTATCAATGGAAAAAAAGTTTTAAAAACGGTCGTTTTTTTCATGACTCCTGAAAAAAACAACGATCAGTCAAGGGGTGATGTTAGGTTGGCTTTTTCCACCTGAACTCCGGGCTGGGCTGTGAATGGGGCATAACGGGAACTGCTGAATCTGGGGGCAGCCAATTTGGGTTTGCAAGCACCACTGGAAGGCTACTATGGACTCTATGGGCCTATACTCAAAATCTTGGTAGCTGCGGTTGTATTACGCTGCTAGGGCTGGCCACTTCACAGCTTTTACTGCACTGTTAGTGTTTGCCACTGCGCCATGAAATACTGCAGCACTGGTAAAATTAAATGGACCTTGCTAGACTATGCATCAAGCACAGGACGACTAATTACTGTGGATGCAACAATTTTAGTGTACCAACGTCCCGATAGTGTGAAAATGGGAATTAAACTGGACTAATAAAGTGGACTTTTTAATAAATAACAGCTTTTTAATGTTTTAACTGTGTTTTATGGATATTTTTTTATGTATAAACTGGTTTGACTAATTGACATATTTTGATGTTTTTGTTTGTGTCATGTATGTCTGTTATTAGACCTCTATGCTCCTGATGAAGCGTCTTGTACACGAAACATGTCGAGAGTAAAAGCAAAATCCACTACCACGCATATTGAACACAGTCTCAAGAAAGTTTATATACACCCTTTGATGCTATACGTCCTCATGTTATGAGTGTATTTGCATAAGTATAAGCTTTTTGAAATATCTTTTATTATTTGTACTGAGATCATATGTTGACACTATACTGTTTTATGAAGTTGTGTATACAATTTTCTTCACACGTGTTTTTTACAAATAAACATTTATAGATTTTTTACATTAACTACTTGTACCGCCAAAAGTCCACTTTATTAGTCCAGTTTAATTCCTATTTTCACTGCGGCACTGGTGTCTAAAAGGCCGGGGTGTACTATGCTGCTAGCACTTGCCAGTTCACCAAAAAGTAGTGCAGTGCTAGTACTTGCGCCCTGCTGAAATTGAGCATAATTATACATTTCTAGCACTTCAGCAACATGAGATTGGGTATGCTTGGTTTTACCCCTCTTTACCATCATCTGAGATAGGTGTCAGGGTGCCGCTGCTTTCTACAAGTTCATATTTTGAGCCTGATTCTGACAGGTCTCACCTTCTCTCTTATCTGTCATGCTCAGAAACCTGTAGGCATCCTTACTAGTGTACCTTTGTTTGGACATTTTGGGCAGTAACTATTCAGGTACCTAATGGCAATTATGAGAAAAAGAGCTCCTGGCTAGCAATCAGGGACTGGGAAAATGGGAAATTATGTAAAAACAAATAATATGACAAATAATATGACCAGTCAAAAATTACATGGATCCTATATTTTCTATATTTCTCTAGGTGGAATATGTATAGTTTATAATAGTTTATAGTAACACCGCTTGTGATATCAGATCATAATAAATATAACTTGCTTCATCAAGTATAGATTACCAGTATGTTCTATTAAAGAAAAAAAAAATCATTACATTTTTATTGAAGTATTTTCGATAAAGCAAAGATAGTACTGGTTGCAAGGAATATTGCTGTAGTTAATAGAAGGCTTTATGTAAGGACATTTAGTATTTAGAGATGTTCCAGTAGACAAATTGATGGCATAGAGATGTGATATGTAGAGTATATGTCTCGCTAGCTATTAAGCAATTTGTAGGCCATAAGTACTGATTCCAACTGTAACAATCAGGCCCGGACTGGCCATAGGGCAGACCGGGCATATGCCCGGTGGGCCGACCCGGCCAGGGCCACCCTCGCCGTAGCCTGTTGCTGTTCAGGCCGCACAGCGGGAGGTAAGCGCCGACCGCGGCCTGAACATGGTTAACACAGGCCACGGCAGCCACTACCGCTATGCGGCCGTGCCTGTGTTTCCAGCGGAACTTTCGGCTGCATCGGCTGAGCTGTGTGTCTCTCTCACACACAGCTCAGCCTCAGAGCCGATACGTACAGTTCCGCTCCTCTGCTCCCAGGGGCTGCTCCTCCTCCTCCAGCCAAGGCGTCTGCACGGTGGGGAAAGGGGGAGAGCTGCAGGCTGCTGGCAGGACGATTCCCCCGCTAACCCCCCTTCCCTTCTCTTGTCGGGACTCAGCAGCACATGTGAGGAGATGTCCTCACAACAGCAGCCAATCGGAAGAAATAGAGGGGCATCATGGGAAATGCAGTCCCAGAGATAGGTGGGCAGAGATAGCAGGGAGCTGATTACAGTCCCCAGCATGCACTCTGCTGGGGGGGGGACCCAAAAACACGCTGAGGAGTGCTTATAGCAGCTATTATAGGAGACATGCAAAATGAAAGAGAGGACTGTGCTGGCGGAACTAATAGCCCCAGCACCACCAGAGAGAGCCACCATGTACCGCACCACCAGGGAGAGCCACCCTGTACCGCACCACCAGGGAGAGCCACCATGTACCGCACCATCAGGGAGAGCCACCATGTACCGCACCACCAGGGAGAGCCACCCTGTACCGCACCACCAGGGAGAGCCACCCTGTACCGCACCACCAGGGAGAGCCACCCTGTACCGCACCACCAGGGAGAGCCACCCTGTACCGCACCACCAGAGAGAGCCTCCATGTACTGCACCACCAGAGAGAGCCACCCTGTACCACACCACCAGAGAGAGCCACCCTGTACCGCACCACCAGAGAGAGCCACCATGTACCGCACCACCAGAGAGAGCCACCATGTACCGCACCACTAGGGAGAGCCACGCTGTACAACACCACCAGGGAGAGCCACGCTGTACTGCACCACCAGAGAGAGCCACCCTGTACCCACACCACCAGAGAGAGAGCCACGCTGTACCCGCACCACCAGAGAGAGAGCCACGCTGTACCCGCACCACCAGAGAGAGAGCCACGCTGTACCCGCACCACCAGAGAGAGAGCCACGCTGTACCCACACCACCAGAGAGAGAGCCACGCTGTACCCGCACCACCAGAGAGAGAGCCACGCAGTACCCGCACCACCAGAGAGAGAGCCACGCTGTACCCACACCACCAGAGAGAGAGCCACACTGTACCGGCACCACCAGAGAGCCACGCTGTACCCGCACCACCAGAGAGCCACGCTGTACCCGCACCACCAGAGAGAGCCACGCTGTACCCGCACCACCAGAGAGAGAGCCACGCTGTACCGGCACCACCAGAGATAGAGCCACGCTGTTCCCGCACCACCAGAGAGCCACGCTGTACCCGCACCACCAGAGAGCCACGCTGTACCCGCACCACCAGAGAGAGCCACGCTGTACCCGCACCACCAGAGAGAGCCACGCTGAACCACACCACCAGAGAGCCACGCTGTACCCACGCCACCAGAAGCCATGCTGTGCTGTACCGCACCACTAGAGAGAGCCACGCTTTACCACACCACCAGAGAGAGAGACACACTGTTCCTTCACCTCCAGAGAGAGAGCCACGCTGTACCGCACCACCAAAAAGAGAGCAGGTCAGTGTCACTGGGCAGTGTGGGCACAATAGGAGACAGACTGTACTAGCATTGTATGGCCATAATATGACTGCAACACTGTAATATAAAGCGGACTGCACTGTAAAGGGGCACTGTAATCATTGCAGTGCCCCTT
Organism: Rana temporaria; assembly: GCF_905171775.1. Lineage (NCBI taxonomy): Eukaryota > Metazoa > Chordata > Amphibia > Anura > Ranidae > Rana > Rana temporaria. The sequence goes on from NC_053490.1 coordinate 295,337,962, forward strand.
TACAATACAGTTCCCTTTATATTACAGTGTCCCCTGTACATTACAGTGTGGAGGGCCGACACCAGCCACCCGCAAATGTCTACCGAGTTGGCTGCTCAGTCTAAAATGCCCGGGCCTATTTTTTGTCCCAGTCCGGGCCTGGTAACAATACATATATAACAGAGAATAAATGGAAAGGAAATGAGAGAGAGAGCCTCCGCAGCAGTGGGAGAGGGCATAGGAAAGTGTTAGAAAAGTATAAGAAGCATATAGGGGGTAAAAGGAGGAGGACATTGAGAACACCCAGTTATAACTTGTTATGGGAATTGAGTAGTAGGTATATCGTATCCACAGAGTCCATACCACAAGGAATGTTTTATGATTGTCTAAAAGAATGCTAGTGAGCTTCTAATGATAAAGGTGTTGACCTATTTGTGGACTTCCTCAAAATTGGTGAATTGTTGTTTCCAGGCTTTAGCTATAGACTATTAAGCTGCTAAAAGGGCAGAAGTTGCCAATCTGAATTGAGAGTTAGTGAAATTGGTGGTTTTAAATGGAGGACAACAAACCAGGGGTCACTAGAAAAATGGCAATTGAATAGAGACTGCAAGAGTTTGAGGACGCTAGACCAAAACCAGGTGAACACAGGACACGTACATCATGTATGTAAAGCATCCCCCAGGGTGGCACAACCTCAAAAGCACAAGACAGGGAAATATGGATGAAGTTATTCTAATTGGGATGGGGCCATGTACCATCTTGCAATGGTCTTGAACACAAATTTAAATGTGGAAATGTTAATGGAGCAGGAGGCCATAGTTTACCAGATTTGTAGCCAGTCTTCTCTTCCTCCTTGTGCATCAGAGATCACTTTCCCACCCGGAGATGTAAGTGTGACTTGTGTGATTATTATGCCGCGTACACACGATCATTTTTCAGCATGAAAAAAAAAACATAGTTTTTCAGCATGTCGAAAAAACTAAGTTTTCCCAACTTCATCATTAAAACAATGTTGCTTACACACCATCGTTTTTAAAAAATGATCTAGCAAAGCGCGGTGACGTACAACACGTACAACGACACTATAAAGGGGAAGTTCCATTCGCCTTTGGGCTGCTTTAGCTGATTTTGTGTTAGTAAAAGACGATTCGCGCTTTTTTGTCTGTTACAGCGTGATGAATGTGCTTACTCCATTATGAACGGTAGTTTTACCAGAACGAGCGCTCCCTTCTCATAACTTGCTTCTGAGCATGCGCAGGTTTTTTACGTCGTTTTAGCCCACACATTTTTTACAACCCGAAAAACGACATTGTTTAAAACGACGTTACAAAATTCAGCATGTTCGAATTTATTTTTTTGTCGTTTTTCAGAACCTGAAAAATGATGTGAAGCCCACACACAATAATATTAAATGACGTTTTTGAAAAACAACGTTTTTTTCATTCTGAAAAATTATCGTGTGTATGCGGCATTAGAGTTGTTAAAACATGAGTAAATAATAAATATATGTTTAGGAGAGAGAGGTGTATGAAAGGCTTTTTTTCTCAGAGAAAATGTGCAGGTACTTTTCCCTTCTGTGTCACTTCTTGTCTCCACCCCCTCTCTACCTCCAAGCACCATCCCTTGGTCTCACCCCTACCCACCTCCCAGTACTGCCCCTTTTTGACAATTTAGAACCAAGTATTATTTTGGGGTGCTAAGTAATTTGTAAGGAATCTGTTAATGTAAAGCAGTAAAATAGTTCCCCAGCAGCCAGCAACAACAGACCCCCCTAGCAACAATAAACACCCTTAGCAAAATAGATCCCTCTCACTAACAATTGATTTCCCCCACCCATCAGCAATAGATCCCCTAGCAGCCAGCATCAATAGACCCCCAGCACACCTTGCCATTACATACATTATGTCCTGGAGGTATCAAAACTGCATCCCCCTGCATTCCCGCTGAAAAAAATCTTTGGGTGCATGATAGAAGATATGCTCAAAAATTAAAGCTGAGTCATGAGCTTCTTTTTAACAAGAATAGAGAAAACCCAATGATCTCTTTATAGGAAGCAAAAAAGCTCAAAAGATTTGGTGTGGTATTTTTACCTAATTTACACCCAGATGCAAAAAGATGGACTGTTTATGAAAGAGTGGATGCAACTGAATTGATTAAAACTCCCCCAATGGGGGGGGGGCATGGCTTTCCAGCATAACAGATGGCCACCTGAGCTTTAGGCTCCAATTAATTCCCGGATATACAGCGACTTTACAGCGATCCAGGGCACAGAGGTTTACTTAACCTCCTCCATCAGGAACAGAGCATGAGTCCTCAGTTCTCTACTCGCCCACAACAATCAGTCCTGCTAAATTCAGACTGAGAAGGGAGAAAACACAGCAGGCAGAGCTTACTATTGCACACTTTGACCTCTCTCCTCATGCTGTTAAACAGCAGTTAGCCATAGAGGCAGTCACTGCTTCTGATAAGCATGCTTATATCCCTCAGGCAAACTCTCCATACAGATCTCTCAGCTGTGGTCTCCTCACTCCCTCAGACCATCCAGGGCCATGATCAGCGTGTCACACATTTAGAAACTAAAATGGAGGAAATTTTCTCCCCACACAACAACTTCATTGATGCTCATACCGATCATGACAATGAGATCCAAGAGTTAAGATTGAAATTTGCCAACCTAGAAGATCAATCATGCAGGAATAACATAAAAAACCTGAAAATGTTTTAATATCCGAACATCCCAAGTGTTACAAACAGACAGGTATTATTGGCCTGGAGGAGGCGCAATGAGGTGAAACATTGCTTGCCCACTGGCGCAAATGATCAGGCACACTGAATGTGGAAGAGATGAGGGAACTAAGCCTCCATCTCGATGTAAACCACATCAGCGCTGTCTAATAAAGGGGCCACCTTAACACAGGCAAAGCGAATGTCAGTGGTCCCTGTGCCCCGGTGATAAGAGAGTGGGGAGTGCATGGACATAAGGGGGATGCAACACATCAGTCCCATTGCTAAGGGAACACAGAATGTCACTGAAACCAACCAAAGAATACAAATAAAAAAAAGCAGAAATAGCAGGAAAAAACAGCAGAACAATTCGTCAAATAAACATGAATGAGATTCAAACCTATACAAAAAAATGTGTAATGCACAGCTGCAAATAATATTGTAAAACACGAGGTACAGTTATAATGCACTCGAAAGTATATCATGGAAGGATACTCACACATAAACAATATTCCCATCCTCCCGAGGCAAAGTCTTCGAAAAATGGTCTGTAAGAGATAACATCATTCAGACTGGGAGGAACTGTAGCATTTAGTCTGAATATCCATCTTGCCTCACATTGGAGGAGATTTTTATTTCAGTCTCCTCCTCTGGAATTTGGATGGATGCGATCAAGTATCAAAAATTGTACATGTGTTAATATCCCTCCATGAACACCTTTGACATGGCATCCTATTGGAACATCAGGGTTACAAGTACTCATACTTAATAAATGTCTATATGCTCTTTTTCCAAATTCTTGTTTGGTCTAACCTACATAATAACACTAACAAGAGCAGGTAAGTAAGAAAGACCACCCCAGGGGTCTTGTAATTGGCGTAATGTTGTGGATTGAATTTTTCCCCATTTGGTAATAGTATGGATTTAGATGTGTTCATGTATTGGCGACATTTGCAGCCTCCACACTTAAATGTACCTAAGTATTTGCAAGGGTCTTTTCTTTGAGTGCCTCTAAACTCTTTTTGAGGCATGTTGTGGAATATCCCCTAGAGAGTAGTGTTGAGCAGAATATGCCATATTCGATTTCGCGATATATCTCGAATATATATTCGAATATTCGAGATATATTCGCTAAATTCGAATATTCGTGATATTTTATCGAAAGTAAATGATTGCGATTTTTCGCTATTGCGAATGCGAAAATAATTGCGATTTTTTTATAACTGCGGTAGGAGCACTCTGATTGGCTCAGAATATTCGTGATATTTTATCGAAATATCGCAACATGCGAATGCGATATTTATTGCGCAATTTCGAGAAATGCTGGAGGAGCGCTCTGATTGGCTCAGAATATTCGTGATATTTTATCGAAATATCGCAACATGCGAATGCGATATTTATTGCGCAATTTCGAGAAATGCTGTAGGAGCACTCTGATTGGCTCAGAATATTCGTGATATTTTACAATACAAAATAATTGCGAATATTCGGCAAATGCGGAAGGAGCACTCTGATTGGCTCAGAATATTCTTGATATTTTACAATACAAAATAATTGCGAATATTCGGCAAATGCAGAAGGAGCACTCTGATTGGCTCAGAATATTCTTGATATTTTACAATACAAAATAATTGCGAATATTCGGCAAATGCAGAAGGAGCACTCTGATTGGCTCAGAATATTCTTGATATTTTACAATACAAAATAATTGCGAATATTCGGCAAATGCGGAAGGAGCACTCTGATTGGCTCAGAATATTCTTGATATTTTACAATAGAAAATAAAAAGTGTTTTGCATTGGTGGTGATTCTTTACTCTATCCATCTGTCACAGCCGTTTGTCAATCAAACACCTTAAAGATTGAACACGTTCATGCTGCATGCTTTGGACTTTTTTTCACTTCACATATCAAAGACATTTTTATGAAAGATTATTTTTCTATTATTGGGACTATATTTCTTTATATATTTGTTTCACTGTGTATTTCACAAGTTATTTGCGCTTGCTTATTTTATAATTTGCCCACAGGTCTTGTCACTAGACATATTTTTTATTCTTGTAGAGCGACTCCATTTTCTGTCTTGTATTAATTTATGTTGTATAACATTTTTGAGTTGCTGCTGTATTCTCCCCTTTTTTAAGGTATGCGCAATTTTTTCCTTCTTACAAAAAATAATAATATCAAACATACAAATATTCATAACATACACATACACAAAGCCCCCCCCTTTTGCATCAGAGACAATCAGAGTTCTCCTACCACAGTTATCGAAAATTCGCAATCATTTTCGCATTCGCAATAGCGAAAAATCGCAATTTTTTTTTTTTCAATTTGGCAACATAATAGGATCGCCTCAGCTTAGCTACTCGGCCCAGGGTCTCTAATCATACCAGCAATGCTTTTAGACGTCGATAGGATGTGATCTGTTTTAAAAATCAAATTGAAAAAATGCGAATATTCGGAATTGCGAATATTCACCGCGAAATTCGAAATATAGCGCGATTTCTCGAATATGCTATATTCGAGTCGAATATTCGCAATGCGAATATTCGTGAGCAACACTACTAGAGAGCAATCTTTCCCTTAACAAATCTGCTTCCACTTTGAAATTATGCTCATCCAAACAGTTTAATTTTACTCGCAAATACTGGCTATATGGGATAGAGGCAATTAGTAGTTTGGGGTGGAAACTGCTGACATGCAAGCTAGTATTGCCAGACCAGGCAAGTTGACAAGATTTTAGCTTCCATCAAACACAAAGAGGACCAGCTAAAATTGAACCCATCCCTTTTAATATCCTCTGCACGTTTTGTTGATAGACAGAAACTGAGCTTGCTTCTTTTCCTCCAATTTGAAATCAATTTAAAGTTTACCAAAGCCAATTTCTAAGCCCATGGTAACAAGGCAAGAGCTCTTCTTGCCAGACAAGTTAAACTCCAGTGAACTCAAACTATAATAGCCTTGCTGCACCATCCTTCCTCCAAAACCTTAGTTACAAACCCATAGGATACAGCTAACGATTTTAGTGAGTATTACTCCTCCTTGTATAACCTGACATCTGACCCCACTATGCCACAACCTACTAATGAAGCAATAGACTCCTTTCTAAATTTGATCAATTTCCCCTCTCTGTCCCCTACACAACAAGTTCAACTATCATCACCCTTTAATGATGTGGAGATTGCGGATGCAATTAAGTCCCTCCCCATTCATAAGTCACCAGGCAAAGATGGCTATACCAATGAATGCTTTAAACAGTTCTAAGACCTATTAGCAGCATGTCTAGCTACCCTGTTCAATTTTGCCTCATCCTCTGGTTTCTTTCCCTCTGAAATGTTGCAGTTTATTATAAATACCATTCCCAAACCTGGCAAAGACCCCCATACCTATTGCAAACTAAAGATCTATATCCCTTCTCAATACAGATAAAAAGCTCTTTGCCAAGGTAATTGCACACAGATTTAAGTCGTTGATGTAATCTCTGGTGCACCCTGACTAAGTTGGGTTTATCCCTGGAGGACAGGCCACCAATGCAATGAGACACCTGATTAAACCCCTGAACTCCCTCTGTACTAACTAAAATTTGCATCCTTCTGAGGCATTTATCTATACTCGCATTGCATACTACCTCCACTTCAAGTCTATACAGACCACAACATACCTACCATCAGGCACATACCAGTTCTATTCTCACTCCCAAAACCCCAAAAAAGGTATTTCTCTCTTATATGCCATCCTAAATGATGACCAACCATACTCCCAGATTACACCATTACAAAAATGGGAGCTGGAACTGGGAAATTTCTTCCAGGCACCACAGTGGCAAAAAGAGATTGTAGCTACTAACATTGCCTCCCATTGCTCTATTTACTGGGAACTCTACCTAAAAACATTACACCAATGTTATCTAACTCCTTTCAAACTAACAAAGATTTACCCAAACTGCTCTCCAACATGCTGGAGACTATGTGGCGTCAAGGGCCCACACTCTATGGTCCTGTAAGACCTTGAGATCCTACTGGCACCAAGTCTTTGCCCTCATTTCTGACATCTCAGGCCACCACATTGACCCTAATCCTGCCCTTGCACTGCTACACATTGGCGTTGAGGCCTTTCCTCCCAGCTCCAGATATACCATTATCCATTTACTACTGGAAGCTAAACTAAAAATCACCAGACTATGATGTACCATGACTCCACATTCTATCCCCAACATGATTTCTGACCTGAAACTCCAATGTGATATGGAGAGATTGCTCATCTGTAAAGACCTCTGAATGCAGAATTACTTTAGTCCTCCTGGCTCTCCCACCCCAAATGCACTTTAACGTGATATAATTTAGTGTGCTTTTCTGACCTATGTGCCTGATCTCTATGCACCCCCTTTTCCTCCCCTCTCCTTACTTTCCCCTTCTCTCCTCCCATTCCCCATCTTCTCTGCTTTCCCTATTTCTCCCCCTTCTAGCTACAGAGTTTGTTAAAATTGGTCTTCACCTGTTTCATTTTTGTACACAATTTGCTTTTATGTTGTCTTTAAAAGTTTGCTTAAATATTTGGTGCGGTGTCCCAAATGTTGAATGTGTGGCGCATTAGGAAGCTCATGGATGTCGGTATGGCTTTGGGTGGTAGCCATGGAAGTGAGTAAGGGGAAAACAGAGAACAACAAAACATGTGTAGGTCAATCCAGAAGGGAGCTTGTTATGAGGTGAATAATGAGACCAATGGAGCAATTTTTGCAGCTGTGACGTATTTGAGGAAGTTAGGAACCCCCTGTAGACCTATAATGCTAGAAAGACATGAGGAGTGGAAGGTAAAAGCACATGTTTCTGGGGGAATTAAATCCCTACGCATTATGTGAGATAATAGTGAACCCAAGGAGCCCAGGAGCTGATTCTTATGTCAGCAAGTGTTTCCCTGTAATGGGGAATATGCTGATTACTACTATAAGGCTGTTCATACATTATACAATTTTCTTCTATAGATTTCCTTTAGATTTACCAAAACCATATAATATGATATCAAATCTAAACACTTTCAATTTGTGTGCAATCAGGCAGGCCCTTGTACTATACAGTTGAAGGTAATTCTAAAATAAATTGAATAAGAAATGTGTATGTTGTATGGCCAGCTTTGGGGAAAACACTTGCTGTTAAAATTTGAGGCCCTGGAACACTTTGAGGACATAGAATTATTTGATAAAGTCTTGGGAAATCTATTATCTCTATTGTACTTGGCAAAATAAAAACAGCTCCTGGGCCTTTGGTATTTTTTTTTATTATTATTATTTATTTTTCTGACGCATACCTCTTTCTTATGTATCTGACATTTTATAATTTGGCTCCCTTGGGTCTAAAAACTGTATATGCCCCTTGTGCCTTCGTAGAGTGTATGTAAACCTGATTCATGAAATTTGAGCTGGGCACATATAGATATATTCAGTGTTTTCTTATCTCTTTTCAAAGCACTAAGTTCCGTGGCTTTCTCCTGCTCCGTTCTTCTGTTATCAGCATGATCTAAAGAATATATAAACCTGAAAACAGCAGATATATATATATGTAAAACTTATGTGGGGAGATGTGTTTTCATCTCTGTGTATCATCTGAGGCTGTTCACTTCACTGGGTATATGTGAGGAATTATAATACTTTAGATTTTAGATTTTTTTCCGATAAGCAAACAAACAATACAATATTTTCATCAAATATAAATACATCCCATTACCAACCCACACCCCCAACCCACCTAATTTATAATTATAATTATTTCCACCAAGTCATTTCAAACCTTTGTCCTCTATGGCATTAAACCTGGAGTTCTAACCATTTCTTCCAAAAAAAATTCAAATCTATCACTGTTTCCCTTCCTCATATAGTGTGGTCTCTCCCTCCTTAGGCCCCATACACACGAGAGGATCCATCCACTGAAAAATCTCAGCGGATCGTTTTCAGCGGATGGATCCCCTGGTGTGTATGCTCCAGTGGATCTTTATCCGCGGATATTTCCGAATTCCAGCAGATAAAAATTTGTTGACATGCCAACAAATCTATCCGCTGGAATCGGATCCCACGGATCGATTCGCTGGTCTGTACAGACTCACCGGATCGATCCGTCCGAGGGGATCCCCCGCATGCGTCGTAATGATTTGACGCATGCGTGGAATTCCTTATATGACTGCGTCGCGCACGTCGCAGCGTCATCATCGCGGCGACGGCGCGACACGTCATCGCCAGAGGATTTCGGCGCAGATTTCGATTCGATGGTGAGTACACTCCATCGGATGGAAATCCGCGCAAATCCTCGAGAGGATTTATCCGCGGATACGGTCCGCTGGACCGTATCCGCGGATAAATCCTCTCGTGTGTATGGGGCTTTATTGTGTTATTGACCAATCTCTGCCAGTCCGTTTTTGATGGTGGTTTGGGGTCTAACCATTTCCAAGTAAAAGCTTTTCTAGCTTGAAAAGAGGCACTTTTGAACTTCTATTTTTGTGGGTCCCGTTCCCACCCCCTGCCCCATATATCCCAATATACTGTACAGTACTTGTTCCAGGCATTTGCTTGTGCTAAAGATTGTATTTATTTTATGCACCACATCCTTCCAATATCTATATAGTTTGGGACACCTCCAAAGCATATGAATGAAATCACCCAGCGCCCCTCCACATCTGGGACAAAGTGCATCTGGACGCCCCCCAAACAAAAACAAACTTTTTGGCGTGTAGTAAGCCCTGTGAATGATGTAAAGCTGAGTAAGCCTCTGGGCCGCGGAAAGAGATAACTGGTATGTTGCGGCCAAAATGCCATTCCATTGCCCCACTGTAAGTTTCCCCACGTTTTCCTCCCATTTCACTGTACTTGCCAATTAGGAATCCCTTTCCAACACTCTCGAACATATATTCACATATAGTTTGGAAACCAACCCCTTTAAGGAAGTAGTGTTCACTAAGGGTAGTAATAAAGGCATGTTACTCAATTCCAATCTTTCCTCTCTAAACTGTGATGTCAGTGCGTGTCGCAGCTGCAAGTATTGCAAGAAATTTCTATTTGGAATCCCAAACTCCTCATTTAATTCCCAGAAAGTCTTCAGTACTCCCACTGCTGTATATAGCTGTGGCAGTCTAACCAGGGCAAAAAGCAGGGGCGATAAAGGACACCCCTGCCTTGCCCCCCGGGTCAGCGGAAAACACTCAGAGATCTCTTCATTCATTCTCACTTTTGCCCTTAGGGTCGTATACAACAGCTTTACCCATTCTATAAATACAGGGCCTATATTAAAAGCCAACAAAGCCTCCCATAGGTACTGCCACTCAACGCTGTCAAATGCTTTGACAGCATCGAGGGACAGCACTGCCCTAGGATCCAATTCCTCCAAAAGAACCTGTAGATTCAAAAATAATCTCCTGATATTTAGTGCTGTTGATCTACCCGGGATAAAGCCACACTGGTCAAGATGAACTATGGAATGGATTATTTTACTCAATCTGTTTGCTAGCACCTTTGCCAATATCTTGACATCCATGCAAAGCAAAGAGATCAGTCTATATGACACAGGCTGTTTTAGATCTTTTCCCTCCTTGGGTATAACAATAATCGTGGTCTCTGTCATAGATACTGGCAATACTCCCTTTTTCACTGCTTCATTCAAGGCCCCTGATAATTCTGGCAGCATTATATCTCCATATTCAGTGTAGATCTCATTTGTTAGCCCATCTGGGCCTGGTGTCTTATGGTTAGAAAGCCTCTGCTACCACCTTCTGTAATTCTTGGAGATTCCAACGCTGTCCTATCATTTTCTGATAACTGTGGCATAGGCAGGCCCTGCATAAAGTTCTCTGTTTCCCCCACTTTAGAACTATACAACTCAGAGTAATAGTTTTTAAAGACCCTTGTTATTTCTACTGGCGAACTAGCCCCCCATACCACCAGAGGTTTCAATAGACGTTATGATGGAGGAAGAAGAGCCCTGGGACCTTGCCAATAGGGCCAACATGTGCCCAGTTCTTTCTCCCTCCTCATACTGTGCTTGCTTTAAGAAAAAATTGTATTCTCCGCCTTTTCCAGGGACAAGGTACGATATAACTGCTGTGCATTATGTTCAGCTAGCCAGATTATCTGTCGATGGCTCCTCTACATACAACTTCCCCATATCAGAGACTCTTCCCATTACTTCTATTTACCAGTCCTCATTGGACTTCTTCCTCCTAGAGATCTGTTGTATTATAATCCCTCTCAAAAAGGCTTTAAGGGTATCCCATATCATCCCTGTGATGCTGAAGTTCTTTTATGTTCTAGAAAGTCCTGAAGTTTATTTAACCACTTACCCCCCGGACCATATTGCTGCCCAAAGACCAGAGTACTTTTTGCGATTCGGGACTGCGTCGCTTTAACAGACAATTGCACGGTCGTGCGACGTGGCTCCCAAACAAAATTGGCGTCCTTTTTTTCCCACAAATAGAGCTTTCTTTTGGTGGTATTTGATCACCTCTGCGTTTTTTATTTTTTGCGCTATAAACAAAAATAGAGCGACAATTTTGAAAAAAATTAATATTTTTTACTTTTTGCTGTAATAAATATCCCCCAAAAATATATAAAAAAACATTTTTTTTCCTCAGTTTAGGCCGATACGTATTCTTCTACATATTTTTCGTAAAAAAAATCGCAATAAGCGTTTATTGATTGGTTTGCGCAAAAGTTATAGCGTTTACAAAATAGGGGGTATTTTTATGGCATTTTTATTAATATTTTTTTTACTAGTAATGGCGGCGATCAGCGATTTTTTTTTCGGTATTGCGACATTATGGCGGACACTTCGGACATTTTTGACACATTTTTGGGACCATTGGCATTTTTATAGCGATCAGTGCTATAAAAATGCATTAGATTACTATAAAAATGCCACTGGCAGTGAAGGGGTTAACACTAGGGGGCGGGGAAGGGGTTAAGTATGCCTGGGTGTGTTCTTACTGTGGGGGGGGGGGGGGGTGGCCTCACTAGGGGAAACACTGATTTTCTGTTCATACATTGTATGAACAGAAAATCAGCATTTCCCCTGCTGACAGGAACGAGAGCTGTGTGTTTACACACACAGCTCCCGTTCCCCGCTCTGTACCGAGCGATCGCGTGTGCCCGGCGGCGATCGCGCCCGCCGGGCACACGCACGGGAGTCGGGGGCGAGCGGGGAGCGCGCGCGCGCGCCTCCGGCGGCGCGCACGCGCCCCCTAGTGGCGGCTATACGATAGGACGTATAGCTACGGGCTCTCGCCCAGGAGAGCCGACCTGCCGCCGTATAATGACGGTGCGCGGTCGGCTAGTGGTTAACATATGTTCATTGGGAGTAATTAGCTGCAGCCAGAATGGGTTCACTCTCCATTCTCTCCTAACCCATTGTTTTCCCAATCCTAATGTCACGGCTAGGGGAGTGTGGTCAGATAGTCCTATAACCAATGGGAGTATCATTCCCCACTGCCAAATCAATCCTAGAAAGCGAGGAGTGTGTACTTGTAGCATGAAATAATTTGTGTCACTGGGTGTCCTTTAAACCAGTCTCTTTCAATATCCTATATAGGGGGTTATATGGAGTATGGTCTGATCTTTTTACCAAAGGGAATCTATCAACCCGATTGTCCATCACCATATTAAAGTCACCCATTATAAGGATAGGAACCAAGCCCTAGTGCTGTGTAGATTGCTGTATAGCTTGTTAATTTCTTTCTAACCAAGAAGCAGCTGTGGAAGGGGTATCGGAAAAATGGGCCACCCATCTACTGAGACTCTCAGTCTTGCTGGGTATAGCATGGTATACTGCACATTTAACTGCTGCAGCCGCCTCTTGATGAAAACTCACTCTTCTCTGCACTTCTGCAGAGAAGTCTGGAAAACATGACATTTTACCCCATTAAACATTACATTTTTAATTTCCCTTTCTTTTCTCAAAATTATTTCTCTGTCCTTAAAGAAGAGAAGCTTCATGATCACTGATCTTGGCACCCCCCCTGGGTAGACATTTTTGATGAGAGTTGATGAGCCCTTTCTAGTGCAAAAAAGAAAACTCTTCTTGTCCAAATACTTCTCAGAGCCATTTTTCCAGAAGTATTTGCATATTATTCCCCTCACTTTTCTCTGGTAGTCCAATCTATCATTTTGTCTGCTGGCTGTTCCTCTTAAAAAGCTCAACCTCCTTTTTCATAGGTTTTATTACATTCCCAATCCTACTGACCCTGCCCTCTAACTCAGTGGTTCGTTCCGGCACCTGCTGCAAATCATATCTGACAAAAGCCATTTCTTTCTTAATACCTTTTAAGTGAGCCATCATTTTTGATAGGGTAAATTTGCACCCATTTACCGCCGTCAATACCTCTCTCAAGGATGGTTCCTCTATCATTGAGGTCTCTTCAAGAGAGAGGTCAAGTGCTCCTGCCACCATTGGGGAAGAGGGCATTAAAGCCATTTTAGAGGGTTTGTTATGTGCTCCTAGCCGAGCTGTAGAGGGCAACAAAGATGTCCTGGGTTGTGATGTTTTTCCCATACTTTGGGATGAGTTATGTGCAAATCACTCCAGCTTGTTTCCTTACTTTTGTCTTTTGCTGTTTTTTTTTGCAGCTGTATGATGGAGACATCCTGTGTTGCTGTTATATCTCCTTTCTTCTTGTCATGATTCTCAGTCCAGTATCCAGGGATCACCTGGCCCAAAAATCTAACCCCAAGACCATTGCACCATATATCACACCGCTGTGGCGTGGTGTGCAGGAGATGGAGAGAGGAGAGAGAAAAAAAAGGGCAACCAGAGAGCAAGGAAAGCGCACAGAGTATGTTTGTCACGTTTCTATACTACAGAAAAGTTATAGGATCATAACAGGCTAAGTCTTAAACAGAGTTTTAAGCAGTGAGAGTGAGATCTGAATTTACTTTGTTTTGGATCCGAGCCAAATGTCCGGATTCTGGTATCTGTTTCCTGAGCCAAATTTGATAAGAAGCGTTTGTACAAACTGAAAGTAAATAATCCACACACAGAGCTCGGTGGAAATAGTTACTTCTCCTTTTTTTTATTTCAAGCTGTTCCTTATATATGGTTCTACAAGTGTATTCAAAGCACATGATCACACACACATGATCATGATCATTAATATTCATTAATATTCAACATTCTCATTAATATGTAATATTATTCTTGTGACGTTCTGATGACGTTCTGATGTCTGGCATCTGTCTGGTTCTGTGGTTTCCAGGGACTTTCCACTGATCTAAAATAGCTTGTTTTTTGCAGACTGACTGTCTGTCAAACCATGTGATGCATGTCTGAAATACAATCATCATATTAGCAAGGGGGTACAAGGGGTAAATTATGCATTACGACTATATGTGATTATTCCTATAGCAATCAATAACCTATATGCATATGCGATATATAGGATCATATGTGATATGAAGCATGTGTCTGTGCATTGAAATAGGCATTTCATTATCTTACTTTGACTATTTTTATCACATCCACTACAGCCCCCCCTTGAAATGTCTATTTTAATCTATTTTAATCTGTCCCTGTTTTAATCTAAGTTTCCCCACCCCAAGGCGCGCGGAGTCTAAGGTCCAGCAGGTTTTCCCCAGAGCCTCTAGTGGTGAGGATGGCTTTCGCTGCAGCTGGACCCAGGTCGCGGCCTCGAGGTTCCTACCCTATCTGTCCCTGTCGTCCTGCCTATTCGTGATGTGAGACTGGGAATGTCTGTAGTGGAATGTGCGGTTCTTCGTACTCATCTTCCTCGTGCCCTATGTCTTGGTTCACGAACGTAGGGATTCCTTGTTCTACTGCTTTCTCTATACATTTCTTTAAACAAGGGAGTATGCAACAAATTATCAGAGCGAGGAGAAATAGAAAGATTAATATGGTTACTCCTATTTGGGTTAAAATTCTCTGCCACCCGTTCATCCAACTGAAGTATTGGTCCCATGGATCTGTGATGCCTGAATTTTTCTTTAGTTCAACTGACAGATTCTTCAACTTTTTAGGAGCTACAGTGACTTGGCCATTCGGGCCGGTGTTGTCTGGAATATAGGTACAGCAAGTGGTGCTGGTCATTTTGTCTATCATAGTACAAACCCCTCCTTTCTCTGCAAATATCATATCCAGAGCCATCCGGTTCTGGAAAGTCATTTGAGAGTCGGCCTCCAACTGTTCGGCTATTCCCTGGAATGCGTCTCTCGTGTAATTGACAAACCTTTGCTGATTGTAATATATATAATTTATCCAGTCTACATTTTTGCTAACAGTTATTATGGGGATTAGGGCCTCTAAACCTGCTTTTACCTGGTCTCGGGCCTTGAATTCATCAGGGACCCCCCTTGGAACTCCAATGGCATCTAAATACACATGAGGGTCAAAACTTCCCGGAAGGGCTTCCCTTTTTGTCCTCTTACCCTGTGTGTTGTGAGTACCTTCCGTTAGGGTTAGGATGTGCAGAGGCATGATGGCCTTTGCAAGGGCACATTCTCCCCTCCATTGTCCCTCCAACCTGGTCCTCACTTGCATGTCTCCACATATCCAATACACATCCCCCAGGGATTGACTTTGATTCTGTATTAAGTTGGCCGGGACATGACTGTAAGAAGCACAGTAACCTTCGGAAAAGTTACCTAGGTTTTTACCCCTCCCTTTATGGTGAGCATAACAAGTGTAGTTTCCAGGGTATATGGTGATAGCTATCTTAGGTATTGAAGCCCTAGTGTCTATGGGATATTCCTTTTTCCATTTTTCACATGTTAACTGGTTGGTGGAAATGTTAGCGTAGAGGCTTAGGAAGCACTCTTCCTCTTTTTTAGGTATATCTAATGGGACTGTACCCAAATGTGGCCTAGCACTAACACAGACATAGCAGTTGGTTTTATTATGTTTGCTGGCACTATATTTCATCCATTCTAGCCAGAGATTGATTTCCGAAAGGCCAGTTTCAACCTCCATTGTATCCTTGAAGGTAGGATCTGCTATTGCAACCATGTCCTCCAGGGTCTGTACATGGGGCTTTAAGGGGTTTGGTGGGGGCAGGTTCTTGACTGGCTGCCATTCGTTGTTGTTGTTGTACATATCTTCTAGACGGAAAGACCCTCTATGACCCCAGTGACCCCCTCCGAACCACCACCCCAACACATACTCTCCCTTATCGGATGGGCTCGGATTCCGTATGTTTAGGACAAGTGTCATACTGGGCCCTGGCTTGATGAGGGTAAGACGGGTTAGCAAGGGCTCCCCCTGGCTGTCTTTACTGTCATAGGCTGGTTGAGGTTTATATCCCCAGGGTGTCCCTGTGTTCCAAGCTGCTGCTCCCCAACTGTCACAATTTTTTCCCCATGACCCTTTAGTGACACATATATATCCCTCTCCATCACCTTTTTCATATCATTCTGACCTGCTGTTATGCTCAGGACATGGGAGTATCTTACACGGGTGGAAGTCAAATGTGGCTATATGGGTATCAGATGAATTATACCAAAAAATGACCTTCCCATCTTTCTTAGTAATGGCTGCATGCTGTGCCCCAGTCAACCCACACAGAAAAAGGATATATAGGATCATGATTTATCTTTATCTGTTTCCTTGGGTATGGTGACCTTCTTGCAGTGGGAGGCGTGTATCCAGGTATTCTTCCCTGCAACTTTCACCGATGTAGCTGTTATTAGGAGGATCTGGAAGGGACCGTCATATCTTGGTTCAAGAGGGTGTTTTCGCACAAATTTCTTTATCAGAACCCAATCACCGGGGACCAGCTTGTGTGTTCCTGTATCTAACTCAGGATCTGGAATGGAAGAGAAAACCTTTGCATGGATAGGGGTTAATTCACGAGACAAAGCAGTCACATAATCAGTTAATACATCAGATTGTAACTGTAATTGTTGTGGATAATAACACCCTAATCTCGGGGCTGAACCAAACAGTATTTCATAAGGTGATAAACCGTGGCTCTCCTTAGGAGTGTATCTCACACTGAACAGGGCAATGGGTAGACTGTCAGGCCAGCTCATCCCTGTCTCCTGAGACATTTTCAACATTCGGGATTTTATTGTGCCATTCAATCTCTCTACCTTCCCACTGCTCTGAGGGTGATACGGGGTGTGGAAAGCTAGTGTGACCCCTAGGGCTGTCCATATTTCTTTGGTTAACGAGGCCGTGAAAGCCGGCCCCTGATCACTCTCTATGACCTCTGGGACACCATATCTGCACACTATTTCTGTTAGAAGCTTCTTGGCTGTGGTCTTCGCTGTCATGTTGGTCACAGGGAACGCTTCGGGCCAGGAACTGAACATATCAACGATTACTAGAACGTATTCATACCGGCCACTCTTCGGCATCTGAAAATGATCAATCTGTATTCGTTGAAAGGGATATTGAGCTTTAGCTAGATGTTTCATGGGTGTCTTTTCCGTTCTGCCTGGGTTGCACTTGGCACAGATGACACATGACTTGCAGAAGTTGTTGGTAAGTGGGGTAATTCCTGGGGCCAGGTAGTATTTATTGATCAAAGAATTCATCAAGGTCTTCAACAGGTGAGAAGCACCATGAGCCCACTGCACCACAGCTGGGAACATAGACCGTGGCAAACATGGTCTCTTATTCACTTCCATGAGTCCATCCTTCAATATGGCTCCCTTCTTTGTCCATGTTCCTTTTTCCTCCTCACTTGCTGCCTCTTGCATTTCCTTCAAGCGTGCCCAATCCACAGGAGGGTTCTGCAAGATCATGGTGGCTTGTACTGTCTCTTGTGTAAAAATGTCTTGTGTTGGAATGTCTTGGACGTCCACTCTGCGTACGACTTCTCGCACACCTTTCGCGGCATGTTTTGCTGCAGTGTCCGCCAAGTGATTACCTTGTGCTTCTTGAGTGTTCAGTCTGCCATGTGCCTTTACCTTGAGAACTTCCACTTGGGTAGGAAGAAGCAGAGCGTCAATCAGGTCCCTGACTGCTGCGCTGTGTTTTATAGGTGTACCCACTGCTGTCAGAAAACCCCTATTCTTCCACAGGACACCATAATCACAGGCCACTCCAAGGGCGTATCTTGAGTCTGTATAAATGTTAGCCTTCTTCCCTTCCGCCAGCTTGCATGCCATGATTAGGGCCTGAAGTTCTGCTTCTTGTGCGGACTTAGAGGGGGCAATGCAGAGGCATGGAGGATTGTGTCTTTGGTAGTGACAGCATATCCGGTGTGGTACCTCCCTTCATGATCTGCATATCTTGATCCATCAACATAGATAGTCAGGTCAGGGTCGTCCAGAGGAACTCTGCTAACTGTTGGCAGGTGTGTAGTTTCCATCTTCATGATTTCAAGACAGTCGTGAGGGGTATCGTGAGGGTCGTTTCCCCCCTCGAGAAGCGGGAGCAGAGTGGACGGGTTGAGGGTGTTACATCTGAGGAGGGTGATATTGTTCGGGAGGAGCAAAGTTCATTGTAGTCTAAGATGTCTTGCTGCTGACATATGTTTTGGTTGTACTTGATTTAGCACGGCTGATATGTCATGCGGAGCTAGAAGGATGAGAAGGTGGCCCAGCACGAGATCTGCAGTTTTGTCCAGAAGGGCTTGGGCTGCGAAAACAGCTCTGAGGCAGGAGGGTGCCCCCCTAGCTACTGGATCCAATCGACAGGAATAGTACCCGATAGGTCTAAGTCTGTTGTCACAAGATTGGGCCAGTACTCCTGTGGCGTGTCCTTCTCTCTCTGAGACAAGTAGCTTGAAGCTCTTTTCATAGTCTGGTATGCCGAGGGCAGGGGCCGACGACAGGATCTGTTTTAGAATTTCAAAGTTTGTAAGGGCCTCTGGTGACAGTGTGAAAGGATCAGTCTTTAGAGCATCATAGAGTGGTTGCATTAGCAGAGATGCTTCTGGAATCCATGAACGACAATAAGATATTAGGCCCAGAAAAGCATGGAGAGACTTGTGGCCAACTGGCACCGGAATTGCTTTGATCACAGCTATTCGTTCTTGAGTAAGATGTCTTACGCCTTGTGAGATACAATGTCCAAGGAAGACCACTGTTTGCTTGCACCACTGGATCTTCTGTTTTGATGCTTTACAGCCTTGTTCAGCCAGGTAACAAAGAAGGTCTTCAGAGTGGGTGGCAGCCTCATCTTGGGTATCTGCGAGGTCATCAAGAGGTCATCCACATATTCGAGAAGCACAACGTCTGGGTGGAGTTTGATCCACGTGTCCAGAATGAATTTCATTGCCTTGGAGAATTGGGACGGGGAGTTCTGGGCACCTTGCGGCATTACAGTCCAGGTGCAGCTTTTCCTTTTGTGGACGAAACTGAATAAGAATTGACAATGCGGGTCTAGGGGGACACTGAAGTAGGCGTTCACTAGGTCCACCACAGTAAAGTACTTGGCCGTGGGTGGTATTCCTGCCAGCAAGGTGTGTGGGTTGGGTACGATGGGCGTTTCCAGTATGGTGGCTTTATTCACTGCTCGGAGGTCCTGCACCATGCGATATTTCACAGGTTCTCCTTTCGGGGTTTTCTTCTTGACTGGGAAGAGTGGGGTGTTGCAGGGTATAAGAGCCCCATTCTGGAGGAGGGCCTCTATCTGGCGAGTGATTGCTGCTGACACGGAGGGCTTGAGGGGGTATTGGGGTTTTCTGGGGAAAGGGGCACCAGGCTTCATTCTGACCATGACAGGCGGGACTTTAAGATGACCGATGTCTTCTGGGCCTGTAGACCACAGGCAGGAAGGTATTCGGGTTAAAACCTCTTCCGGAATTCCAGTCTTGTCTTCTACGTTTAGGGACAGCAAGAGCGGAATGGAGCATAATGCTGACGTGTCTTCATCAGTCAGTGGTGCGGTTACTCGGATACCACCATCAGGTTGGAAGGAGATTGAGGCCTGGAGTCTGGATAAGACGTCAGCCCCTAGTAAGTTCAAGGGACAGGTGTCGGAAACCACAAATCTTGTTAGCAGGTCAGGGATGTTGCCAACTTGTAGGGGGCGGGTTAGAGGACTTTTTCGGGGTGTTCCATCCACTCCAACGCATGTGATGTCATTGTCAGATAGGAAGGAGATATCGGGTAATTCTTTCATTCAAATGACGCTACGGGCAGCACCTGTTTCACAAATAAAGATAGTGGGCCGGCCCTCGATACTGAGAGTTATCTTGGCTAGAGGTCCCCCTGAATCTTTGTGTGCTGCGATCATGGTTGGAGTGTATGACACAGGCTTGCCGAATTCCTATGGATCCATATGGCCAAACAGAGGAGGAGGAGGAAGCCAATCATTGGGTGCTGAGTTGGGATTCCCCTGGACATTTTGTCCTTGGTGTTGAGCATCTCCTCTTCTTTGGTCCCCATGATCGGGCTGTCTTCGATCGGATCTCCACGGGCTTCGGCATTGTCTCCGAAAATGTCCGGGCTTCCCACAGTTGTAACAGCAGGCTCGCGGGTTTCGTGCTTGTGGTGGCGGGTATGGTGTGTCAGAAGCCAACATGAGAGGGACTGCCTTCCTATTACCCTGTGAGGACTCTATGCCCTTTGCTACCAGTAGTAGAGTGTCAAGAGGTAACACTCTGTACTCTGGGCGAGATAGTAGCAGGCCTTTCCGGATTGCTTCCCTGAGGCCTGTTACAAATGCAGAGGATAGCATCTGCGTATGTGCCTTGTTTTGTGTGCTGAATCCCAAATCGGTGAACACCTGTAACATCCTAGTATGGAATTTCTCAACTGATTCAGCCTTGTCTTGTGTAATGTCTTGGATGCTTGTTGCTTGGCCTGCCAGGCGGTCACGTGCCCACTGTTGTAACTGCGTCACAAACTCACATCCCGAACCATATGTATTGTCAGGGATGCCACTGTCCACCTTGAAACACCTTTCCATCACTGGCCAGTAAGCATCCCCTGCTTTGATTTCACAGCGGCTTACCAGGTCCCGCCAGGCACAGGAGTATGCCTTCTGGATCTGGGCAATTCTTCTGTAAAATGGCATGGGCTGTTTTTCAGGATCTGGTAGACTGGTTACAAGGGATGATGCTTGTTGAGGGTTAAAGGTCACATACATCAGGGGTGCGCCTAATGGTGCAGGCGGCATTTCCCCCTTTGGTATGTGAGGTTGCAACCCACTGGGCGGAGGTCTCCAGTAATTTCCCTGTTGTGGTGGTTGAAGAGGTAGTCCCCTATTTGGTGGGGGGGGGCATACTGTATGGTGTCATGTGAATCACCTGTGGGTCCTCCTGAGACATTCGCCGTGTCCTCAGAGAACGGTTGTGAATGAGGAGGGGAATACAATGGGAGTGAGTACCTAGCACCTACCCTGGTTGTTTGCACTGCTCCCAACAGACCTGTGAATATAGGCCGTGCTGCTGTGGAAGTGGGATGGGGATGTGAGGATGTCACTCGGTCAGATTCTATACAGAATTCCTGCAGCGCCCTGTGAGGTGACTGAAGGGGGGGATGTACTGGTTCATGGCCCTGGTAGGGAAGTGTAGTTGTCCTGGTGTTCACATCCGACAGGCCTCCAGACACTATAATCTGAGCTGGGCCCTGGCCTTCATGACTTGCTGAACTGGGAGTAGTACCAGTTGGAGCGACGCCCTCCTTGGTCACTAGTACTTCTTGGGGCTCAGGTGAGTGGCAGTGACTGCCACTGCTTTCCTCTGCCTCATCCTCATCACCTTCTAACATCATTAATGGGTTAACACCTTCCTTGTAATATGCTCCGGTCTGATCTAACACTGGGCATATAGGTATGGGTGTACCAATATGGCCATCACAGGAAGCAGTCATAGGGAGTCTTCCTGTGGGTTGACTGGGTGTGTCACCAGTGTTGGGTGTTGCAAGATGGCCACTGCCCTGGGGAGGTGCCATGGGTGGCAAGGGAGGTGGTACATTGGGGCGGTGCCTGATGGGAGGATCAAGCGAGGGGGCGGTTGCTGAGTGGCAGGGTTTCCTGTCCTGTGTTTGGATGCCATTATAGGGTGGTGGCCGTCCAGACTCCAATGTACTTTCTGGTTTATGATACACATATACAATATATCCATGTTGATTTGTCTCTTGCTCTGACCACCCCTCTACTTGGACAGCTTGCGATACTCTGTACCAGGCTTCAGCTGTAGCTAATAAGCCATGATCAGACAATAGACCCTTTTTCCGTTTTAACAACACCCGCCATTCTTCTGCCTGCAACCTCCCACCCATGTGCATGTTGATGTCACATACTTTTGCAAGTTCATTTATCCTCTTAACTGCTGTTTTTCCCTCCCTCTCTAAAACCAAGCTGTAAGCTAAGCTGCCTTCCCTCGGCTTTTCTAACTTCTGTCCCATCGCTATCTAATGGAGGGATACACGTTCAATCTCTGGATTTTGTATTACAAGGCTGTCTAGTACTCAAGTTTGAAGTTTTGGCTGCGTATTCTTTTGAGATATTTCTCTCAGAGCTGCTGCGCTGTCACTTCCTCTTTTTTAAAAGTACACTTTTCTCTTTTTTTTTTTTTTCCTTCTTTGAAATCGGAAGTGTCAGCCTGCTGCAAACGGAAGGGCTTTAACAATACAGCAGTTAAATTTAGTGCGTTCCTTTAAATGTCATTTATATGTCCCAGAGACAACCCCAAACTTCTGGCTGGAGTGGACACCTAATATGTAAGTATCCCTTCTCTCTAGCTTCACCTTCTATTGCTGGCAATGATGCACCGACTGCAATTCTAACTGGGTAGTGCACGTTTAATCTGAACAAACACCAACCAACAAAGGTTTCAGGCCAAGAATCTCTTCCCTGTACCCTGGGGTTATCACTTTCACCAGCCCCCAGCCCTCTGAATGAATTCTTATATTCCTAACAGTAGTCCACAGACACATTCAGGACATGACATCCCTGGCTCATGTGATGAAAAGATGAGACCTCAGAACGTCACAGGATTTCCCTGCACCTTGTGCAGTATACAGTACCTGATACCCTTCTTGAGCTGTGCGCCCTCTCTCTGGTACACTTTACATCAACCCTGAGAGAAGTTTGACCACGTTATCACAGCCAGTTATCGCATCTGTGACTCTATTCCTTTCTGCCTGTCTCATCCAAACATCAGAGGCCAGCACATATAACAAAACACCAAGATATGTGACAACCGCAGTGAAATATAGGATTATTAGTCCTCACGGGATCCCCACGCAACTATGCGTTCTCCTGACGCCCCCTCCTGGTCATCCGTGCTTCACAGCACAATTATTTATTCCCCCAGGAGGAGTTTGACCACGTCAATTCTCATCCGTGACTATATAATTAATCCCCTTATTCCCAACAGCCGTCACAAGCTCGACAAAACAAAACAGGAAACAAAATATACAGGCTGCAGATACCAGTTATGCAGGTTCTTATAAATGTATAAATGACCCTCGGGCAAGCTATATTATCTGCCTGCTTTGCTGATGGAGGGCAAGCCGACACGGGAACAGGAACTAACCAACCACGGGCGGGATGAACAGTAGACAAAATTAAAAGTGTCTTACCGTTCTCAGAGGTGATCAGTCTCTGCACCCCGTCCGCGTTGGTCTCCGCCCCGGTCCCCTCTCGATCGGCTTGGCCTGAATCAGGAAGCCCGAAGCCCCACGTTGGGCGCCAGTTGTTTTGGATCCGAGCCAAATGTCCGGATTCTGGTATCTGTTTCCTGAGCCAAATATGATAAGAAGCGTTTGTACAAACTGAAAGTAAATAATCCACACACAGAGCTCGGTGGAAATAGTTACTTCTCCTTTTTTTATTTCAAGCTGTTCCTTATATATGGTTCTACAAGCGTATTCAAAGCACATGATCACACACACATGATCATGATCATTAATATTCATTAATGTTCAACATTCTCATTAATATGTAATATTATTCTTGTGACGTTCTGATGACGTTCTGATGTCTGGCATCTGTCTGGTTCTGTGGTTTCCAGGGACTTTCCACTGATCTAAAATAGCTTGTTTTTTGCAGACTGACTGTCTGTCAAACCATGTGATGCATGTCTGAAATACAATCATCATATTAGCAAGGGGGTACAAGGGGTAAATTATGCATTACGACTATATGTGATTATTCCTATAGCAATCAATAACCTATATGCATATGCGATATATAGGATCATATGTGATATGAAGCATGTGTCTGTGCATTGAAATAGGCATTTCATTATCTTACTTTGACTATTTTTATCACATCCACTACAACTTTACCACATCCGATGAGGAGTGAGCCAGGCACAGTCCGAATCAGTAGTACTGTCAGCAGACAAGCAAGGGTTTACCAGACCCTAGTTGTAGATAGTAGCTGGAAGTGAGAGCGTGGGGGGGCCTAGGGAGCTGTCCTGGTTGAAAATGTGTACAGCCCAGCCTTAGGATTCAAACCTGGAGCCACTCCCACAACCCAGGCACCAAGCCCAGACCCGAGGGGATTTGCTGCAGGCAAAGGGGAGACAGAGCCCGGACAAGCCCCACAGGATCCAACATGCCCACACTCACCACAGGCAGCCTCCAAATCCTCCCAAGCGCTTCCAGTCTACACTGAGCTCCGTCCGTCTCCTCCTCCTCCCCCTCTTGTCAGCGAGCTTGTAGATTTCTGAGAACCTGCTGGGGGAATCTGAAGCTATTCCTCACCACTCACTGCTCTCCATCCAATCCAGCCTCTGCCCTCACCAAGATTCCAGAGCATCACCTGTCCATACACCACACTGCCACCTGTCAGCACACCAGGCACGGGTGCTCTCAGTGAAAAAGGATTGGTCTGCAGGATGGAAGAGCACCAAGTGAGCTCTAGCCGTCCGCTATAGCCAGATCGGCATCAGACCACGCCCCAGTAATGAATCTTACCCTGGGTTTACAATTACTTTAACTATTTTATTTTGGGCATACATTTTCATTCAGCTGGTGTATGTTCAGAGGCTGAAACACACACCCCATGCCAATTCACACCTAGATGCATATCTATAAGTAGTGAATGTGACATTCACCAAACATTCACTTCATGTGAATCGCCCACTATAATGTAAAATACATGCGCCAGGACAATTCACCTGCAGTGAATTTTTGGTGAATGTCACATTCACTGCTTAAATATACCCCTTAGTGAATTTACCAAATGCACACTGTGGTGCGTGTGCATATCTGAGTATGTACTGCAGGTTCATAGTATATACTGTGAAAATTCAAATAATATGCTGGGGCACATGCATAAGCTTTAGGACATGATGACCAATTTGTTAAATAATCTGAAGGAAATGTTCTTTGTACTGTATGTGTTTAGTTTTTTTTTTTATAATTATGTATAACAATCCAAAAAACACAACAAATACTTTTCTTCAATTTCTTCTTACACAATTTCAAACAGTCATTTTTGCTGTTCAGATAAAAGTCCAAATGTATATGCACCTTAGTCCATATTACAGGGATCCCAAATATGTATAGGTTTTTTTTATATATATAATTTCATTTACTTGGTTTCAAAATAAGCATGCACATTCTAATTTCAGTATAAACAATGGGGTAGATTCAGGTAGGGAGCGCGTATTTGTGTGCGGGCATAACATATCCTATTTACGCTACGCCTCCGCAACTTTGACAGGCAAGTGCAGTATTCACAAAGCAAAGTTGCGGCGGCGTAGCGTAAATAGGCCGGTGTAAGCCCGCCTAATTCAAATGTGGAAGATGTGGGCGTGTTTTATGTAAATTTATTGTGACCCCACATAAATGGCGCTTTTTCCGAACGGCGCATGCGCCGTCTGTGAAAGTATCCCAGTGCGCATGCTCCAATTAACCCGCAAAAAGCCAATACTTTCGACGTGATTGTAAATTACGTCCAGCCCTATTCGCGAACAACTTACGCAAGCGACGTAATCAACGGAAATTACGACGCTGGCCCGACGTCCATACTTAACATTGGCTGCGCCTCATATAGCAGGGGTAACTTTACACCGGTAAAAGCCTTACGTAAACGACGTATCTGTACTGCGACGGCCGGGCGTACATTTGTGAATAGGCGTATCTAGCTGATTTACATATTCTGGCGTAAATCAGCGTACACGCCCCTAGCAGCCAGCGTAAATATGCAGTTAAGATATGACGGTGTAGGAGACTTATGCTGGTCGTATCTTAGACAAATTCTGGTGTATCTGATTCTTTGAATCAGGCGCCAAGATACGACGCCTCACACTCGACGGCGATATGCCGATATGCCGTCGTATCTCCTACCTGAATCTGGCCCAATGTATTTATATTTTCAGTCCTTTTTTTTTATTATTCTTAACCACTTCAAAACAGGGCACTTATTCCTCCTTCCGGCCCAGAACAATTTTCAGCTTTCAGCGCTCTCACACTTTGAATGACAATAACTCAGTTATGCAATACTGTACCAAAACACATTTTTTATCATTTTTTTCCACATAAATAGAGCTTACTGTTGGTGGTATTTAATCACCAGTGTTTTTTTTTGTGATATATGTAAAAAAAGGCCAGCACAGGTACTCTGATGCTGGTGACAGGTACTCTGGGGCTTGTGACAGGTACTCTGATACTGGTGACAGGTACTCTGATGCTGTTGACTGGTGCTCTGATGCTGTTGACAGGTATTCTGATGCTAGTGACAGGTACTCTGGGGCTAGTGACAGGTACTCTGATGGGCTGTGACAGGTACAATGGACCTGGTGACAGGTCCTCTTTATTTTTGGGGAAATCAGGGGGCAGATCGCTGTACTGTAGCACATTCTTCTTCCAGGTCTCCTCACATATTAAGGAGAAGAACCTGGAAATAGCACTACAGCCGTTTGTTGACATTTGTTGCCAGCTGTGATTGGATACAGCCGGTCACGTGGTAAAGAGCCAATTTCATTGGCTCTTTATCCTGATCAGGAATGGGCTGTGTCCGAGGGACAGGTCTCATCCCCGATTGCCACATTCCTCACCCCTGGGGGAGCATACAAGCAGTGATCGCAAGCACAACACATGTGACCAGCTCTGATTGGACAGAGTCGGTCATATGGTAAAGAGCCAATTTCATTGGCTATTTACCCTGATCGTAGATGGGCTGTAAAAAAAAATAAACTAAAATATGTTAAAGCTGCATAAAATCTTATGAGAAGAATGTTGTTGAAATAAATGGTCAGGAGACATGGTCTCTTTAAGGCCAAGATGTGCATTACTGCATATCTGAAGTTAATTCCAAATATATAAACAGCACTCCTTTGGATGATGACAACTATTCTGAGCCTCTATACTGAATAAGCATTACATTAACTATTCCCATATTCACTGCTTACCACTTCTATTACCTGCTCCATCATTTAAAAAAAAAATCAAATACAAATCAATATTTGTAGACAGTGTCTATTTTTAATCCTGTATATTCTATATGTTACTCACTGCCTGTTAGTAGGGTTAAGTGAGTCTTTCACAGCAGTAATTGCATTCTCAAGACACTTCAGCTTGTGAGATTAGTCTGATATGCAGGTCAAGGAAATACAGTGAAGCACTCCATAAAACACAAGCAGATTGCTCTCCTAAAGTATCACACCACATTTCTTATATTTATATGATGCTTCCTCCTGCTAGATAACTTCCCGTAATGTCCTTCTAATAGTACATATCTGACCTCACAACCAAAATGACGCCCTATTAAATGTGAGTAATGTCTTTTGCTATTATATGACCCAATTAGGAAAACAGGAGAAAAATACTTTTTAACTGACTCATAATGAGTGACTTTATTTAGCAATGGATTGTCTTTAGCAGCTGCGAGTAAAACAATTTACAGCATCAAATTCTAGCACAATTATAGTATATACACTTTTTTTTGTTTTTACTGATGACAGAATTAAATTGTAAGTGTAATCTAAAACAGCACAACTCCCCTCTGTTTTATTGGCAATCAATTTTCCGTGCATGCCTTTTTTTATACCCTTTTATAGATGGCTGCTTTCAGAAAATGAGAGTTCAGGAAGGAGAGATTTGCCCAGAAAATAACCTTACTTTGATGCGTTATTTGTGCATACATTATGCTGAAGCTTTGTGTAGCATGGGAGAAAATGAATTAGGCTTTTGAAACAAGCTGTCACTTGCTCCTAGAGGTGTGAAAAAATTATGAGGTCTGTTGTACCGAAAAACACAAATAGCCTACCTTTCATGAAGCAAACACATACTTTTGAAACCCAGAGTTAGACTTGCACCGCTAGCTGAATTTTTATTTATTTGTGTCATGTAGATTTCAGGGCTGAAGGGTTCATTTACCTTCCAGAGTGCAACAAAGCACTGGTTTTGCATGAATGTTAGCAGTCTGAGCTGTCCCAAGCAAACCTTTTTATCAGTAATTACTTATTTTAAGGTTTCTCACTGGTCTCATGGTCTGGTGCATAGAAATTCTAAACAAATAAACTGTAAAAACTGTAAAAAAAACTTTCCAACAAGAAATAATGCTAGAGGTTAGATGCTTTTCATAAACATAACATACAATGCCTTGAAAAAGTATTCATTCCCCTTGAAATTTTCCACATTTAGTCATGTTACAACCAAAAACAAAAATGTATTTTATTGGTATTTTGTGTGATAGACCAACACAAAGTGGCACATAATTGTAAAGTAGAAGGCAAATGATATTTCTTGTCGGGCTGATTTACGACGAGAAACACGTTTGTGTGTATGCTTAGAAACCCGCGCATGCTCAGAATTAAGTATGAGACGGGAGCGCACCTTCGGTAAAAGTAGCGTTCGTAATGGAGATAGCAGATTTGTCACTCTGTAACAGACTGAAAAGCGCAAATCGTCTCTCACCAAACTTTTACTTAACACGCAGTAACATGAGATTAGCAAAAGCAGCCCCAAGGGTTGTGCCAGTGGAATCGAACTTCCCCTTTATAGTGGCGTCGTACGTGTTTTACGTCACCGCATTTGAGAATGACGAGATTTTGTCTTCACAGTGTGTACGCAAAGAAAGCTTGTCAAGATTCTTGACAAGCCTAACAAGGAACTTGTGGAGGAAAACGATGTTTCATTTACGACGAGTTCCTCGGTCGTGTGTACGAGGCCTAACAGGTTTAATTAAAGATTGCCCTGTATTTGGCTCGATCCATCTTCTCATCAACTCTGACCAGCTTCCCTGCTGAAGAAAAGCATCCCACAACATGATGCTGCCACCACCATGTTTCACGGTAGGGATGATATGTTCAGGGTGATGTTCAGTGTCACACATAGAGTTTTGCTTTTAGGCCAAAAAGTTTAATTTTGGTCTGATCTGACCAGAGCACCTCATTCCACATGTTTGCTGTGCCCCCCACATAGCTTCTCGCAAACTGCAAATAGGACTTATTATGGATTTCTTTTAGCAATGGCATTTTTTTGGGCACTCTTCCATAAAGGCCAGATTTGTGGAGTGCATGACTAATAGTTGTCCTGTGGACAGATTATCCTACCTGAGCTGTGAATCTCTGCATCTCCTCCAGAGTTACCATGGGCCTCTTGGCTGCTTTTCTAATTAATGCTCTCCTTGCCCAGCCTGTCAGTTTAGGTGGACGGCCATATCTTGGTAGGTTTGAAATTGTGCCATACTCTTTCCATTTTTAGATGATGGATTGAACAGTGCTCTGTGAGATGTTCAAAGCTTGGGATATGTTTTTATAACCTAATCCTGCTTTAAACTTCTGAACAACGTTATCCCTGACCTGTCTGGTGTGTTCCTAGGCTTTCATGATGCTGTTTGTTGACTGAGGTTCTCTAACAAACCTCTGAGGGCTCTATTTACTAATTAGATGACATCTGAAGGCAATTGGTTTCACTAGATTTTAGTTAGGACTATCAGAGTAAAGGGGGCTGAATACAAATGCACACCACACTTTTCAGATATTTATTTGAAAAAATGTGGAAAACCGTTTATCATTTTCCTTCCACTTCACAATTATGTGCCACTTTGCTTTGGTCTATCACATAAAATCCCAATAAAATACATTTACGTTTTTGGTTGTAACATGACAAAATGTGGAAAATTTCATGGGGTATGAATACTTTTTCAAGGCACTGTAAAAGTTTGCTTACATTTATAAAGATGAATATTCTTATGATGAGATCTATTAAGGAGCCTTTTAGGAATTTAGGGGCAGATTCTCGTAGATCGCCGCATCTCTGCGGCAGCGTAACGTATCTCATTTACGTTACGCCACCGCAAGTTTTACGGGCAAGTGCTTGATTCACAAAGCACTTGCCTGTAAAGTTGCGGCGGCGTAGCATAAATCCCCCAGCGCAAGCCCGCCTAATTCAAATGATCCCGGTAGGGGGCGTGGATCATTTAAATTAGGCGCGTTCCCGCGCCAAACGTACTGCGCATGCGCCGTACCTAAAATTTCCCGACGTGCATTGCGCTTAATGACGTCGCAAGGACGTCATTGGTTTCGACGTGAACGTAAATGGCGTCCAGCCCTATTCACGGACGACTTACGCAAACAACGTAAATTTTTTAATTTGGACGTGGGAACGACGGCCATACTTAACATTGACTGCGCCTCATATACCCAGGGGCAACTTTACGCGTCGCAAATCTAACGTAAACGTTGAAACTTCACTGCGCCGACCGCGCGTACGTTCGGGAATTCGCGTATTTTGCTCATTTGCATACTCGATTGGGAAAACGACGGAGGCGACACCTAGCGGCGAAAAAAAAATTGCATTGAAGATCCGACAGGCGTAAGAGCCTTACGCCTGTCGGATCTAACGGTTATCTATGCGTAACTGATACTAAGAATCAGTCGCATAGATACGACGGCCCAGATTAGGACTTACGACGGCGCACATGGCGTTGCGCCGTCGTAAGCCCTTTCAGAATCGGCCTTGGGGTTTAATACAATTTTTCTCCATTTCAAATAGAATTGGAACATGCCTCTGGATTAACGTATTTTTCATTCAGAGTTTCACGCTGTCCCCTTCGCTAAAGCATGACACAACTATCATGAATTTTCCAAGCCAAAAACTAAGAGGAACAGAGCACCAGAGTTTTAAATCTTTTATTAGGCAATAAAAATAAAATTTGAAATTGAGTCGTCATAGCAGCCACCAATTCTCCTACCTTGGCCAATAGCAGGGTTATGGAATGTGCAAGGTCCAAGGTAGCTGTGCTGGGCTTGAGAAGAAACAAGGCTAGTGAGCTTCACCCACAAATGTCACTTGGGACACAGGGGCGCATTTCAGGAGAACTTCCATTTTTTTTAAACCCCCAGTCAAAAATGTTTACTAAACTTTAAATTCTAATTAAAGCCACTATGAGAAACATATAAAGATGCATATTTACTAAGTTGCCTGTAATGTTGTTTTTTTTTAATGCTACAAAAACTGTTAATTTTTATCCAGTAAAAAATATTGAATAAAATGTAAACCAACCACTGCATTCCAAAAAAAGTTAAATGTTTAGGTAAAAGTAATATTTTTAGCTTTGGTAGGGTGTGTTAGGGATAGATCATCTGTTTGGTGTCATTACGATCCACGTTCTTTTTGGAGTAATTTACTTCACTTGTTACAAAATCAGTCATTAGTACTAGGGTATATTGGATGCATTACACCACCTTGGGGCCATACACATACTATAACAGCAGACACAGCAATCCATTTTTCACATTATACAACATTATAGGAAAAAGATCCATACATAAAATGTGTTCTTAAACCTCCATAACCTACTGAGAAAGTCATCTTCATTGCCTAACTTGATGCAAACAATTTATTTGTGATTGACACAAATAAATAAAAATTCAGCTAGCAGTGTAATCTAACTCTAATGCCACGTACACACGATCATTTTTCGACATGAAAAAAAACGACGTTTTAAAAAACGTCATTTAAAATGATCGTGCTGGCTTCACATCGTTTTTCGGCTTCTGAAAAATGACAAAAAAAAATCGAACATGCTGCATTTTTTCACGTCGTTTTTTAAAATGTCGTTTTTCGTGTTGTTAAAAATGATCGTGTGTGGGCAAAAACAATGTTTTAAACCCGCGCATGCCCAGAATCAAGTTATGGTAAAACTACAATTCATAATGGAGTAAGCACATTCATCACGCTGTAACAGACAAAAAAGCGCGAATCGTCTTTTACTAACAAGGAATTAGCTAAAAGCAGCCCAAAGGCGAATAGAACTTCCCCTTTAGAGTGCCGTCGTACGTGTTGTACGTCACCGCACTTTGTTCATCATTTTTCAAAAACGATGGTGTGTGGACAACATCGTTTTTAATGATGAAGTTGGAAAAACTTATTTTTTTGGACATGCTGAAAAACAATGTTTTTTTTTTTCATGCCGAAAAACGATCGTGTGTACGCGGCATGAGTCTTAAAAGTGTGTGTTTGCTTTAATATATATTTATATTTTTGGTCATTAACACAAACCAGTTCAAATCTGTATCATATCCAGCAGATTTGATTTGGTTTGTGATAACGGATGGTAGATACACATTGTACAGAGTGTAAAAGTTGACTGTAATGTAATTTGATTGGTATATTCCAAATACCTCAATATATCTCCTGAGGAAACCGAAGCAAGTTCTGTGAACTGTATCAAGAAGAAAAGTCCCTCCCATCTTCTATATATTATTAGTGGACACACTTGTTCAATATGGTATAACATCTTAAAATTATGATTTTTAGATGAAATTAAAGAATAAATACACACAGCCTTTTTTATATAGGGATTCAGTGCTTAATTTTACAGTATTAAAGCTAATCTACAGGCAGATAAAAGAGATCACCCATTGACCATCATCAATAAATATTTTTAAATATAGTCAGTAAAAGCATCTGGATTTTCCCTTACATTAGCTTCCAGTATTCCTTTACACAGGTAGACTTGGAATGGGCAAAAGAAGAACTGCACTTGAATCCAAAATACTTTGTAGCACTACCCCCGTAGGAGCTGCTGGTTTAGATTTCGGGTTTGCACATTACCTTTGTAGCTTCGTTGTCAGGGTGGGAAAGTCCATAATAAAGGGCAATGTCCAGACAGATGTAAAACCTCCAACAGTTTGGCCCCGTACACACGACCAAACATGTATGCTGAAACTGGTCCGACGGACCGGTTTCATCGTACATGTTTGCCCGTGTGTACCCGGCCTTAGGCTTTATTTATTTTTACTGCAAGGTAACTTGAAATAGAGAAAGCAGGAAGGAGGAGAAGAGCAGGGGAAGGTTCAGGCACATGGTACAGAATAAGTCAGTCTCCACTCTCAGCCATTGAGTGGGTATTGCTCACCCGGATAGTCCCCTCTCACTTGGCCTAGCAGCCGGGATGACGCACAAACTAATGTCCAGACGGTCTCTGTCACAGACCTCTTGGAATGAGTTGGGTCTCTGCCACAGACCTTTGAATAAATTTGGATGCATCCAGGAATCCTCTGCCACAGGATTTCAAAGTCCCGAACCTCCAGCCGAGCAGTAAAAGAGCCTTTAAGCTGAAACCATCAGACTGCAGTGCTTTCAATGTAGTGGATCCCTCCTTGATTGGGTCACCAGGCCTCACCAGAGAAACTAGCACTTGCCGGTTTCCTCCAGGGCAGGTCCTCCCCGGTTTCCTTCATCAAGATAGCCTCCTCCCTTATAGACAGACAGCTTGGGATCCCCCTTTAGAACCGCAGGCCCAGCAAGCATAGCCGGCCTTATTCCACAGTAGCATCACTCCGGGACAACGTGGCCCCGAAGTCGGGCTCACACACATACCCCTCACGCCAGGAGAGCTGCAAGGCGAGGAAGAACCCCGAACAATGGCGTCTGTCCCTTAAGTACCCCTCCCCAGCATGCACAGTGGGGTCACCACTCCCACTGCACCGAGACACACCATGGTACACCTGCGTTCCAACATAGGGCCAGGGTGGCAACACCACCTACAGGCAACAAG
Source organism: Rana temporaria (assembly GCF_905171775.1). Classification (NCBI taxonomy): domain Eukaryota; kingdom Metazoa; phylum Chordata; class Amphibia; order Anura; family Ranidae; genus Rana; species Rana temporaria. The sequence goes on from NC_053490.1 coordinate 295,371,509, forward strand.
GGAAACTACCAAGTAGTACCACAGCCAGAACAGAGGCGAATTTGGGTTAAAGACCTCCCCTAAATTTAAAATAGCGTCCCCCAGAATTGGGGTGGGCGCTACAACTTTATAGGCTTGCACAGTGCTGTCAGCCTAAAATTAGAGGTATGATGGGAAGATAAGGGAGCAGAGTGTTGTAAATGGTTCCCTTTCCAGGTTTGGGGTATATTTTTTGCATGTGAAAAACAACAAAGATCCTGCGCTTATGATAACATTGTGGTGTTCCTTCTCCTTGGAAGCTTCTAGCACTGTGAAATATATACCCCCCTATCTAAGTGGGTAACATTTTTTTTTTGTGATAAATACAATAAATAATGGGAGCATAGCATTTTATTATATTTCTTAAAAAAAATTCAAGCTGCACTATTTAACTTCAAAGGATACAACTGGGGACATTGACCTGGCTGTATATATATTGTCCAAATTGCGGACAGATTGCTCTCAGCCCTATGTCAGTTAAGAATTATACTGTATCTGATACGTTGTGTTAAACACACTAATATATTCAAACAGAAACCAGAAATTTTGTAAGTAGTGCGCTAAACAAAGACTGACAAAACAACCCAACAGTACTCATATATATGTAGCGCTACCCCCGGAGGAGCTGCTGGTAATTGATTGGGCCTGTACTCTGCTTTAACACCCCCCAATAATTTGGTCTCAATCCCCTTGACACAGCTGTGGTGCAGTGCTGATATGAAGCTTAATGATAAAAAACAGGTAGATAGACACAGATTACCTGTGTTGTCACCCGGGCATACACTGTTACACCTGCTTGGAGAATTAACAAGCCTCACAACAGATTGTGTTAAAGCAAAAAGATAACTTTACCAGAACAGGTTTTATCGTTAACATGGAATCACAATTGGTATACAACAATGAGACAAGAGGCTATAAGTGGCAACTGCCTGAGAGCCTCCTGTATTGCTTCAGCAGGAGTGTCTCCAAGTGGGACTAATGCTCAGGCAACAACCTCAGCACTGAGCACCTTCCCACTTCCAGCACACCATGTAGACACTATGAAACCCACTATGCGGCACACAGTATATGGCAAGAATGATATATCACAGTATAAATAACTCAATATCCCCCCTTACAGTCTCTAGTAAGTGGTAACAGCACTGCAAGGCCTTGCGATAAGAATACAGCACAGTCTCTGGTCTTCTTTCTTCCGCTAGCTATTGTGAGGCAAAGATTGTAATCCAAAAGGCTTTCTGATCAATAAGCAATGTAGAGCAACATGGAACTGTAGTTTAAATTGTGAAAAGTATCTGCACACTCCTTCCCAGAAGTGCACCTTCAGCAGTAGTCACCAAACAATCAATTCAGGCTTGAGGTCTATGCACATGTGACTCTATTGAACTGAACTGTTCCGTGGAACTACCGGTCACAGCAATACTATGCACTCAGTCTAAGTGTGTAAAAAGCAGTACAAAGTTCTGGGCATCAGCCCTCTCACCACACGATGTCCCAACAGATGGATGCCTCCGCTCCACAGGATCTCAGTCTGTTTGCTGCGACCACACTGTCACGCTGTTCTGCTTCACAGATGACCAGGAGTTCTCAGTTACCTCCTCAAAAAGTCGCTGGTTTGATCAGCAAAATTTAGGCCAGAGCTCTGTGGAACACACATACACACACACACACACACTCACAGAGAGCTGCAGGCCATGCGTCCCAGGAACCTAAGATGGCCGCTACAGGGCTTTTTTTTATCTCCTTCCCAGCATGCACTTCAGCCCCAAGTGTTCATGGGTAGGTGATTTGCATAATACCTCACCATGTTCTTGAAAACAAAATGAATGAAGTCCATTTCACATTTTAACCACTAGATGGTGCCAAATACCAATTTATAGAATTTATAGCATTAGTCATTACACTGCACAACATTAACACAAGATTAAAAGGCAAAAATGCCCCCGCTACATATACATATGAGAGATACATAAATCCAAGTTGGTCAAACAGCACAAATTTCTCAGAGATCCTTATTAATAAAAGGGCTTCCAGATTCTAATAGGCTTGTAGACCCCACAACCCCAGTAAGAGGTCCACCAAGGTACAACTCCATGTTAAGGGTATGCTTTGGGGGGTACGCTCATACCCCTTTCCTAGCCTTGCATACTCAGATGAATGTCTGGTATGGATTTTTGTGTAGAACCCCAAGCTTTTTTTTGTGGTTGTCAGGGTCTGCGGACAGGGCTTATTGGAATCTGGAAGCCCCCTTTAACCCCCAGATCTAGCCCTCCCCCCACATGAATTGGCATCGGGTACCCGTACCCATTTACCAAAAAAGTGTAAAAACATATATAAAAACACGGGGCCAGATCCACAATGAGCGGCCGTAACTTAACTTTTCCTATTTAAGTTACACCGCCGCAAAATCTCTACCTAAGTGCCCGATCCACAAAGCACTTACCTAGAAATTTTCAGCGGTGTAACTTAAATCCGTCCGGCGCAAGGCGTGCCCAATCTAATGGGGCTAGTCCCATTTAAATTAGGCGCACTCCCGCGCGGCACATACTGCGCATGCTCCCGACGCGATTTTCCCGACGTGCTTTGCGCGAAGTTACGTTACGCCGAGTTTTGTGAATCGCGCCGGGTAAAAAAAGTTGCGTCGGGAAAAAAAAGAGATGCGGCGGGAAAAAAAAATTTAAAAAAAATTTGACAGCGTCGCGGGAAAGAAGGGTCTACTTTTACATGGTGTACTAACTTTACACTTTGTAAAAGTAGCCCTAATTTTGCGTTTGCAAACTAACAACTTACAGAGACTTCACAAAGGGAAACCGCTTCGTGGATCTCCGTAAGTGCTAATTTGCATACCCGACGCGGAATTTCGACGAGAAATGCCCCCAGCGGCGGCCGAGGTACTGCATCCTAAGATCCGACAGTGTAAAACTATTACACCTGCCGGATCTTAGGAATATCTATGCGTAACTGATTCTGTGAATCAGTCGCATAGATAGAAACAGGGATACGACGGCGTATCAGTAGATACGCCAGCGTATCCCTTTTGTGGATCTGGCCCACAGAGACAGTTTTTGACAAATCCTTAATTAAAAAAATTTAAAAACGTCAATAGGGTTCATCACTAAATTTGGGGTTTGTGGACTTCCTGATAGATTACTAAACCTCTTGTGATGGGAACCTGGCCTGGCTCATTCATCTGTAGTGTCTTGTAATCCTAAAACATCTACTGTCCTAGGATGACAACTCTGCTCATCTATAGATATGGTACAGTGAGTGAGTGTTGTCACCCTAGACCCTAGAATAGGAAGTATGTTACCAAGCCACCATGTGAAAATAACAGGAAAAATAAGACTGGTAGGCTGCAATATGTTATATTTTTGGGCTTTACATTAATACATTTGTACTACTAATGCCTTACTGAACATTATATCCTTTATAACATTTATTTTAGAAGTAGAAAACAGTGGGTCCTTCAACATATATGGGCTCAGTTACATGTGTTTGTTTCACGGGTAAGTTTGTAACAGCTGGGAATCATTTGTGACTGTATTTGCTTACAGTATATGTCATTAGTTTCTACATCCCACGGCTCATTTAGAAATGTTTAAATATTACAATAATATAAAGGAAAAACAAATGTATTTACCTGCTCGTAAACTGTAAAGACTCAAAAAATGAACATTATGTTATACAATACATAAATTACCTGTGGCAGTATGCAGCAGAGTAGGACTGATAAATTAACCCAAAAGAAGCTAGCTTTTTAGATCAGTTGTTTCCACTTCAATACCCCAAATAACCACTTTTGATTCACAAGATAGCTAATAGTGTATGTAATTGGTCTTCATACATCGCAAGCAGACATTGCAGTATTGAGAACAATTTGTAACACAATGATGGCAGCTAGTCATAAAAGAGACAAAAGACATATTGATTAAATTTTTACTATCTAACTATATTCCTTTTTTTGCTCCTGAGTTCATGAAAAGTGCATCTTTACCCACTGTCTCAGACTACAGACTATTCTGCAATTCCTTCATTTATAGCTATGAAAGAGGATTAACTACAGGATATTTTTTTTCTTCATTTTATTTTCTTCAAACCATCTTACAGTGTTTACCCTGAGGCCCCATACACACGAGAGGACTTATCCGCAGATACGGTCCAGCGGACCGTTTCCACGGATAAATCCTCTCAAAGATTTCCGCAGATTTCGATGCGATGGAGTGTACACACCATCGCATTGAAATCCGCGCGGAAATCCTCTGCTGATGACGTGTCGCGCCGTCACCGCGATTATGACGCGGCGACGGGCGCGACGCTGTCATATAAGGAATTCCACGCATGCGTCAAATCATTACGACGCGTGCGGGGAATCCCTTTGGACGAATGGATCCGGTAAGTCTGTACAGACGAGCGGATCCATCCGTTGGAATGGATTCCAGCAGATGGATTTGTTGTGCATCACAGCAAATATCCGATCTGCTGGAATCCATCCCAGAGGAGATTTCTCCGCGGAAACAGATCCGCTGGCGTGTACACACCATAGGATCTATCCGCAGAAACCCATTTGCTGGGATTTATCTGCGGATGGATTCTATCGTGTGTACGGGGCCTTAGACTAATCCACCCACATATTGTATCTACACTTGTATCATATTGTAATTACTGTGTTATTTTTGCAAAAACTAAAATAAGGATACACTGTTAGAGGGTGCCTGTTGTCTGCTAGCATTTTATATTGGTGAAGATCACTGAAAATACAGAAATAGAAAACTTGAATTTATTGATAAGCTATAGGGACTGTCCCTACGCTCAACTTTCCCTGACATCCCTTTTTCCTCCACAGCTTTTTGTCTGGGTTTTTCAAAAAAAATAAAAAAAATAAAGAGTGGTATGTATTTTAACAATGAACATCTCTTAAGCTTCGTACACACGATCAGTCCATCCGATGAGAACGGTCTGATGGACTGTTGTCATCGGTTAACCGATGATGCTGACTGATGGTCCGTCGTGCCTACACACCATCGGTTAAAAAAACGATCGTGTCAGAACGCGGTGACGTAAAACACAATGACGTGCTGAAAAAAACGAAGTTCAATGCTTCCAAGCATGCGTCGACTTGATTCTGAGCATGCATGGATTTTTAACCGATGGTTGTGCCTACTAACGATCGTTTTTTTCCCATCGGTTAGGAATCCATCGGTTAAATTTAAAGCAAGTTGGCTTTTTTTTAACCAATGGTTAAATAACCTATGGGGCCCACACACGATCGGTTTTGACCGATGAAAACGGTCCATCAGACCGTTGTCCTTTGGTTAACCTATCGTGTGTACGATGCCTTATATGATCCCTTTTGTCTGTTAATACTGTTAAATTTACCATTGAAAATGTTTTCTTATATCTGGTAGATGAGTGGCAAAAAATGTTAATCCATTCTAGTGATGAGCCAAACTGCCCTGGGTTCACTTCAAGCAGTGTTTGGTGAACTTCAAAGTTTGGATGCCAAACCACAATACCATTGAAATAAAATGGGAGCTAAATTAATTTTCTGAGCTAATAGACAAAGGGGTGTCGAAAAATTCACATGGTCAGGGGAGATGGACACTGCGCTAGGGAACTTGTACCAACGCAAAAAAATAAATAAATAATTCCACGCAGCCAGGAGAAGTGATTTTTTGTTAATACACTGTTGTTTGCAAAGGAACAACGTTTTAATTTGCTGGCAAGTGACATCTCCCTCCTGGCTTCTTTAAAAAAAAAAAAAAAAAAAACAGCACATATTACAAAGGCAGCACAGAGACAGGGCAGAGAAGGGCATGTGGCTGCCCTAGGCACAGTGGTATCATGTGGGAGGGGCACAGCATAGTTCTTGCCGCTATAAGCTAACAGAAGAGAACCAAGATGACAAGTGGGCTATGCTTTTCTCTCCCCTTCAACTACTCTTCCACTGCAGCACCCCTAGATTGGGACTGTGGAGGGTTTGCTTACCTACTCTATCTCTTCCCAGCAAAGAATGTAGATAGGGGACCAGTCAGTGGTGTCCCCAAGCTTTAACCCCACACCCCTGCAGCCTGCAGAGCCTAGGAGAAAGGATATCACACAGCCATCTGCCATTCTGTATCTGAGGGGGAAAGATGAGAGGATTAGTGCTAGGTAGGGAGGTTTGGAGAGAGGGAATGTGTGCTAGGAGGGGGAATGATTTGTGCAGGGAAATATTTGTGCTGTGAAATGACAAAAATTAGTCTGGTATGGGATCTAAGGGGATACCTCATGAAAAAAAAAACACATAAGGTCCCCCAAGAACTCCATACCAGTCCCTTCATCCAATCATGCAATCTGGCTGGCCAGGGGAAATGGGGGGGGGGGTCCACGACGTGGGAATAAAAGTTTGGAGAAAATATCCCTCATTGTAAATCCACCATCAATCACAATGCCCCCCAACATGATCTTTGACACACCTAGATGAATAACAGTTCCCTGAGCTGTCATCGGCTATATAAGAATAGTGGCGGGAATAATTTCCTACATATGACCATAGTCATATTTAGCCACTTCAATACTGGGCACTTTAACCTGCTTCCTGCTGTCGCACTTTCAACGGTCATGCAACACTGTACTCATATGAAATTGGCCACTGCATGCTGTATTAAAGCATATCTAAACCCAAGAACAAATATGTAATAATAATAAAAAAATAATGTATTGCTGTTTACCAAACCTTAGACATGGAAGCTGTATTATTTTTTCAGGCTTCTTTTCATTTACTTTTGACTAGTGATCCTTCCAATAACACACTTCCTCTACTGTAGCTATAACCCCCACCTCTAATATTTTCTATAACATAGAGGGGAGTGGTTCAGTAGTCTTCAGAGTAAATTAGAAACAATGTAACTGATAAGAATTTAGCACAGAGTTTTCAGCTAGTGCTTGCACTTGCCATGTTCTTTTCAATCTTTAATGTTACCAAGCACGTCATTTACATGACTGAGAATCCCCAGCTATGTAAGCATGTGGGCGAGGAATGGCGCAGGTTAACCCTTTTTAGTATTGTTCTATAGCCAAAAGATTGCTACAACCCGGCACTATAGTTCTGGCAGAACATCCATGGACTTCCTACCAGAACCCCATCCCCTGCATGCCTCCTGCAGGGTGCATTGGGCATGCTCTGTGACTTCAGTGTCCTCGGAACACAGCTGCTCACATATCAGGGTAAAGGGCCAATCACAGCGACCCTTTACCGTGTGATCAGTTGTATCTAATCACAGCTGATTACATGTAAACAGACTTCTTTCCTCACGTGCTGTGTCTGTGCAACGGAAATAGTGCTTATACCCAGTAAGCCTGTCAGCACATTGCTTACACTGATAATCAGGGCTTTAATACAGCATGCAGTGGCCAACTCTACTACCCTAAGTTAACCCGATCATGCCATTACAGGAGGGCTTCAGCTGAATATTTTCTGCTATTTCTCTAAGTTGTTTTTTTTTTTATGTTTTCCACAGAATACCGTTGGTAGGTAGAAGAATATTAGAAGAAATGAGGTTCAAATCTTAACTTGCCCTTAAGGTGAAATTCCAGGTTTCCGACCTTTAAAATGTTTTTTGTATGTTCATACTGTACATTCTATTTAGATATTGTAAGGGGTCCATTCCAAGTTTAGAGCTTTAAGAACATCACCACTGACTTTTCCTTAATTTCAAGGCTGGTTTTGCTCATTTTTATTCAAAAGAAAGTTCAACAAATATAGTAGATTCTCTCACAGGGGTATTCAGCATTCCAGTTCTGCTACATAAATACCTCTAGCAGCCTTGTGCTACACTGGCTCCCACCTCTCATCTATGTGGAGATCCTCCTGACTCCTGGGCCAGACTTCCTATCTGCTGGGGTGGAGCTCAGAACATTGGTCTGGTCATTACTTAAAGCCCAGAACACAGCTGACCAATTGGTGTGCTGGCTGTACACTAGACCTGGACCCTGGCAGGGTACCACCATGCTACATATCCCCCCCCCTGTTTTTGACCCTGGAGGAGGCGTAACACACAAACTTATCCTCTTCCACTTGCCATCTCTGTGCCAGCTCTCACCCACAAGGGCCAAACCCAGTCTTAGCAGGTGACTTCCCCTGTGTCCCCCTGCTTCACTGACTTGGGTACTGCAAAGACACCCCTGTGACTTTCTATGGGTGTGCTTCCAAAAGTGTTATCTTTAGCAATAGACATGGGTTCTTTTTTTTGGGGAATCAAACCCTTTTACTGACACCTTATTAAGTTTTGGGTTATTTCCCTCCTGAACCTGTAGTGGGCCTCCGTCTACTGCATTCCGCTGTGCTTGTCATACCATTACACATGTTATCACATTTATCAGGGTTATCAGCAACCATTTCAACTTGACCCTCTGGTCTACCAATGTTTTTGTTGTTCCCCAAGATAACAAAATCAGCATTTACCAGTGCCTTGCATTTTTCCTCAATGTCAGAAATATCAACACATATTTCAGCACTCACTTCCCCAGTGTTCTGCAAGGCAGTGTCTGGAGGGGAATTTCAGAAAGCGGAGTGGTTGTCTCCCATGGCAACGTCACTAACCACCGACTCCACTGGCACATGATCCTCTTCAAGACACCATCCTGATACCTGACCAGCATTACATACACCTTTGCCATCTGGCACTTACACCCAGACTTTTGTCCTGTCCAACAGTACTCCAAAGTGACTCTCATACACAACCTCTGTATGACGCAATCCAGACCACTGTAAGACCACTTTCCACATGAACATCAACCATTGCATTACATGCTTCCACCACTGGCAATCTCTGGACATTATAGCCTGTAATATGCAGTTCCAACCAGAAGTACCCCATGGTACCAGTTCTCCAAACGCAGGAGAGGATGCCAAGATATACAGCGGCTGTACACTCTACGATGCTAGCATTTCTTTAAGTAGTCTCTGTCACAAAATACAAATTTTTTCCTTGTGGATACAATTTGCACTGTGCGTTTACACTCGCTCGGACCCAAGAGAGTTTATCCCTGCAACAGCTAGCACACTATGGCCTATAGGCTGTTCAGCAGACACCTCTCCTGGCACAGCAACCATAGCGTCCATTACCCCTCTAGCCACAGAGTTTTCTTCCAGTATTGCTATTAGTCTCTTGGCCAAATCATCCCAATAAGTTCTCATCTATTGCACTACATCCACCCCAATGAGGCAGAGACAGACCAAGAGGCTTAAAGGGTCACTAAAGGAACATTTCTTTTTGCTGAAATGACTGTTTACAGGGTATAGAGACATAAAAGTTAACTGATTCCTTTTAAAAATGATTAAAAATAGATTACATTTTATCATATAATGTACCTCTAGTTTCACTTTCGGTTTAAACTGGTTTCATGTTTATGTGAAGTAAAGAGACCCACAGAACAAAAACAAACAAATCCAGGGCAGTGTTTTGTTTTTAAAATGAATCTGATTGGTTCTGAGGAGTTTTAGACACACAGCTTAGACCACAGTGAGAAGCTCCCGTGAGTTTTTTCATAAGGAGCCAGACAAGCAGGAAGTGTGGAGATCACAGCAGAATTACAGCCACTTCAAAGCAAAAACGAACAATGAGGACATGAAGCCAGTACTGCAGTAAGGTAAAGGAAGCTATTTAGCTACAAAAAAATTCCTTTAGTGATCCTTTAACAGCATTTGAAACACTTTTCTTGTCAGTACTATTTGTGCTCCAATCAGTAGTACTCTCCAGCACTGCTCCAACTGCCTCAGGAGACACAGGACAGGGTGGCTCAGCAGCAGAAACGTTGCACATATGGTTTAACCACTTAAAGCGGGGGTTCAAAAAATGTTAACATTAGATTCAGGCGAGTTGTTAGAAGCACAATCTGGTGTTTTTTTTTTAAACCATTGCAGTACATACCGTTTTAGAGATAGATGTTCTCCGTGGCTTCCGGGTATAATCTGCGGGACTGGGTGTTCCTAATTGATTGACAGGCTTTCGACTGTCGCATACAGCATGTCACGAGTTGCCGAAAGAAGCCGGACTGCGAGTCGGCTCTATAAGGCGCCTGCGCACCGACGTCCGGCTTCTTTCGGCAACTTGTGACGCGCTGTATGTGTTTGTGTATATATGTGTGTGTATACATATATATAAATACTGTATATATGTGTGTGTGTATACATATATAAATACTGTATATATGTGTGTATACATACATACATATATGTGTGTGTGTATATATATATATATATATATATATATATGCACACACGTGTTATATAGATACTGTATGTGTATATATATATATATATATATATATATATATATATATATATATATACACACACACATATTTTCTTATCACACCAGCTTCTCTCCCAGATTCTCCACCTCTGAGCTGGTGAATCTGGAAGGGAGATATTTCAGGTGAAGAGCTGTGAAATCTTCAGATCACGGTTTATTAAACTGGCCGTTTGTGACAAAACATCCATGTGCTGTGATGTGAAGTGGAGAATGTGTTCTCTGCTCCTTATCACAGTTTATTAAACCGGCAATGCTCTGTGATAAGCCGTGATCATCATGATCTCGGCTTATCACGGTTTATTAAACGTACACCTCTGTGTTTACAAGTTAAAATCATTTTTTTTTTTTGCTAGAAAATTTCTTTTTCTAACACCATAGAGAATAAAATGGCGATAGTTGCAATACTTTATGTGACACCTTATTTGTGCAGTGGCCTTATAAGCAATTTTTTTGGGAAAAAAATACACTTTTTTAATAAAAAAATAAAACAACAGTAAAGTTAGCCCAATTTTTTTATATTGTGAAAGATAATGTTACGCCGAGTAAATTGATACCAAACATGTCACACTGAAAAATTGTGCCCGCTCTTGGAATGGCAACAAACTTTTACCCTTAAAAATCTCCATAGACTGTGTTTAAAAAAATTCTACAGGTTACCAGTTTTGAGTTACAGAGTAGGGGCCATATTCTCGTAGATCCTGCGGCGGCGTCGCGTAAGCCATTTACACTACGCCTCCCCAACTTACAGGAGCAAGTGCTGTATTCCCCAAACACTTGCTCCGTAGTTTGCGGCGGCGTAGTGTAATTGGCCTGGCGTATCCCCGCGTAATTCCAAGGGGGGCGGCTTGTATTTAAATTAAGCGCGCCCCCGTGCCATTCGAACTGAGCATGCGCCGGGCTTAAAATAGCCCAGTGCACATGCTCCAGTTCTCGACGGAAAACGTCAATGACGCCGACGTGTGCGTCATTGACATAAAGTCGTATTCAAGAACGACTTAGAAAACGACGTACCCGACGGGAAAAGACGACGCGACGCCATACTTAACATGGATACGGCGGACTTGCGTAAACTTACCACTCATATACAGTAGCAGAGGTACGTTTACGCTTACGCAAACGACGTAAGCGACGGCTACGCAACGCGAATTCGTTCGGGAATCGGCGTATCAGGCTCATTTGCATAACAAATGAGACCTGAACGTAAACGCCACCTAGCGGCCGGCGGCAAATTACATTTAAGATCCGACAGTGTAAGTGACTTACACCTGTCGGATCTTCAGCGTATCTATGCGAAAATTATTCTAGGAATCACTCGCATAGATACGCGGGTCAAAAAAACGAGATACGACGGAGTATCCTGAGATACTCCGTCGTAACTCTTCTGAGAATATGGCCCATGGTCTACAATTATTGCTCTTGCGCTAACTATTGCGGTGCAGTTTTCATATGCGAGCGCTACTCACGTATGCATTCACTTCTGCGCAAGCTTGACGGGACAGGTCGATTCAAAAAATATTTAACTTCTCATCACATTCAATTTTTAACACTTGCCTCCCCACTGAACAGGGCACTGCAGTGAGGGAAGTCCTTTTTCATGGAAAGGTGTGAATAAAGGGTGCTAATTGGACAACTGAACCATGACCTTTTTCATGTGGCCTGCAGCCTTCATAACAGCCATTGCTATAGGCAACCGCACTCTTCTTGTACTTCAGATCAGCTTGTTGCTCACTGGGACAAAGGGCACTTAGAGACAGCTTGCCCTCAATCACTGTGCCGCAAGCAGCACTCTTCCCTCCAGGTCTTGTCCAGGCTTCCCACACTGCATCCTCTTTCAAGCTTAGGCCTCTGCACCTCAGTAACTGTTTTTCTTGCACCAGCATTGCTAGGGGCAACAGCAGCCATTTCTCTCCTTGGCAAACTCTGTCCTGGCATGTATGTCTCTTTAAAAGACATTTCTTTTCTCTTGCAGGTTCTCACCTGCACTCACAAATTGTGCAATCTTATGCACTCAAACACATAGTTCTATAACAGATGAACTGACTTGATTGCAGGGATCTCGGATTGTGCCCAAAGCACTGCTCTACCCACCGTAAGGGATTCACTCCAAGTTAAGAGCTTTAAAGTGGTTTTATATACACAAAAGAAAAATACAAAAAGAAAACAAAAACAAAAAACCTGTAAGGCAAAGGCATAATGAGCTAGTATGCACTGCATACTTGCCCCTTATTAAATACTTACCTTAGAACAAAGCGTTGACATCGCATCCCAGTCACTGCCGAGGGAGCTGACATTTTCCCCTCAGCAGCTCCGGTGCTGTGAGAGGTCAGAGCCGCAATAACGGCACAATACGCTGGACCATTGCTGGACCTTCACTGCGCATGCACCACTGACGTCAGTGGCTGCATGCAAGGTGAATATCTCCTAAACCATACAGGTTTAGGAAATATTCCTTATCTACAGGTAAGCCTTATTTTAGGCTTACCTGCAGGTAAAAAAGGTAAAAAAAAAAGGGTGTACAACCACTTTAAGGACATCGCCAGTCACTTTTCTTTCGTTTAAGGACTGGTTTTGCCCATTTTTATTCAAATGAAAGTTCAAAAAAATACAGTAGATTCCCTTGCAGGGGTATTCAGCATTCCAGTTCTGCTACAGAAATAAACAACATTCTGCCCACTTTGCTAATAACTGCAGCTCTCCTGCTCAGGCCTTACGCTTTAGGCCTTGGTTTGTCTCCCACAGACCAAGGCTCAGCAACTCCGTGCTTATAGCTAGCAGCCTTGTGCTACACTGGCTCCCACCTCTCACCTAGGTGGAAATCCTCCTGACTCCTGGGCCAGATTTCCTATCTGCTGAGGTGGAGCTCAGAACCTTGGTCTGGTCATTTCTTAAAGCCCAGAACACAGCTAACCAACTAGTGTACTGGCTGTTCACTGGACCTGGACCCTGGCTGGGTACCACCCTGCTACAATATATAGATCGATAGATCTATATATAGATATATATATCCATATCTATGGAGTGATATTTTTGCCCATTCTTGTTTGAAAAAAAACCTCAAGCTCCGACCGATTGGATGGAGAGCGTCTGTGAACAGCAATTTTCAAGTTTTGCCACAGATTCTCAATTGGATTTAGGTCTGGACTTTTGACTGAGCAATTCTAACCCATGAATATGCTTTGATCTAAACCATTCCATTGTTGCTCTGGCTGTATGTTTTGGCTCATTGTCTTGCTGGAAGTTGAACCTCCACCCCAGTCTCATGTCTGTTGCAGAGCTCTGGCTTTATATCATAATCCTGTCCTTTCAATTTCTCTGCGATCCAATGACTGTCTCCAGCTTGCCTGTGATCGCCACTGCATCACAATCAGCATAGGCATGGAAACAAGCTACTGATTTGTCCCAGTTCCTCCAGTCGGGACTGTGCAGCACTGTACAGCTTTGTCTCCCCTCGCCTCTCCGATCACCAGAAACGGATTGTGCCTCCCAGACCAATGGGAGCAAAGTGTGCCTCCCACACCATTGGTAATGGAATGTGCCTTCCTTGGGCTAAAAAATTACATACTGGAGCACTCTTGTCCCCCTCAACCTTTCCTTGTTTGGCACCTGACAGCTTAAGAGCGGGAGTTTGATTTACATCCTCCGTGAACATCTCACTGCATTTACATACCATCAGGGTCTGTCACAGCCATCCAGAGGATGACATGTCAGCCTGAGTTACTGTGTTCAAGGCATTGCCTTTTTCTATCATTGGTAAAGTTTATGTATGGATTGTTATTGAAGACTGATAATTTTGACTTCATTGTCTTTTGTAACAATATACTGGAACAGCGCTCCTTGTGTTGGATTTTTATTGGATTGAGCACTGCTGTTGTGCCGATGTTCAAAGCTTGGGGTATTTTTTTATAACCTAACCCTGCTTTAAACTTCGCCACAACTTTATCCCTGACCTGTTTGGTGTGTTCCTTCGTGATGCTGTTTGTTCATGAAGGTTCTCTAACAAACCTCTGGGGGCTTCACAGAACAGCTGTATTTATACTGAAATATACTCAATTACATGCAGGTGGACTCAATTTACTAATTAGGTGACTTCTGAAGACAATTGGTTCCATTAGAGTTTAGCTCGGTGTATCAGAGTAAAAGGTGCTGAATACAAATGCACGCAACACTTTTCAATCTTTATTTGTAAAAAACGTTGAAAAACATTTATCATTTTCCTTCCACTTTACAATTATGTGCCACTTTGTGTTGGTCTATCATATAAAATCCCAATAACGTACATTTGGAGTTATTTACGAAAGGCAAATCCACTTTGCACTACAAGTGCACTGAAAATGCAGTCGCTGTAGATCTGAGGGGAACATGCAAGGAAAATAAAAAACAGAATTTTTGCTTGCACATGATTGGATGATAAAATCAGCAGAGCTTCCACTAATTTCAGAGCTTCCTCTCAGATCTACAGTGATCTACAGCGACTGCACTTGTAGTGCAAAGTGGATTTGCCTTTCGTAAATAACCCCCATTGTCAATGGGGTATGAATACTTTATCAAGGCACTGTTTATATTTTCTTACAGAAACTCTTACATACTGTCTAGAAGTACTGTTGTAAGAATTTAATGATGTCCCCATTCATTTTTAAAACCAGGCAATCTGTTTGGGCACCACCCTCTTGCCTTGATTGTCAGTTTATATTCATAGGGTGTTGTAGCAACTACTGTTTGCGTTACCTTCTTGGCTTGCTCACATCATGCAGCAGCAGTGTATATTTTACTGTATTCTCTGCACCTCATAGACCCATGTATGCACCATTAACAATAATACCCTTTTTGAATCAGTCCCTGATTAAAGCAATCTGCAGAAAAGCTGCAGACGGGTTTGGAAGAAAAAAATCATCCAAGGGTGCCATACATAGATACAGAGAATGTCTTTGTAGTTAAATTTGACCCAAAAGTCAAAATTTGCATTTCACAAACAAATACTGAAGTTATCTTAGACTCTACAGATTGTTTTGCATCATGAATGGTACATTAGAAACCACTTGTAAAAAAAAAAACATTACATTTATTTATTTGGTAAATGTAGAAATAATTTAAATTCTTTAGTTGATTTTGTATTAACAATTTTCTCTGATTCTGGCCTTACGTGTGAGACCTTTGTCTTCAAACATCTGTGAATGCATAATAATTCTAAAAAGGTTGCTGACCTTCAGTGACAATTAGGGATGAACAAACTAAAGCCTACAAAACAAAGTTTTTATTTTTGTTTGAGGTGGATGCTTACAGAGAATCTGTGATCTGTGCTGCATTGCCCCCAAATGCACATTCGTTGAGTTGTGACATAAGCAATATTCATCTTTTTGCTTAGCAATCATCCCAAGCCAAGGAAAAACACATTTCTACTGCTAGTTAGTTACATCCAGTGTGGCTATTTAGCTAAGTTAAGCATTAATGTAAGAGAGAAGGGGAAAGATTTTTGCTGTAGTTGTTCTAGGTGTTCCTGTACTAATCGGACTAGAAGAGTGCTTGCACATTCTTTCTAGCAGTTGAGTACCTGTGCATTTCCTAGATCAGATAATTAGATGTAGGGGATCTTGATAAGCTGTGGCTCCTTTTTGTTATCTGGTAGTTAGCCCAAGCTACCTGACACTTCCACAATTTGTGAGCTGAGAAAATACAGTAAAAGTGGCTGAATCACTGGTCACCAGAGAATTTAAGCATGTGTCAAATTGCTTGCAGAGAAGACTCACTGGCTTCATTTTAAGCAAAGACTACACTATTGCAAATTAAAAAGAATGTAAAAGTATCTGTGACTTTCAGAAGTCGTCTGTGCATTTACCAAAATGCTTAAAGAGGGGAACTGTAGACAGCATGCACGTGAGAGCTAGTATGTTTCAGTAATATATATATAGTGTGGATATACAAAGTCTACACACCCCTGTTATAATGTCAGTTTTTTGTGATGTAAACAAATGAGACAATAATAAGTAATTTCAGAACTTTTCCGTCCTTTAAGGTGATCTATAAACTGTACATCTCAATTGAACAACAAACTAAAATCTTTTAGGTGGAGGGAAGTAAAAAATAGATACAAAAATAATATGGTGGCATAAGTGTGCACACCCTTAAACTAATACTTTGTTGAAGCACTTTTTGATTTTATTACAGCACTCAGTCTTTTTGGGTATGAGTCTATCGGCATGGCACGTCTTGACTTAGCAATATTTGCCCACTCTTCTTTGCAAAAATATTCCAAATCTGTCAGATTGTGAGGGCATCTCCTGTGCACAGCCCACTTCAGATCACCCCACAAATTTGCAATGGGATGCAGGTATGGGCTCTGGCTTGGCTTTTTCAAAACTTTAATCTTCTTCTGATGCAGCCATTCCTTTGTTGATTTGGATGTATTCTTTGGTTCATTGTCATGCTGAACAATGAAGTTCCTCTTCATGTTCAGATTTCTAGCAGAAGCCCACAGGTTGTGTGCCAATATTGACTGGTGTTTGGAACTGTTCATAATTCCCTCTACCTTGACTTAGGCCTCTGTTCCAACTAAATAAAAACAGCCCCAAAGCATGATGCTCCCACCACCATGCTTCACTGTGGGTATGGTGTTCTTTTAGTAATGTGCAGTGTTGTTTTTGCGCCAAACATATCTTTTGGAATTATGGGCAAAAAGTTCAACCCTGGTTTGGTTTCATCAAACCATAACACATTTTCCCACATGCTTTTGGGAGACTTCAGATGTGTTTTTGCAAAATATAGCCGGGCTTGGATGTTTTTCTTCATAAGAAAAGACTTCCGTCTTGCCACTCTACCCCATAGCCCAAACATATGAAGAATATGGAGATTGTTGTCACATGTACCACACAACCAGTACTTGCCAGATATTCCTGCAGCTCCTTTAATGTTGCTGTAGGCCTCTTGACAGCCTCCCTGACCAATTTTCTTCTTGTCTTTTCATCAATTTTGGAGGGGCGTCAATTCTTAGTAATGCCACAGTTGTGCCATATTTTCTCCACTTGATGATGATTGTCTTCACTGTGTTCCATGGTATATCTAATGCCATGGAAATGATTTTGTACCCTTCTCCTGACAGATAACTTTTAACAATGAGATCCCTTTGATGCTTTGGAAGCTCTCTGCAGACCATGGCTTTTGCTGTAGGATGCAACTAAGAAAATGTCAAGAAAGACCTACTAGAACAGCTGAACTTTATTTGGGATTACCAAATGATGGCAGGTGGGTAGTGACTCCTATTTAGTATGAGTTTGAATGTGACTGCTTAATTCTGAACACAGCTACATCCCCAGTTATAAGAGGGTGTGCACACTTATGCAACCACATTATTTTTTTTTTTATTTTGACTTCCCCCCAAAAGATTTTTGCTTTTTTAATTGAGTTGAGCAGTTTATATGCTGTGTGTATATATATATATATATATATATATATATACACACAGCATATACACAGTATATATGTGCTCACAAACGCTCTCGCTGTAAATTAAGAATGCTTTCAGAAAATAGAAGTGTTAATAGTTTATTTTTTAGCAATTAACACAATGGGGGCTATTTACAAAAGGCAAAATCCACTTTGCACTACAAGTGCAAACTACAAGTGCAAAGTGCACTTGGAAGTGAAGTCACTGTAAATCTGAGGGGTAGATCTGAAATGAGGGGAAGCTCTGCTGATTTTATTATGCAATCATGTGCAAGCTAAAATGCTGTTGTTTTATCCTTCTTGTATGTCCCCCTCGGATCTACAGCGACTGCATTTCCAAGTGCACTTTCAGTGCAATTCCAAGTGCACTTGTAGTTTGCACTTGTAGTGCAAAGTGGATTTGCCTTTAGTAAATAACCCCCAATGTAACTTAAAGTCACAGAAGAGCAAACAAAATCAAATCATTATTTAGTGTGACCACCCTTTGCTTTCAAAACAGCATACATTTTTCTAGGAACACTTGTACACAGATTTTGGAACTCACCGGGTAGGTTATCCCAAAACCACCATCTTCTGTGGATGTAGTGTGCCTAAAATCCTTGTCTCTTCATGTAATCCCAGACAGACTCAATGAGATCAGGGCTCTGTGCAGGCCAAACCATCACTTCCAAGACTCCTTGTTCGTCTTTGCGCTGAATAAATATAGTTATTTGTGACATTGGCTGCATGTTTGAGGTTGTTGTCCTGTTGCAGAATAAATTTGGGGCCAGCACCTTCCTGATGGTATGGCATGGTGGATAAGTATCTGCTTGCATTCCTCAGAATTGAGGACACTATTGATCCTGACCAAAATCCTGTTTGCAGAAATGCAGCTCCAAACTTGCAAGGAACCTCCGCCATACTTTACTGTTGCCTGCAGATACTCATTATTTAAATGCTCCTAAACCCCTCCACGAACAAACTGACATTTTTTTTTAAGTTTCCCCAAAATCCACACCAGACCCCTTATACGAGCACGTTAACCTGGCCGGCCGCAGAAAAGAGGGGGGACAGCTGTGACATTTCTTTTATAGATGAGGCGGGGGCCACCCATCACGTGACCCCGTCCCCCTCTGACGCACCCTCTGCTACGTCACTGGGGAAGCCTGGCTTCAGAGGTGGCGGGGTCACATGACAGGTGGCCCGCCTCACCAATAAAAGAAATGTCACAGCTTCAGCCGCTCATTCGCCGGGCTGTGTCCGGTGGAGAGAGGCGGTTGGCGATGCTGCGCTCTGGATGATCTTCTCATCGCTGGACCGGAGAGGAGATCACCCATCGCTGGATACAGACAACGTTGGAGCAGGGAGCCGCGACCGAGTGGATTACCACCGCTGGATTTTTTTTCTTTTTTTTATTAATAAAGGACTTTTTTCTACGGTGTGTGTGTGTTTTTTACAACTATTTACACTTCCTTCATGAAATGGTAGGGGTACAATGTACCAATTCACATAGGGGGGGCCAGGATCTGGGGGTCCCCTTTGTTAAAGGAGTCTTCCAGATTCTGATAAGCCCTCACCCGCAGACCCCCACAACCACCGGGCAAGGGTTGTGGGGATGAGGCCCTTGTCCCCATCAACATGGGGACATCCTCCCCATGTTGAGGGCATGTGGCCTGGTACGGTTCAGGAGAGGGGGGCTGCACTCTGTCCCCCCCCTCTTTTCTGCGGCCAGCCAGGTTAACGTGCTCGGATAAGGGGTCTGGTGTGGATTTTTGGGGGAACTCCACACCATTTTTTTTTACATTTTGGGGTGGAGTTCCCCTTAAAATCCACACCAGACCTGAAGGGTCTGGAATGGATATTTGGGGGGAACCCCACATCATTTTTTTTAAATTGACGGCCGGGTTCCCCTTAATATCCATACCAGACCTGAAGGGCCTGGTAATTTAATTTGGGGGGACCCCCACGTTATTTTTTTTATTTTTATGAATGAATCCTCTCTGAATTGCCGGGAGCCGACAATTCATTATAGCCACATGTCCGGTTTTAAATGACCTTTTTTCTTTCAGAAATGACACTTTGTGCAGGGACAGTTCTAAGTACAGGAAACATGCGCTATTTCACATGCTAATTTTACACCCCCCCCCCAGGTACAAAATTTAAAGTAATATTTCACTTTTATTGTTTCATTCTAAGCATTCTTAAATTCACTACTCCCAAAAAAACAGCCTTTTTTTTAAATGTTTTTTTTTTGCATTGATATATGTCACCTGGGGCAGGACCCAGGTCCCCAAACACTTTTTAGGACAATAACTTGCATATTAGCCTTTAAAATTAGTACTTTAGATTTCTCCCATAGACTTTAAAAGGGTGTTCTGCGGCTTTTTGAATTTGCCGCGAACACCTCAAATTGTTTGTTGTTCGCCGAACAGGCGAACAGGCAATGTGCGAGTCGAACATGAGTTTGACTCGAACTCGAAGCTCATCCCTAATAGTCAGGGCTCAGCAGCCATGATTATCATAGTCAGCTCACAGAGGGGGGCACAGGAAGTATCAGGATCAGCCAGGTTTATTACAAGTTAGAGGGGGGCAGATTAGACAGCACAAGCACTGTGCTGTTTAATCTGCTATAAGGGAACAGGATCTCTTTTTTTTAGGGTTGAAATGCCTTGTCAAGCATGTGGTACCCAAATGGCTGCTGTTTTTGCCATGCTTGATCTGCTTGTGACTGAGGTTGCAAATCGCAACAGTGCAATCGACTGCACATGTGCTAAAAAAGGCCCACACAGCTGAGCTCTGGGAAGTGGGCCTGGGAGATAACAGCTCCACAATCTTATAGAATAGGGTGGCTACTCTTCCATTATGGCTGCCTCTGGAGGACATCCTGCCTCATTGAGGTTGTTTCTCCCCTTCACTTTCCTTCTTTGCTCTATCCAGCATCCAAGTTGCATCAGTGACCTCATCATCATAATTCCCTCCATCCTCATCTTCACTGAAGTCAACTTGGTAATACGCTTTAACTGGGGAACACGACTGCCAATTTTTTGTTTATCATTGTTCTCCCCTCTCTTTTGGCTCATGTTAGTCCCTTCCTCTACCTTAGAACCAACATCAGAATCAAGTAATGTCTGTGCTTCCTCAAGAAGCAAGTGGCTGATGTGTTGAAATAATTCAGCTGACTCCTCCTTGCATGATGCTACAGCTATGGCAGGAGTATCTGTGGACAAGGAGGCAGAATAAGCTGCTCTTGCAGCTGCAGTGGACTGGGCTCTAGTGCCAGCTTGGGTCATAGAGGATGAGGAGGATGAGGATGGTTTAGTAAGCCAGTCCACCACCTGCTCTACATGATGTGGCTGGATAGCATGGGCAACATCACTAAATAGAGAGAAAGGTGCCCTGCCTGAAGACGGACTACGTCTACCTTTGCCTGGGGACACATACGCTGCTGGCCCCCTCATAATGGCACAGGAACGTCTGCCTCTCCTTGTTGGCCTCCCAGACATGAAGGTGGGGCTTATTACTCAAATTTCATAGATACACGGAATTGTTTATTCAATGAAACGTGGTGTTTGGTGTACTTTAAATTGAAGACTGAACCTGACAGAAATGTAAAAACGATAAAAGTAAATAAAAAAATAAAAAAGAGAGAACACCACATCACAGTTAAAAAAACTGCGGATGACAATTAAAAAAAAGGAGGCAGCCAGGGGACAACAAAACTAAAAAAACGCAGCAACCATAAAAAAAGGGTATACAGCACAGTACACAGCACCAAATGTCATGTGATGCTGTTTAAAACACTGCACTACTCTAAGGCCGCGTACACACGATCGGTCAAAACCGATGAAAACAGACTGAAGGACCTTTTCATCTGTCCAAACCAATCGTGTGTGGGCCTCATCGGTCAGTAAACCTTCGGTCAAAAAATGTAGAACTTGCTTTAAAATTTAACCGATAAACTGATAACCGATAGGTCAAAACTGATGGTTAGTATGCAAAAGCATCGGTTAAAAATCTATGCATGCTCAGAATCAAGTTGGCGCATGCTTGGAAGCATTGAACTTCGTTTTTTTCAGCACGTCGTTGTGTTTTACATCACCGTGTTCTGACATGATGTTTTTTTAACCGATGGTGTGTAGGCACATCAGACCATCAGTCAGCTTCATCGGTTAACCGACCGTTGTCATCGAATGGACCGTTCGTGTGTACGCGGCCTAACACATTATTCTGACATACTATACTAACACTAAACTAACACTCTACACTCAAGAGTCACAATAAGTGAACACACTAACTGCTAGTAGCAAACAAGCCCTGCTTTATCTATCTCCAGTTCTCCACTCTCCACATACTGCAAGAGCTGGCTATGGGAAGTTACATTTTACAGTGTGGGATGGAACAATGAGCCCTGAACGATGATTGGAGAAAGTAATCAGGGCTCTGACAGTGCTAATTGGCGAAGCTCAATGGATGAACATCCCGCAGAGCTACCCGCAAATCCCAATGTTCGTTAATTGGGCGAACAGGTGAAGTTCGGGTCAAACTAATGCTCAGCTCAAACTGTTCACCCATCTCTACTAATACTATATTTACTAATACTAGTTATACAAAGCAATAAAAAACAAAGAAAAAAAAAACAACAAAATAAAAACAACACAAAAATACGTAATTTCATGCAAAGATATCCAAAATTCTAAGAAGCTTAAAGGGGTTCTAGCCCCCCCCCCCTGTTTTTCTCACCTGAGCCTGTTTGTTCCCTCGGCGGAGATGCGCTGTACCTCTCTGCCCGGGGTTCAGCTCTTGATTGGATAGATTGATAGCAGCACAGCAATTGGCTCCCGCTGAAGTCAATCCAATGACATGGGCTCTGGGGGCAGGGCCGAGTCCGGCATTCTGTGCCTATGGACGCAAATGCTGGACTCGGGAGCGTGCCCGCAAGGTAACCCCCTGGGAGAGCACTTTTCCTAGGTGGTTTAGTGCCGCCGGGGGACCCCAGAAGAGGAGGATCGGGGCCACGCTGTGCAAAGAGAACTGCACAGTGGAGGTAAGTATGATATGTTTGTTATTAAAAAAAAAAAAAGAGTTTACAACCCCTTTAAAAAAGAAAAAAAATATTAAATGTGTCCATATACTAATTGTTGCGTTTATAAACCATTTTTGTCAAGAGACTGTCAGATATTCCCAAGCATATATGGTACATAGATCAAGAAATATTGCATTATACTTTAAACACATTGGTTTATTGGATTGATGAGGTTTGTTACCTAGTGTCTCTCTTATAAAATAAGGTCACATGGGTTACATTTTAAGTGTTCCTGGTTTAATTGCAGACCATTTTGCATGTAATTGAAACTGCTCTGCTCTCCACATTTGACCTAGATAATGACACTCTGGCAGTATTCAATTGTATGTGTCCCTCTATAATTATCTTCAAGAAGGGACAGGTTTAAGCATTTTATGTATTTGTATTATGAGTTTAGAACATGATTGTAACTCACAATGGAAAGCTTAGGCAGCTAGCAATCTTTAAATTCTATATTCAAAGCACTTTGTGCTTTAGAGAGTTTGGCTCTACCTTAATAGAACAGCAAGAGTGGGCACCAGTTGTCATGGAAAATATGTTAATGGAGGTTGCCAGGTCTCACAGGTCTGAGATTCCTCTGATTTCTTATGTAAAACTAATAATCTCACAGAAAAAGTAGTTTTTTGGATGAGATAAAAATTAATTTACACGATGAATAACGTTTTTGGGGGTTTGCTTACTGTATATAGTTATAATTTGCAATGAAGGCAAACACTAATTTCTTATTTAATATACAGAAGAAGTTTAAAGCTGAACTCCAGGTTTTTTTTTTGTTTTTTTTAGTGGCATGGTTATATTGGTTCAGCTTGGACCAACCTTTTCCAAAACTGTGGGATTCTTCTGGAAATAATAACTGTAGTAGTCTGTGCTGCTATACAATGATCTTTGCTGTCTTTTGCCAATCAGCTAACTTTCTGCATAGTGAATATAGGGGGGTTGCAATTTTGACATTGTTTATTTTTATTTCTTTAATTAATACAAAGCACTCTCTGATTGGATGAGGTGGTGAAACGGGGCTGTGACATTAGCATGCGTTTAACCACTTGCTTACTGGCCACTTTTACCCCCTCCCTGCCAGGCCAATTCAGAGCTGTCCCACTTTGAATGACAATTTCGCAATCATGCAACACTGTACCCATATGATATTTTTATAAAACAAAATAAAGCTTTCTTTTTGTGGAATTTAATCACCACTGGGTTTTTTTTTTTTTTTGCTAGAAAAAAATAGACAATTTTGTTTGGAAAAAAAAATAGTTTTTCATAGTTTGTTATAACATTTTGAAACAAGTAATTGTTCTCCTTCACTGATGTGCACTGATGAGGCTGCACTGATGGGCACTGATTAGCTGCACTCATGGGCATTGATGAGGCAGCACTGATGAGGGAACACT
This sequence comes from Rana temporaria, assembly GCF_905171775.1. Classification (NCBI taxonomy): domain Eukaryota; kingdom Metazoa; phylum Chordata; class Amphibia; order Anura; family Ranidae; genus Rana; species Rana temporaria. The sequence goes on from NC_053490.1 coordinate 295,395,709, forward strand.
GATGGGCACTCAGAGGCTGCAATGATGAGGTGGCACTGGTGGGCACTGATGATGATGCATTAATGAGACTGCACTGATAGGTGGCACTGATGGGCAATGATAGTCAAAACTGATAGGCGACACTGATGAGGAGGCATTGATGGGCACTGATTGACAGCACTGATGAGCCATGATTGGCAGCACTGATTAGCAATGATTGGGAGCATTGGTGGGCACTGATTGACAGCACTGGTGGGCACTCATAGGGATTACTGATGGGCACTGTTGGGACTGTGCTGATAATCAGTGTAGGTGTCCCTTTCACATAAGCTGGTTATTAGCTCTCCTCTCCTTGCGCTGTCAATGTGAGGAAAGTAATGCAGATAACTGTGTTGTTTTTACAATGTGATCAGCTATGATTGGAAACAGCTGATCACGTGGTAGAGGGCTGCTAATTGGCTCTTTACCCTGATCTGTGATCAGTTGTGACCGGAGGACACAGCGATCAAAGGAGGACGTCATATGATGTCCTCCCAGAACTGGCCAGCCACGTTGTAGCCATTATTCATCTATAGCACAGTCAGCAAGTGGTTAATGTGCATGCACTAGTATGAATTCTAAGTTGCACAATGCTGTGATACATGTTGTAAAAGCATTGCAGTGTATTTAAAAAAAAAATCAGAACATGTACTGATCCATGCATCAGACCCACATAGATTTATTCTCTGGAATGCACATGGAGATCCTTGCAGGTCCATGCAGTAGGGTGGCAGTCATTGATTTGACAAGCCTACCTGCATAAGTCTGCAAGGAACACCTGTGCATCCCACGTGGGTACAGCCAACCCCTTCACACAGATGTACAGATCTGTATGCCCATGTGACTGAGGCCTGTCAGCACACACCAACACAGTGGTGTGAACTAAAACCATAGGACACAAGGCAAATTGCCTTTTTCTTGCTTTGGCCAATGTTACCAAATGCACAAATGCAGACCATTGCTGCTTGTGTTATTGCACCCTTAATCCATTCTAATTATCTCCTACTAGTATGTTATGTTATCATCACAATTTATTTTGATACACGTATGGATTAAAAGCTTCAATACCCAGGGGACAATTTTTGAGCAGGGTTTGGCAAACTTCAGAGGAGTTTGGATGCTGAACCTGAACCCTTGAAGTCTATGGGCACCAAATTTGTCAAATCAAAAATGCTAAATTTCTAAGCTACTAAGAAAAGGTCTATCAAGAAATAGCATGGGGAGGGGGAGGGACATCTGACAACTGATGCCCCATTGTAAGCCTAAGGGTGATGCCATCACCTAGGCTCTGCAGCCATTGTCGCCACCTCTCCTCTACACTGAAGCCGTGCTGGGACCAGATCATGTGACCAGACCAGAGCTGCTACAGGATAGTTAAAGTAAGTATAGACATTTTTTTCTTTTACAGGGTAGATAGAATACTCTTATGCCCCGTACACACCATCACTTTATGTGATGAAAAAAAATGACGTTTTTAAAAACGTCACTTTAATTGACCGTGTGTGGGGGAAAACGTCGTTTTATGTCTTCTAAAAAACGACCAAAAAAAATTGAAGCATGCTTCAATTTTATGTGTCGTTTTTCAAAACGTCAACTTTTACTTCACAGAAATTGACCGTGTGTAGCAAAAACGTCGTTTAAAACGACGTTTTTTCACCCGCGCATGCCCAGAAGCTACTTATGAAGCGAGCTTCAATGGAAAAACGTGGTGGAACGTAACCTCGCTTTGCTAGAACATTGTGAGAAAAACGATGGTGTGTAGGCAACTTCGTCTTTGAAAATTGAAGTTTCAAAAACGTCATTTTTTACTTCACAGAAAATGTCGTTTTTTTTCATCACATAAAGTGATGGTGTGTACGGGGCATTAGAATGGGATGGGAATAGGTTTAACCTCATTTTGAATTTTACTGGAATTCCACTTTAAATGTTTTATTCTGAAGACCCAAATAAAGTTGTTACTGTATTGGGGAACAAGACAATTATAATTACCAAAATGTCAGAAAAGCCATACAAGACAAATATTAATGGGTTTAAAATGAATAAATAAATAAAATAAAAAATAGTAATTAATACAAATCTCTATTCACAATACATCATGGTTGGGGGTCAAGAAATGCACACGAACCATTGCAGAATATTTATTTTATTTGTTTTCATGTTTGATGTTTTGGTAAAAATACCTATTTCGCAGAACTCCCTCACACAGAACACATTGTGATCACCCTTCTCTATTTCTGCAAGCTTTAAAGGAGAAGTCTGGCCTATGCTTTTTAGGCTGGGCTTCTCCTAAGGGTCACAGGAGTGCAATTCATTTTGCACTCCTGTGACCCGCTTTCAGCAGAGAGCAGTCTGAAGTCCGCTTTCCGCTGATGTCACGGAAATCAGTCGAGGCACCACGTCATCCCGACTTGAGAAGTCTGGATCCGCCAGCTGCCTTGACTGATGACAGTCTCAGCATCTCAGCTCAGCACTGAAATGCTAAGATAGCCGCTCCCGCCCCTGCACAGCTCAGCACTCCAGTGAGCATGGGGGGAACAGAGCAGGAGAGATGCTGACTGACAGTCAGCAGCTCTCCTCTCGGGGAGGAGTGAGAACTCTGATGCTGCATCCACCTAGGTAAGTATGAATCTAAAAAAACAAACAAACATACTTCTCTTTTAACCACTTAAGGACCGCCTCCTGCACATATACGTCGGCAGAATGGCACGGCTGGGCACATGTACGTACAGGTACGTCCTGTACTAGTACCCAGTTGTGGGTCGCGGGCGCACGCGGCCCGCTCCTGCGACCTGGTCCGAAGCTCCGTGACCGGGACCATGGGACTCGCGGACCCGATCGCCGCTGGAGTCCGCTGGAGTCCTGCGATCGGTCCTGTATCCCCGTTCTTCACTGTGGCAGCAGCATCGATCGTGTCATCCCTTTTATAGGGGGACACAATCGATGACGTCACACCTACAGCCACACCCCCCTACAGTTGTAAACACACTTCAGGTCACTTCAAGTCACACATAACCCCATCAGCGTCCCCTGTGGTTAACTCCCAAACTGCAACATTCTAAATGCATTTTTTGCTGTGAAAATGACAATGGTCCCAAAAATGTGTCAAAATTGTACGAAGTATCCGCCATAATGTCGCAGTCACGAAATAAAAAATCGCTGATCGCCACCATTAGCAGTAAAAAAAAAATATCGCATCGGCCTCAACTGAGGAAAAAATATTTTTTTTTATATATTTTTGGGGGATATTTATTATAGCAAAAAGTAAAAAATATTGAATTTCTTTCAAAATTGACGCTCTATTTTTGTTTATAGCGCAAAAAATAAAAATCACAGAGGTGATCAAATACCACCAAAAGAAAGCTCTATTTGCGGGAAAAAAAGGACGCCAATTTTGTTTGGGAGACACGTCGCACGACCGCGCAATTGTCAGTTAAAGCGATGCAGTGCCGAATCGCAAAAAGGGGCAAGGTCCTTTAGCTGCATTTTGGTCCGGGTCTTAAGTGGTTAATAAATCCTTGGTTGTGTTTTTGTTAGTAGCAGATATTTATATATGGTCTCTTTTTCGTCATACAGTCTTATCTTGGTTGGTCTTGTCTCTGCCTCCACCTCACACACATTTGGACTTAAAGTGTTACTAAACCCACAACAGTAAAATCAGTCTGTATATGCAGTAAAGCATGCTTTTTATACTCACTGTGGAACCTAAGGGGTTAATCCTCCACTTTGTTTAAAAAGGTTGTTTGATCCTGTCTTCTCTGATCCTCCCCTTTTTTCACTGTCCTTAATCCATCTCCTGATAAGACAGAACCCTTGGAGTCCCTCTGCACATGCTCAGTTTGGTGTGTATTGCTAATGAGTTTGTGTTCCTTGTGAGGGTGCATGTAATCAGCACAGGGCCAATAAACACTGTCTAGACAGAAGGTCAGGGGTCATGCAACCTCATAGGACAGTCAGAGCACAATGAAACTCCTCCTAGAAGCTTTTGCCACACCCCAGATGGGTATACCTGTCCTACCTGCTTTTCCCATTTATGGGCATGGGCAGGTTTTATGAACATTTTGCATTTGGATAACTCTATAAGTAAACTTATTAAAAGGTTTTAAAGCCATTTATTGAATAGTAGAGTACCCCCTGAATATCCACCTGCAGTATCTACATCCATCGATGCATTAAGTATTCAAAGCCTTTTTAGAGGGCTATTGGAACGTTCCCTTAAGTTATTTGGGGAGAGAGTTCCATCAGAGGTTTCTCAACAAATCTGACCCTAAGATGTCCAGGACCATCTTGGAGTGAGGGGAGTACTGTCAGGATCTTGATCTGTACCTAGAACCTCTGTGGTGTCTCATATAGATTTTCTTGCTGTGCCTGAGATGCTGGACATCTCCCTGTCTAATTCCTGGACAGCTTTGCCTTGTATCTTGTTTTGGGTGAACCTTGAACTCTTTTCTCCTGTCATGAACTTCCTAATTTAAGCCATGTCTCTGCACTTCCATTTTTTTCTGATTATTGTACTCTCTACAGCCAATGTCTTGCTCCCTTGTGTACCTGTAATGAGTGGAGACTGATGTTTGATCTGTATTGCCGGGACCGACAATTCATTAATAGCCGCAAGTAGTTTTAAATGACATTTTTCCTTTAGAAATTACATTTTGTGCAGGGACAGTTCTAAACACGGGAAACATGCGCTACTTTACAGGCATACTATACACCCCCCCCCCCAGGTATGAAATTTAAGGGAATATTTCACTTTTATTGTTTCACTTTAAGCATTATATAAAAAACTTCCCCCTGAAAAAAACGTCTGTTTTTCAAACTTTTTTTGCATTGATACATGTCCCCTGGGGCAGGACCCAGTAACTTGCATATTAACCTTCAAGATGAACACTTTTGATTTTTCATGTTCGTGTCCCATATACTTTAGCGGTGTTCGCGTGTCCGAACAAATTTTTTGCCTGTTCGCATGTTCTGGTGTGAAGCGAACCGGGGGGTGTCCGGCTCATCCCTAATCAACAACACAACCATTGGTCCCTTCACACATGACAGGTGTAATCCTTGACTCCGACCTCTCCTTCAGCCCCCAATCACTGGCTAAATCTTGTCGTCTTAACCTCTGCAACATCTCCAGAATTCGACCAGACCTGACTAATGACACCACAAAGCAACTTATTCACTCCTTGATTATTTCCTGCCTTGACTACTGCAACTCTCTCCTTAATGGCCTGCCCTTAGGCAGGCTATCCCTCCTTCAGTCTATTATGAATTCTGCTGCTAGACTAATACATCTCACTAACCGATCCATGACTGCTGCTCCTCTCTGCTGCCAATCCCTTCACTGGCTTCCCCTACCCCACTGTATAAAATTCAAAATGCTACCCACAACATACAAGGCCATTCACAAAATCGCCCCCATCGACATCACCAACCTCATCTGCAGATATCAGCCAAATCGTCCCCTCCACTCCTCCCAGGACCTTCTGTTCTCTAGCTTCCTTGTTACCTCCTCCCTTGCTTGCCTTCATGACTTCTCCAGAGCCTCTCCCATCCTCTGGAACTCCCTGCCCCGGTATGTCCAATCAGACCCTAACCTCTCCACCTTTAGGAGATCCCTAAAAACTAATTTATTCAGGAAAGCCTATCCCACACCCACCTAACCACTGTCCCTGAGCCACCCCCATCAAATTATTCTCTGCAGCTATTACCTTTTTTACCACCACCCCCTCCCTTTAGAATCTAAGCTCTACGAGCAGGGCCCTCCTGTACCTTCTGTATTGAACTGTACTGTAATTGTGCTGTCCCTCCTCTACATTGTAAAGCGCTGTGTAAACTGTTGGCGATATATAAATTGTGTATAATAATAATATAACAATAAAAAATGTATGAGATTCAACATATTTTTTCAGATTAATTATTCTCCTAGTTCAATCAGGGGCCTGCCATCCCTTTGCAAACCCCATTTTCACCCCTAATAAATGAGGGGGTGACATTTACTAACCACTACTATTGGATTATTTCAGCACATAAGTTTGAAAGGATATTGGCCTAAAATTGTGAGAGGAGTTAAGCTCCTTCCCTGGCTTTGGCAGGACGACTATCACCACCTGCACCATTTCTTATGGTAAAAAATGAAGGATATTTCCTCATTAAAAACTGATACAAGGTGGGACATAAGAATGTTTACAAAATATTTTTTGATAACTGAGATGCCATCATTAGCTGGGGACTTACTAACTAATCATTTCCCTAAATTTCATTTCTAAAATTGTATCATTAAAGTATATTTAAAGTCAAAACTTTTTTTTTGCTTTGGATTGAGTGGAGAGGGATTAAATCACATGTCAGGTTTTATTGCTGTCTGTGCCCCTATCAGGCCTTGTACACACGACCCGACATGTCCGATGAAAACGGTCCGCGGACCGTTTTCATCGGACATGTCTGCTGGGATCTTTTGGTCTGATGTGTGTACACACCATCAGTCCAAAATCCCCGTGGACAGAGAACGCGGTGACGTAGAAGACACCGACGTTCTCTAACACACAAGTTCAATGCTTCCACGCATGCGTTGAATCAATTCGACGCATGCGCAGGGTTTTCGTTTCGCTGGTTAGACGTACTAACCAGCGGACATGTCCGACGGACAGGTTTCCAGTGGACAAGTTTCTTAGCATGCTAAGAAACTTTTGTCCGCTGGAAACCTGTCCGCTAGGCCGGAAAACTGTCCGGTAGGCCCTACACACGGACGGACATGTCCGCGGAGACTGGTCCGCGGACCAGTTTCAGCGGACATGTTCGGTCGTGTGTACAAGGCCTTAGGGAGATTCACCTGTCAGGTTTTATTGCTGTCTGTGCCCCTATTAAGGAGATTCACCCTCTCATTTAGCCCTGTTTATCGTTAGAAAAGTAAAGGAAAATTTTGAGTTGTCTCCAGAAAAGTAATAGAGGGACAATTTTGTTATGGGGACACTAGTTCTGGTGACCTGGGGGGATCTTACAGGGGTTGTAACCCTCCCTTACTCTACCCAACAATTAAAAAAAAATGCAGGTGTTTCAATGTGTCAACATGGGCAGGAATAAAATATTGAAGCTGTTTTGCATGAAGGTGCTGATTGGATAAGAGAAAGGTGTTGTTACACCATAAATATTATTTTGAATAATATCTGTGGTCAATGTGATATAAACAAAATAGTGATGATTATAAGTGTTGACAGCCCTCAAATAAATTGCACATACCAATCTAAAAAAAAAAAAAAAAACTGAAAAAGGAATCAAATACATAATCTAAAATTCTTAAAAATAAATATATTATGCACATAAAGTGTCTCACATCCATATGTGATGTGATAAAGAAATAAATATACAAAATGCATACAAAATTTATAAAAAGTTCCATGCAATCATGCAAAGATAAGAATGTGTAAAATTCAAAAGAAGAAGTAAAAAGTCCTCAAAATTATTCAGTTAGAATATGGGAATCAGATTGTGCACATCTTCAATATGCTGATGCTGTAAGTGACCCACTCCAAGAAGATGAGACCCTGAATGGGTCTGACCTCGCTTTTAGTCAGTACCCCTCACTATGGATGTGTGAAGTATATCACAGCAGGAAAGCCCATATAGGTAATCACTTGCCCTGGACACACTCTGAAGTCTCCCTCGCCAAATGATACTTTACCAGGAAGTGCTCACGACCATTGGCATGGGGAATGGCAGATGGCAAGAGAAGGAAGGAATCTTCATTGTGTAATGTCCGATAAAAAAAATGTATTAACTAAAGGATGTATTAAAGGGATACTACTTTGAACCTAAGGGAAGGGGAGGATCCACAACACCAAGGGTCTATTCTTTTTCGCTTTTTACAAACGATTGAGAATCTACAATCATACACTCCTGCGGCCCCTGATGAAGGTCTTTTGCTTGTTCATTAGACCAGAAATGCGTTGGGAAATTTCTATCGTCCCCTGAAGAGTGTTTTTATCTTCTATGTTATCTTTCACTGGGTATCTCTGTTCTCTTTTTTCTTTTACACGGGACACATTTTTGTCCCTGGTGCTATTCACTTGTACGTCTGTTCTATAATTGTACTTGCTCCAGAATATACATATAACCTAACATCAAGGTTTACTTTATGAACAAATGTCAATCTAATTTGGTTCGATCCACTAAATAAACATTTTTTAACCCATCTGGAGTCTGGCCTCTAAAGTCCCATCTGGGGGTATTTCTCTTTTTTTTTATATATACACTATTTGTGTTCTCTGGAAGACTCTATGGTGGTTGATTTACTAAAACTGGAGAGTCTGGTGCAGCTCTGCATAGAAACAAATCAGCTTCCATTTTTTTTTGTTTTTTTTTGTCTTAATTGAACAAGCTGAAGTTAGAAGCTGACTGGCTACCATGCACAGCTTGGCCAGATTTTGCACTCTCTAGTTTTAGTAAATCAACCCCAATGTATACTTAAATTAATATTCTATTGCCCAGGAAGATACTGTATATTCACATATCACACTTCAGTAATGTGTGTTTATACAAAACATCTGCACCATTACTCCATCAGATTTTTTTTTCTTTGTTACTATTATAAATCAGAGAGCAATATACAATGAAGCTTTGTTTACTGGTGATAAAGTAGGTACCATGAGCATCTGTTGCTGTGTTCAGCACTGATCCTTAGAGATCAGCTTTTATGGATGGCACGTCTTTCTGCTGTTCTATGAAAATGTGCCAGGCAGTCAATTTCCAAATAAATTATAGTAGATTTCTGTGGATTCAGTTTGGGGGTATGCCCTGCATTTATACCGAGTATGTTTAGTTCTCACTGTCACAAAAGACCTACATTAATAGCAGTGATATATTAAGATTAATGTGTCGCTTCTTTCAAGGATTACATGCTCATCCGCGGCTCTCCATAAAATAGAGTGCATTTGTATAAAATAAGGAACACTGCATCCATATTTTTCAGCTTAATTAAAAACCTTTCATCTTTTTTATAGTCACTTATCCACACCTGTAAGACGTAAAAACGAACAACAAATTTTCAGATAACAAGGTTGAGCTCTGTTTATTGCATAGATGAACAGTGTCACACTCAATTTAAATTAAGTTTAAAGTATCCACCTAAATCATATTACATGCTATTCTTAAAGAAGAAGTCACGCTTGCTTTTCTTAATGTCCCCTGTCCCCTGTCCCCCCAGGGGACAAAGTACTTTTCCATCTTTTTACATAATGTCTGTGTGTTCAGACACCCCCTATGGCTGTCTGACTACATAGCTAGCATGAAAATGAATAAGACAACTTTGGAAAATTAAGCTTGTCTCTGGATCTAATCCATTGTCTTAAATAGGTGCCATTACTGGAAATGAAGAGGGAAAGGGGCATGTCAACAAAAATATGTTTGGCTCATACAGCCCATGTCTCTCCTGCACAATCCCTCTGCTATACATCGGACCTGATCCCAGACCTAACTGCCAGCTATTCTGGGAAGATAGACAAGAGTAGTAGTTGGCTTGTGTTGCTGTGGGCCTGTGTTTTTGTGAATTACACCACTTGTCTACAGAGCAGTCATTCACAACAACTCAAGTTGACAGCTAATCCCCTAATATCACTTTCCTAGAAAAGCTAGTTTTAGAACAAAGACGTATTTTCAGTACATGGCAGATGGTATAAGGGTAAAACAGAAGAGGCACAGGGCAGGAAGGTTTGATGACAGAGCTGAAGATTGCAGAGTGGGTAATGACTTCAATGCTGGCTGTAGGTCTCCCATATTAATGCACATCAATTGGGCACCAGCCGGGGATGTAGCTACAGCACACAGAGAAAACAAATATTGTTTTATTTGCAAGCCACTGTACAAATAAGCAGAGCCATGCTATGTGCATGTGGTCTTCTAGGGGATTTTCAACTTCTGGTTATAATTCTTCAATACAGGGCATTTTCACCCCCTTCCTGCCCAGGCCAATTTTTAGTTTTCAGTGCTGTCACACTTTGTATGACAATTGCGCACTCAACACTGTACCCAAATCTTCCCCCACAAATAAATCTTTCTTTTTGTGGTATTTGATCACCTCTGTGATTCTTATTTTTTGCGCTATAAACAAAAGAAGAGTGATAAGTTTGAAAAAAAACAATATTTTTTTACTTTTTGCTATAATAAATATCCCATTTAAAAAAAATTATAACAATTTCCTCAGTTTAGGCCGATATGTATTCATCTACATATTTTTGATAAAAAAAATCCCAAAGTTTATATTGATTGGTTTGCGCAAAAATTATAGCGTCTACAAAATAGGGGATAGATTTACGCCATTTTTTTTTACTAGTAATGTCAGTGATCTGTGATTTTTATCGTGACAGTGTGACGGTTTGACATTATTTTGGGACCATTCACATTTATACAGCGAACAGTGCTATAAAAATGCACTGATTACTGTGTAAATGTCACTGACAGGGAAGGGGTTAACACTAGGTGGCGTTCAAGGGGTTAAATGTGTTACCTAGGGAGTGATTCTAACTGTAGGAGGAGGGGACTCACAAGGGGAGGAGAGTGATCAGTGTTCTTCTGTACTGGGAACACATCATCGATCTCTTCTCACCTGACAGGACATGAATCTGTGTGTTTACACACACAGATCCATGCCCTTGGCTCTCTTACTGGCAATCACTGCCAACGGGCATCGTGTACCGCGGGTGACACAGCAGCCAGGAAGCCCAGAACGTCATATGATGCCCGCCCAGGATGGGAGATGCCTCCTGCAGACATCATTTGACAATGGGCAGGTAGGGAAGTGGTTAAGTTACATCATTTATGATTTTTAAGTAGACAATTTATTTTAAAAAATGTGGTTTCCAAGCAATACATAATAATGCTAAAGTAGTAGTGAAGACTAAATTAGCTCATTTACTGCTTGGCTGTAATGGCTGCTTGGCTGCTTGGCTGTAATAATGTCAATGTAGGCAGGACCAGCCCGAAACTCCAATCACTTTGCTAAGCTGCTGAAGGAAAAAATTCTGTTAGTATCGACCACTCAGTTAAGTGGCAGCAGGGTAACAATACAGTGAGTCATTTTAAAGGCAGTTCACATTAATATTTTCAATGAGAACGGAAGTGGACCATGAGAACTTTTTGTTGCAGGATCAATAGAAATAACCAATGTTTGGGCAGTTTTTGATTGGACCTACACTTTAAACTTTTCTAGGACATTTAGTGCTAAAGATGTTTCATACACCTGCACCAAAAAAGCCTAAGGTGGAAAACTGGTAAATCTATTATTGTATGTGTTAGGCCCCGTACTCACGACCAAACATGTCTGCTGAAACTGGTCCGCGGACCAGTTTCAGCGGACATGTTCGTTCGTGTGTAGGCAGTAACGTACAGGATTCCAGCAAACAATCGTCGGCCAGACCGTTTTCCAACGAACAACTGTTTCCTGGTCTTGCTTTAAAACAGTCTGCTGGAATCGTGTCCGTCAGACATGTTCGGTCGTCTGTACACAAAAGCAGCGTACAAAAACCCCGCGCATGCTCAGTCCAAATGAGGAGACGGGAGCGCTCGTTCAGGTAAAACTCGCGTTTGTTTGGGATATGGCACATTCGTCATTAGAAACCTTTTATTCTAGCAAGAGAACAATGTCTTAAAAAGGCGCACTAAACCACATTTTCTTGCCTCGTTTTATTAATTCTTCACTTGCTAGAATAACCCCGTTCTCTTGCTGATGCAATTTCAATAGAGTTGTCCCATACTGAAATGTCACATTTCTTGCTTGTGATGTAATCCTTTAATAATGTTTTCTATGCCAGACGTGTGTTTTGGTTGGTGGTCCTCCATAATTTATAGTAGTCATTTTTGTAAAGGAATGTGCATCTTTTTTTGTTTTTTGTTGTTTCTAGTTATGTCACCATTTTTTTTTTTTTTTTTTAACAGGTTTTTTTTTTTTTTTTTTTTTTTTTTTTTTTTTTGTGTTTCATTTGAGAATATTAAACCATGTTGGCACACCAAATGTCCCCCCCCCAAGGAGTGTGTCCTTTGTAAATGACCCATTGTATATTTATTAAAGGTTTGCTGCCTAATAATCCCCACAGTATAACAAACAATAGACATGTTTTCAAATGAAAGCAAAAAGCCTTTTATTCAGGCAAATGTCATCACAAAAAATAAACAGAACGGCAGCACTAGAATAGATAGCAAACTATATGCAAACTTGCATTTCCAACATGGTGAAGGATAAACTTCCAAGCCTCAGGAGCCAAACCAAAAAATATGAAGCAGCAGCACAGAAACAAAGGAACCCAAACTGTGGTAGTCCAAACAAGATGTCCTTTATGTGGAAGGAAATGGAAGGCAGAGAATCACTGTTTCCTCCTCTTTCCAGCCTTCCCTCCAGGCAGCCTTCCAGTGGATCTAACACGGGGTCTTGCAGGTGGGGTCGATGTGGCAGCAGGAGGATGGTGTTCCGCAAGCCGGGCCGGGTCACATAGCCCAGTCTCTGGGGTCAGCAGGCCCCTCTGCATCCACCAAAGGACCTGGTTCATCAGGGCCTTTGCCAGTCTTCTCTGGTCCTCCTCCCCTTCATTTAAATCGTGGGCCAATGAGGCACTGAAGGCCTCTGTGGGGTTGAGGGGGGCCCTCATGATGGCGCTTGCCTCCTGTATCATGCGGAGGCTTGCCTCCTCCACAGGCCTCAACTGCCTCCTTCGGCCTGATGGCCTCACCTGGGGGGGAGAAGACTGGCTGGTGGTGGTTCTCCTGGCCGGGGGGACCTGGTGCAGGCCACTGGGCCCAGCCTCCTCCTGGCTGCCACTGACCCCGGCCTCCTCCTGGCTGCCACTGACCCCGGCCTCCTCCTGGCTGACAGACACCTGAGGATCTGCCACCTCCTGGCTGATCTCTTCTTCCTGTGTGGAAAAAAAAGGACATTTTTTACAATTTCGCTAAATAAAACCACACTCATTTTCATGTTTTTCGTTTAGTATTTTCTGTTCATTATTACTTGAATACACTCTACTTCTGACCCCTGCAGTTGTCATCTCTGACACCTATTTGTCTGTACACCTTTTTTTTTGCTTTTTCCCAGCTTGGCTTTTCTTTTACAATATCAAATCATTAATCCACCAAGAATTATTTACGCCAGAAATATAGAGGAAACTACTATACCTCCTCATCGAAGGGTGGCAGATCTGCATCTCTGTCAGCCAGGCCCTCTTCCTCTGACTCTGCAGGGCTGTGGTCATCTGGGGAAGGTCCGCTGGAAGGTAGCATGGAGGAAAGGTTGGAAGAAAGACTCGACATCGTTTTCCTGCCTTCCATTTCGTCCCGCAAAAAAGCCATCTGTTTATAATACCACAGTTTGGGTTCCTTTGCTTGTCTTGCTGCTGCTCCCGATTTTTTGCTTTTATTAGCTTTGTATGCTCTCCTGTATGTGCTTCTGAGGTTGGCAAGTTTATCCTTCACCATGTTGGCAGTGCATCCTGGCACCCATGTTTGCATATAGTTTGCTAGCTCTTCTAGTGCTGCCGCTCGTACATCTTTATTGCAATATAATGCGTGTTTTGAATTCCACAGGATGGGCGTGTCCTGATATTTTTGTAGTAAGGCCTCTATAGCTTCCTTGGTTTGTAGTTGGTCCATTTTACTTTTTGAACTATGATATTTTTTTTTGAGTCTAGATTCAAAAACATAAACCAAAGAAAAATAAATATTCAAAAGGATCAGCGTTGACCTTGATATAATATGTGTCTTCAAATTTATTACCTATATCTAATTACAAACACAGTCTCTCTTGTTTAAACAATGATTGGCAGCTCGGCCGCATTGGTTGTACCAAACATTGATTTGCTAGATGCAGAGCCATTGTTAACATTGCAGTAAATATTTTTAATATAGAAAAATAAACAATGCTTACAAATGACAGTATTCATCTAGGCACTCTTTCATGTGTAAATCTCATGCCCCTGACAATGGATGACATAAAAGACACTTCCTAATGACCTCTGTACAACCAACACTTGAACAATACTTTGCCTGATCTGAATACACCATTCAAAAATTTGTCAATGAGGTACAGCATTGTTCACATCTCTATTTTGTGAGTTGTCCAAAAGCATTTGGATACCAAAATAACATTGTGGTACCCCATAGACAGAATAGCTTAAAAAGGGTGCAACCAACAGCCCAAACCCCCATCCCATGTGTCTACATTTTCAAGGCCTCTGCTGATCACATTTTTAATTTCCTTACCTTCCTGTCTCTCGCTCCTCGTTTCTCACGCTCGCCTAATTACCGCGTAAGATGCGTAATCACGGCGTGCACCTTTTAAACACTCCGCGTATTTATTAAACCCCGCCCTCGTCACCTTTGCGAGGCCCCTAATCAATGAGTTTAGGAAATATGGCGTTAACTGTGTATGTTCTGGATGCGCTCGAAGATTCTCCGCGTAACCGACGTAAACACGTTGTTTGCATTCTCTACACTCCGCGTATGTATTAAACGCCGCCCTCTTCTCCGCCCATGGCGTAAGAATTCATCTTTTCCACGCCCATAATCTCTGTGGGAAAGGAAAGATGGCGATGTCACACGAGCGGGCACGATGCTCTCATGCCACAAGTGAAGGGACAGAGGCAGGGACGTCCCGATCAAGGCCAAGAAGATACAAAGCCACTAATATGCGGTTCCAGGAAATGGTGGAGTTAGTTTACATCATGCGAAAGAAGGACTATGATGGTGAATTAGGGCCATACAAGACCCCTAACCGCCGAAAGGCACATATTATGGACAAGGTGGCGAGGAGAATGCAGAGGATGTTTGGGATCACCAGGTCCAAGGAACAGCTGAGGAAACGATGGTCAGACTTAAAATTGAGGGAGCCACATCAGATGAAGAAAATACTTAAAATTCTGCGTAAAAGTAAGTAAATATATATTGGGGTTGGGGGGGGGTGGGTGATTGTCTGCAATAATGTGTTGCCATGTATATTTCACCATCTGCCTCCTTGGCCTGCTTGTAATTTTAAAGACATGTTGTCATTTATTTTTTATGACATAAATACCTACATATTTACAAATAGTGTTCTTAGTAAACCACGTAACATCACATAGTTTCTCAGAAAGGCTCGGTTATTCCAGGAACAACACACCTGGACATGGCTCACTGGCCAAAAACTTTGTTTGTAAACATTGTGTAAAAGCTAGTTCAAAAAAATAAAATTAGGAGAATGGGAAAGGCAAACAGGATTCATTCTAAAAACAGTGGTAATAAAGCAGATGTTTTCACATCTGCAATGCAGAGCACCTGTGTCTCCCCAAACCAAAAAAGGGTTTTGGTAGGGTCTCCCAGAAATACTGTTTAGGGGGGACATCCATGTGTGTCACTTTGCTAAAAAGGGGCAGGATCAGAGCTTGCCATATAGAAGTAATTGCAAAATGTAGGTTTGGTGAAAGATAAAAGTAAATAAATGAAAGCATCTTCTAAGCAATGTGTGCGATTTATGCTCTCCAATATCTGTGTGCTGATGAGTATACATTTTTTTTTGTTTATTTCAGGGGAAAGAAGTCGCCAGCATTTGGAGGAGGCAGAGAGGGCCAGACAAGGCCAAAATCTGCCATCTCAACATGTGGAGGAGGAGGAGGATGTGGAAGGAGAAGAGGATGTGGAAGGAGAAGAGGATGTGGAAGGAGAAGAGGATGTGGAAGGAGAAGAGGATGTGGAAGGAGAGGAGGAAGGAAGAAAGGAGGAAGGAAGAGAGGAGGAAGAAGTAATTTTGGACTTAGAATTTATAGCAGATGAAGGGCAAGTGGCGGAAGAACAATTTGGCGAATTGAAAGAAGGTGGATTGATGGATGAAGGAGGAGTCCAAGATGATGGGGAAGTGGTGGAAGAAGGAGGAGTGATAGAAGATGATGGGGAGGTGGTGGAAGAAGGAGGAGTGATAGAAGATGTAGAAGAGGTGGAAAGGAGAAGCCCATCAGGTCAGTGTCACCCTAGCTTGATTAAAAAAAACATATGTAGATAGGCCTCATCGAAAAATAATGTTGGAAATGCCATTTTTTTTTTTTTTTTAGGGGAGGAGGATGGTGTGCCAATATTTTCACGTGCAAGTGCTGCTATAATTATTCAACAGGTAATGGAGTGCAGCACTGAAATGCACAATATGCGTGAAAGGATGGTTGTCATGGAAGAGAATTTAACAAATGTCCTTTTGGAATGCTGCACGGAAATGGACAATATGCGGCAAAGAATGATGGTCATCGAATCTAATTTTAAAAACATTATTGACATGATGGGCCGTGTCAAAGACTGAAACACCCCCCGCCCATCCCCCGCCCCCACAAACATTTTTACTGTTTTAATAATGAATACGCCAAAATTTGAAGATACACACACAGTGTGCCAACATGTGCTATCTGCCATCACAGAATATCTAGTGTCTGTGCTTTGTGGGTCCAACCCCCTCCTCCATCCTCAAGTAGTTGAGAGGAAGGGTTTGCTCCCACAGAACACAGACATTGATCACCCATGATGTCAGATAGCACATGTGGCCATTTGTCTGTTGAACCAATGACATTTGGCGAGTTTGCACTGAATGTGTGTATCTTCAAATTTTGGCGTGTTCCAGTGTGAAAGCACACCATGACTGACTGCTGTTGTGAGTTTTTATATTTTTTTAATTTTATTTTGTTACTTTTTGACCATGTTGAACATTTTTGGATACTATAACGTTTAGACCATAAAGAATAAACAACGCCAAAAAATTAAAAATATATATATATAGAATTATAAATCTCTCTAATCACTGAATTTAGTGAAGTCGAGATTTGACTCCTAAATCTCAACAACAAATTTTCTTATTGAAAAACACAACAAAAAAAAAAAAAATTGTTAAAAAAATATTGGTTTTTGTGCATAAAAAATATGCCGAAAATAAAAAATACTAAGGCGGTAAACACCCCACCAAAAATATTCTATATATATATATATATATGTAAACAATAAATCTAACTATATTTGATAAACAAAAATGTGAACTTGTTAAAAAATGTATAATCTGCATAATATTTTTGGTTGAATTACCTGAAAAAAAAAAAAAAAATTAAAATTTTTTTTGTAGACTCCTAAGTACAAAAGCAGGGAGTAATGAAAAAAATCTAAAATAATTTTTGGGGTCATGAACAAGCAAAAATTAAAAAAATTGACCTCAAAATTTACAAATGGAGTTGCTTCTTATTTCTAGACTCAATACCCTGTTTGTAGATGAGTGAATACTGTGCAAAATGTGGTTATTTACTAAAAGTGGAGAAATCAATTATGCATTAAAATTGAAGAAGTTAGTTAGAGAACCAGGAAGACAGATAAAAAGAGAAAAAGCATTAATGACAAACAACTGTATAAAGTCCAATGGTCTAATTATTTTTTATTTGAGAGAATATTCCTTTCTTTAGGGGCCGAATTAGAAAGAAATATGATCTGGCATAGCAATGGCCCCCCGACCCATGAAGTACTCAACATATTTGTCGCGTACCTCACGAGCTGATTGGGGGGCCAAGCCAGCGCGACCAGTGTCCAGCCCGGGAAGGGGATCTGAGGGTAGTCTTGCCTCAGAACCGATGTCGGGTAGGTACGTCTGGGAGTGCCTGCGTAAAAAGTTGTGCAAAATGCAGCAGGCAAATACAACGGTGTCCAATTTATATTCCGCCAGATGTATCGATGTCCTGAACAGGCGGAACCGGTTGGTGAGTATCCCAAAGGCATTCTCGACTACCCTCCGAGCCCTGGCCAACCGAAAATTAAACACACTCCTCTCTGAGGTGAGGGTCCTCTGGGGAAAAGGCCGCATGAGGTGAGGACCAAGCCCGAAAGCCTCGTCCGCTAGGAACACAAACGGAAGTCCTTCCACATTATCTTCATCTGGTGGCAATGCCAGACCACCAGCTTGGAGACGATCATAGAAATCAGTCCGTGCGAACACTCCCCCATCAGACATCCGGCCATTCTTCCCCACGTCCACATATAGAAACTCATACTGTGCCGACACCACCGCCATCAACACAATACTATGATAACCCTTGTAATTATAATAGTAGGACCCCGAGTGGGGTGGGGGCACAATGCGGACGTGTTTCCCATCTATTGCTCCACCGCAGTTTGGAAAATCCCACCGCTGGGCAAATTGGGAAGCCACAGACTGCCATTCCTGTGGTGTGGAGGGTAGCTGTGGGGACAAACAAAAAAAGAGATTTAGTACTTTGGAATAAAAACATCCTACAAGCATCCTTGTGACACTTCAAAGTATTAAAATTGCATTCGAAAAATGTGCATGGAGAATTTGGGAAATGAAATATATAGGGCCACTTCATTAAGAGACTCCACAGCCCTCTGATGGGGACAATTAAAGTTTGAAGGGGGGGGGGACACAAAAACCAAAAAGTCCTGTTTTAAAAAATGGCAAGGTGGGTTTGTCCCTAGGATAGCATGCTGGACAGGTTAATATTGGGTAAGGGACAAATATGCAGGTAGGCCAAGAAAAAAACATGTAAAGCTGATATCAACATGCATAGGGAGAAAAGGGAACGTTAGTTAAACACACAGCATATCTGGGAAATGAAAAAAAAAGTTAGTTAGCAACATTATTACAGCCAGGAAACTTACCTTAATATACTCCTCATGCATAACTTTGATGATGGCAGCACACGTGTCCGGTATGATGACCCCAAGCGCCTGCGGAGAGATGCCTGTCGAGAACTTGAGGTCCTGCAGGCTCCTCCCAGTCGCCAGGTACCGCAACGTGGCAATAAGCCTCTGCTCGGCCGTGATGGCTTGGCGCATCACAGTGTCCTGCCTCGTGATATAGGGGGACAGAAGTTCCAGCAGACTGTTGAATACGGGGTCCGTCATGCGGAGAAAATTCCTAAAGTCATTAGGATTATTCTCCTGGAGTTCCCTAAGCAGAGGCATATGTGAGAACTGGTCACGCTGGCGCAACCAATTCTTGGTCCAGAAACGCCTCCGCCCCCTGTTTCTGGCCAAAGTACTGTAAAAATGAACATATCCAGCAGCCATCCCATAAACAGCACCAACTCGCGAAAATTGACGCTGCTGCTCCATCATGGCTTCAAACCGGCCGGCTGGTCAGTCAAGAACACACTCAAACAGAAAGCACTCGCAAATCCAGCACTACCTGCGACAAACGCGTGACAAACAGATACGAGCGCACAGGATGCAACTGCTAAAGCAGAAACAACCTGCTAGCCTATAGCCGAATGACAACTACGTTACCGCAAGCACACGCACTGAACCCGTGAATACACGCTGTCAAAGCCTGGAGACCGAGAAGCGCGAATCAGCTCTAACCAAACCTTCACTAACACGAGCAAACCCGTAACTAGCAAAAGAGGAACAGAGGGCGGCGCCATTAAGTTTGGTCTTCCCCTTTATAGTGACGTCGTACGTAGTTTACGTGCACGCGTTCCGGTACGACGGTAATTTGGTCCGCTGGTGTGTACAAGCCAGCGGAACCAAACTAAAATCAGCCTTGTACGCCGGAAACTGTCGGGCAGACAGTTTCCAGCGCACAGATCCGGTCGTGAGTACAAGGCCTAACTGTATTGCTTTTGCCTCATACACACGGTCGGACTTTTGACCGTGCAAAAGTCCGCCCTGAGTCCGTCGGAAGTCTGACGGAAAGAAAGAGAACAGTTTCTCTATCTAAGGTCTGTCGGACTTCCGACAAAAAAAAGTCAGATGGAGGCTACACACGGCCTTACTTTCCGGAAAAAAAAGCCTGTCTGACTTAAGTTATCTCTGCCTCATTCATTTTTCTTGATTTTTTACCTTATTAAATAGCCAAAATACAGGTTTAGTCAATTGTACTATATTCAGGGGATTCATGTGGTTCCATATTTTCATAGTTTTCAATATCTTCTATGTATATGACCCTTACTATTTCTGCCACCAATATATTGATATCACAGATTGTGAGTATATAGTTTAATTAAATGGTAAGCAGAATATGAAAGCACATTTAAAATAAAATATAACCAATGTGTGTATTACATCTCTAAATAAAGTGACAGTGCTTTTGCGCTAATACGGACCCTCAATAAATAAAACCCTAAACAAAGTGTATCAATAAGTTGCTGCAAAACCTAGAGTGTTTACAATACACACAAAAATATAAATGAAATAAAGTGGGGGTTCCGCGCATCCTAACACGC
The DNA here is from genome assembly GCF_905171775.1 of Rana temporaria. Lineage (NCBI taxonomy): Eukaryota > Metazoa > Chordata > Amphibia > Anura > Ranidae > Rana > Rana temporaria. The sequence goes on from NC_053490.1 coordinate 295,415,925, forward strand.
AGACATGGTGAGAAATATATATAAAAAAATATATATATATATATATATATAAATACTAATCAGTGATATCACAGAGGAGAGCAAAAAAACTCAATGAAATCAAGTGAAAAAGTGAGAATGTCCAAACATCAAAAATTCAAAATAGAGTTACTGAAGTGAAGTCTATAGCCGTGAAAAAGTGTCCATAAATAGGATGAAAGATAAATAAATAAAATATGGTGATCAAATGCTATTGGTAATTCTTCAAATAAACATAGGCTGCCAAAGAAATGTAGCTGATGTGATCACAGAGCAGTCCAATAAAAAGTGTTGCCAGACGGGTGTAATAATCCCTCCCTGGGCTCCCGGGACTCTTACCTCCGCGCAGATAATCAAGTGCATCCACTGTAGGTATCACTACCAATCCTCCGTAAAGTTTTCCCCAGATGAAGACACGTGACACGTGTCGTAACGCGTAGGGATTGGACGGGAGGACGTACACCTGGAGTGACGTATACTCGTGATATAGGGGGACAGAAGTTCCAGCAGACTGTTGAATACGGGGTCCGTCATGCGGAGAAAATTCCTAAAGTCATTAGGATTATTCTCCTGGAGTTCCCTAAGCAGAGGCATATGTGAGAACTGGTCACGCTGGCGCAACCAATTCTTGGTCCAGAAACGCCTCCGCCCCCTGTTTCTGGCCAAAGTACTGGAAAAATGAACATATCCAGCAGCCATCCCATAAACAGCACCAACTCGCGAAAATTGACGCTGCTGCTCCATCATGGCTTCAAACCGGCCGGCTGGTCAGTCAAGAACACACTCAAACAGAAAGCACTCGCAAATCCAGCACTACCTGCGACAAACGCGTGACAAACAAATACGAGCGCACAGGATGCAACTGCTAAAGCAGAAACAACCTGCTAGCCTATAGCCGAATGACAACTACGTTACCGCAAGCACACGCACTGAACCCGTGAATACACGCTGTCAAAGCCTGGAGACCGAGAAGATATGTCACTCCAGGTATCCGTACACCTGGAGTGACATATCTTAAATGGTACATGCCCCATTTGAATTGGGCGGGCTTGCGCCAGACGTGTTTACGATACACCGCCGCACGTTTACGGGTAAGTGCTTTGTGGACCAGGCACTTACACTGAAAACTTGCGGCGGTGTAACGTAAACGGGTTACGTTACACGGCCGCAATTATTTGTGAATCCGGCCCTAAATGATTAGGTTTCGCTTACCAATTAAAAAAAAGAAGCCATACCTTTTGGGCAGAGCTTATTATAATTTTTATGATCTCATTGTCTGAGATAGTATTTAGAGATAAGAAAAAATGTGATGAAGGGAGACTGAAACGCACACACACCCTCAAGATGACTGAAGACACCTGATGACCACATCATATATGCAGACACATACACCATACGTCAATACATATTTTTACATTCATGAAGATTCCTGAATGCCTAATGCTTTGGAACTCGGAGGTCACAATAAGTAATTCCTCTTTAGGAGTATCCATCTTGAATGTCACGGCAGCCATTTTAAAACTCTGGTAACCAGCAATTCAGATCAGTAGCTGTTTTGGAACGGGTAATTATGTCATGTTGATTTTATATTGTATTCATTTGTATAATTTGTATAATTTTTAACCTCTTAGTAAAAAACATACAAAATTAATTGTACCATCATCCTGAAGATCAATTTGACTGGTAATTATGTCATGTTGATTTTATCTTGTATCCATTTGTGTTCTTTAAAATATTGATCTATTAAAAGTTTTACAATTTATGATTATTCAACAATTTTCATTATATTTTTATATTAATGCTATAAACAGTGCATGACAGACCAGGAGTGACTGAAAAGGGCTGGAAGTGATCAGCAGCACTGAGATGAAAAAAAAGCATGCAAAAGTGTCATCCAGTTAGGGTTTTCACCTACTTTAATATTTACAATACTATGCATAAAATCTACTGTAAACTATACCGTATTAACCTTATAGCCTAACTCTTAGGCCGCGTACACACGATCGGTCCATCCGATGAGAACGGTCCGTCGCGCCTACACACCATCGGTTAAAAAAATGATCGTGTCAGAACGCGGTGACGTAAAACACAATGACGTGCTGAAAAAAACGAAGTTCAATGCTTCCAAGCATGCGTCGACTTGATTCTGAGAATGCGCGGGTTTTTAACCGATGCTTTTGCATACTAACGATCGGTTTTGACCTATCGGTTAGGCGTCCATCGGTTCAATTTTAAAGCAAGTTCTCATTTTTTTGACCGAAGATGCTCGGTTTTGGACTTATGAAAATGGTCCTTCAGATCGTTCTCCTCTGGCGATCCTATCGTGTGTACACGGCCTTAAACATTTGCATAAAATGTAGTGGTTCCCTTGGATTTAAAATGTTGTATTTTAAATCATAGCGCATAAGGGCAGGCTACTGTTAGTATAATAAACTTGAATGACACACCTACATATGCATTTAAATTAATTTTAGAAAGCATAATTTGGATCACTGTTGTTATGCACAAAAATGGTTCCTGATAATTTACGGAAGTGTTTCAGCTCTTCTTATATTATCTTGTCTTTAAATGCTTATGCTAGGTTAATCACAACTTATTTTGCCAAAAATTCCACTCCACTGAAGCATGTTTTAGAAGTACTTTGATTTGAATGAGGATTGATATAGACCCTGAAAGGAAAGCATCAGCAAAATGAAACATTTATAACCAAGTACCAGGCTGAATGTTAAATGCTAAAAGTCACCTGAAAAGTGGTTGAACTCAGCAGAACCCTAGAGGGAATTTTCTGTATAATCTAAAAAGTTACCAGAGAGAAGACGCAAATGACTGGACATGATATGTAAATAGGAAAACGACTATATATAATGTGTATAAAGATATAGATATATCTATATATATAGATATCTATATATATAGAGAGATATCACTCGCTCTATATATATACTGTATTTATTGGCGTACAACACTCACTTTTTTACCCTGAAAATAGAGAGTAAACTGTGCCTGCGTGTTATACGCAGAATGCTGTGGAAAGTTTTTTTCTTGAAACTTCCCTCTTAAAGTTAGGGTGCGTGTTATACGCCTGTGCTTGTTATACGCCGATAAATACGGTATATAGAGATCTCTCTCTCTCTCTCTCTCTCTCTCTCTCTCTATATATATATATATGTATATATATATATATATATATATATATATATATATATATATATATATATATCCTAATTATTGAATCAAACATTTTGAAAAAGTATAGTCATTAGTTATGATCTCAGTGCTTCTGATCTCATGCAGCCTCTGTACAGCTATTACCTCTCTACATGCACGCACTCCAGTGATTGCTGCATGTATACCCACAGTACCCACAGATGGTATCTGCATGTTTAGTTTTGAAGCAGTGAAATCCATCTTGCTGACTCTATTGTGAATATATTGGACAGTGTGTGCCCCATCGCTGGTTTCTACAATATCAGTTGCATATCTCACTTTTTTTCTAAGACATCTTTCTCCTCAGAACTGACTGTCTATCACTAAGGCTAACAGTTGTGGCTGCAGTGCACATAGTTCACTGATCTCTGTGATTCACTCATTCATTTTAATATTCTTTTTATTGAATGCAAAGCTCTCTGTGACCAGAGAAGGGGAGATTGATATAATCTACATCTCCTCCAATCACAGATTGGCTTTATATGGCTGAGGGAGGTGGCAAAACTAAAAGCCTTAATGCCTGTTTTCAGTGCCGACAGGAAACTGCTGCCTAAGTAAAAGCAGGATATGTAAAAAATGCTGCAGCAGCCAGAGAGGGGGTACATGCCATTAGAGCCAACTTATTTTTTACTGTGAAAATGGCCAAAAATACATTTTTGGATGTACTTCATCTTTAAAGATTATATGAGAATTTAGTTTTTGGGTTTACACATACTTTTTTTTCCAAACAAGTTTTATTTAATTAAAAGCTTTTTGTAAGTTCAAAGTGAGCATATATTCATCATATGGTCAGACATTACTACCATTGGTGAATTGCGGAAAAAATAGAATCTAGTGATCATAGAAGGAGAAAAAATATCTGTTTGCAAAATTGTATAACAAAATATAAAACAGTTTTTTTTTTTTTTTTTTTTTTTTTAGTAAAGCAGAGGTGATTAAATACCACCAAAAGAAAGCTCTATTTGTGGGAAAAATGTATTTGGGTACGGTGTTGTATGACCACGTAATTGCTGTTCAAAGAGTGACAGTGCTGAAAGCTGAAAATTGGTCTGGGCAGAAGGGGGGTTTAAGTGCCCAGTAAGCAAATTTCTATTTTAGGGGCTGTTGGGAGAACAGAGATATGTGCCCCCAGTGCATCTGGTGGGAAATCAGTTGTTTGTCCTAAGGCTTTAAATACTTTAATCATATACGGGCCTAGTAGTGGAAAGAAACTCAAGCCTCGTACACACGATCGGATATCTGATGGAATCGAATCCGATGGAATTTTTCGTTGGATATCCGATAAAGCTGATTTTCATCAGTCTTGCCTACACACCATCAGTCAAAAATCCGATCATGCCAAAATGCGGTGACGTAGAACACTACAACGTGCTGAGAAAAATGAAGTTCAATGCTTCCGAGCATGCGTCGACTTGATTCTGAGCATGCGTGGATTTTTGACCGATGGACTTCCACACAGACAATCATTTTTTCTATCGGTTTTTTATCCATAGGAAAAATTTAAAACATGTTCTATTTTTTTCACAGATGGAAAACAAACCGATGGGGCCCACACACGATCGGTTTGTCCGATGAAAACAGTCCATCGGTCTGGTTAATCGGACAAACCGATCGTTTGTACAGGGCTTTATAGTACTGTATGGTAAAACCGTTGGGGCCGGTGCCTTTCCAGATTTAGTCATTTTCATTGCTGCTTGTACTTCCTCGATAGTGATAGGTGCCTCTAGTTTACAGCGAACCGGGGAAGACAGGCGAGCCAGATGTTAGGAGGATAGATATTCTTCCAGAGATGAGGGGGCAAAGGAGGCATTGCCAAATTGTACAGCGAGGAGTAATACTCCCCAAATGTATGCGCAATGAGGAAAAATAAAAGGCATTTAAATTTGAATGAGCATTAGATAACTTTAAAATGTATGAAGATGGCTGTAGGATTGTGGCTTGGAGCTCCATTTCCCTCGGCTATTTTCAACCACTCCCCCATATTGAGCACCTATGGGAAACTAAGTACCCTTAAGTAGGTGCTGGGATATTGAATCTCCTTTTGGGTGTGTTTTCTTTCTTTTTTTTTCCTTTCCCTGCCCAGAGAGGATGGACGGGTTGCGTGTGACCTCCTTAAATGTTAAGGGACTTAATGCCCCTGAAAAATTAAAGATGTTACTTAATGATCTGAAACATTCAAATACTGATGTGGGGTTTGTGCAAGAAACTAATTTTAAAGCAGGGAATCTCTCCATTCTACAGAATAGATTCTTCCCTTGTGTTTATCATGCCCTCAATCAGGAGGCAAAAACCAAGGGAGCCTCTATTTTGATCTCCAGTCGAATCCCGTGGTCTCTCACGGACAAATGTTTGGACACAGGTAGGAGATACTTTTTTCTTAAAGGACATATTGGTAGTGTAAAGGTCACCCTGGCTACTATATATGCACCTAATGCGCACCAGGATAGTTTTCTTGCCAAAGTTCTCTCAAGGCTAATGGAGTTTATGGAGGGAAACTGATCATGGGGGGGGACTTTAATTTCCCTCTAGACCCTAAAATAGATACCTCCACTGGTGTGTCCTCGGTTTTCAGCGAAACCAGAAAATGCATCCTGCGGAAGTTCCATGAACTTCAGCTGGTAGACGCCTGCCGTATCTTACATGCAGGGGAGAGAGATTATACTTTTTTTTTCAATCCCCATCAATTATATTCTCGTAACGATTTTTTTATGGTACCTCACCAACTACTCCCCTCAGTGTTAGATATATCAATAGGACATATAACATGGTCAGATCATGCGCCAGTAACGATCTGACTCTTCTTGTCTGGTTCGACCTATTCTTCAGAATGGTGATGATGCCTGAATGAAAGTCTACTAGACTCCAGAAATTGGGGAGGATTTGAACAAAGAGATTACAATGTATTTCCAGATAAATGACACTACGGGGAGCAACCCGGGAATAGTGTGGGAGGCACACAAAGCAGTAATCCGGGGGATTTTTATAAAACATGGTTTAAGTGTGGCAAACTGTTGGCGAGGAAACTAAGGGAACAGCGCACGGTGTCATATATACCCCACATTAAAGGGAGTTGGGGTCAAAAACACTCATTGTCGTCTTGGCGCTTGATTATATAGATTGATAGTAGCGTAGCTGTCAATCAAATCCAATGGCGTGGGCGCCAGGGCCCTGAGCCGAGTCCTGCATTCTGTGTGAATGGAAACAGAAGCAGGAGTCGGGAGTGCGCCCACACAGGTGTCCACCTTAAGAGAGCCTTCTCCAGCATGGGCACTCAATGCGGGGAAGAGCTACAATCCCCACCGGGGACCGCAGAAGAGGAGGACCGGGTCCTCTCAATGCAAAACGAACTGCACAGTGGAGGTTAGTATAACATGTTTGTTGTTTAAAAATAAAACTGAGGGTTTACAACCCCTTTAAACATACATAGAAAAGTAAAGCATGATTGTAGCAGCACAGCAGTGTCTTATATATTTGGTCTAAATTCATAAGCTGCAAAATGCAAAAATCTGCAAATGGTCACAGGAACTGATTTAAAATTATGAGTTTTTTTAATTGCCTTTCCAACATTTCAAAGATCTGATTGTTTGGTGTGCTGGTGTTATGTGATTTCACTGCTAAATTGACAAAATGATAAAAAAAGCCACAGCTGCATTCAGTTTCTAACAGCTGCTGCCTATGGATAGTGACTATTTCCTGTTTAAAAGCTCTATGCCCACTGCAGAGCACAGATGCTAACCTGGCGCCCTTATTCGCTTGGCACACAACATTTTTTAATTAACCATCACTTTATTGCCTATGAGTAACGACATTTGATTCTGCTGATTCTGGCATCAGCTGATGATATCATGGTATTGAAATCCTGAAAAACAACTATTTACTTTCAATGGTGAGCTCTCCAGATTTTAGTATTGAAACAAAAAGCTGTAATATTTTTATAGAAGTCAGGGTCAAAATATTAGCCATTATGAGCTATGGGGCCTATAGTAAGGGAAGCAGGGTTTTGCATTTCTTTCTTGCTGTACGTTTAGGCCACTCCTGCAATGTGACAGTGCACTATGTAGATAGAGATTTCTGTGACATTTGCTTATCCAGAGGTCCTTGCTTTGTTGTGTCCCACATATGATATGTTTATTGTTACTGCTATGCATTGAATTGTAATATTATGAACTGTGGTATCTAAAACAAATCCTAGTTTGACCCTTCATGCTCTCTCATTTGTATTCAGTTACATTCAGGTCATTACAGAGGACCTAGAAAAGTAATTATCTTCTTACACTTCAAGTGACTGTAAAAACAGCTTCTGTATTATACTGTGCAAAGCAAAACAATTGTAGCGCTACCCCCGAAGGAGCCGCTGTTTGATTCAGGATCTACTCTTATTTGGCTTAACCCACCCCTATTTAATCAGCTCGAACCCTTCCTTGACACATCAGAAGTTTGGTGAATGAGATATTGTGACCTCTGCTGGGCTGGGGTCACAATAGCAGGCACACAATGCAACAACAATATGGCAATAAGTTACCTGAGGTTATGGACGATCCCTCCAGACGAGAAAATACACTCCACATAATGGATTTAGTTAAATGTATATATAGTGGTTTACTATATATATATATATATATATATATATATATATATATATATATATATATGTAGAAAAACATATGGAACTCAATAACTTCAGACATAGAGTTTTTGACATAAACACTATCAATAACAGTACCTCAGTCTGATCTGCAAGGGCCCTTGCTGGAATCAGTGATAAACGTGGGTAGGAAATAATAATCTAAACCTGAAGGTGGTACCACCCTTCTAAACCCAAGGTCAGTCTAAGCTCGCGAGCGCCCCTAGCGGGCAGTCCTGCAGCTTAGTCAATTTTCACGTAGCGGCCGGTTGGTTTACGTCAGAGTTTGTAATCCACTGGCAGTAGTTAGAGAAAAAGGGTCTTACACAACAAAATGTCTATGGTAGTAGAATATTGCGAGGTTGTTCGCTTGTCTGTATAGATTACTTCCATGAAACGCCGGAAGCGTTTAACTAGGCCTCTAAATTTCAGCTACGGGCCAACACATTTCCGTGGCCTAGAAACTGGGCTGAATGTCTATGGCAACCAAGGAAAGTCAAAACTGAGCAGGTGCTCTCTCACCCAACAGGCCTGCCCGTCTGATTCTTCCCTCAGAAGAAAGGGGCGCGTTGGCCAGATGTCGCTCCACGGCACACCGGATCCTGGACGAGGGTGTTCCACTACTACGTTTGTCAGCTGGGCTGCCTCCCCGGTTTCTGGAAACATGGGCTGGTGCGCTGAGGTCTTGCTTCCATCTGGATGGCGGGTCTCCCGATCAAGCTAGGCCCGGTCTTCCGGCCTAACGGTGGAGTTCACTCTGTCCCCTGTTCTACGCAGGAGAGAAAGCTGGTCCAGAGAGAGAGGAAAAGCGCCACTCTCCGCCCTTAAGTAACCTCCTCCAATGGCCTGAGCGAAGACGTCACATCCTTCTAGGTGGCAAAGCATTGCGGGAAATGTAGTCCGTTTCTCTGAAGAGTCTATGGAGTCCGTGTCTCCTGCTACTAGTAGTCCCGCAATGCATAACTTTCTGACAATTGTTCAACTTATGTACAATTTTGAATACAAGTCCAACGGGGATGACCTGTCTTTAAACTCTGACAGGGGAAGGCCCGCTACATACTCCCCCCACTCAAAATCTTTGGTCCCCCAAAGAGGGTGACGGTATGCATCCTGATACATGCTTTCAAAGCACAAGCGGAGAAAAAAAAGGTTGTTAGTATATGCAAGGCACTAAGCGTGGTGCATTACTCCTAATGTTACTCAGAGCAAAACAACTCATCGATTGACACAGAGTGGACAAGGGGTCTTCCCACCACTCTTCGGGTACAGGTGAATAACCCTGTCCACTGTTTGCCAACACAAGGGCATTATATTCAGATGTGTCAGGGGGTGAGCAGGGGCTGACCTCCACTAAAATAGCAATAGGAGGAGCATTTGAAACACTTGATCTTTTTGAGGTAAGGATGGTCTCTTCAGAACACTCTCCCAATTGGCTATAAGTCAGTCTTTTCAGAGGGTGAATAGCCCTCCTCTCACTGGGTCCCTCCATAGTTGATGAGCCAGGAAAAACAGGATCTATTTCAAAACTTTGGGTATTATTATTATTATACAGGATTTATATTGCGCCAACAGTTTGCGCAGCGCTTTACATCAGGGAAGCAACGTTATCCTCCTATTCAGACATGACCGGTTCCTTGTTCTCTGAATCGTGCAAATTTACATTTAGCGGCCCTGGGGCCTCCATGGAATCCTCTGCCGAGTATAAGTTAACATCCTCTCTCCCGGCTCTCGCTAAGAACATTTTGTGGTATGAATTCAGGGGCTTCTGGTCGAAGTGCCCCACTACTGGTCGCTTCAGATGAGGGCAGGAACGAAGCATCAGGTTCTGATCACTGGGAGGACCATAACCACTCTGACCCTATCCATTCATCTGTGGACTCTTCATCCTCCGAGTCTGCATGTGGGACTTGAGATCTAGTGACCGGCCCAGTGGACTTGGGAGCGGAGGGTCGGACAGCTTCATTTAGGGGTAATAAATGATTCCTGTGCCAAGTTTTGAGGGGTCCCACACTGCCTTCAGGCCGGACCTGATACACGGGCAGGTCAGGCAAATTTTTACATATAATGTAGGGCTGAGACTTCCAGCGGTCAGCCAGTTTGTGCTTCCCTGGCATGCCCAAATTTCTGAGTAAAACTCTATCCCCTGGCTGTAGATCCTGAACTCGAACCTTCAAGTCAAAGTTTCTTTTATTCCTCTGTTCCCTCAGTTCAGAACTGGCATGTGCCTTCTCATAGGCCAACTTTAGGCTCCTTCTCAAGTGATCCACGTAACCTTTGTTACCTACCGATAATGGCCATTTAAACCCGGTCGATTGTGGGTCCTCTGGCAAACATTTAAATTCCTATAGAGGGACGCCCCACCCATTTCATCGTGGACACAGGCACTGCCCGTAGTGTTTTACGGGAGGCAGAAATCCCTGACCCTGCCTACTTATCCTCCATAGATGTGTCTTGTGTGGGAGTGGATGGACAGTCTAGGTCCAGCCCCCTCACAAGACCACTACAGGTGGGTACTACCCCCGCATTGTTAGCAAGATTTGTGGTCTCGAACACCTGTCCCCTCAATCTCTTGGGGGCAGATGTTCTTTCCAGGCTTCAGGCCTCCATCTTATATAATGCTGATGGGACCATCTACATATCCACTGCCCTGAGTGGGGGTGACGTGTCAGCATTATGTTCCCTCCCCATCCTGATGGCCCTGCAGGTTTTACTAACCCCTATCCCAGACCATTTCCTTGATCAAATACCGTCCTGCCTCTGGTCCACTGGTCCGGAGGATGTAGGTAGACTGTCAGTTCCCCCGGTAGTAGTCCTTCTAAAACCAGGGGCTGTTCTTCCCAGAAGGGCACAATACCCCCTCAAACCAGTCCAGACTCAGGCGATTACTGAGCAAATTTAAGTTTTGTTGGGGAATGGTGCCCTGATACCCTGTACTTCCCCTTGCAATACCCCTTTGTTGACAGTTAAGAAAAAGACCCCCAAGGGCCATCCGGATAAGTTTCGGTTGGTACAGGATCTTAGAGCAGTGAACAAGGCTACCATTTTGGAGACACCACTTGTCCCCAGTCCACACACTCTTCTGTCAGGGGTGCCCCTGTCTGCAAAGGTTTTCACTGTCATTGATTTGGCGAATGCCTTCTTTAGTGTGCCATTGGACCCCTCCTGCCAGTACTTATTCACATTTACCCACACTGCAAAACCGGGACCTGGTTGTGGTTCTGCAGTATGTGGATGACCTGCTCGTCTGTGCCCCCTCTCAGGAAATGGCGGAACAATCATCTGTGAGCCTCCTGGTGTATCTAGCTCAACAAGGATGCAAGGCCTCAAAAGAGAAATTACAGTGGTGCGCTTCCCGTGTAGTCTTCCTGGGTCATTGTATATCTCATGGCGCAAAGCACATTACATAACAACGTGCTGAAGCCATCCAGGCCATTCCGCCCCCCGGTAAAGTCAAGGCCCTACATGCATTTTTGGGACTGATCTCTTATTGCAGAGCCTGGATACCTGTGGCTTCCCTTCTCATGCAGCCACTGTATGACAACCTGCAATGTGACCCCTTTGCGCTGTCCGAAGAAGCGCTTACTAACTTTCACCTTTTGAAAAAGGCAATCAGCTCTGCTCCTGCACTCAGTCTCCCTGATTATGAAATTCATATAAACATATCCTTATAAATGCATTGGGTTCCAGAAAAAAAAGCTCTACAAGAATGCCAGAAACTCTAAAAAGAATTTGGGATTTTCTGTAGTGTAGCCGGGTGTAGTGTTTTTTTTAAGACATTTAGAAAGCAAAAAAGTTTTAAAATTGCCAGCAAATGATTTTGACAGCTTTCATTGACTGCTTCTTCTTTTTTCTATCTTTGTAAATGTGATTTTTGATGTAGCACATCCTAGATGCATATAGTCCCCCAAAAAATGCATACCATACTGTTTGAGTCTGGTATGGATTTTAAGGGGGTAGTTCACACAAAATAAGCACAAACAATGCCTGGAGTTTCCCTAAAAATCCATACTAGATGATTCCTGCCTGTCCTTGGTCGGATCATTAGATGGTGTCCTGAACTTTCTCCCATATTGGCCTTTCAACAACTCCATGCTAACAGAACGGACAGTTCTTACCCAAATATCAGATTACATCATTGACTACTTTACTCATAATGATGTGGGCGAGATTTCCCCTGCATATTTGTGGGCGGCACATAAGACAGTACTGAGAGGCCAGCTCACCCCCTAAAGAAATGTTGTGGGCTTAGGGCAAAGACGTTAAAAGAGCGCAGGGAGATTCTTCAGAAACTTGGAATATGCTACAGGTGCTGTGCTTGTTATGGACATTTTGCTAAAGACTGTAAAGTTGTCATCAAGTGCACAGAATGCAGTAGCGACAGACATGTTACAGCTATGCATCGGGGCCCACCCTCAGACAATTCACAGCAGCCTCCTACCTCCAGCCCTGTCTCAAATCATAGCAGGGAGCAAAAAAGTCATGCTCCAGCCACAGCTAATGTTCCCTCTTCATGCACAGAAGTCTGTGGAGAAGACTTAGATCACAAATGCTGTGCTAAGATATGCCTAGTCAAGATATACCCAAAGGTCCAACCTGAGGAAGCTATTGGGATATATGCCATAATAGATGAACAGAGCAACAGATCCCTAGTTAAGCCTACATTTTTAATTTTTAAACAAAAAAAGGATCAGAGTTTGAATGTGTTTAGGGACTTTGCTTACTCTGTGGTTCAGAAGGGTGATCGCAGGGTCTTGGGGAACCGCAACTCCCGTAACTCTATACTATTTGGAAGAACTTGTTCCAATAGCTTCTGATTTGGGGACAAGTTCACCAAGTATGATACATGAAGCCATCAGATTACACCCTCTGTAGCACAAGGGGGAGGCATCTGGGTAGATCTTGGCCAGTCTAGTGGGAACATGGGGCCAGATTCACGTAGAGTGGCGCAAATTAAGTTACTCCAAACGTATATGATTTAAGTTACGGCGCCTTAATTTTGTGACGTAAGTGCCGTATCCACAGCGCATTTGCGCCCAAAATTGCGCCAGCGCGAAGTAAATACCGAGGCGTAAGGCGGGGTTATTGCAAGTGGGAAGGAAGTGGGCGTGCTCCATTGAAATGAGCCGTGACCCCATGCAAATGAAGGGCCGGCCGTACTGCGCATGCGCAAACAAATCTGCACCTCACTGGGCATGTGCAGAACTCGGCTCGGCGCAATCAGTGAGATAGGAAAAAGGCCAAGCATACTTAGTTTGAGAATCGCCCTGTGCTTAAATAGCCCCAGACAAATGCACTTCCCTTGCAAAAGTACATCCCTGTGTTTCCCTTCCTAAAGCAAGTGTCTTTTGCTCTGTTGTCTGTGGCTGTTTGTTGGTGAGTGTAGTGTTATATTAAAGATTTATTGTAGTAAGAGGTTGTAGTAGGTGTGTGTATTTTCGGAGTGTTTTTTTGTCTGTTTCTTCTGTGTTTTTTGTTTGAATTTGTATTAGCTGTCTGCTTGTGTTTTTGTTTTTTTGCTGTCTGATTTTTGTGTGTGTCTGTTCTGTGTCTTTTTGGCTGTCTGTTCTGTGTCTTTTTGTCTGTTTGTTCTGTGTGTTTTTGTGTGTGTTTGTTCTGTTTGAATTTAGTGTCTGTTTGTTGCTGAGTGCTGTTTGTTGAGATGGCACCTAAGAGAAGAAAATTAAACTTCTCGTTGCGAGAGAAGCACTTGCTGGCCAGGGCTATCACCCAATATGGGAGATTTTTGCATGGCCCTGACAGCCGGGACGTCACCCCGGCCAGGAAGAGGGCAATAATCCAAGAGATTACTGATCGGATCAATGCGAAGGGGGGGGGAGACAAGGACCAAGATTCAGAAGAAGATCAATGATCTGAGGAGTTTGGTCCGTGAGAAGATGGCCAAGCAAGCAGCCCATGCCATGGGCACTGGAGGAGGCCCACCTTGCCCCATAAGGTGGACTGAGGAGGAACTTGCGGTGGCCCGATGCTTCCACAGCCAGCAAGTGGTGGGCCTGCCTGGCTTTGAATCTGATGATCCTGTGAGGATACGTAATTTTTTTTTCCATCTGGTGAGTAGCATGTGTGGGTGGGGGAAGGGAATATGTGCCAAGTGTGTGGATCCTCCAACCTGTGTATGTTTTGTGTCCTCCACAGATGGCCAGGAGATTGCTGGCCCATCAGGCCAGGAGGTTGCTGGGCCATCAGGCCAGGCTGCACCACCCCCAGGACAACAGGCTGCTGAGGAGCCCCAAGAAAGGCCGGAGTCCTCAGGTGAGGGGAGTGGCCACAACTCCCCTCATGAGGAGATTCAGGGGGAGGAGGATGAGGGGGGAGGTTGAGGATGATCCGATGGAGCTTGCCTGAGAAGTGATGTTGTGTTGGATTCCCTTGCGCCTGACAGCAGTCAGGCCACCATCAGGGGTAGTCCCTCCCACTCCTCCCCCAACAGGGCTGCCCCCCCAGGGGAATCCCCTGCTCCCAGGCCACAAGCCTCACCTGGAGGCAGTCAGGCCGCCATCAGGGGTAGTCCCTCCCACTCCTCCCCCAACAGGGCTGCCCCCCAGGGGGCTCCCCTCCTCCCAGGCCACAAGCCTCAACTGCAGGCAGGAAGGCCACCCAGAAAACCAGGGGGTGGCCGAGTTCCTGCCTGCAAATCTGCAGAGGGACCAAGCCCTTCAGACCCACAATCTGGGTCAGGTCACCCGGACTTTGGCCCAGATAGAGGAGAGCCTGGCCTCCATCAATGATTCAGTGAGTGACGTCAGCACAAATTTTTAGCTTTTATTAATTGTTTTTCTGAGCTGCAGGCCGCCACAACATGCGTGGCCCTTGAGGTGACTGCCTTGACCCAGCCTGTCCAGGACAACACCCGGGCTCTCCAGGCCAACACGGCAGCCCTCACTCTGGGCCTGACCAGGATCGCCGTGGCCTTGGAGGGCAGGCCAGCAGGTGGGCAGCCACCCGGGGAGGCTCCTCCTTCCCCTGCCTCCCCCCCCATGAGGATCCTCCTTCCCCTGCCTCCCCCCATGAGGATCCTCCTTCCCCTGCCTCCCCCCCATGAGTCTCCCCTGAGGGGCCGTGGCCGTGCCAGTGGCCGGCCCAGGCGTAGCTCACGCCCCCGCCATTGAGATTTTGGGTGTACTTTTTTTTTTCTTTTTTTTGTTTTTTCTGAATTTTTATTGTGTTTTTTTTTTTTTTTTTTTTGTGTGAATGATGTATGAATGTGGGGGTGACATTCCTGGTGAAAAAGGGTGTCACCCTCAGTTTTGGTGGATTAGGGATCCTCAGGACCAGGGAGAAGTGATCCCAGATCCGTGTGAAAGGTGTATGAATGCACAGTGACATAATTGGAGCCGTGGCGTGGCGTTACTGCTCCCTAGTACCATGTGGTTTTCTAGGGTCCAATCCAATTAGATGTGCATGTGATGTGTCTGTGCTAGGGACCACAGTGGATGTGCATGCGTGCATTCTCATTGTGCCATGATTAATGTGCGTGTTTACTGTGCAAAGATGCATTCTGCGAGGCGTCTCCTGACTGCTGTTCCCTCAGAAGAGGAGGTACCCTTGGTTACTAAAGTCACTAGTATAGTTATGAGCATGGATGCCCCTGGCATGGTGGCATGCAGATTGTAGTCCGGCAAGTGTGTGTGTTCAGCTCTTCCTTAATGGTGTTGCTTTAGCTGACCTTTACACGGCTGGAGCAAAGTTAAGGCACCTTTTATAAAGTGTAACTTTACTCCGGGAAACTAACAGATGCGCACAGGGCGTAGCCTACGCCGCACACACTTAAGGGAGATGTGGATCGCCTTATCTCCCTCATTTGCATCTTTGCCTAGCAAAACAATGGTGTGTCTAGCGTATTTTGCGCTCGAAGAAGCGCCGGTGTAATTTTTTTAGGTAGGACGGAAAAAAATGTTTTTCAGGCGTATTTCGTTTTGAGGATCAGGCGCAAAAATATGCGTGGCGCTTTTTTCAATTACGCCGCGCATCTCTAGATACGTCGGCGTAAGTGCTTTGTGAATCTGGCCCTTAGTACCATCTAGTAATGATTTTAACATTTTCTTTGATTAAAGATATATTCATGATGCCTTTAAAGGAGCGTCCAGAAAAAAAGTGTAGTTCTAACTCAGATTCCCAGGATCTCGCGTATGAAGGTTTTTCCAAATTGTCCACAAGGTAAGAATATATAATAGAAATGCCTACCCACTGATCCATGATATTGGAACACCATGTTTCATAAACAGCAGGTTTAGGGTGATCCAGTTTATTCAGCCAAACAGAATGTAGTAAATATGTGATTTGAGAGAGTCTGAATTTTTCATCATTCTGCATTTCAAGTTTACTAACACAATATCCTAACGGAATAGAACCCAACAAGGTGAAGACGTGGCCTATTATGAATAATCCCTTATTCAGCCACCATCAGAAGGCTAAAATATTAATGCCCAGGGGGAATGCAGGGTAATGAAAGTGAGAGAGTGGTATCATGTTGGATACTAATAAGCCCTGTTTGTAGAGCGTATCACAAAGTGTCAGGGAGTGGGATAGGGTAGGTACCAATACAGTAGGTCTTAATTTAGGGGAGCTCCCTAGAAGGTAATCGATTGTGTGAAAAGGAACTTCTTGTCTTTCTATATAAACGGAACCAGGTTTAGGACCTCTAGAGTATACTATGGAGATTTGAGCCAATTTTGAGGCCTGATATTACCACCATAAATTGAGAAGGCCCTTTTTTCCCCAGATGAAGCTAATTATTTTAGATTGAACTTTGGAGAGTAGCAATTTCTCTAAAGGTATGGGGAGGGAGTGAAAAGGGTATAGTAGACATGGCAGAAATGTCATCTTAATAGCATTTACCCTACCCAACCAGGACAGACCGCACTTTGACCACTTTGTAAATTCCTCTTCTAGCTTCCTAAACATGGGAGGATAATTAGCTGCAAACAAATTGTCAATGCTGTTTGATAGCTTGATTCTTAGATATGGGATAGAATCCGTGGCCCAAGTAATTGGGAAATGGTGTTTGAACAGTTCCACTAGCTTAGGGGGGATTGAAATGTTTAAAGCAGCAGATTTGGTGATATTTTCTTCAAGACGTGAGAAAGAACCAAAGTCTCGAAGAAGTTGAAATACATTAGGGGTAGATATCAGTGGAGAGGTAATAAAACAGCTGGTCATCTGCAAACCGTGCGCATTTGGGTTCCTGAGATAACACAATATCCTAAAAAATTCATGCCCGGGGGGGAATGCTGGGTTATAAAATAAGTGAGACTGCTGTAATGCTTTGTACCTTGGCCTACCTAAAAAGATCATGCATAGACTGCAACTAATTCAGAACACCGCAGCAAGGTTACTTACGGGTGTTGGAAGGAGAGAACATATCACTCCAATTTTGAATACCTTGCATTGGTTGTCCATCCATGAGTGGGTTCTGTTTATGATTGGATGGTTTATGTATAGGATAGTCCATGGAGGTGGACCAGAGAGCCTCCGAAAAAAATTCACATGATATGCTCCTAGTAAAGCACTACATTCAGCGGGACAAACAGATGTCGTTGTCCCTAGGGTGAGGAAACACCGTTAGTCCTAAAAAACAACACCAATTTGCTAAGCTTCAGGAAGAGTTTGAAGACCTTGCTCTTCCAGAAGTGTTATAGGGGCTTATAGGTCACTGCACCCTGGCCAGTAAGGAAGCTAGATTAAGAAGATCAGAATCTCCCTGCTCATTATAGTCATACGCATCGAGGCCCATGGGTAAGACTGCGTTTATAAGCATTTTTTTTATTATTAATAATAATAATAATAATAATAATAATAATATTAGTGGAGAAGTAATAAAAAACAGCAGGTCATCTGCAAACCGCGCATATTTGGGTTCCTGAGATCTGCAGGAAACCCCTTTATTATCGGGGTGGGATCTAATGGTAATAGCTAATGTTTCGATAGCAATCACAAATATTAGCGGGGATAAGGGGCAAACCTGTCTAGTCCCTTTATTGATAGCAAAAGTGTCTGTGTAAGTGAATTTGAGCACTAGGATTGATTATGATGAATGGATAATTCCTAAGAATTTAGGGCCAAAACCTCATCTCGACAGTATTTCAAACAGGTGAGTCCAGGAGATGGAATTAAAGGCCTTCTGAAGGTCAACTGATAATATAAAGCCTTCCAAACCATTAGGAATGAAGTAAGGAAAAATATCTATGGCTCTTCTAATTTGGTCTGGACCCTTTCTCCCCGGGATGAAGCCAACCTGATCTTTATAAATATATTTAGCAATAAAGGATAATCACATTGTGAACATTTTCATCATAATTTTGAGATCATTGTTTATAAGGGAAATAGGACAGCAGTTATTGACCTTACTCACATCTTTCCCTGGTTTGGGAATTACAGAAACAAAGGCTGTGTTTAAATTGTTATCCAGTGTAGCTCCATCCCGTTGAGAGTTAAAGAACTCTATGGCGCTATGGTAATGTAAAATATATTAAGGAAGCTGCTACCCTAACGTGGTGTGAAAACAACTTTAGCAATGTGGGGGGTGTATAGTAAAAAGGGGGCACTAATAATAAGTGACAAATAAATTCAAAATTCTAGTGTAAGACAATATGTTAACTATAAGGTCAACAATACAATAGTGATTTAAAGTGCAAGTGCTTATATGATAACAACATAAAAAAATAGGTGCAAACAGGTCCAAAAAATGCAGCAATGGTCACTAAATGATAAGCAATTGGTAAGTCCATGCATCAAATGGTTAACTTGAGAGTAAACACCATCACCCCGGAACAGATATCAAACTGGCGACACCCGGTGAGAGGTAGAGGTAAGTGCCTACTTCACAGTCCTCCATGACCCTTTGTTTTAAAAAAAATTATCACTGTGTCTCACTCTCGTGGGTAGGTGTAGCATGAGTTCCACCAACTCTCTGTGCCAAATCCAGAAGTAGCTAAACGTGACCAGGAACGCCTCTTACCTTGGTGATGGTGTCTACTCTCAAGTTAACCATCTGATGAATGGACTTACCAATTGCTTATCATTTAGTGACCATTGCTGCATTTTTTGGACCTGTTTGCACCTATTTTTGATGTTGTTATCATATAAGCACTTGGACTTTAAATCACTATTGTATTGTTGACCTTATAGTTAACATATTGTCTTATGCCAGAATCTGGAATTTATTTATCACTTACTATTAGCGCCCCCTTATTACTATAGGACCCTAGATAGCATTTTGGAGAAGGCTAACATCATGAAGGTGAAGTCAGTAGGCATTGGTGGGCCCTCATCTCAAGTGTATCTAGGCTGGCTAGCATATCACTCATAGGAGTAATGCCGCGTACACACAACCGTTTTTCATGACGAGAAAATGCAATTTTTTTTAAATTGCTCATTAAAAACGATTGTGTGTTGGCTCCAGAGCATTTTTTATGATGTGAAAAATGGGCATTAAAAATTTAGAACATGCTCTATTTTTTCTCAACGTTTTTCACATTGTCGTTTTTCACGTCGTGAAAAATGGTCGTGTGTAGGCTTTAACGATGGGAAAAAACGTGCATGCTCAGAAGCAAGTTATTAGAAGAGAAATTTGCATAATTAAGCCCAAAGGGTGGTGCCATTCGAATGGAACTTCCCCTTTATAGTGCAGTCGTAGGTGTTGTACGTCACCGCGCTTTTTTTCACAATCGTGTGTATGCAAGGCAGGCTTGACAAGAATCACGTCGGGAAAACATAGTTTTTTTCCATGACATTAAAAACAGTCATGTGTACGTGGCATTAGGTTGAGACACTCTAATGTCCTCCGGATTAAGGATTCAGTGGATGCAGGGGATAAAGCAACCTGCTGTGGGCTACTCACTGTGGCTTTCCCCTCTAGAAGTGCTGAAGTGTTTACCTCGTCCTGATCAATATCCTGATCTACTATGGACTCGTTTGGCTCAGTGTATGGGCTTCATGGTGTTGTGACCGCCATTTTGGATAGGCCGGGCTGCAGCAGAGCGGAGTCCAGCTGATGGGAGAAGTTCCTCTGCGCAGAGTCTGCGGACATCGTGTGACTACTGTGGTCGAGCGGGGGCTGGAACAAGGACTTCATTGGCTGTGGTGGGGATCACAGGATCAGAGGGGTGCAGAGTTCCAAGATTAAGTGGCCATCTTGGCGTCTGCACATGCCCAAAGTGATTTTTTTTTTTTACTTACTGTTAATTCACCTCATTTACTAACCAAAGTAAAAGTTTCTTTGCAAAGATCATCTACTTCTTTAGCAAATAAACCCCAATGTCTTTGAAACCAAATTTACTCTATATGAGATGATAATTCACTATATCAACTGTAGCACTAAATAAATATTTTACCGCTTTGAATTCAGCAAAGTGAAGTTTGATTGGCTTTGCACTTTGCTACTTGGTTTAATTCTTGGAAATGCTTTCCATTTAAATGGTAAGGTTTCAAAATCTAATATAGATTAGGCAACTTCAGATGTGCAGAAGGGTGAATACATATACATATATATATATATATATATATATATATATATATATATATATATATATATATATAGAGAGAGAGAGAGAGGAGAGAGAGAGAGAGAGAGAGAGAGAGAGAGAGAGAGAGAGAGAGAGAGAGAGATTTTAAGAATAGATGTAAGAATAATTTCACTAAAAGTACAGTTTCAATTTCAATGGGTCCAAAAAAAAGCTTAATCAGAATACAATTGTCACTCTAGTATAAAAGAAGAAAGTTGATAATTATATGTGTACTTTAGTTAATAATTTTGGTATAAATATTAGTGTTGCTCGAGAATATTCGCATTGCGAATATTCGTTAACGAATATGGCATATTCGAATATTCGCGAATAACTCGAATTTCGCGGCCAATATTCGCTATTCCGAATATTCGTATTTTTTCAATTTTATTTTTAAAACAGATCACATCCTAGTGATCTCCATCGACGTCTAAAAGCATTGCTGGTATGATTAGAGACCCTGGGCCGAGTAGCTAAGCTGAGGCGATCCTTTTATGTTGCCGAATATTCGCAATCGCGAATATTCGATTTCCGAATATTCGCAAATACTTTCTCCGCCCTTCTTTTGCATCAGAGCCAATCAGAGTTCTCCTACCACAGTTGTCATAGGAGAGAGTCGAGTGTTTCTGTGCGTTTTTCCAGTGTATCACATCTTCAAAGAATTTTCCATCTTTTGTCCCGTGTCATCATCATTTTCATTTCACCTCTTTAATGAGAATAATAACTGTTTAACCACTTAACCCCCGGACCATATTGCTGCCCAAAGACCAGAGTACTTTTTGCGATTCGGGACTGCGTCGCTTTAACAGACAATTGCGCGGTCGTGCGACGTGGCTCCCAAACAAAATTGGCGTCCTTTTTTTCTCACAAATAGAGCTTTCTTTTGGTGGTATTTGATCACCTCTGCGTTTTTTATTTTTTGCGATTTAAACAAAAATAGAGAGACAATTTTGAAAAAAAAAAATATTTTTTACTTTTTGCTATAATAAATATCCCCCAAAAATATATAAAAAAACATTTTTTTTCCTCAGTTTAGGCCGATACGCATTCTTCTACCTATTTTTCGTAAAAAAATCGCAATAAGCGTTTATTGATTGGTTTGCGCAAAAGTTATAGCGTTTACAAAATAGGGGGTATTTTTATGTCATTTTTATTAATATATTTGTTTTACTAGTAATGGCGGCAATCAGCGATTTCTTTTCGGTTTTGCGACATTATGGCGGACACCTTGGACACTTTTGACACATTTTTGGGACCATTGGCATTTTTATAGCGATCAGTGCTATAAAAATGCATTGGATTACTATAAAAATGCCACTGGCAGTGAAGGGGTTAACACTAGGGGGGGGGAAGGGGTTAAGTATGTCCCTTGTGTGTTCTTACTGTGGGGGGGTGGCCTCACTAGGGGAAACACTGATCCTCTGTTCATACATTGTATGAACAGAAGATCAGCGTTTCCCCCCCTGACAGGACCAGGAGCTGGGTGTTTACACACACAGCTCCCGGTCCCCGCTCTGTAACGAACGATCGCGTGTGCCCGGCGGTGATCGCGCCCGCGGGGCACACGCACGGGAGTCGGGGGCGAGGTAACTAATACCTTGTTAGTTGCAGGGTCCATTACGTAAAACCACACTTTTTCCAAAGGGCAGGTGAAATTGAATGTTTCAAAATTTCGCAATCAATTTCGCATTCGCATTAGCGAAATTTCGCAATCAGTTTCGCATTCGCATTAGCGAAATTTCGCAAACATTTTTTTTTGATAAAATATCACGAATATTCGATTTTAGCGAATATTTCACGAATATTCGGCTATATATTTGTGATATATCGCGAAATCGAATATGGCGTATTCCGCTCAACACTAATAAATATATATGAAGGAATATGAAAGAATTAACCAAATTTAACTAAACAAAATAACTAGATTATCTAAACTAAGCAAAACTAAACAAATGTTTTCATCATGCACATGTCTAATGGGATAGGGACAGGCAGTGGCAGGACAAGGTTCTCTAGCACCCAAGTTAACAATGCCAAAGTGCCTCCAACTCCAAAATCTAAATTTCAAAATCTAACACTGCAAACTAATCCCCAGGACACCGTTCACATACTACTCTGCTATAGACCACCTGGTCCAAAAACGCACCTTCTCACATCATTGACAGAGTTCATCTCCACCTATTCCCTAAACATCAAACACCTCCTGCTGCTCGGAGATTTCAACCTCTGGGCCAACTCCTCACAGGACCCTGTCGCCTGCATTGACCATTTGGAAGGATTAGGTCTGCACCAACTAGTATGTGGGCCCACACATGCTTCAGGTCACACACTCAATCTCATTTTCAGACAAGATTTGGAAATTAACATTCTGGAAAATGAGCCGCAACCATGGACAGATCGCCATGCAATTAAATTCATAATTACTAAAAATGCCCCCTCAAAAAAAACGACAAAACCGGTAACAACACAATGGACTAGATCTCAGAAGAAGCTCCACTCGGAACTCTTCAAAACTACATTAGAGAACAAAATAAAAACAACCCAACAACATCAAACAGCCACAGAAACACTTTACGCCATCAACAAGGCGCTACTACAGTCAGCCGACTTAGTAGCGCCAAAACGCAGAACGCGCATCCGGAAAAACAACTCCAGCTGTTTTAACGACCAGCTGTCGTTGTTGAAGCTAGAGCACAGAAGAGCGGAAGCAGCTTGGAAAAGAAGCTCTTCAGAGGAAAAGCATACTATTTACAAGGTAATAACTAAGAAATACCATAAAGAAATCTTTAAAGCCAAAAAAAAAATTCCAATATCATCGCAAATGCCCTAAATGCCCGCAAACTCTTCAATCTAGTCACCCAGACCATGAACCCAGTCTGTCTAGAGGCCCCGAATTCGAATTCACAAGAATTTTGTAACAAATTATCGGATTATTTCATTAACAAAATTGAAAAAAAATGTGAAAGTATTCAGCAAAATAGAACCTTCATCGACCCCCCCCCAAATCACAAAGCTAGTACCCACATAAATCCGACGTAATCAACTAATTTCACTCTAAAACCCATTTCCATCGATGCCACTAAAAATATCATCGGTACTCTGCGAAATAGCTCAGCGCCTAATGATATCATCCCCACTAAACTGCTGAAAGAATGTGCCGATATTTTGGCACCAGCTATCACGCAGCTCATAAACCAGTCATTCAAGGAGGGCATGGTGCCAACCTTGCTGAAGCAATCCATAATCAAACCAATTCTAAAAAAAAACACCCTCGACCGCAAAGACCCAAACCACCGTCGACCCATAACAGGCCCAAATGTCTTCTCCAAGGTTATGGAGAAAGAAGTTGTACAACAGCTACAACATCATTTAGACACCCACAAATAACTCGATCCGTTTCAATCGGGTTTCCGTCCTGGTCACGGGACAGAAACAGCACTGCTCAAAATATGGGATGATGCTCTCGAGGCAGCAGACAAAGGAGAATCCTGTCTTCTGGTACTGTTGGACCTAAGCGCAGCTTTTGATACGGTAGACCACAAATTATTACTGACTCGGCTAGCTGAAATAGCCAGAGTCACGGAATGTGATTTATCTTGGTTCTCCTCCTTCTTGGAAAACCGATCACAAATAGTGAAACTGGGGCCTTTCACTTCTGAAAAATGCACAGTGTCACGCGGAGTCCCTCAGGGATCCCCTTTGTCGCCCGTACTATTCAATATCTATCTCCGCCCTCTTTTTGAAATCATCAGTAACCAGAAGTTACTTTACCACTCTTATGCAGATGACACACAACTGTATTTTCGTATCTGCAACAAAAAGGATTAGAGAAATGCCTTACTTTGATAGAAAATTGGATGACGAAGAGTTATCCTAAACTCAACGGTTCAAAAACAGAACTTCTCCTGTTTCCTTCCAATCAAAAGAATTATCCTGCAACAACATGGACACCCCCGCCCATTCTGGGTAAAACCATCACCCCTAGCACCAAAGTCAAAAGTCTCTGAGTCATTTTCGACACCTACTGTACAATGGATGCACAAATAGGGTCAGTAGTCAGCGGATCCCACCATCTGCTGTGCCTACTACGCAGACTCATTCCCTTTATCCCAAAATAAGACATAGCAGTCGTGGTGGGAACAATTATCAACTCCAGACTTGACTATGCAAATGCCCTCTACCTCGGACTCCCAAAATACCAAAAATCGCTCGACTGCAAGTCATTCAAAATACTGCCGCCCAACTTGTGACTGGGAAAAAAACCTGGGAATCAATCTCACCTTCACTGAGATTCCTTCATTGGTTGCCTGTAAAAGACAGAATCACCTTCAAGGCACTCTGTCTAACGCATAAGTGTGTTCAAGGAAATGCCCCCCAATATCTATGCGAAAAACTAAAAGCTCACAACCCTAATCGCGTTCTGCGATCCACCAATCAAAATCAACTCCAGATACCCAAAGCCAGATACAAGTCCAAAGGAGAACGAAGATTTGCAGTCCAAGGACCTAGACTATGGAACGCTCTACCAACCAGCATTCGACTGGAGGTGAACTACTTGGCCTTCAGAAGAAAAATCAAAACCCATCTCTTCTGAGGGCGAAAAAAAAATAAAGTTTACTCAGGGAATGGATACTAAGCACCCAGAGGCGATTCAGTTGGCATGTGTTGCGCTATATAAGTTTCTCACTCACTCAACACCAATTTAAAACTTATATATACAGTAAAGTGAAGGTTAAAGTGGTTTTACAGCTAAATATATATATATATATATTACCTTAATGCATTCCCTGCACTTGCTGTACTCCCCCTTTTTCAAACACTTGCCTGATTCTTCTATTAATCCAGCACTGTGCCCGGCAGTATCTCTTATCTTTCCTCTCCCCGCTTTCACGGGCTTCACCAAAAGTATCATGGGTAGCTCCTACTGCTGTCAGTCAAATCCTGACGGAATGTATTGCACAGAGCAGGTAAGTATCACTTGTTTATTATTTCATTTAAAATAACACTTTGCCCCTAGAACCGCTTTAAGGGAAGGGAATGAAGAAGTTAAAAAAAGTACAAAATTACAAATTTAGGCAATTACGAGTAATTAAGTAGAATAACTACACATTTTATTCTCTGATTTGTCCCTAGAATCATGTCTCTGGTAGAAAGCATGTTTTTTATTTGGTACCCATACCACATGTATGCATACACACATGTATGCTTCATCAGGAAATATCTAATTTCTCACTCATGAGCTGAATGGCAGATTTATAGATGGCCAATTCCCCAAGATGATATGAGACAGCCAACCATTTATGTGGATATGCGTTTCCACCATCTCCAGTATTCCATGCCATAGCTCCCCCGAGATGTAGGGCCATTGAACTCCAGTGTATTCCTTCCTTTTTGTTTTCTCCCTAGTTTATTACCCGGATTAGACCATAGGACAATTGGATTTCCAGAGGGAAGTGATGTGGAGTCAGTGGAGTTCTTATGGTGCCTTTTGTTAGGCATGCACCATATTGGACCCTAGATCCCCTGCCTTCTCCTTTGGCCCGGTACAAGGGACAATTCATCAGAGGGCAATTTGTAGTATGCATGAATGTAAGCGTGGGGCCCTGTCTTGTTGATTGTGTGTAACAACGTTGTTCACTTTGTTTTTAATTGCTTTGGTAAATTTTTTCGATAAAGTATTTTTTTTTAGATAACAATCTTGTGGTTGGTTCTTCTTATGCAACTTCTGTTTCTAGGGATGACATGTTTGATTCCTCTTTATGTTGGTTTGTTGATTGTCAATCAGTTGCGGAGGTACCCCGTCGGACAAATCAGTTTAGTAAATTATAGACTAAGCAGACCCCATATATCTGGGGCCCCTTTTTTGTTTTTATGTCGGTACCCCTCAAATTATCCCTTTTTCAAAAGTAGACAGACCAAGATATTTAGTAAGAGACATGGCAAGTTTTTTGAAGTTGTGATTTTTTGTCACAATTTTTTGAAACATGAAGAAATTAAATAAAATGTGTTTTTACATAGTTTCACCAGTACAGTACAGTGTAATCATATGACTTGTAAGGAAGTGATCAGGAAAACTTACTGGGGACAGTATTTAAGAAAAAAAAATGTTGTTCATTTTTTTTTTTTTTACGATTTTTACGTACTGTTATCAGACTAGTTCAGTGTGGTCATAGTAACACTGTACTACTCTTCTGGTAGGTGATTAGGGTGTTTTTTACACTGCTATTTCCTTATAACAGTGATGATAGCAGTTATAAGCAATATTTTTATTTGTCATGAATAGCTACGTACGTCACTCAGCCTGGAGCTGACACCCGGCTAAAGTGAATGTACTGTGGGTGGGCGGCAAGTAGTTAATATAGGATGTATTCATAATGACTCTGAACCTTATGGATTTTTGAAATAGGAAGCAATGTCAGTTTTCCTTCATCATCTTTTTATCTGATTAAAACTTTCCATTGCTCTGTGAAAAAGGGGCATTGGGACAGCCCATCAGTCTGGAAGTCAGAGAATATTCTAACTCATTCAGTTGTAGGTATGTGTTAATTTCAGCACTGGCTTTGTAAACAACAGGCTTTTTTTTTCAAAAGAGCTGCTAAGAATTAACAGGAAAATATTGTAAATAAGCTTACAGCTCCATCTGCATTCCTATAAAAATGATCTTGTCAATATTTTTTTTTGGTCCTTAACAAAATTATGAGATTGTCTAACCAACAGAAAGAATGCTGTGGACTATCCCAGTACTGTTAGACAAACAATCAACTTTAGTAAATATATAATTTATTACATATAAAAACATACAATTGAACAAAATCAATATACAGTTAAAAGGGAAATTTTAGCCTTATGCCTTGTACACATGATCAGTTTTTCCGAAGGGAAAACCATTTTTTTTTTTTTCAGCAGGAAAACGGCTGACATTTGTCTTGCATACACGCAGTCACTCAAATCTTGGCTGAAATTACGAACATCAAGAATGCGGTGACGTACAACCTCACATCACACTTTTCCTGTCAGGAAAACCAATCGTGTGTACGAGGCATTACAATATACAAATACTAGTAGGTTTTCCCAAAGGATATCTAGTAATGGAGTTTTACTCACAGATTAAAGATCCTCTACTAGTTACAAGGTCCTAATGCCACTTCATCAGGAGGAATAATCTATAAGCCCCTACCCTGTCCACCTTTAGGAGATCCCTGAAAACTAATTTATTCAGGGAAGCCTATCCTACACCCACCTAACAACTATCCCTGAGCCACCCCCATCAAATCATTCTCTGCAGCTATTACCTTTTGTACCACCACCCCTTCCCTTTAGAATGTAAGCTCTATGAGCAGGGCCCTCCTGTACCGTTTGTATTGAACAGTACTATAATTGTGGTGTCCCCCAATACATTGTAAAGAGATGTGTAAACCGCTGACGCTATATAAATCGTGTATAATAAATAATAATAATGTATAATAATAAAACAGGTGATATATTTAGAGGAGATATACATACAGTAAAATTTAACAGACATAAAATATATACAGCTGTAGATCAGCAATAACACTGAGTGTTTGCTTATCCAGAAGCCCAAAACCAGTAAAGGTCCCAGATTGCCCAAAGGTTCCCCCCGTGGCAGACATGGGGGATTGTTAGCGGAAAGTATATCTAAATAATGCAGATGAATATGTATATAGTAGTGGGTAATTGTTCAGGTAAATTGCATTATGGTGCAGTGCAGTATACAGAATTTGATGAAACACAGCATGTTTCATGAGATGTAGGTTTTCTGGAAAGTCAAATTTAACTAAACACATCTGGGTCCACGCTTATGTACATTTGGCTTATCGATGAGTAGAACTCGATAAACACTGTGTTAATTATATGAGTAGATTAATTTCTGGCCCCACAGTGATTCTACTTATGAGTAATAATCAAAGATCAGCTTGTTAACTGGGCAGCGTTAGGTAATTCTCTAACACCATGCTGAATTGATTTACCGTCAGAACGTGTTTTCTTGCCGAGAGGCAATACAAGGCTTACATGAAGTAGGAACTGTTAAAGATATCCCAAAAGGAAATGTACATTCAATCACTGCAGCATCAGCTTATGTTTGAACTATTCACCCCATGCAAATATACACGCTTTAACAAAAATACAAGTGTATTTTTATTACTGATGGGGGGTACACTTGGTAGGTATTTTATTCTTAGGATGAAAAATGTAATTGAATTCACAGCAGTAAACTGTTCTTTACCTCAAAGTATTTTTTTCTCTAAATAAGTTATTATTATGTGTGAGTTTGTGAATGTTATGTAGACTAATAATCTGTCTTTCCTATAATTTTATATTTATTACATCTAATTACAAATTTATTTTAAATGATTCAACCTTAAATCTTGGACTTTTAAGATATGCCTTGGACAAAGTTTCATGGCTTCGGAAGCGAGAGACTAAACTGACAAAAAAAAAATGAAATTACTCCAAGAGGGACGAAGAAGATAAAAACTATCCTAACAAAAGCTCTAATGCCGCTTACACACGATCATTTTTCGGCATGAAAAAAAACATTGTTTTAAAAAAATGTCATTTAAAATGATCGTTTGTGGGCTTCACATCATTTTTCGGGTTCTGAAAAACGGCAAAAAAATATTTTAACGATCTTTTAAACAATGTCGTTTTTCGGGTTGTAAAAAATGATCGTGTATGGGCTAAAACGACGTTTAAAACCCACACATGCCCAGAAGCAAGTTATGCAATGGGAGCGCTCGTTCTGGTAAAACTACCGTTCATAATGGAGTAAGCACATTCATCACGCTGTAACAGACAGAAAAGCGCAAATCGTCTTTTACTAACACAGAATCAGCTAAAGCAGCTCCAAGGTTGGCGTCATCCGCATGGAACTTCCCCTTTATAGTGCCGTTGTACGTGTTGTACATCACCACGCTTTGCTAGAGCATTTTTAAAAAACGATGGTGTGGGCAACGTCATTTTAGTGATGAAGTTGGAAAAACGTTGTTTTTTCTACATGCCGAAAAACGTTGTTTTTTTTTATTGCTGAAAAATGATCGTGTGTATGCGGCATAAGTCTTCTCCTCTCTTTCTAAAATAATACTAAAACATTTGGTTTTAAAACAAATCTTAATGCCTAAGACAATTTAGCAACTTTGATATGTGTTAGAAAAACTGTACAGATCATCCCAACTACTTTGTGCATCTAGTGGATTATACTGTGTTTTTTTAAGGACAACTTGGGCTTTCATTTGATGGTAAATAATAATAGATATCTCCTATTTTTTTTTTTATTATCAAAGAAAAACTGATCCAAAATAGATTTTTTTTTTTATTTAGTTGTATATCTCTTGCTACTACCATAACCCTCCACCAAAACAATATTGCACATTTGCCTTTTTATATCATTCCTAACTAAAACACACTGGCCCAGATTCACATAGAACTGCGGCGGCGTAACGTATCGTAGATACGTTACACCGCCGCAAGTTTTCATCGCAAGTGCCTGATTCACCAAGCAATTGCATGAAAACTTACGCCGGCGGCCTCAGGCGTAAGCCCGCGTAATTCAAAGGGGCGTGTGCCATTTAAACTAGGCGCGCTCCCGCGCCAGACCTACTGCGCATGCTCCGTTTTGAAATTCCCGCCGTGCTTTGCGCGAAGTGACGTCATTTTTTTCGAACGGCGACGTGCATAGCGTACTTTCGTATTCCCGGGTGTCTTACGCAAGAACAAAAAAACGACGGCCATACTTTATACAGCACATACGTGGGCTGTGTAAAGTTAGGGCACCTAAAACGACGACTAACATTGCGACGGGAAACTAGACTAGCAGCGACGTAGCGAACGCGAAAAACCGTCGTGGATCGCCGTAACTACTAATTTGCATACCTGACGCTGGTTTACGACGCAAACTCCCCCCAGCGGCGGCCAAGGTATTGCATCCTAAGATCCGACAGTGTAAAACAATTACACCTGTCGGATCTAAGGGCTATCTATGCGTAACTGATTCTATGAATCAGACGCATAGATACTCTGAGAGATACGACGGCGTTTCAGAGAAACGCCGTCGTATCTCTTTTGTGAATCTGAGCCACTGACACTGGCAATAACTGCCACTGATGATATTTTTTTTAATTCTCTGGAATGGGGGGGAAAAAAGATACAAAGTATCTCTCCCCTCCATTTACAGAGAAAGAAAACACGGGGATGGGCTTCACAGTGACTGATCACTGTGATAGCTAATTAGAAGCTATCACAGATATAGGTACTTTGGGTTAACTGGTTCAGTTTTTTGAAGCACTATATTGATAACTATTTTGCACTTGATTTATGTTGTTATATCAACTCCCAATCACGTTTTGTTGGGTGTTACCTAGTTTGTAGCGCTGCATTGTTTGTTTGCATTGTTTTTTTTTTTATCACAGGTATCAGGTGACCCGTTATTAGCACAAAGGGAAATATGCAAATATGAGGCCCCACAGAAAAAAAAAACAGTCCAGTGAGGCTGCATATTTTACTACGGTCGTTGTGAAGGTACTAAAGTTACAATAAGCTAGTTGATTTAACTATTTTATATATATATATAAACTATACAGTTGCATAGTTTGGTTAAAGTGGAGGTTCACCCTAAAAACTAATTTTTAACATTAGACTAAGCATAGTAAGGGCATTTACTTTCGGCAGGTCTTTTTTTTTTTTCGTACATACCTTTTATATTCTGATTTGGTCCAGGGCTTCCGCGTTCTGATGACTCCGGGACTGGGCGTTCCTATCCCTGCCTCAGGGTTCCGATGACTGCGGGACTAGGCGTTCCTATCCTTCGGTTCGATGATTGACGGCTTGTGAAACAGGTGACCTGTCGTACAACGCGCGTCACCAGATTTCCGGAAATAGCCGAGCTGCGAGTCGGCACTATACGGTGCCTGCGCCTGCCATGTAGAGCTGACTGCGCAGGCGCCATATAGTGCCGACTCGCAGCTTCAGACCGAGAGGGAGAGAAAATCTAAACGTGAGTTTCACAACACTACACTGACACCAGGTCACGTAGGCACACAATTCACCTCCCGATCACCCCCCCCAATTAACCCCTTCACTGCCTGTCACTGCCTGTCACTGTGTCACTCAGTACAGCTTCCCCCAACGACTTGTAGAATCCCGTCTTAGTCGGGGGGAGAGAGCCTGCTTACAGTTTAATAATTTATTAGCAGTGAAGTGGAGGGATCCACAGAATGTTTTTGTTCTGTCCTCGCTTCACGCAGACACGGCAGTGCAAAATCCTACAGCGACTGGTTTTGTGGAAAAACCTCTCTGTATCCACGAGTACAACCTTAACATGGGAGGGGTGGACCTCAATGACCAGTTGTTGGCGCCGTACCTAATTGCCCGTAAGGCCAGACGCTGGTACAAAAAAGTGTCTGTTTATTTGTTTCATTTGGCTTTGCTGAACGCTTATGACTCCGGGACTGGGCGTTCCTATCCCTGCCTCAGGGTTCCGATGACTGCGGGACTGGGCGTTCCTATCCTTCGGTTCGATGATTGACGGCTTGTGAAACAGGTGACCTGTCTCACAACACGCGTCACCAGATTTCCGTAAATAGCCGAGCTGCGAGTCGGCACTATACGGCGCCTGCGCCCGCAATGTAGAGCTGACTGCGCAGGCGCCGTATAGTGCAGACTCGCAGCTCCAGACCGAGAGGGAGAGAACATCTAAACGTGAGTTTCACAACACTACACTGACACCAGGTCACGTAGGCACACAATTCACCCCCCGATCACCCCCCCCAATTAACCCCTTCACTGCCTGTTACTGTGTCACTCAGTACAGCAATCAGATTTTTTTTGATCGCTGTACTAGTGTCATTAGTGACTAAAATAAGTGTTAGGGTAATTAGTCCTAGGCCCTAATAA
Source organism: Rana temporaria (assembly GCF_905171775.1). Taxonomy (NCBI): domain Eukaryota; kingdom Metazoa; phylum Chordata; class Amphibia; order Anura; family Ranidae; genus Rana; species Rana temporaria. The sequence goes on from NC_053490.1 coordinate 295,448,205, forward strand.
GTCTAGGGACCCCCCCTAACCCCCCAACTGTCACCAGTGATCACAGTATAAGTGTCACGGGTGACGCAGTTTAGCTAGTTTATTTTATATAGCGTCAAGGCACCCGCCATATTTTTCCCAATAAAGGTTTAACCCCCTGATCGCCCGGTGGGTGATCAAAGGTTGGTTTTAGCACCAGATAGGGTCTGCGTCGCCCCAGGCAGTGTCAGATTAGTGCCAGTAGCGCTAACACCCACGCACGCACCATACGCCTCCCTTAGTGGTATAGTATTTGAACTAGGGCTGTTACTGATCAAAATTTTTCTGTTCGATTAATCGTTTTGTTTTTTAATCGATTAATCGACTAATTTTGATTAATTATAACGCACATACAGATCCAACTACTTTTAGCTGATCTCCTTGCAGGCTGATTCCCAGTGCAGCTACCAACCACTGGAAAAATGTATAGCAGGATACAGAAAACACACAAAGGCAGCGCTCGATAGGAATAACATTAAAACTTTTATAGTCTTCAAGGTAACAAAATAAATATTGCACTGGAGATAAAATCGATGTAGCTACATAAACTGTAAAAATGGTGCGAGTAATACCAAACGGTACCAAAAGCAGTCATAAAAACATGTAGCTAAGTATGATACTGGTATGAAAATGTGTACAACGATACCACTGCTGAATCCAGATGAGGAGAGGTTAACATCAGTCCGTCGGCATGTAGATGTCCCGTGAAGTGAACTATCACAACTCCCAGTGGATGGCTGTAGAATCCCAGGTTGATAGAGGGAAGTGTATGAGCCCTTGCGTGTGGCAGATAGTAAGGTCCCGCCAGCATGCAGATATGAAGGCACAGCAAAGGAGCCCTTCAGATGGACACGGCAAGCCCTGCCGATGTCCGTGACATTACTGGATCTCCGACGGAACTCCCTGAAGGCCCAGAAGCCGGCGGAGAGATGAGAACCAATCAAAAGAAAATTAAAGATTAATCGATTAATTAAAAGTTAATTTGCACAGCCCTAATTTGAACGGATCGATACCTGATCTGATCAGATTTATACTAGCGTCCCCTGCAGTTTAGGGTTCCCAAAAACGCATTGTTAGTGGGATCAGCCCAGATACCTGCTAGCAACTGCGTTTAGACCCTTCGCCCAGCCCACCAAGTGCAGTATTGATCGATCAGTGTCACAAAACACAAAAACACATAACTGCAGCATTCGCAGAGTCAGGCCTGATCTCTGCAATCGCTAACAGTTTTTTGGTAGCGTTTAACTCAGTCGCTGACAGTCAGGTGCTTTTTTACCTTTGAATCTTACTAGTGTACCCCTAAATTTAGAGCCCAAAATGGTAAATCGAAGGTACACTAGTGAAGAGGCCTACACGTTTCTGAGCCTGACAGATAGTGAGGAGGAGGTCACGTATCTGTCAGATTCTGTCTCAGAATACGATCCTGTGGACGACAGCAGCTCTCTGACAGATAGCTCTGACGACGGATTTGTGGTCCCTGCTAGGGTCAGGCGTACCAGACCCCGATCTTCTGCTGTCGCTGAGGTGCAAGAAAGGCAGGGCTCTCGTATGGAGCAGAGAAGTACTAGCGCCGCTATTCCTTCTGGTGAACTGGCAAGCAAAATTCGGCCCCTTGTAAACCACTTCAACAAACTTTTTGCACCCTTGTATAATCCCCATCAAGTTGTCTGCGTTGATGAGTCCCTGATTAAGTTTTTTGGCCACTTGTCTTTCAAGCAGTTCCATCGCAGCAAGTGTGCCAGATACGTGGTCAAGATGTATAAGCTCCGTGACAGGGCAACAGGCTATACATCTAGCTTTATGGTTTACGAGGGAAAAGATAGCCATGTAGAGCCGGAGAACTGCCCAGATTACATAGGGAGTGCTGGTAAGATAGTGTGGGAATTGGTGTCACCCTTATTCAGAAAGGGGTACCACTTGTACATGGACAATTATTACACAAGTGTGCCACTTTTTAGTCACCTTTTTGATTGTGGAATTGGCACATGTGGCACCGTGCGACCTAATCGCTGGGGCTTCCCCGAACGGCTTGTAGAATCCCGTCTTAGTCGGGGGGAGAGAGCCTGCTTACAGTTTAATAATTTATTAGCAGTGAAGTGGAGGGATTCACGGAATGTTTTTGTTCTGTCCTCGCTTCACGCAGACATGGCAGTCCAAATTCCTACGGCGACTGGTTTTGTGGAAAAACCCCTCTGTATCCACGAGTACAACCTTAACATGGGAGGGGTGGACCTCAATGACCAGTTGTTGGCGCCGTACCTAATTGCCCGTAAGGCCAGATGCTGGTACAAAAAAGTGTCTGTTTATTTGTTTCATTTGGCTTTGCTGAACGCTTATGTGCTATACAGAGCTTTAGGACGGACTGGATCCTTCCTAAAATTCCAGGAAGAGATCGTCGGAGCCATTCTGTTTCCAGACGGTGCTGTGCCCCACCTTCCCAACGCAAATGCAGTGAGCTGGCTGTATGAGAGGCATTTTACTTTTGTCCTCCCTGGTACCCCTACCCAAAGAACCCCCCAAAGAAGATGTTGTGTCTGCAGTAAACGCGGATTTAGGCGTGACACCCGCTTTTATTGTCTGTCCTGTCCTGACCAACCTGGTCTCTGCATTGGTGAATGTTTCAAACGCTACAACACACTAGTTGAGTTTTTTGCGTAGGGTACAGCACCACACAGTCCTAGACACACTAACACAGGGTTTCGGAAGATGTGATGGCCATCACATTTTGAGAGACCATAATCTGCAACGTCCAGTTTACAGTTTTTTACAGTTTTTATAAAAGTGAAAAAAGTGGAAAAAAAAACCTCTTATGTTCACTCTCTACTGTCCACTCACTATTGTTATATACAGGTATCTATTGTTCTCTCTATTTTTACTATGTTTTATTGTATTTGCTTTGCAGGTATGGTATGTTATACTGTAATGTTTGTTTTATTGTTAACCATCATTTGCTTAGCAGGTACGCCATTCAGTTGCAGCGCAGATTTATTTAGCGTGACAGCAACAGCGTTTGCTCCCACGATACATAAAGCCGCGACTCCAATGCTGTAGGAGGTGATTTCACCACCACAGTTAAAAAAAGAGCATATATCCCGAAGTATGGGGGCATTAGGGGCGGAGGAGCGATTTTGCTCCTAATGCCGCGTACATACGGTCGAAATTCCGACGGAGGCTTGCCCGTGAAAAAATTTGACCGTGGGTACGCGGCATAACTTTTTTTGCGGGAGGATGCCCCCATGCTTCGGCATATATATTTTTTAGGCACAGGTTGCGTTAAATTTATTTTTATTTTTTACTGTTTGTTTTTTTATATTTGTTTTGCAGGTATGGTATGGTAAGGTCTTACTGTTAAAATGTAATGTTACTTTGTTTTAATGTTAACCATCATTTGTTTAGCAGGTACGCCATTCAGTTGCAGCGCAGATTTATTTAGCATGACAGCAACAGCGTTTTCTCCCACGATACATAAACCCGGGACTCCAACGCTGTAGGAGGTGATTTCACCACCACAGTTAAAAAAAGAGCATATATGCCGAAGCATGGGGGCACTAGGGGCGGAGGAGCGATTTTGCTCCTAATGCCGCGTACATACGGCCGAAATTCCGAAGGAAGCTTGCCCGTGGAAAAGTCTGACTGTGTGTATGCGCCATAACTTTTTATGCCGCATACATACGGTCAAAATTCCCACAGGGGCTTGCCAGTGGAAAATTTCGACCGTGTGTGAGCGGCATACCTTTTTTGCAGGAGGATGCCCCCACTATATAAATGATGCATGTATGCCCATCATTAGAAGTGGGTGGATGAAGGGAGGTATTCTAATGGTGGGCATACCCACCGATCAATCTCTTTTTTTCATTCAGCCAACAGGCTGCATGAAAAAAAAGATTACAATACATGTCCAACAAGAACCATCAACGTATGGTATGTTGCTGGACTTTGAATGGTTATACCAGAATGATGCCTGCGGGTTTAGGTATCATCTTGGTATCATTCTTTTCAGCCAGCGGTCGGCTTTCATGTAAAAGCAATCCTAGCAGATTAGCCTCTAGACTGCTTTTACAAGCAGTGGGAGGGAATGCACCCCCCCGGATATAAACAGCGCCATTGGAAAAGTGGGAAAACATTTTATCACACCGATCTTGGTGTGGTTAGATGCTTTGAGGGCAGAGGAGAGATCTAGGGTCTAATAGACCCCAATTTTTTCAAAAAAGAGTACCTGTCACTAACTATTGCTATCATAAGGGATATTTACATGCCCTAAGATAACAATAACAATTATAAAAAAAAAGGAAGGAACAGTTTAAAATAAAATTAAAAAAGCAAAATAAATAATAACAAAAAAAACAACAACCCTGTCCCCCCCTGCTCTCGCGCAAAGGCAAACGCAAGCATCAGTCTGGCGTCATATGTAAACAGCAATTGTATCATGCATGTGAGGTATCACCGCGAAGGTCAGATCAAGGGCAGTCATTTTAGCAGTAGACCTACTCTGTAAATCTAATGTGGTAACCTGTAGAGGCTTTTAAAAATGTATATAGTTTGTCGCCACTGTGCATTTGTGCGCAAATTTTAAAGCATGTCGTGTTTGGTATCTATGTACTCGGCCTAAGATCATCTTTTTTATTTCATCAAACATTTGGGCAATATAGTGTGTTTTAGTGCATTAAAATAAAAAATATGTATTTTTGTCCAAATAAATGCGTTTGAAAAATCGCTGCGCAAATACTGCGTGAAAAAAAATGCAACACCCACCATTTTAATCTGCAGGGCCTTTGTTTTTAAATAATATATAATGTTTGGGGGTTCCACGCAATTTTCTTGCAAAAAAAAAATATGTCTTCATGTAAACAAAAAGTGTCAGAAAGGGCTTTGTCTTCAAGTGGTTGGAAGAGTGGGTGATGTGTGATATAAGCTTCTAAATGTTGTGCATAAAATTCCAGGACAATTCAAACCCCCCCCCCTAAATGACCCCATTTTGGAAAGTAGACATCCCAAGCTGTTTGCTGAGAGGCATGTCGAGTCCATGGAATATTTTTTATTTTCACACAAGTTGCGGGAAAGAGATTTTAGGCCAATACGTATTCTTCTAAATATTTTTAATTAAAAAAAAAATTGCAATAAGCGTTTATTGATTGGTTTGCGCAAAAGTTATAGCGTTTACAAAATAGGGGGTAGTTTTATGGCATTTTTATTAATATTTTTTTTTTACTAGTAATAACGGCTATCAGCGATTTTGTTTCGGTACTGCGACAATATGGCGGACACTTCAGACACTTTTGACTCAGTTTTGGGACCATTGGCATTTTTATAGCGATCAGTGCTATAAAAATGCATTGATTACTATAAAAATAAATAAATAAATAAAAATGTGTTCTAACTGTAGGGGGGGTGGACTCACTAGGGGAAATTACTGATCGCTGTTCATACATTGTATGAACTGACGGTCGGGCATTTCTCCCCTGACAGGACCAGGAGCTGTGTGTTTACACACACAGCTCCCGGTCCCCGCTCTGCAACGAGCAATCGCAGGTGCCCGGTGGTGATCGCGACTGCCGGGCACGCGCGCGGGAGTCAGGAGCATGCACGCACCCCTAGAGGCCGCGTCGAGAGCCGACGTTATACAACGGGCTCTCGCGCAGGAGAGCCGACCTGCTGCCGTAGAACTGCGGCGGCTGGTCGGCATCTAGTTAAAGCAGCCCAATGCCAAATTGTAAAAACACCTCTGGTCTTTAGGTTGACAAATGGTCCGGGGCTAAAGTGGTTAATGTTATTTCTTATAAAAATGTGTGGCTGTTAGGGATGAACTCAATGTTCGAAGTTTGAGAATTTTTTGGTGAACCCCATTGAAATCTATAGAAAGTGAAACTTTATTTAATTCTTACCATTTGTAGGGCTAATTACTGAGCCATTGTTAAGCAAAATGGAGGAAACTGGGTATTGCTATGCGGGACATACCAATTTGAAAATTAAAAAAATAATTAAAGTAAAAAATAATATCTTTCCCTACACAGACACATTAACAATATGGTTGCTATAATCCCACCACTTTATAGAAAGGAAGCTGGATTATCAAATCAAATTATTGGCTCTTGGGACTCAGCTAAACAACACTGCACATCACCAAAAGAACACCATACCCACAGTGAAGCATGGTGGTGGCAGCATCATGCTTTGGGGCTGATTTTCTTCAGCTGGAACAGGGTCCTTCACCAAGGTAGAGGGAATTTTGACCAGTTCCACATACCAGTCAATATTGGCAAAAAACCTTCAGGCTTCTGCTAGAAAGCTGAACATAAAGGGGAACTTCACCGTTCAGCGTTAGAATAACCAAAAACCTACATCCAAATCAACAAAGGAATAGATTCACTAGAAGATAATTAAAGTTTTGGAATGGCCCAGCCAGAGCCCAGGCCTGAATCTGATTGAAAATCTGTGGGGTGATCTGAAGAGGGCTGTGCAAATGTGACAGATTTGGAATGTTTTTGCAAAGAAGAGTGGGCAAATATTACCAAGTCAAGAAGTGCCATGCTGATAAACTCATACCCAAAAAGATTGAGTGCTGTAATAAAATCAAAATTGATTGATTAATAAAGGATTATTATTTTCCCTCTTGAGTCTATGCAATTTTTGATATGATAAATCATATTGGTCGCTTAGGATGTGCAGATTGGTATTGCGTGCTGTTATTTAGTCTATGACATACAAGGTTGACAATATCCTTTTCCATCTTTGATCTACTTCCTACCCTTCTCAGATTGTATGATGCATACATTTTTTTTTTTTTTAGCTCCTAGTGCACATCTTTGTATTTATCCACAGAAAACCTTATTTGCCATGTATCAGTCCAAGTAAACAATGCATTCAGGTTAATTTGGAATGTAGATATATTTTGCAAAATATTTTATACCACTACATAGCTTTGTGTCATCTACAAACACAGTAACAGGGGTATTTAAATACAATCTTACACGCTTAGACTATTCACTGTAAAACCATAAATCAATTTCTCTAAATGTAAATTCAATCCAATTGTCTATCCATGTATAGGCTGAATTTATTTAGACCTTATCTTACACTTAGATCATCTTAGAAATCATGTCAAACATACTAGAGAAGTCCAGATGAACTATATGCTTGGGGTACCCTTCTTTCTTTGATTTTGCTTATTTCCTCCTAAAAGGTAAATAGATTTGTTTGACAACATCTGCCTTTCATAACTTCATGCTGACTTTTGCCTATGATTTTTTCTTGGCAGATATTCTGGCATGTAGCCTTACCTCCTGTAAATAACATAAATGTAAAACGTTTATTTTTAAACCTGAGCTTGCTCTTTATACAGTATGGGCATTAACAGTTAAACTACTGCCAAATTAACCAATACTTCAATTTAATCAAGAACATCCACTTGATGTTTTGACCCTCACTGATTTTGTCTGGCTGTCTTTGTTTATCAGTGTTAGTCAGCCTGTTTCCACAGTTTTGTATATCATTGAATGGCTGTCACTGTCAGCCATTCTGTTTGAGTTTTAGTATAAGGAATAACATACCTCCAAAAATAAATTATTTAGGGTATTATGAATTACCTTGAGTTTTACTAACCACAATGTGTTCTTTTCCCATTAAAATAAATATGATGGGTTATGGATTCCCCCTACTTGAATTATAAATATGTACTATCTTGTCTGTTCCTATGATGGGCTATTCTGGAAAAGCTCTGATAATATTGATGGTGACACCATAAACATTAATAGCTATAATAATAAATGCAATGCTCAAAGAAGCAAATGTCTTATTTATTTATCTGCTTGCCGACCAGCCACCGCAGTTATACAGCGGCAGGTCGGCTCTGCTGGGCGAGAGCACATAGCTATACACCACCTCGCCCAGCAGCCAATAGGGGTGCAGCCGTCCCGACTCTCGTGCGCGTGCCCGGCGGGTGTGATCGCCGCCGGGCACACGCGATCGCTCGTTAGAGAGAGGGGACCGGGAGCTGTGTGTGTAAACACACACAGCTGTGTGTGTCGCCGTACTCCTCAAAAAACGATGTCTTTATTCAAAACATGAAAAAACAACAAAAATTCAAATGGAAAAAACAGCCAAAATTCATGCAGTCAACCAAGAAGTGGATTAGGAAAAAAGAGCTGACATGTTTCGCATCCTGTGATGCTTACTCGTAGCCTGTCAGGGAGAGAAATGCTGATCTTCTGTTCATACAATGTATGAACAGAAGATCAGTCATTTCTCCATGTCAGTCCACCCCCCCCCTACAGTTAGAACACACCCAGGGAACATACTTAACCCCTTCACTGCCATTTTTATAGTAATCAAATGCATTTTTATAGCACTGATCGCTATAAAAATGCCAATGGTCCCAAGAATGTGTCAAAAGTGTCCGAAGTGTCCGCCATAATGTCGCAGTACCAAAAAAAAATTGCTGGTCGCCGCCATTAGTAGTAAAAAAAATATATTCATAAAAATGCCATAAAAAATACCCCCTATTTTGTAAACACTATAACTTTTGCGCAAACCAATCAATAAACGCTTATTGCAATTTTTTTTACGAAAAAAATGTAGAAGAATACATATCGGCCTTAACTGAGGAAAAAAATGTTTTTTTATATAGTTTTGGGGGATATTTATTATAGCAAAAAGTAAAAAATATATATTTTTTTCAAAATTGTCGCTCTATTTTTGTTTATAGCGCAAAAACTAAAAACCGCAGAGGTGATCAAATACCACCAAAAGAAAGCTCTATTTGTGGGGAAAAAAGGATGCCAATTTTGTTTGGGAGCTATGTCACACGACCACGCAATTGTCAGTTCAGTTTGTCAGTGCCGAATCACAAAAAGTGCTCTGGTCTTTGACCAGCAATATGGCCCGGGGGTTAAGTGGTTATAAAGAGAGTAAAACCTTAACATAGAAATCTAAAAACATATTATAGAGCATATAGAAATATGACTCCATCCTCAGAGTTCTTTATTTTAGCTGGGCATAAAGAAGAAGAGGGCACTCACAGACACAGGACGTATGGTGCTATCCTGAGTATCCTCCAGCAGATGACAATGTTACATAGCAGGCAAGTTCCTTGGTCCAGGTCAGCATTCCAGTCCCCCAGCTGGTTCTTTGATTTAGCTGAAAGTCTGAAAATCAGCCTTTTTTAATCTCCCCATCACCAGGAGGTCTGAGGCAATGCTTGCTTATCTCGCTTATCTCCATGCCCTGCCACTAGGGGGTTGCGTGGACTCCCTGCCACCAGATGGCTTAGGTATAACCAGGCCTTAACAGCCCAATGTATTATATATATATATATATATATATATATATATATATATATATATATATATATATATATATATAAAAACATGTTGCACATCTCCAGCCTGTATGCAGGGGAACATTTGCACCGCCCGCCGGACTATGTCCCGCAAGAAATAACAGCCACAGGGATCTCTCCATCTTCTGGATTTCTACATGCGGCCCCGCACTACACCAGCCAAGATGGCACCGACCGTGAACGAGGAGACACAGAGCGTCTGTGTGAACTGCCATTAACGACTGAATCCTCCTCCATAGACATGGAGGAACCTGAATCTCCCCTCCAAGAGCCGATTCCCTCCCCAGGAGACAGAGGTAAGCACTCTGCTGTCTCCCACTAAAGCACCCCAGTGAAGAAGCACACTGGAGCTGGGACCTGTAGTCCCACAGCAAACTTACAGGATACAGGAATTGGCTGCATTCCCCACCACTGACAGCCCAGCCTCAGAGCACAAAGTCACTTCCCTGGAAGAATGCACTGATCACATTAAACAACACCTCTGTGACACTACCAATGCTCACAATGCCATAGTGGACACCCAGGATGATCAGGCTGTGACCATGCACACACACCGCCTAGAAGTTGCAGATTTAGAAAACCACTCCAGGTCGAGCAACATTAAAGTAAGGGGGTCCCCAGAATCGCTTTCTGCCTCTGAGATAGTACCCTACCTGCACCAATTGTTCTGTAAACTGATCCCATCACTAACCACAAAAGATATGCTCATTGATCAAGCTCACAGGATCCTCAATCCACAACATCTACCAGCATCTCTTCCCAGAGATATATTAGTATGGGTCCACTTCTTTCATACTAAAGATAACATCATGAGAGTGGCTAGATCTATACGCTCCCTCCCAGAACCCTTCACCAAGATTTTGCTGTATAATGATATCTCGGCAGCCACATCCCAAGCCTGCAAGTCCTTTGCTCCGTCACCTCTCTGCTGAATGAGCATAAAATGCAATAAGCATATATTGATTGGTTTGAACAAAGGTTATAGTGTCTACAAACTATGGGAAAGATTTATGGCATTTATATGGCATTTACATTTTTTAAATTTTTGTTAATTAAACACTTTTGGACACTTTTGACACATTTTTGGCACCATATAAATATGCACTGATTACTATGTAAATGTCACTGGCAGGGAAGGGGGATAACACTAGGGGGCGATCAACTGTGTTCCCTATTGTGTGCTCTAACTGTGGGGGATGGGACTAACTAGGAGAGATGACAGATCGTGGTTTCTACTTTCTCTCCTCAGACAGCACAGGGATTTGTGTGTTTACACACACAAACCCCGTGCTGCCGCTCATGCATGCGATTGCGCATGGTGGCTCTCCTGGGCTAAGCCGTACATGTACGGGATTTTGCCCAGGTGAGCCATTCTGCCACAGTTAATCTGCGTGGGCCAGTTAGGAACCGGTTAAATTCTCAAAACTCCCCCTCTCATTTATATGCATTAGGGATGGAGGCAATTGATTTTTGGATTGGCAGTGTCCCCCTGCCGTCCATGTGTGAGGTATGTCTTGGTTGTTAGTGCACCTTATTCAGGGCCCACACACTTGTGAAATCTACAATGCCATGTCTATGGCACCTGGCGGTATATTTGACATTGTACTACAAGTATATTTGCATTTATATAATAATGACATATGCAGTATCTGTAATAGTGACATTCCTCATTAAAAATGCCAATAATTTCCTATATATATATATATATATATATATATATATATATATATATATACATACATACATACATTAGGGATGGAGGTTCTGTCACTATGGTGTTTGGTAGGTCATATCTCCTTTTCTTCACACATTTTGGGTGGAAGACACCTGTTTCTATATAGTGACCTAACAATGCCTTTATACAATTTGATACCATGCCCAACTCCTATTCTCATTGGACGTTGTACATGATGTTGGTCAGGGACCCACCCCACACCTGGATTACATAAGCAGTAAGCATTGCCTTACCATTTCATTATGTGTTTTACACCAGGGAGGTAACACACACATAAATTATGCACATTTTTTTCTAGACCTCTTCCTTTTTTTGACACACGCAACATACCTGTTTCTATTAATATACAAATATACATATATACAGTATATACAGCATTGCTGGCTGATGATTAGCCAAGCTTGCACTATGACCCGCATGCTTGGCCAATCACAGATTGCAATAAACGGAGAGCCATAATTGGCCAAAGCCAGGGTGGCTTTGGCCAATTATGGCTCAGGGCCTTTAGTACACGTCCCACACTATGAAAAGCCACCTGCAGGTCGGCCTTGTGTAGTGTTTTGCAGAGGTTAAGAAAGAGAAGACAGAGAGAGAGTGTCATTTTTTGTAGTTAGATAGAGCAGGCAGGCTAGTCAGTTAAAGTTACAGTGTGTAGAGGATATATATGCATCCCAGGTGTTGTATATATATTTATACACTGTATAGTTTAGCTAGATCAGCTCTTCCTAATTGTGCTAGCTGCAGTATTCTCACTTGGTGTACTGCCTGTGTCCTCTGCAGTGTGCACCTAAAGCTACGCGGTGTGTACTGCCTGTGTCCTCTGCAGTTTGCACCTAAAGCTACGTGGTGTGTACTGCCTATGTCCTCTGCAGTGTGCACCTAAAGCTATGTGGTGTGTACTGCCTGTGTCCTCTGCAGTGTACACCTAAAGCTATGTGGTGTGTACTGCCTGTGTCCTCTGCAGTGTGCACCTAAAGCTACGTGGTGTGTACTGCCTGTGTCCACATAAAGCTACGTAGTGTGTGTATTGCCTGTGTCCTCTGCAGTGTGCAGGCCATTAGTATGTCTAGAAGGACAACAAGGAGAGTCATGAGCCGATAAAAGAGGGCAAGCAGGCTCTGCGTCTAGAGGCAACAGTGCTGGTCGTGGAAATGGTGCATCCTCATCAGCACGTGGCCGTGGGATACACTCGTCGGGCCAGATTCACAAAAGAGATACGATGGAGTATCTCAGATACACCATCGTATCTCGGATTTTTTCTGGTCCTATCTATGCACCTGATTCATAGAATCAGTTACGCATAGATAGGGCTGAGATCCGACAGTGTCACACTGTGTTACACTGTTGGATCTTGTTTTTTATTTAAAAATGGCGCCGGGGGCGTTCCCGCTGATTTACACTGAATAATATGTAAATCAGCGAGATACGCGAAATTCACGAACGTACGCGGACCCGACGCTGTGTTCTTACGTCGTTTCCGTAGCGGTTTTCCGTCGTATACTTACCCTTTCTAAAAGCAGGGGTAAGTATTGTTAAGTATGGCCGTCGTTCCCGCGTCGATTTTGAAATTTCCTACGTCGTTTGCGTACGCCGATTCACGAACACGCGCGTCGCAAGTCCCGCTCACGTCGCAACCACTGACGTCCTATTGACGTCAGTGGGAGCAATGCACGCCGGGAAATTCCCCGGACGACGCATGCGTATTTAAATCGGCGCGGGAGCGCGCCTGATTTAAATATGACACTCCCCTAGCCGCGGAATTTGAATTCCGCTGGGGGAGTTAGGATCCGCCGTCGCAAGTTTGGAGGTAAGTGTGTTGTGAATTTGACACTTTCCTCACAAACTTGCGAGGGCGGATCTTAATTCACATAGGTTACACGGATCTAAAGATCCGCTAACCTTTGTGAATCTGGCCCGTCCTTTTTTCGGCAGCTGGCCGTGTTGAGCCGCAACATGACAAAGACTTGGTAGAGTGGATGACCAAGCCGTCCTCATCCTCCTCATCCTCTATCACCCAGGCTCAGGGTACTTTGTCTGGCAAAGCAGCTGCCAAGGAGGCCCCTTCCCTCTGCTCAATGGTCACTCCTTACCTCGCCCCACCATGTCCTCCTGAGGAGTCCCCGAACTGTTTGACCACAGTGTTGGGTACATGGAGGATGTGCAGCGTTTTGAAGGCTATGATGATGGTACACAGCTAGAGGAAGGCAGTAATGTGAGCCCAGAGAGAGGGGGTGCCCAAGGACAGCAATCTGGCAGTCATGTTCCCCCAGCTGCAGCATACTGCCAAGTTTTCTACAGTGATGAGGAGGGATGGGATGATGAGGTCACTGAATCTACGTGGGTGCCTGATAGGAGAGAGGAGGGGGAGCAGGAGGAGGAGGCACAGGCACATCTCCATCGAGGCAGGATGCCCTCCACGAACCATCTTAAGGGCAGCACACCGACTGCATCACAACGCAGAGCTACGCATGTGCAGGGTGCTGCTGTCTCTCAGCGTTATTCCAAAAGTTCTTTGGTGTGGGCCTTTGAGACGAGTGCATCAGATCGCACCGCTGCTATTTGCAACATATGTCTGAAGCGTATCTCGCGTGGCCAAAACATCACCCGCTTGGGCACCACATGCTTGACCAGACATATGTCGACCTGCCATGCAGTTCATTGGCAAGCGTACCTCAAAGACCCACACCAAAGAATGAAGTGGACCTCCCTTTGCTTCTCATCAGTTGGGATCTCCAACCCCACTATACCCTCAGTCCTCTCTGAAGCCTGCACTGATAGGACTGAAGGTGTAGTATTAGGTGTGTCACAGTCAAGTATTTGCGGGCAATCTAGTATCGGTACACTGATGGCAGATTGTACCAGGAAAATTTCCCTGCCCCAGCTGCTGCAGCGCTGAATAAAGTTCTCTCCCAGCCATCCACATGCCCAGCGGTTGAATGCTAGCTTAGCTAAATTGCTAGCACTTCAACTGCTGCCTTTTTAGTTGGTAGATTCTGCCCCCTTCCGTGAGTTTGTGGAATGTGCGGTACTTCAGTGGCAAGTTCTCAAACTTCACTTTTTCTCACGGAAGGTGATTCGGCTCTCTACCTGCATGTGGAAGGCAATGTCCATGCCTCGCTGGACAGGGTGGTCAGTGGTAAGGTGCATATTACCGCTGACTCATGGTCCAGCAGGCATGGACAGGGACGTTACCTATCTTTCACGGCGCATTGGGTGACAGCTGGAAAGGACACGGGACAAGGTACAGTAGTGTTGGAGGTTGTTCCGTCACCACGCCTCCAAAATGCTACTACTGGTTGTGACACACCTCTCTCCTCCACCCCCTCCTCTTCTTCTTCCTCTGTGGCCTCTTCCTGTGCTGATATGTCCTCGGAACCAGCGGTGATCCGTAGGCGTTCAGGGGGCTACGCAGGTACACAGGCAAAGAGATGCCATGAGGTGCTTGAGCTGGTGTGCTTGGGGGACAGGAGCCACACTGGGCCAGAGGTTCTGTCAGCTCTGCAGGGGCAGGCTCAGAGGTGGTTGACGCCACGCCAGGTTAAGCCAGGAATGGTGGTTTGCGACAATGGCACCAACCTCCTCTCCGCCCTGCAACAGGGACAACTGACCCATGTGCCCTGTTTTGCTCATGTCCTTAACTTGGTGGTTCAGCGGTTCTTGGGCAGGTACCCGGGCTTACAGGATGGCCTGAAGCAGGCCAGGAAAGTCTGTGTGCATTTCCGACGGTCATATAATGCCAGTGCTCGGCTGGCAGACCTCCAAAAGGAATACAACCTGCCCAAGAACCGCCTAATCTGTGACATGCCCACCAGGTGGAACCTGGTTGGCCATGCTGCAGTGGCTGCACACGCAGCAGAGGGCCATCAATGAGTATCTGTGCCAATATAGCAGCAGGACAGGGTTCGGGGAGCTTGGTTTTTTCCCCACACCAGTGGGCCATGATCAGGGATGCATGCACTGTCCTGTCACCATTTTAGGAGGCCACGAGGATGGTGAGCAGTGACAGTGCATGCATCAGTGAAACTGTCCCTCGTATTCACTTGTTGAATCACACGCTGCATGGAATAATGGACAGGGCCCTTGAGGCAGAACAGAGGGAGGAAGAGAAGGACTTCCTTACCTCTTAAGGCCCCCTTTATCCAGACAGTGTTCCTGCTTGCCCGTCTATCATACAGGAAGAGGAGGAGGAGAAAGAGGAGGAGGATTGTGTCAGCATGGAGGTGGAGCCTAGCACTCAGCATCAGCAGCAGTCTTCAAGGGATCAATTGCAGTCCCAAGGAACCTATGGACTTGTACGTGGCTGGGACGAGGTGGCTGCAGATCATGTCGTCCTTAGTGACCCAGAGGACTCCGCACCGAATGCCTCAGCAAACCTACGTTGTATGGCCTCCCTGATCCTGCAAAGCCTGCGGAAGGATCCTCAAATTCGTGCTATCAAGGAGAGGGATCATTACTGGCTGGCAACCCTCCTTGATCCACGTTACAAGAGAAAGGTTGCGGACCTTATCTTGCCGGCACAGAGGGAGCAGAAGATGAAACATCTTCGGGAGGCCTTGCAGAAAGGTCTGTGCAACGCGTTCCCAGATACTGGGAGGTTACAAAGTCCTGGTCCTGGACAACGTGTTGCGGAGGCTTCGGTCAGTCACAGAAGGAGCGGTGGAGAAGGTGGCCATCTGAGCGATGTGTTCAGACAATTTTTTAGTCCGCAGTCCCAAGGTATGACCGGTTCCAGCAACCATCGCCAGCGTCTGTTTTACATGGTGCAGGAATACCTAGGGGCAATATCCGACTTGGACACCTTTCCCACCGAAAATCCTCTGTCTTACTGGGTCTTGAGGATGGATCACTGGCCAGAGTTTTTACAGTATGCAATTAAGCTACTGGCTTGTCCTGCATCCAGCGTTCTTTCAGAACGCACATTTAGTGCTGCTGGAGGCTTTGTAACCGATTACAGGGTGCACCTCTCCACCGACTCGGTCGATCGACTGACCTTCATAAAAATGAATCAGGCTTGGATCACCACCAGCTACCAAGCACCTGATGCTGATGTAACTGAATATTTTTTTTATAAATGTCAGATCTCTCCAAGACTGCCTATGCTGATGCTGAGTGACTATCCTGTTATGCTGAGCGACTATCCTTTTCCTCCTCAATGATCATGCTGATAGCTTGTAAGAACATTTTTGGTTCTGGGCACCGCCACCAGTGGCTAAGGGTACATTTTTCTGCCCCTGTTTAACAGGGCCGTGTAATTACAATTTTTGATGCAATACTTTGCAGCGGGCTCATTCCTGCACTCCAACTAGAGTATATGTGAGGGGTTGCAGTGTTGTGGCACCAGCACCAGTGCCTAAGGCCCAATTTTTCTGCCCCTGTTTAACAGGGGCATGTAATTACAATTTTTCATGCAATACTTTGCAGCGGGCTCATTCCTGCGCCCACCAAGAGTAACTGTGAGGACTTACAGTGTTGTGGAACCAGCGCCAGCACCAAAGGCCCAATTTTTCTACCACTGTTCAACAATGGCATGTAATTACAGTTCTTGATATAATAGTTCACACAGCAGGGTGTTCCAGCGCCCACCAAGACTAACTGTGAGGGCTTACAGTGTTGTGGCAACACCAACACCTAGGGCCCAAATTTATGCAGAGTATATACAGCAGGACCCTACTTTCAAACATCCAACTTACAAACGACTCCTACTTGCAAACGGAAGGTGACAACAGGAAGTAAGAGGAAATCTACCCCTAGGAAGGGAAATTATTTTCTATAAGAGGTGTCTCCTTTCCACTGATGCTTTATCACCAATCCTTGTTTCAGTAAAAAAAAAAACATTTTCAAAAAATCTTTTGTCTTTTGGACAGAAAGTGAATTGCAATCTTCTGAACAGATGCACACAGACAGCAACATAAATGTTACAGGGGTGATAACCCTTCTCTATGTTTTCAGAAAAGCTTAAAAATAGATTGTATGGCTGGAGCTACACTTTAAAAAAAATACCAGTTCACAATTACAAACAGATTCTACTTAACAACAAACCTACAGTCTTTGTCTTGTTTGCACCGCCTATTTACTGCTGTTCAAAGTATATAGGACCAAAGGGGCTTGTAATGACCTGGGAGGAGTTGGAGGAAACCCGTGCTATTTTTTTCAATGATTTTCATCCATATTGCAGGGACCAGACATTACATTTAAGCCGCAAGCAGTTTTAAATTACTTTTTTCTTATAGTAATCTCATTTTGTGCAGAGACAGTTCTAAACACATGCCACTTCACAGGCATACTATAGACACCCAGCAGGTACGATATTTAAAGGAATTTTTCATTTTTTTTATTTTTACTTTAAGCATCATTAAAATCACTGTCCAGAAAAAAATACAGTTTTTAAAACTTTTTTTTTCCATTGATACATGTTCCCTAGGGCAAGACCCGGGTTCTCAAAGACATTTTCCGACATTAACTTGCATATTAGGCTTTAAAATTAGCACTTTTAAATTCGAACTTTCGAGTCCTGTAGACGTCAATGAGGTTCTAAATGTTCGCACGAACATTTGGTCCGTTCGAAGGTTCTGGTGTGAACCGAACGGGGGGTGTTTGGCTCATCCCTATTCTTAATCCGAATCTTATAGGGCTTCATTGTGTTTATACAACATTGCTTCTGAATGAATTTGTTTTTTTGCGGTATTTCAAAGACAGTTTCCATACATTCCATACATTGTTGGTTGGAATCTGAAAATTTGTGTCTACCTTAGAAGAGTTGTCAAAATTTATAAGGCCCTATGTTGTCCAGTCTTCAACAATTACAAGGGCAAACATTAGCCAAAAATGATAAAATATGAATAAATACTGCATTTGAAATATTTTAAATCTAATGTAATTATTTTATAATGTATTTATCCCCTAAATGTTATTTTTTTTTCTGTAGTAATGTCTTTGCAAGGGAAACCTTTTCTCTTCTTTGGTTTCAATACTTTCCATGAAACTCAATCATCCAGAATATCCGTGTGTTGCTATGTCTATTTTAGTGATTTTTATACCATAAATATGGAATAACATTTTTAAGACCATGTATTGTTTTTACAAGCTAGGCTTTCCCTATTCATGTGCTAAAATAACTATTTGCACTGGTTCATAAGCTCAGGGAAAAAAGTAATGTTATAGGAAGTAGGGGGAGAGGAAAGAGAACTTAAACAAGGCATGTGCTAAAGAACCAAAAAAAAATGGTAGAAGTTTTTGCAGGACTTTGGGGAAGGAACAGTCTGGAGAGATCCTGGTTAAAGTGGAGTTCCACTCAAAGGTGGAACTTCCACTTTAATCACTCCTCGCCCCCTTACATGCCAACTTTGGCATGTAATTTCTTTTGGGGGGGGGGCTTTCGGAAGGAGAGGGTCTTCCTGTCCCACTTCCTACTTCCACCCAGGGACCGCCTAAGTGACTCCTCCTCTCGCCTTAGGCGGACCCTCTAGGCGATCTTGTGGGACACGTGACAGGTCCCAGGAGATCGCCTGTCCACTCCTAGAGTGCAGCCAAAAGCTGTCACAGCCGGGTGCCCACACTGTAAATGGAGACACCGGCGGAGAGGGGGGGAGAGGAGCGGAGCTCCAGGCGGCCACGTCGCTGGACCGTGGAGCAGACAAGTGTCTGTTTATTAACACTTTTTGTAGCTGCTGACTTTTTATAAACAGCAAAAGGCTGGCTGGAACTCCGCTTTAATATGAAGAAGACTCCATCACCCAGATGACGTTAAGCAACTGTTTGGTGTAAGTTTATCACATACATTGTATATGTTTGTTAATTTAACCACATCAATACCGGGCACTTATACACCTTCCTGCCCAGACCAATTTTCAGCTTTCAGCGCTGTTGCACTTTGAATGACAATTGCGCGGTCATGCAACACTGTACCCAAACTAAATTTTTATCATTTTGTTCCCACAAATAGATCTTTCTTTTGGTGGTATTTGATCACCTCTGGGGTTTTTATTTTCTGCTAAAAGTAAAAAAAAACAGCCTGAAATGTTTTTGTTTCAGTTAGAAAACTTTGTAAATAAGTATATTTTCTCCTTCACGGATGGGCACTTATGGGGCTGCACTGATGGGCACTGATAAGGTGGCATTGATGGGCACTGATGGGCACTAATATGCGGCACCGATGGGCACTGATAGGTGCCACTGATATGCAGCACGGATGTGCACAGATAGGCGGCATGAATGGGCACGGATAGGCAGCATGGATGGGCGTGGATAGGCGGCACGGATGGGCACTGGTAGGCGACATGGGTGGGCACTAATACGTGGCATGGGTGGGCACTGATAGGTGGCACGGATGGGCATGGATGGGCACTAATAGGTGGCATGGATGGGCAAGGATGGGCGTTGATGTATTGTAATGTATTGTACTAAAGGATGCCAATCCGTGCCAAACAATAATGCCTGCCAATCAGTGATGCCCATTGTGGGCACTGATTGGCATCCATTGTGGACACTGATTGGTATCCATTAGGGGCACTTATTGGCATCCCTGGTGGTCTAGGGTGGCATACCTGGTGGTGGGCATCCCTGGTGGTCTGGTGGCATCCCTGGTGGTTCAATGTGGGCATCCTCGGGGAGGGGGCTGTGCTGATAATGGATCAGCACAAACCCCCCCTGTCAGAGGAGCAGCCGATCGGCTCTCCTCTACTCGCGTCTGACAGACGCAAGTGAGGAAAAGACAATCACCGACTCTTCCTATTTACATCATGATCAGCCGTGATTTGGACACGGCTGATCACATGGTAAAGAGTCTCCGTCAGAGACTCTTTACCTAGATCGGTGTTGTGGGGTGTCAGACTGATCACCACGATGCGCGCTATCCTGAAGACATCATATGATGTCTGGTCAGGATATTGAAACCACTTTGCTGCCTTCATTTTGCATAAGGCGGGCAGCAAGCGGTTAAGAAGGATAAATAGCTTGTGCACCTTGTAGCCATATTTTGTGATGCTTTGTATGTGGTGAATTTTTGTTTACTAAAGCAAATAATTAATACTATAGAGATTGTTATGCTCCCTTGCTTTTACTGCAAAGTGACCTTAAAAAACAAATGAAAATACCATGATACCTGAAGATCTATCTTTCTGGTCATTCATGGACATAGAGAAGCCAAACAGAAGTGGACAGAGATATCCTGATTAACAGACAGTTTTTTAAACACTTGACCTCCAGAAGGTTTATCCCCCTTCATGACCAAGCCATTTTTTGTGATATGGCACTGTGTTACTTTAAATGACGATTGCGCGGTCATGCAATGCTGTACCCAAATAAAATATATGTCCTTTTTTCCCACGGAAAAAGTTTTCTTTTGGTGGTATTTGATCACTTCTGCAGGTTTTTTTTGCACTATAAACAAAAAAAGGGCAACAATTTTGAAAAAATATATATATTTTTTACTTACTGCTATAAAACCTATAAAATAATAATATTAAAAAACAATCTAATTTCTTCATAGGTTTAGGCCAATATGTATTCTACTACATATTTTTGGTAAAAAAAATCCCAATAAGCGTATATTGATTGGTTTGTGCAAAGTTAATTGCTTTGCATCTACAAATTATGGGATATCTTTATTTTTATTTTTACTAGTAATGGCAGCAATCAGTGATTTATAGCGGACTGCGATATTACATTTTGACACTTACTGACATTTGGGGGGCAGTGACAATAATACACTGACCAGTGCTAAAAAATATACACTGTCATTGTCCTAATGACACTGGCTAGGAAGGGGTTAACAACTGGGCTGATCAAAGGGTTAACTGTGTGCCTAGCCAGTGTTTTACTATTCTATGTGAGGTGCTTTTTCTAGGGGAAGAGGTGGAATTTATTTATCCCCATGCGAAGCAGGGACACAAAATCCATCCATTTTTCTTTTTCAAAGTCCAATCAGGGGTGTGCAGCACCTTTGTCCACAGTTGGTATCGCTTTTCCTCTGCAAACAAAATCCATCCCTCCTGTCAGAACGTCAATTTTCCTTATTTACATAGGCAGATCGCCTTTCTGTCTCTTTGCTGAACTCTCGCTCTGTCTAATAACACTTGCGTGCAATCTACCCGGAAGAGTTAAATCATGTCTATCGGATCCGGCACACAGGTGCCACCCTGTAGCAGTAAAAAAACTGCTATAGGGCAGACCTTAAAGCGGTTGTAAACCCGCATTGACATTTTTTATTTTATTTTTAACCTGCAAGCCAAAAGCCATAATGAGCTAGTATGCACCGCATATTAGCTCATTATGAAACACTTACCTCGGAACGAGGTAGGGAACTCACCTGGTCCATGCCGAGCCGAGCGTGTCTTCCGGGTATCGCCGCTCCAGCGCTGTGATTGGCTGGAGCGGCGATGACATCACTCCCGCGCATGCGCGTGGGAGATTCCCTTTCCGGCATGGGTCGGCGGGGCCGGCCCTTCAGTCGAGGATCCCCCCTGCGCATGCGCCGCTGCAGCGGCACATTGCAAGGGGAATATCTCCTAAACCGTACAGGTTTAGGAGATATTCTTTATACCTACAGGTAAACCTTATTATAAGCTTACCTGTAGGCCAAAGTCAAAAAAGTGGGTTTACAACCACTTTAAGTGGTTAATAGCTTTTGAAGCCTGGATAGCATTAACATCTACCATATGTACATATATGTGTTCATACACTCTGATCTATGTCGCTGCTGATTTTTTATTTTTATTTTTTTACTATGGAAATCCTAATTTGCTATGGCATAGGGAACTCACTAATTTTACAAAGACCTTTAACTTAAAGAGGGGGTTCACCCTATAATTTTTTTTTGTTTTCTAGCATTAAATTAAGCATAGTAGCGCGTGCTACAGTATGCCTGTATTTATTTTTTTTGCCCCGTACTCACTGTGCAATCCTATAGTGAAGATTCCGACTGCCCGCGGGGAATGGGCGTTCCTATCCAGAGGGAAGATGGTTGACGGCCGGCTCTGGCACGTCACGCTTCTCCGGAAATAGCCGAAATAGGACTTGGCTCTTCACGGCGCCTGCGCATAGTCTGTGCGCAGGCGCCGTATAGCGCCGTGAAGAGCCGAGATCTACTCCGGCTATCTTTGGGGAGCGTGACGTGCCATAGCCGGCCATCAATCATCTTCCCTCTGGATAGGGACGCCCATTCCCCGCGGGGAGTCGGAATCTTCACTATAGGATTGAACAGTGAGTACGGGGCAAAAAAAAAAAATACAGGCATACTGTAGCTTGCGCTACTATGCTTAATTTAATGTTGTTATTGTGGGTGAACCACCGCTTTAAGTTGCTCAGTGATTGAGTTTATGTAGCATTTCATGAAAGCAGGCAGACTGCTAGCAACAACAGCACTACATCATTCACCTCTATGGCTTAGCTACTAATCGCTGAAAGAAAGTGATGTGTAGTAACGAATACTACCTCAATGATAAAGTAAAGTGGGGAACCGCGCTTAGAGAACCAGTGAGTGGAGATGAATGGCAAAGAGTGGGATGTGTGTATAAATACAAATCAGAGAATGTGGAATGTATATATATATATATATATAGAAGATGAGACTGCAGCCCCCCCGGTATGTAATCCCCTAGGGGACACAGAGATAATATGTAGAAGGTGTAGGGGGTGGTGGCGCTGTCTCAGCTGGAGGCTAACCGTACCATAAATTAGTACTAATTGAACTTTTATCAGACCCTAGTGGAGCTACCTCAGATAGGTCTGGGTGTGGAAAAAGGATAAAAGTGCCTCGGTGAAGTGCTCAGAGGGAACCCGAGCCCTATGCTAAATAGCAGAGTGATGTATTGAACAAAATATGACTAACAGTCAAAAGTGATGTAAAAAGTCATAAGTCCGTGATAGGACAAAAATACAATAAAGTGTAAATAAGAATATAAATATATAAAGCGGCCTCACTGCATGCAATCAGAGCCGGTATACAACAATCAAAGTGCAATAGGCTATGTGTACACAGAGATTCCAGATCCACAGTCCAGTGAAATCATCTGAAGGTACATAGAAGTACCAGATACATAGTCCAGTGAAAAAATATTAAAAAATATAAAATACAAAAATACCAGTGAACGAAATATAAAGATTCCAGTGGACACAATAAATGTACTCAATAAAGTGTACAAAAAGTGTACGAAAAATAAATTAAACTGAACAAACAATAAATTAATAGTCCATAAGTGTTATGTAAATACACAAGGTAGGCATAAAATAGTTCGTGACTATGTGCATCCAATCACAGTGTGTTCACGGTCTGCAATTCATGTGACTTCTCGCAGTGGTCCGGTGCTCCCCCTTTGGGCCCCCACTCACCAGAGGCACTCACCCCTGCAGGGGTAAAGTGCATGAAGTGATGATTTCCAGATACCTCGCCTTTTCGGGTTGTCCGGATATGTTTTGTTGGTGTAATCAATACCGGGTCTGTTGATGTCCAACTTCCTCCAAAGGGGAAAAAATAAAAAGGGACTTCTCATAGGGTAGTATTTCCAATCAGGAGTAGTTTTATTAATGGTACCGCCGCATATGCTGGCATGTACCAAGATGAATTGTATATACAAGATAAAAATTAATTATAAAAAGTCATTAAACTGGGAAAAAGGATTCCGATTTAAAAATGATAAAAAGCAAAAATAAGAGTAGATAGGCAGCTAATAAGCGTAGCAAGCCTCTCAGCACAACACTTGTAACCAGTTGGGGCGATCCACGCCAGCCTGAAGAGCGGCGTGCGTTCCACCGTGTGATCAGCTGTGAGCCACTGGTTATCCCGGAAGTGCGTGCCGGCTAGCGTGTGTCCGCTCTACGTACGTTTCGTATCTTTCACGTCTTCAGAAGCGGGTACACGCAAGCCGCTGACAGTGATTTAAATAGCAGACGCCACCATGGAAAGATCCCTCCCACTACGCGGTGAGAGCCAATCAGAGAATAGGCTGGTGAGCACCCGTCCAATTAGGCTTGTTTAGTTGGAGACCCGGGGTGTTCCTAATTTCCATGGTAGACGCCAGCTAACAAACAGATGTAAGCATATAAACAGTACAGATCCATGCAACAGCAATCAGAGTAGTACATATTGCTGTAGACTTTGTCTCCTATTGAATCCCATAAACAACGAGTGGTTATCGAGGCTGGGTCATGCCTAGAATCAGTGCAGCAGGCATAATATAGGAGATGCTGTGACAGTATGTGCAGATGTGTGCATGACATTTTGTACAGATGTGTCCGTGCGGGGGAAGTAAGTCCACTACAGGGAACATTGCTCATAAGGGATTGTGCACAATCCACACACCTTCGGATCAGGAGAATGTGCACAATGCACACATCCTCAGGTTAAAAGGGTGAGTGTAACTAGTCCCATGGTTGTCCCCTAAGGGGAACAACATTGTTCTAGTGTGCATGTATGGGCAACTTGGACATACGTGACGTATGTATAATAATAAATGACATCGTGTGTACAATCGTTCATAGTGAGTCCAGAGAAACTGTGTACAAGGAAGAAAGGGCATTAATTGATAGTGCCTCTTAGGACAAGTGTGTTTGTAAACCCAGAAGTGGGAGCACAAATGGAGAACATAAATGAATATGTGGAGTGTATCAAAAAACTTATAGATAAGGTAAGGAAAGAGTAAAAAGGGGTGCAAATTCATGGTGGCTTTCTCATCATTAGATGGTATGACATAAACAGGATCGGTCATAGGCTATGTAGGCAATAATCGTGTATAAAGGCTATCTTTGGAGCAACATGCTCCCATCATATGAAGGAACCTTTGTAATGTCGTTATCTGAGATGAAATGGAGTGCAACATATATGTTTAGAACTTTTGATAACTCAGGGATTGGCGAGGAAACAATTGAGATCTATATCTTTGTTCAGCCCATGGGGCACCAGGGATCCCAGACGGTATATCCAGCTCGTCTCGTTTTGGGATATAGCGGTGGTCTTATTGCCCCCCCTCCAATTATCTTTAATTGTGTCAATCCCATAAAAGATCAAGCCAGTCGGGTCTTGTTGGTGGAATTCTTTAAAGTGTCTTGAAAGGTGGTGTTTGGGGAAACCTGCTCTGATCCTGTTGATGTGCTCACGGATTCTTATTTTCAGGGGTCGTGTGGTTCTACCCACATATTGCAGGTGACATGGGCACTCAATAACGTAGGTCACGTGTGTGGTTTCGCAGGTAATAAGTTCCTTGATTTTGTATTCTTTAAAATCATTCCTTGATTTGAAACTTGTTTTCCTTCTCGGTTGTTTTTTAGTGACCCTACATGCTAGACACCTCTGGCATTTAAAAAATCCCTTAAGGTCGGGACAAATGTTGACAGGCTGGGGAGGGTCTATGACATTATGTACAAGATGGTGACGGAGGGAGGGGGCTCTTCTGTAGATGAAACTGGGTTTTTTACTTAGAACTTTAGTGAGGGCATGGTCTTCCTGCAGTATCGGCCAATATTTTTTGACTATATGCTCAAACTCTCTATACTGGGAATTGAAGCCAGTGATGAATGCCACATCAGTTTTATTCTTTTTGCTCTTCCTGTTTAGGGACAACATATGATTCCTATTCATTTTCAGAACTTCATCTTTTAGTTTGATCAACTGTGCCTCCTTATACCCCTTCTCTTTGAACCAGTCCACCATTATATCATGGTGGACTGGTTCAAAGAGAAGGGGTATAAGGAGGCACAGTTGATCAAACTAAAAGATGAAGTTCTGAAAATGAATAGGAATCATATGTTGTCCCTAAACAGGAAGAGCAAAAAGAATAAAACTGATGTGGCATTCATCACTGGCTTCAATTCCCAGTATAGAGAGTTTGAGCATATAGTCAAAAAATATTGGCCGATACTGCAGGAAGACCATGCCCTCACTAAAGTTCTAAGTAAAAAACCCAGTTTCATCTACAGAAGAGCCCCCTCCCTCCGTCACCATCTTGTACATAATGTCATAGACCCTCCCCAGCCTGTCAACATTTGTCCCGACCTTAAGGGATTTTTTAAATGCCAGAGGTGTCTAGCATGTAGGGTCACTAAAAAACAACCGAGAAGGAAAACAAGTTTCAAATCAAGGAATGATTTTGAAGAATACAAAATCAAGGAACTTATTACCTGCGAAACCACACACGTGACCTACGTTATTGAGTGCCCATGTCACCTGCAATATGTGGGTAGAACCACACGACCCCTGAAAATAAGAATCCGTGAGCACATCAACAGGATCAGAGCAGGTTTCCCCAAACACCACCTTTCAAGACACTTTAAAGAATTCCACCAACAAGACCCGACTGGCTTGATCTTTTATGGGATTGACACAATTAAAGATAATTGGAGGGGGGGCAATAAGACCACCGCTATATCCCAAAACGAGACGAGCTGGATATACCGTCTGGGATCCCTGGTGCCCCATGGGCTGAACAAAGATATAGATCTCAATTGTTTCCTCGCCAATCCCTGAGTTATCAAAAGTTCTAAACATATATGTTGCACTCCATTTCATCTCAGATAACGACATTACAAAGGTTCCTTCATATGATGGGAGCATGTTGCTCCAAAGATAGCCTTTATACACGATTATTGCCTACATAGCCTATGACCGATCCTGTTTATGTCATACCATCTAATGATGAGAAAGCCACCATGAATTTGCACCCCTTTTTACTCTTTCCTTACCTTATCTATAAGTTTTTTGATACACTCCACATATTCATTTATGTTCTCCATTTGTGCTCCCACTTCTGGGTTTACAAACACACTTGTCCTAAGAGGCACTATCAATTAATGCCCTTTCTTCCTTGTACACAGTTTCTCTGGACTCACTATGAACGATTGTACACACGATGTCATTTATTATTATACATACGTCACGTATGTCCAAGTTGCCCATACATGCACACTAGAACAATGTTGTTCCCCTTAGGGGACAACCATGGGACTAGTTACACTCACCCTTTTAACCTGAGGATGTGTGCATTGTGCACATTCTCCTGATCCGAAGGTGTGTGGATTGTGCACAATCCCTTATGAGCAATGTTCCCTGTAGTGGACTTACTTCCCCCGCACGGACACATCTGTACAAAATGTCATGCACACATCTGCACATACTGTCACAGCATCTCCTATATTATGCCTGCTGCACTGATTCTAGGCATGACCCAGCCTCGATAACCACTCGTTGTTTATGGGATTCAATAGGAGACAAAGTCTACAGCAATATGTACTACTCTGATTGCTGTTGCATGGATCTGTACTGTTTATATGCTTACATCTGTTTGTTAGCTGGCGTCTACCATGGAAATTAGGAACACCCCGGGTCTCCAACTAAACAAGCCTAATTGGACGGGTGCTCACCAGCCTATTCTCTGATTGGCTCTCACCGCGTAGTGGGAGGGATCTTTCCATGGTGGCGTCTGCTATTTAAATCACTGTCAGCGGCTTGCGTGTACCCGCTTCTGAAGACGTGAAAGATACGAAACGTACGTAGAGCGGACACACGCTAGCCGGCACGCACTTCCGGGATAACCAGTGGCTCACAGCTGATCACACGGTGGAACGCACGCCGCTCTTCAGGCTGGCGTGGATCGCCCCAACTGGTTACAAGTGTTGTGCTGAGAGGCTTGCTACGCTTATTAGCTGCCTATCTACTCTTATTTTTGCTTTTTATCATTTTTAAATCGGAATCCTTTTTCCCAGTTTAATGACTTTTTATAATTAATTTTTATCTTGTATATACAATTCATCTTGGTACATGCCAGCATATGCGGCGGTACCATTAATAAAACTACTCCTGATTGGAAATACTACCCTATGAGAAGTCCCTTTTTATTTTTTCCCCTTTGGAGGAAGTTGGACATCAACAGACCCGGTATTGATTACACCAACAAAACATATCCGGACAACCCGAAAAGGCGAGGTATCTGGAAATCATCACTTCATGCACTTTACCCCTGCAGGGGTGAGTGCCTCTGGTGAGTGGGGGCCCAAAGGGGGAGCACCGGACCACTGCGAGAAGTCACATGAATTGCAGACCGTGAACACACTGTGATTGGATGCACATAGTCACGAACTATTTTATGCCTACCTTGTGTATTTACATAACACTTATGGACTATTAATTTATTGTTTGTTCAGTTTAATTTATTTTTCGTACACTTTTTGTACACTTTATTGAGTACATTTATTGTGTCCACTGGAATCTTTATATTTCGTTCACTGGTATTTTTGTATTTTATATTTTTTAATATTTTTTCACTGGACTATGTATCTGGTACTTCTATGTACCTTCAGATGATTTCACTGGACTGTGGATCTGGAATCTCTGTGTACACATAGCCTATTGCACTTTGATTGTTGTATACCGGCTCTGATTGCATGCAGTGAGGCCGCTTTATATATTTATATTCTTATTTACACTTTATTGTATTTTTGTCCTATCACGGACTTATGACTTTTTACATCACTTTTGACTGTTAGTCATATTTTGTTCAATACATCACTCTGCTATTTAGCATAGGGCTCGGGTTCCCTCTGAGCACTTCACCGAGGCACTTTTATCCTTTTTCCACACCCAGACCTATCTGAGGTAGCTCCACTAGGGTCTGATAAAAGTTCAATTAGTACTAATTTATGGTACGGTTAGCCTCCAGCTGAGACAGCGCCACCACCCCCTACACCTTCTACATACTACCTCAATGATGTAGCACAAGCTTGAACTATAGCAGTGAAAATCTGGTTCCCAGAAACAAACTGTCAGTGGCTATAGTGTTTATATTGCTAGCTACAAATTGCTGTTATTCACTGGCACTAGCAATTTGGAGCAGCAATTAATTGCTACAACAAAATGTCCAGTTTGACTTGGCCCTTAGTACCTCATAATGCTTCCACCATGGTTCTCTCCTATTAGCCATAGTGTAAATCTGTGTTACATTTAGTTGTCAATTGAAGTGTATCTTATTTTAAAAAAGTATACATAACCTCCCTACCTTTCTGGGATATACAGTAGTTGTCAGATACCTTGGAATATTTAAGTCTCATTCCAAAAATAGTGTAACACTAAGCAAACACATATGATAAACTTCTACAATTATGTATACATTTATTTTTGCTACCTTTATTAAATATGTTATTTTGAATTGATAAGAGAATACTTGTTTTTAGCAATGTGCACTGAATATTTGGTTTTGACACCCATGTGAACATACAGTACTTTTAATGAGATTGGAGTTTTGAAGTTCTGCATTTCCAAGTGTAGCAGGGCAGTTAATAGGTTGCCAACAAATATAAGTGCAAAGCTGATCTTTCTGTAATGTAATTCAGACATACATACTTAAACTTTACACCCAGGCTTTGACTGCACTTGAATAATGTAGAACAGGTTTTATACTTGATTTGTGCACTGGTTAAGGGCAAGGGATCTGTGAATATTCTGTGCTTTCTTAAAAGTGATGTGACTTTTTATAAGCAGCAGCATATCAGGGATTGCACTTTTAATGCATTCTCGAAATCTGGAAGTGAATATAAACAGGAGTGACAGCAAGCCAATAGCTGGCAAGAGCTGTGTAGTTTAAAACAGCTTTGCATCTTGCAATAAAAAACTACTAGAATAATCATCAAAAATGTTAGTTGAAAGGCCGAACGTCAGTTCCCCCCAAGGCGGTGGAGACTCCAGCTTGGATGCATCTGTAGTGATGTTTTATTGATTAGTCTCTGGCCTTAAGGCACTTTAGCTAAAGCCCCTGGAAAAATCTTGCTTTCCTTCATTACCATTGGAAGCGATTGATCGGTGACTGCAATAAGAACTTGGCAGGCTTACTTGTGATGTTTTCATGATAACAAGGAGAGCATCTTGAATTGGATAGTGTAGAGAGGGAAATGACTTGTTGTGGTTGCATAACCAGAGTTGGCACTGCAAGTCTGTGCCAGGCTTCATGCAGTGCTAAATGCCAATGCTGCAAATAGGACATACAGGTGTTATACTGCAGGGCATTGGCAATTTCATGTTGTGACATAATGTATGCACACAACATCCTGCAGCACAGTCAGTATCTGGATTCATACCGATCAACAACTGACAATATGAAAAAATGTAGATGAAAGTTTAGTGAACTTTTTCATACCTAGGCACCATACAAATGAATACACTTTGACCTATTTTTTCTAATAGTTTTCTCACATAAAGATATAAAAATCCTTAATACAGTGTGCAATGCTTTGGTATGTTTTTTCTTAAAAAAGGGAATCTGGAGGTTTGTTATGAGTTTCTTTGCAATATACTGTATATTAGGCTATTGTATAACAGTGTAAATTTTATTTTTCCTCAAAATAACTCAACACATACCCATTGATGTCTAATCCGCTGGCAACAAAAGTGAGTTCACCCTAAGTGAAAATGTCCAAATTGGGAAAAAGTTAGCCATTTTCCCTCTCCGTTGTCATGTGACTCGTTCGTGTTGCAAGGTCTCAGGTGTGATTGCGGAGCAGGTGTGTTAGATTTGGTTTTATCGCTCTCACTCTCTCATACTGGTCAATGGAAGTTGAACATGGCACCTCATGGCAAAGAACTCTCTGAGAATCTGAAAAAAATGAATTGTTGCTCTACATAAAGATGGCCTAGGCTATAAGAAGATTGCCATGACCCTGAAACTGAGCTGCAGCTATTTGTTGCCAGCGATTTAGACATTAATGGCTGCGTGTTGAGTTATTTTGAGGGGACAGCAAATTTACACTGTTATACAAGCTGTACAGTCACTACTTTACATTGTAGCAACGTGTAATTTCTTCAGTGTTGTCACATGAAAAGATATAATAAAATATTTACAAAAATGTGAGGGGTGTACTCACTTTCGTGAGATACTGTAAATCATATGTCCTATCTATATAATGTATGCACGTGTGTATCTTTCAGGTATGGGCATGCAACTATGTATACTCTACACCCCAGGTCATTCTTCTCAACCATTCTCTCAGTTTCATCTTTTCGTGATATACCAATTTTTCCCTAACATACTAAGATGTGGAGGAAACCAATTGGTTGATCAGACAAACGCTTTTGATCTTCTTACTCAGGTTTTTCGTTGAAATGTCTAAAGCTGGCAATAGATGGGTAGAATTTGGAATGACAATTCTTAATAAAATATTGTTCTAAGAAAGTTTGATTGTCTTTCTAATAATTAGAACCACAGTGGTGAAAAAATTAGAAGGCGTAGGATGGAAAAAAATTATTGAACAAAAACATTTCTAACAGTGTATATGGTTTTTATTTGATGAAGTCCATTCATTCTAAAATCAATTGGCTGGTGTGAATGTAGCCTTGGACCCTTCATGCAGTTATGTATAATGACAATGCCAGCTTTAGTGTTGAGAGCTTTAGAGCCGGTTCACACACAGGCAGCATGACTTTGGGGGCGACTCGGCAAGGCGATCTCAAGACGACTTAAAAGGCAACTTGCAAAGTGACTTCTGTATTGAAGTCAATGCAAGTCGCCCCGAGTTGCCCCCAAAGTCATACAGGAACCTTTTTTTAAGTTGGAGCGACTTGTGTCGCTCCTATTAGAATGGTTCCATTGAATAAAGTGGACCGTGACTTGTCAGGCGGCTGATCGCCTGACAGGTCGCCCCTGTGTGAACCGACTCTTAGGCCGCGTACACACGGTCGGTCCAAACCGATGAAAACGGCCTGAAGTCCAGTTTCATTGTTTCAAATCGACCGTGTGTACGGCCCATTGGTCTGTTGTCCTTCAGACAAAAATTAGAGAACTTGCTTTTAAATGGAACCGATGGACGGCTGACCATCGGTCAAAACCGATGGTTAGTACACAAAAGCATTGGTTCAAAACCTGCCCATGCTCAGAATCAAGTCAACGCATGCTTGGAAGCATAGAACTTTGTTTTTTTCAGCACGTCATGTGTTTTACGTCACCGCGTTCTGACCCGATCGGTTTTTGAACTGATGGTGTGTACACACATCAGACCATCGGTCTGCTTTAGCGGTGAACCGATGAAAACGGTCCGTCGGACCATTCTCATCGGATGGATCGACCGTGTGTACGCGGCCTGAGTGTTTCCTATGACCACAAACAATTAACAGTTACCCATTTGAACTATTAAGATAAGCCTTTTGTGTTGTGAATCTACAGTTTGCATTTGCCTTTTAAATAGATTTAGCAGAGGAAGAGTCTGTCAATTCTATTCTATCAGTTCTGAAGAGTTTCCTTTTAACGTGTAAATGCAAGTCCAACTGTTACCAGCTTGCTATCTATTTGTTCACATACATTCAGAAACTTCTAATCATACAAATCACCCATGCCTACCCTAAAACGTTTTCCTTGTCTGGTCTGCGTAAATTAGATGGTAGGCATTTTTTATGATATTTGCTGTTCTGAATTGACCCAGGTGGATGTGGCATGCTGACTTGGTAAGACTTCTGGCAGATGCACTGTGGGTCCTGTCTACTGTCTCAGGTGCTGATTTGCCATCTTGCTTACTGGCTTTAATGGCATGGCTGTTGAAGGGACAGGGGCATTTCAAAGTCTGTGATTCCTTAAATGCTCAAGGCTAGAAAATCTACTTCCCACAAAGTTTATCTAAGGACAAAGGAGGCTTACTTTACTTGGTATGAATCTAGAGGCTTTCACCACAGAAGCTTTTCTGTGAGCTGAATCCTCTCTTTCCTGCAGCTGTGTCAGGGACATGGCCGTCACAGTACTGGCAATGTTGCCCAGAACCTCCATGGACGCTCACGTAGGGGTTTGAGATGTGCATGAGCATGCGCTGCGCATTAGCATGCATTGACACGCACTAGCACATTGGCGCACACGCAGTACGGCGCGTGCACAACGGCGTGCAAGTAGCGTGACTGACGCTGGCGCCAATTAAGTCAGCCTGTGACTGCTGGATGGCTCTGGATTATCTCTTCAGTCTCCTGTGTTCCTTGACCTTGTTCCTTGTTCCGTGCCTATCTGTTGTGGCCCAGCTTGCCCTGACCTCGCTTCCTGTTCTCCTAGTTTTGACCCTTGGCCTGCTTCCAGACTCTGCTTCTTCTTCCTGACCTGAGGAAAGTGATCACCTGGCCTTCAGGAAAAAACTTAAGACCCACCTATTCTGAGGGAGAAACAGAAGTAAAAGGGATACCAAGCGCCTTGAGGCGATTCAGTTCGCAATTGTTGCGCTATACAAGTTGTTCACTCACTCACTCACCCGGCTTGACCATCGACTTGTACCTGGACCCTGCTCGCGTATGACCTTGGCTTGCCCCTCTAACTGCTCTGGACTGGTGTGTGACCCCCAGCCTGGCTTCTGGTATCTCCACTCATCTGAGCACAACAAAGCTCAGTTCTGCCTGCTCCAGCCATCCTTCAGTGGCCAGCTCATCAGACTACAAGCAAGCACCTGGCCAACCGTGCTTCTGCGGGCACCGCGCTCCCTGTTCCCAACTCCAGGGTCGCGCTGCACTCATCTTGATCTGCATACTCATTCCTGACAAGCTGGGTCTACCATGATGCATGGCCCTTGGCACTATCAAGGGTCAGGTTTCTGCCTTTTCTACTTTATTTCAGAGACAAATGACCTCTCACTCTTTTATTTTGTTTTTTACAACGGATCTTACATGTTACCCCTTCTTCCTTGTTACTCTGTGGGATCTAAATCTGGTTCTCTTAGCACATCAGAAATGTTTAACTTTTTAGAGTTATTTCTTCTTTACTTTTACTTACAAGGACATTTTCCTTGTAGTTGTGTGTGGTTTACATTGGGCCTGCACCTCCATCCTACAAGTGCTTATTTGTATTGCCTTCATTCTGGCTGAAAAAAAAGTCTGGCCACCCCTGAGCACAAAGGTCCCATGGACTTGAACAGGAAATTTAGCATGCACAGTAAAGGAATTTTTCTGGAATTTCAAGATTTGTTAGAACCATGTGACCCCAAACAGTAAGTGTTTTTACAGGGGGTTGTTGTCTTTCTATAACTGCAGCACATTGGCTTAGAGGTTAGTGCTTCTGCCTTAAGATACCTGTGTCCTCAGTTCACATCACAGACAGGACATAATCTGCATGAAGTTTGCGTATTCCTCCTATGCTTGCTTGAGTTTCCTTTCTAGATGAGCTCTAGTATGTATGTGAGATAGGTATCTTAGATTGTAAGCTCCTTGAGGGCAGAGACTAATGTGAGTGTACAGAGCTGTGTAAATTGTTAGCGTGATATAAATGCTTTTAATAAATTACTTTATTTAGAAGTTTAGTGCCAGCTTAGATATAAATACCATCTCCTTGATTTCTAAGCAAATAAAGACATAACATGTAGCCAATAGTCTTAAATAGCTAGAAAGGTGTAAACATCTACAGTAATTATTTCAGCAAATTATCTTGCAATGCATGTGTTGTACTCCTGGTTTTATATGTGCTTTTGGAAAGCATTGTGCTCACAGAACGGTGCAGTAATCAAATCATGTTAATGATGTCATCATCAGTTTCTAATACCAACTATGTCTTTATCTATTAACACTGAAGACCACTATTAACAACTGCTAATTCTGGCTGAAAACCAACATATAAAGGAATCCACTCGTGCGTGACGGTTATTCGATTTTCTTGGCTGTAGCATATATTTATACGGAAGATTTAGCAAATTTCATTTTGTAAAACAGATTTTGAAATTCCTATTTAAAACAACACAACAGATTTTAGTTATATAAAACTTTGGAAATAAGTTACTATGTTATCTGGAGACAGGCATTGTGGGATTTTTCATATTGGAAGCACTTAAAAATTGGGTAGAAATAAAAAGAAATTTTGCTGACCACTTACACTGATTTTTCCCATCCCTGCCAGAATTAATCAACATCAAACACATTAATGGAACACAGAAAGTGTTTAAAAGCTCCATTTACCAGTTGGCTGCCTCCATTACAGAATGTAATATCCAGGTGTCATAGAAAAGCCCTCCCTCCACATGTGTCTATCTTAATGAAAGTATTGAATTAGTTGGGTGCTGGTTTCAGTCCTCATGTGCCTGCTGTAGACTCCTAAGCAGATTATGATCTGCATTGTTCAATCAGAGTTCATCTAGACTGTTCACAGCTCACTGGCAAGCTCTCCTGTAAATCAGGTTTTCACTAGGTCTTAAATTAAGTTCTAAACTATAATCTATATTTTTAACACTTTCTTTCTATTCTACTCTGTTTGTGTGAGTAGTATTTAAAACAGGTTATACATTAATCTTATTAAAATCCGTTTAAAATTACTCACTGATGCAAATATACTTTGATTACCTCACATTTACTCTTAATGGCCATGTCTAACTAAAACTGACTTTCTGTTAATTATTGGTATAAACTTACATGAGTGCACTTCTCTTTGGGACTTTTATAATGCAATTTGCTTGTTATAATTCCTATCTATCCCCTTCTTTATAGGAGTTCCTTAAAGACGAACTACAAGCAGACATAGAAAACAAAACATAAGGCACAAAATCATTTTATGTAAAAAGTCTAACTTGTGTTTTGAAATGAAAACAGTTGAAGGCCTCCTCTCCCACTCCTCTTTAATAAATGTAATTTTTTTTTTTTTTTGGTTTTGACAGGTACCCACTCCTACTTCTGCTCAGATCACCTAGGCAATTTAAGTCAAAGTTCTCCTGGAAGGGGTACATTTTCAAACAGAAATAATGCATCCACTTGGAAAAAAAGTACAAACAATTAAAAAAAATGTAAGTATAACTAAAGGCAAAACATTTTTTTTGGACAGAGTGGATTAGAACACATGCCTTTGTCCCTGTTATGGAGATTGACTTTCTTTATATGTTCAGTTTACCATTATCATTGAAATTGAAAGTAAATGAAGATCACACATGTTGGGTTGCCCCTAGAAACTTAATGGAGGGGAAATCTTTCAATATGAACACTGGAACTAGTTCTAGTGTCCTGGGGGCCCCCAAAGGATTTCCTTAATTTGCAGGAATTTCCTTTGACTTCCTGTTTGGGCCATTAAACAGTAAATGAAGGTAAATCTCCCCAATGGGACACAGATGACAAAAAGAAGCACAATGGAAAAATGTGTTTTATTTTAGATTTATTTGTTAAGGTAATAATTTTGTTTACTCATATTCGTAATGCTAGAATAATTTATTTTCAGAATTCATTTCATGTATTCAGATTTGTTTCATATATTTGTTGTTCTGAATCAATTAATATTTTCGGAAGTTATTTTAGAAAATTCAGATTGATTCATTATGTTATGATTCAGAGATTCTGATAGATCCACCTCCATCCAACCCAAGCCTAATAAGTAGGATTCATTTTACTTTTCTACCTTACTAGTTATTGTAAAAGGTTTCCATTTTATATTTATTATGTAGTGCATTTTTTATAACTCAGGCTACGCTCACTAGAACAAAAATGAATGGATCCAAATCAATTTGGATCATTTGTTATGTTACATTATTTTGGTTGCTTCAAACAATAAAGCAGAACTGCACTCAAAAGAGGAACTTACACTTTAAGTCCTAATCCCCTCCTCTCCTGCCACATTTTTTTTTTATCAATTCGTTTTTATTGACAAGTTTTACAAAACAGGTTATGGTATACAACCAAGGATCAGAAATAATGAACAAGAGAATACAAAAGGGTATAAAGATATAACAGGTCAATTTCACAATGACATTCCATATAGAATTCCAGAAACTCCTCAGGTGTTTGCACGTCCAGAACATGTGGAGCAGGTTACCTGACTCCCCACAGTTCCTCCAACACAGTGGTGAGCCGAGATGGACAAACTTGGAGAGCCTGTAGGGAGTGAGATACCACCTGAGGGCAATTTTTTGGGCCAGTTCCCAGTGGTTTATACAGCTAGACGCTTTGTAGATTGAGCGGAATGCTTGCTTCCACTGTTGTTCTGTAAAAGTCACTCCTAAGTCCTCCTCCCACTTCCTAAACGGCTGGGATTTCTTAAAGTACATTTTGTGTTGGAAAAAGTTGTAGAAAAATGCGATACCCTTGGGTGGCGCTGAATCAGAAGTATAAAAGTCCCAGGCCTCCCTGTGGAAGCACATTTGATGAGAGGATAGAGATTTCAAAAAGTGGGCAATCCTAAGATAAGCATAGTGATCCCTATGGGACAATGCAAATCGACCCTGGAGAGAAGCAAACGGGCGAAGGACATTATTGTGGTAGAGGTCTTCTATGTACAGGATACCTTTGTCCCGCCACACCGACATCGAAAGGTTCGGGATAGCCAGAGAAAGGATCTCTATGGGAACTGAAAGCTCTACGCGTCCAGAGGGCAGGGGAGGCGCTTCACGCAGCTCCCTCCAGGCCGCAAGAGAGGCCCAAAGTGTG
This sequence comes from Rana temporaria, assembly GCF_905171775.1. Taxonomy (NCBI): domain Eukaryota; kingdom Metazoa; phylum Chordata; class Amphibia; order Anura; family Ranidae; genus Rana; species Rana temporaria. The sequence continues at coordinate 295,485,618 of NC_053490.1, forward strand.
AGTGGGAAAGTACTTAGCGGCAATGGTTTCCACGTGTCTATTAGTAGCAGGAGCTTGAGATTTTTAGTCGGGCTAAGGGACATCTCAATGTCGGTCCAGATAGAGTTAGAGTCGTCCGGGGAGGTCAGCCATGGTCTAAGTTGTGTCAGAATCGACGCCCGAAAATAGTCTTGAATGTCCACAAGCCCCATCCCTCCTACCGACCTATGTCTGACCAATAAGGTTCTGGCACAACGGGGTCTTTTTGATTTCCAAATAAATTTGGACAGGATGCCATTGAGGGCTTTAAGGTGCACCCTGGGAATGGGGATGGGGAGCGTTCTAAAGATGTAAAGCATCTGAGGTAGGATCATCATTTTAAATGTGGCTAAACGTCCAGTCCAAGATAGCTTCGTATTAGCGAATCTATTGGTGTCTTTAGTCAGTTTGTCGATCAAAGGTAAGTAGTTGGCATCCGCAAGTTTGGATGGGTCCGCCATTATTTTAATTCCTAGATAGGATATAAAGGACTTGCTCCAAGTGTAGGGGAAGGATTTTTGGAGATGAGCTTTTGTAGGAGGTGGAATGCCCAGGTCAAGAATGATTGACTTTGAGAAGTTCACCTTGTAGTAAGAGATGTCACTGAATGCTGCTAGTGCGTCATGGGCATGCGGCAATGAGGTCGAGGGAGAGGTGAGGAAGATGATTATATCGTCGGCAAAGAGATTAATAGTGTGGGATCTACCTTGAACAGGGAAACCTTTGATATCCGGATGGGATCTAATCCTCTCCGCTAGGGGTTCTATCAAGAGATTAAAAATTGAGGGGGAGAGGGGGCACCCCTGTCTTGTGCCATTAGAAATAGTAAATGCATCCGACAGCAGGTTTGATGTATACACCTGAGCACAAGGGGAGGAATACAAGGCAAGTATGGCCGAAAGGATGGGTCCCGTGAAGCCAAACCTCTGTAGAGTATATCTCATGTACCCCCAATGTATCCTGTCGAACGCCTTCTCCGCGTCCAAGGACAACAGCAGAGAAGGCGTCCGACAGGCCTTAGCACACTGCACCACCCCGAGCACCCTTCTAGTCGCATCCGACGCCTGTCTCCCCGGGGTGAAACCAGATTGATCAGGGCTGATGAGGGTCGGGAGGACAGGGAGAAGTCTATGGGCCAGGATCTTTGCGTAGAGCTTAACGTCAGTGTTGAGCAAAGATATGGGTCTGAAGTTAGCCGGGGTAGTGGGATCCTTGCCTGGTTTGGGAATCGTAACCACATAAGCCTTCAACATCTCGGAGGGGAACGAGGCAGAGGACACAGCTTTAGTAAACACAGCCTGTAGTGTGGGTGTCAGACTGTCCTGAAGGACCTTATAATAATCACCCGGCAGCCCGTCCGGTCCCGGGGATTTACCCAGTGGGAGTGATTTAATGGCGCTTCTGATCTCAGATTCTCCTATGGGCGCGTTCAGTGATGTGAGTTGATCCTCCGAGAGGGAGGGGAGATTAATCTTAGCAAAAAAGGCCTAGATGGCATCTTCTGAGGGTTGGGGCGTTTTAAGGTCTCTTTTTAGGTTGTATAAGGAGGAGTAATACTCCGCAAAGGAGTTCGCTATTTCCTTGGGGTTGACAATTTTAGAGTTGTTGGATGAGTGGAGGAGGTATGGGATTTTAGATTTAACCCTAGCGGCTTTAAGCCTTTGGGCCAGGAATTTACCAGCACGGTTACCCGAGGAGTAATGGGTCAGTTTTAGGGCCCGCAGGTGTTTTTCATAGTGGTGGATTAATAGAAGTCTGAGATCAGAGCGGCTCTGCGATAATTTTTGTGCAAGTTGATCTGTAGCTTTGAGCTTATTCTGGGCTTCTAAGAGTTGAATGTCCCTAAGGAGCCTGTCCACTTTCTGTGTCCTCAGCCTTTTCTCCCTCGCACATATCTGCAAAATGATCCCTCTAACAAAGGCCTTATGGGCACACCATAGTGTTGCAGGATCTGAGACCGAACCTGCATTCTCAGCAAAAAAATGGGACAAACTCTTGGATAACAAAGACACATGGGATGATGACTGGAAGACACGGGAGTTAGCCCGCCACACATATGCAGGGCTCGGGGTGTGCCCCTCCACCACCTTAATTGACACAGGTGCATGGTCAGACCAAGAGATGTCGTGGATGGTGGAGGAGGACACCGCCTGCAGGAGCATTTTATCCACCAAAATCAGGTCAATCCTGGAGTAGGAGTTGTGTCTGGCAGAATGAAAAGTATAATCACGCTCATCAGCGTGCTGGCACCTCCAAACATCAAAGATGTCTTCAGCGTGAAACAGGGGTTGAAGCTGGGGTGGGGTTCGTCTCGTACCAGACGATGAGTCCAGAGCGTGGTCTGCTGTCAAATTGTGGTCCCCACATATTACCAGGGATCCCCTTTTGAGGGCAGCTATTTTACCATAAAGTCTCTTCAGAAACCGGATTTGGTGGGAGTTTGGAGCATACAAGCTGACCAGAGTGAAGGGTTTGTTGTTGAGTTCCAAAAGCAGAATAAGATACCTCCCCTCCGGGTCAGCGTGGGTTTCCAACAACGTAAGGGCCACCGTGTCTCTGAAAGCAATGAGAACCCCTTTTTGTTTAGTGGGGGCTGAAGCCATGAGGATATGTGGAAAGTTCCTGTGCTGGAAGCGAGGGGGCTCAGAAGCCCGAAAGTGCGTTTCTTGTATGCAAAGAACGTCGGCCTGGAGTTTAAGCGCTTCCCTCCAGACCGGGTGGTTAAGGCCGTTGACATTGAGGGACACTATTTTAAGCGCCATGGTCACAGTGTGGGTGCGAATGATAACAGTACCTTATTTCCATGAACATCAGAGGCTCCGGGCCTTCGACATCACTGACAGGCAGGGGGAAGATAGACGATCCAGTTCGGAGCGGTGCAGGGAGAGCAGCATCAACGGAGAGCAGACCATTCCAGGAAAAGGGAGGGAGGACGGGGAACAAAAAGAAAGTGAAAAAAAGAAAAGAAAAAAGGAGATAATGCAGTAAAAATGCGACTTGTCCATGCAAGAACCAGAGGGTAGGGTTTCTACCCACAACTGAGGGGGTAAACATAACGTGCGTACACGTACGCCAGTTCAAGGTGGGAACCTTGAGGTTCAGAAAAAGCTATCCATATAGGCATATTATGAACTGGATTTGTTTTTGCCACTCTTCTTCCTCACCACTGTTTGCCATTCTGATTGAGCTCCTATTTTCTCCGGAGATGAGGCACTTGGTTGTGATTGTTCCGGAAGGATGTCCATAGCTCTGAGTAGAGCAAGGCCCTCATCTATACTCGTCACTACAGAGTTTTTTCCGTCATGAGTAATAGTGAGCTTTACTGGGAAACCCCAGCGGTAGGGAATATTATGGTTTCGTAGCGCTTTGGTTACAGGGACCAGAGACTTACGCTTTTGCATCGTAAATTGAGATAAGTCCGCATAGAGTTGGATGCGTTCAAATTGCTCAGGAAGTTGCTGCATTTTGCGGAAAGTCATCATGAGCTGGTCCTTCACATGATAAAAATGCACCCGCATTAAAACATCCCGGGGGATATTATCAGGAAGGTGGGCTGGCTTGGGCAGTCTGTGGATGCGATCTATTTGCAGTTCGGACTCCGGGACAGAGGGGAGGATTTGGTGAATCAAGTCCCGAGCATAGTGATGGAGTTGCGCTGGGAGGACTGACTCAGGGACCCCCCTAATTTTTACATTGTTCCTCCTCGATCTGTCTTCGAGGTCAGCCACCTTTGCCCTAAGCCAAGCTAGTTCTTCTGAGTGGTCAGCATGGGCATCAATCAGGGTATTATGAGAGCTGGCAAATTCACCCATTTTTTCCTCTACATGTGTGACCCGCTCCCCCATTTCTCCCATCTCAGCCTTGAAGTTACGCATGCATTGCATCATATCAGCGTGCATGGAGCTACGCAGGGAAACTAACATGTCCTTTAAAGTTGTGTCTGAAACCGCCTTACCTGAGGTAGGAAAGGCAGTGAATGGGTCAATCAGTTCCCTCGTGTCCTCCATGGAGTCCTGTCCAGGGCCCAGTGTCCCTGCTTCTCCCTCCAAGCGGGGCTTAGATTTGGCAGGGCTTCTGGAGAGAGGAGTAGATGCTGGAGTAAGTGTCGCTGGAGACCTCCGTGGCAGGCCTGCTTGATCTCCTGGGCTGGATGCGGTCGAGTGTGATCCGCGCGAGGAGGCCGGGGAGACAGTCTCCGGAGCGGCGCCATCTTGGTGTAGGCCGCGGCCCTTCGGAGGATAAAAGTCCTCCAATTTCCGCGGCTCCCTTGATTCCTTACGCTTGCGGGTCATACCGCTGCCGTCTGGGGTCTGATACGCGGAGAATCCGAGTGGATGCGAGCCGTGGTGGTGCCTCTATCGTCGGCGGTTCCCGTGCCTGGAGCGGAGCTGTTGGATTACACGTCCATGCAGCTTCGCGCGTTAGCCACGCCCCCTCTCCTGCCACATTTGTTAAGTAATTTTTTTTGGGAGCGGAGTGGGTACCTAGTTTTGACAGGTTCCCACTTCCACTTTTGCTGTGGTATTTTTGTGTGAACAAGCCCTAACTCTAAGGCCGGGTACTCACGACCAAACATGTATGGTGAAAGCGGTCCGTCGGACCGTTTTCACCATACATGTCTGCCAGAGGGCTTCTGTACGATGGTTGTACACACCATCGTACAGAAGTCCGCGCGTAAACAATACGCGGGGCGTGTCCGCGGTGTCGCCGCGTCGATGACGCGGTGTCGCCGCGACAATGACGCAGCGACGTGGGCGGCCCGCCTTTAAAATGCTTCCACGCATGCGTCGAAGTCATTCGACGCATGCGAGGGACGGCGGGCGCCTGGACATGTACGGTAGGTCTGTACTGACGACCGTACATGTCCGAGCGGGCAGAATTCCAGCGGACTGTTTTAAAACAAGTCCAGGAATATTTGTCAGCTGGGAAAAGGCCCGGCGGGCAAATGTTTGCTGGAATTCGGCCCGCTCGCGCCCACACACGACCAAACATGTCTGCTGAAACTGGCCTGCGGACCAGTTTCAGCAGACATGTTTGGTCGTGTGTGGGCGCGAGCGGGCCGAATTCCAGCAAACATTTGCCCGCCGGGCCTTTTCCCAGCGGACAAATATTCCTGGACTTGTTTTAAAACAGTCCGCTGGAATCCTGCCCGCTCGGACATGTACGGTCGTCAGTACAGACCTACCGTACATGTCCAGGCGCCCGCCGTCCCTCGCATGCGTCGAATGACTTCGACGCATGCGTGGAAGCATTTTAAAGGCGGGCCGCCCACGTCGCTGCGTCATTGTCGCGGCGACACCGCGTCATCGACGCGGCGACACCGCGGACACGCCCCGCGTATTGTTTACGCGCGGACTTCTGTACGATGGTGTGTACAACCATCGTACAGAAGCCCTCTGGCAGACATGTATGGTGAAAACGGTCCGACGGACCGCTTTCACCATACATGTTTGTCCGTGTGTACCCGGCCTGATAGTGCACTTTAATAGTTCACTCTGGCACTTGAGCCTAAGACCTGATGTTGATATCTTGACTCTGAGATCTGACATTCTATTCTGTTTTGAGTTGTATGGAAGGGTTGGACGATATATTTTAGGGTATAGAAAACCTGTTGTAGGGAAAATACTACATACACCTAGAGAAGTAATAAGAAAGTATATTAACTAACTGAAGTCAGGTATAAGGCCGGCCATACACAGAGTGAATTTATTTCCTGCAACCACGGGTTACAGAAAATAACTTAGCTTGATTCCCTCATCAACACAAATAGTGTTGATGCTGTAATCCGTCATGCCGGTCATTGTCTTCTCCCGAGGGAAGCCATCCCCGAAAGGAGAAGACAGTGATTATTGCTAGCGGCTATAGCTGCTGCTAGGGATAATCATGCTGCTTGTTCCCAAGTTGATTGACTGATATGTTCAGCATGCCCATACATGGTTCAAATTACGGCTGGTTCAGCGGGATTTGAACGGTTTATGGCCTGCCTAAGGTTCACCAAGGTTTATACTGTAGGAATAGGACAAGTGAATACGTTTTGGAGGATATTTTACAAAGGTTTGCGGGAAACGGACTGAAGCTTAGAAGATGGCAAAGACAAACCACTGAATTTCAGAGGATGACTAACTGATGTTTGGAGGACAACTTGTTGAGGGTTTCAAGATAACTAGACAAATCTGGGGGAAAGGTTTAAAATGATGAACAGCTTGAGGAAGGTTTAAACACTGTATTGGCTGTCTAGTGTGATGATTCTTAAAGCACAAATCCAGCTGAAACTTTTGTTTTTCTTGCAGCAGAATAGGGGAAGGAACCTCTCTCAGGTTTGTATTGGTCATATTATCCCTCATTTGCTGTGTAGTCACCAAGAAAGGAAGTAAGCTAAATCTGCTCAATGAAGACATACAATAATATTAGCAATAACAAAGATTTTTTTATGAAGTAAAGCAGAGAAGGCTGCAAACCTCTGTCAGGTTTTTATGTTCATCTATTTCCTCAGTGACCACCCAAAAAAATTATGTTCACTAAAAAAGGAAGTGAGGTGAAATCTCCCCAAAGGGACACGAATAGCAAAAGAAACCTGAGAGAAGTTATAGCCTGTTATCCACTCTGACAAAAAAAATTCAATACATTGTTAGCTATAAAAACTAGCTTGAACTCTTCATGTTCTGATCAGCTTTCACCTTAGTATGTTCTCTTTAGCTGTGATAAAGTATTGACATGTATGCCAACAGGTGCTTATTTTATTGAATAAGAACGATGGTCTAAAAGTGCCTGATCTGCCAGACATTGTGTATGGACATTTATACTGTTAATGTCAATTAAGTGAACTTTTTTTTCATATTTTACCGTGCACATAAAAAATGCTTTGCCAAAGCAAAACTTTTCTTCTTTTTTTTCCAGATGGAAAGGGCAAAGATTACAACCTGTGTGGGTGTTTTACTTCTATCTACAACTTTTTTAGAGAGATTTGACCCGTGTTCTTGTCCTGCTGACACTCTTCTGCTAGACTGGAACAATCTGCAACAGGGACACTGATAGAAATACAGATCTGACAGGGATTCTAGTTTGTATTTCCTATACTACTAAAGAAGAGCATTTTTATTTTTGTCTTTGTTCCTGTTGGGAGTGTTTCCCTCACTCATTGTCTGGTAAAATGTCAGCAAACAGATAGTAATGGTAGACTTTTCAAATTGAAATAAAAACCTGACAGGGGTTTAAAAGTTTCTCTTTCCTTTTTGGCTGGACACAATAGTTTAATAATCTGATTATAATTTTTTATAAAAAAAAATCAATTTTCATTACTAATTTGTAATATGTATTTACTATCTATCTGTGTATGAGTGTATGTGTGGGTGGGGCCAGGAGTAGTGGTACCCAGTAGCGGGGGAGCACTCACACAGAGACCAACTGTAGGTATAGTATTGTATTTTATTTGGAGAAATAGTACAGAGTCACAGGAATACTTCAGTAAAGCCTCATACACACGATCGGACTTCAAACAAACTTTTCCGTGGATTTTTGATCAAAAGGCGTTGGCTGTGAACTTGGTATGCATACACACGGCAGGACGTTTTCAGCAAACTTTCCCCAAATCACGTGTTTTTTCCGCAAACTTTCCCAAAATCACATGGTTTTTCAGCTCTTTACCGCCACCCTTTAGTCAACTTATGTATTGTTGTCTGATCTTTTGCATTGGTTCTGAGAATGCGTGTTTGTACTTTGGACTTAAGTCCGATGGATTTCAGTACACACGGCAGGACTTTGCACCATAGGACTTTTGTTGCCAGAAAGTTTATCTGTTTGCGGAGCGAACTTTGTCCGATGAAGCGTACACACGGTCGGATTTTTTTAAAAACCTGGTCATTTTGAAGTTTGTTGTCAAAAAGTCAGATCAAGTGTATGGGCCTTAACACTGATAGTAATAAAACTTGAAATGGCACTTGTGAAAACACTTGCGGTAACACTTGCAATAACACTAGCAGTACTAGTCCAAGAACTAATGGCACATGTTGCAGATTAAGTCAGAAGCTTGTAAGAATATGTCACACAACACTGGGACAGGAAATGCAGTAGTTACCAGGACAGAATCTGCTGGAAGGGTGGTTGAGTAGCAATTCACAGCTAGTGGCTCTTCTAGGCTGACAGAAGGGTGGCAGCAGCAGCTCCAGTGACTGTGATGTAGCAGTGGAATGCAGCAATGTCCCTATTCTGTCATTCCTCTTGAAGGAGTCTTTCCCTAGGCTTCTCTCTCTTTCTAACCCTTGGGGAACCTATCCTTAACATCACCATTCACAAAAGTGTGACAAAGCAGGGCAGGGTCCCATATTTAAAAGGGTTGCCTCACCTAAGATTGCCACCAAAGGTCGCTGGGGATTGCAGCATATTGGACATCTGCTCTCCCTGTGACGACTGCATAACTTACAAAGGAACAATATTCCTCTAAGCCTCCACTCCATCCACACAGCGGCAAGGCACAACTTGCTCAATGGAGTGAAAACTACACCTGCCTACATCTATCTATCTATCTATCTATCTATCTATCTATCTATCTATCTATCTATCTATCTATCTATCTATCTATCTATCTATCTATCTATCTATCTATCTATCCATATTGTGATGGATAGTATTTATTCTAAATTATGATTATGGTTTATTGGCTCAATTACAGTGCCTTGAAAAAGTATTCACAGCCCTTGAAATTTTCCACATTTTGTCATGTTACAACCAAAAACGTAAATGTATTTTATTGGAATTTTATGTGATCAACCAACACAAAGTGTCATATAATCGTCAAGCAGAAGAAACATTATAAAAGGTTTCCATTTTTTTTACAAATAAATATCTGAAAAGTGTGACGTGTACTTTGTATTCAGCCCCTTTACTATGATACCCTTAACTAAAATCTAGTGGAATCAATTGCCTTCAGAAGTCACCTAATTAGTAAATACCTGTCCATCTGTGTGTAATTTAATCTCAGTATAAATACAGCTGTTCTGTGAAGCCCTCATAGGTTTGTTAGAGAACCTTAGTGAACAAACAGCATCATGAAGGCCAAGGAACACATCAGACAGTTCAGGGATAAAATTGTGGAGAAGTTTAAAGCAGGGCTAGGTTTTAAAAAAATATCCCAAGCTTTGAACATCTCATGAATTGTTCAATCCATCATCTGAAAACGGAAAAAATATGGCACAACTGCAAACCCACCAAGACATGGCTGTCCACCTCAACTGACAGACCGGGCAAGGAGAGCATTAATCATGGAAGCAGCCAAGAGGCCCATGGTAACTCTGGAGGAGCTGCAGAGATCCACAGCTCAAGGGGAAGCTATCCACGGGACAACTATTAGTCGTGCACTCCACAAATCTGGCCTTTATGGAAGAGTGGCAAGAAGAAAGCCATTGTTGAAAGAAAGCCATATGAAGTCCCATTTGCAGTTTGCGAGAGGCCATTTGGAGGACACAACAACATGTGGAAAAAGGTGCTCTGGTCAGATGGGAACAAAATAAAAATGTTGGCATAAAAGGAAAAAGCTATGTTTGACGGAAAACTAACACTGCACATCACCCTGAACAGACCATCCCCACTGTGAAACATGGTGTTGGCAGCATCATGTTGTGAGGATGCTTTTCTTCAGCAGGGATGGGGAAGCAAGACAGAGTTGATGGGAAGATGGATGGAGCCAAATCTAAGAAAAAAAAACTGTTAGAGTTTGCACTTGAGACTAGGGTGGAGGTTCACCTTTCAGTAGGACAGCAACCCTAAAACCATACAGTCAGAGCTAAATATGAAATGGTTAAGATTAAAGCTAATTAATGTGTTAGAGTGGCCCAATCAATGTCCAGAACTAAATTCAATTGAGAATCTGTGGTAAAACTTGAAAATTGTTGTCCCAAGAAGAATGGGCAAAGAAATCACTCTAGATGTGCAAAGCTGGTAGACACATACCCCAAAAGACTTGCAGCTGTAACTGCAGCAAAACTTCGTTCTACAAAATATTGACTCAGGGGGGCTGAATAAAAAAGCATGCCACACTTTTCACATACAGTATCTTACAAAAGTAAGTACACCCTCAATTTTTTGGAAAATATTTTATATCTTTTCATGTGACAACCCTGAAGAAATTATACTTTGCTATAATGTAAAGTAGTGAGTGTAAAGCTTGTATAATAGTGGACATTTGCTGTCCCCTCAAAATAACTCAACATGCAGCCATTAATGTCTAAACCACTGGCAACAAAAGTATACCCCTAAGTGAAAATGCCAAAATTGGACCCAAAGTGTCAATATTTGGTGTGGCCACCATTATTTTCCAGCACTGCCTTAACTCTATTGGGCATGGAGTTCACCAGCGCTTCACAGGTTGCCAATGGAGTGCTCCACTCTTCCATGATGACATCACAGAGCTAGTGGATGTTAGAGACTTTGCACTCCTCCACCTTCCGTTTTAGGATGCTCCTGCAGATACTCAATAGGGTTTAGGTCTGGATTCATGCTTAACCAGTCCATCACCTTTACCCCCAGATTCTTTAGCAAGGCAGTGGTCATATTAGAGGTGTGTTTGGGGTCGTTATCATGTTAGAATACTGCCCTGCGGCCCAGTCTCCAAAAGATAGGGAATCATGCTCTGCTTTAGTATGTCACAGTACATGTTGGCATTCATGGTTCCCTCAGTGAACTGTATCTCCCCAGTGCCGGCAGCACTCATGCAGACCAAGACCATGTCACTCCTACCACCATGCTTGACTGCAGGCAAGACACACTTGTCTTTGCACTCCTCACCTGGCTTCACACCATCTTGGTCTCATTAGACCACAGGACATGGTTTCAGTAATCCATGTACTTAGTCTACAATCAGAAGCAACCATAAAAAAAGCACTATTTGGGCCAAGTCTTGTGCAGACAAAATGAACAGGCAAAAATTAATAAGCAGAACTATTTATAGATTTCATGTTGCCATAGGTTAATATGTTAAAAAACAATTCAATACTTCTTTGCATAGATGGTCAACAGTCAGCTTGCTCAGCACTGTAGTGATACCTTATGGAGGCGGCCAATAGACCAGCTGGTTGGAAAGTTTGCTGCAGTGATGAAGTCCACACAGGTGGAGGGAAAAACAGCCTAAATTCTGTGTGGAGCCGAATCAAGCTTCAACCAAATCCTAGCAATGAAGGGTAAATCAGCCAGCCAGCCAGCCGTGGATGGAAAGAGGAGCCAGAAGGCAGTCGGAACGAGCTCCAATAGGAACACGAAAGACGTGGGACTCCCGGGCGTGACATCAGAGAGCTCAGGGAGACCGAATCCAAAGTGAGGCTTGGAGCTCAAAGTGGTGGAGAGCAAGCCGAAAAAGGCAGGGAGAAAGCATACTTGGCTGTAGTCTTGACAATGCGTATCGGGGCGTGGCCCTTCCTCAGGTACACATTCCTATCACATCTCTCCTGGTGTGTTCTTCCACATAGCAGCTTATTGGGCACACGTAGGATGCAAAGTTTCCCACTGTCATATACATTGCGGGTTCCTGGCGCCAGACTTTTTTTGCTGTTTTCATGTCATTAGTCTGCTTGTCTTCATCAAACTGTTTGCAGGTTGTCTTGTGCATCATCTTTAGTTTAGTTCCTTCTAGGATGACAGTCATGCAGACCAATTTGATGCAGTGTGCGGTGTATGGTCTGAGCACTGACAGGCTGACCCCCCACCCCTTCAACCTCTGCAGCAATGCTGGCAGCACTCATACGTCTATTTCCCAAAGACAACCTCTGGATATGATGCTGAGCACATGCACTCAACTTGTTTGGTCAATCATGGTGAGGCCTGTTCTGAGTGGAACCTGTCCTGTTAAACTCCAGTATGGTCCTGGCCACCACGCTGCAGCTCAGTTTCAGAGTCTTGCAATCTTCTTATAGCCTAGGCCATCTTTATGTAGAGAAACAATTCTTTTTTTTAGATCCTCAGCAAGTTCTTTGCCATGAGGTGCCATGTTGAACTTCCAGTGACCAGTATGAGAGAGTGAAAGCGATAACACCAAATTTAACACACCTGCTCCCCATTTACATCTGAGACCTTGTAACACTAATGAGTAAAATTATGCCAGGGAGGAAAAATGGCCAATTGGGCACAATTGGTACATTTTCACTTAGGGGTGTACTCACTTTTGTTGCCAGAGGTTTAGACATTAATGACTGAGTGTGTTGATTTATTTATTTTAAACAATAAAGCTTTACTTGATGCTTAAAAAATAACATTTGTACAATCATACTAACATTTTGAGGGGACAGCAAATGTACACTGTTATACAAGCTGTACACTCACTACTTTACATTGTAGCAACATTTTATTTCTTCAGCGTTGTCACATGAAAAGATATAATAAAACATTTACAAAAAAAAGGTGTACTCACTTTTGTGAGATACTGTATTTATTTGCAAAAAATTTAAAAAATAATTTAGCATTTTCCTTCCACTTCACAATTAGGTGCCACTTTGTGTTGGTCTATCACATAAAATCCTAACAAAAATACATTCAAATTTTTGGTTGTAAGGGCACTGTACAGTTATATGTTATATATAGGACAATGTGCACATCTGCACTGGTGCTACATTGCATTTAGAGGTGTGTTCCTTAACAATTTGCATCAGAGTCACATTTACATAACAATGTTACTCAAAGATATGTACGTTTTAAGAAAATTTGTAGTCAAGTTACAGCTTTTACCTTGCATCCAGTGTCAATCTAATGAAATCTTACAAACAGCACTCCAAAATCCTCCCAGTTCTTGAATAAGTTCCACTACTGATTTACAGCAGTGTTCTCCCAGTGGGGGCACTCTATGCAGGCCTCTTAAACATCAGCGCTATAGTTTGGTTCAATGAAGTACATATTTATACATTAATTCTAATGCTACTAGAAAAATGTATACTTTGGAGCGCATGCGCAGAGCCTAGCGGGACGGTAATGCCGGGCTAGAGCTCCGCTCCATGAGGGAGAAAACCCCCGCTAATAACGGAGCAACGACCGTGACAAAAACGAGCAGGGACACAGGCATAGCTCCCTGAGAGGTGAAGGACACATCTGAACAAGAAATGGTGCTGGGAGGTGCCAGAGGGAAAAATAAAATGAACTATGGCAGCGGCACTCAGCAGACCAAGAGCGCTGCTAAAAAGGCGCCTGTCCCCTCAGAGGGACTCCCCTCAGAGAAGGCTAAAAAATTATCAGCTAAGCCAGCAAAACAGATGGCTTCCCTCAGGAACCTTAATACAGACAGTGAGGATGATTATATTATTCTCACCTCAGGTCTGCTAAAGCAGTTTGAAAAAATGCTTCATAGAGCACTGCAAACCACCTCAGACCAAATTACAGCTAATCTCACTAAAGAGATTAGGGAGCTAGGAAGCCCTTGAAACTAAGGTGGAGGAAATTGAGATATTTACACAAGAATGTCTGACAGAAATTGACACTCTTAAAGAGGAAAACTTAACGCTGCAGAATAGATTGGAAGATTTTGAAAACAGAGCCAGGAGGTCCAATCTTAGGTTCAGAGGCATACCAGAATCAGTCATAGACTTACATGCCACTACATTGGCATTATGCCAAGAACTACTGCCTGGCATAGCGGCAGATAGATTGGAAATGGACAGAGTCCACAGAGCTCTAACTCCTAGGAAAGCTGATGGTCCTCCCAGGGACATTATAGCCAAGTTCCACTTCTATAAAACAAAAGAACAATTACTGGAGGCTGCCAGAGATAAGAAAAACTTATCCTTTCAAGGATATGACTACCAGATCTTTGCTGATATATCCCAGCTGACAATAAACAAGAGAAGGGCCATGAAACCTCTCCTGCTGCAATTGCAGCACCGCCAAACAAAATATCAATGGGGTTTTCCCTTCTCCTTGCGGTTCACACACCAGGGAACTAAAATTGTTTGCAGAACACCAGATCAGCTTCACCAAGCTCTATTAGATTTCAAGATAATAGAAAGACCACCCACAGCGAATGCTGCACGCAGGAGATCAGCATCCACCTCTTCTCACAACAATTCACCCCATCAGGAACACAACAATGGCATACAACAAACGCACAAACGAGGAAGATTTGTGGATCAAACACAGGATCAAGAAGACACAATGGACTGAAACCTCTGCGCACGCTTCTCCTAACTTTCTTTCTGCCAACAGCTATGAACTTAACCTAAGTTGACTTCACACCTTAATGCAGAAATACTTTGGTTTTTCTTCCTTTCTTCACTCTTGCTCAACATCCTCAAAACAGAGGCCACAAATGCACCTCTAATTTCTCTCAATATCATATCATCCCCTTAGTATGTAATTAGATCTTTTCTCCTCCCCACCTTTGGACCAGCCAGTCCAGGCATCGGGACAGTTATTAAATATACCAACCCCATGCTGGGACATTTCAGCATGACTCACCCTCCCTTAGCGCCTAAGCTTTAGAATCCCATCCTAACATTAATTACCTTTGCTCTTTGAGTTTGAGCTTCCACTATTTCAACTCCCCTCATTAGGAATTCCCCACCGTTCTCTCTCTCTTCTCATAGTTACAGTTTTTTATTGCAAAACCAGTTTACCCTGTTCATCTTAAAGGTTATTAGTGACAATGTACATTTAGTATCCGTTAGGGATACATAAAGCATATTTTAAGATGTGGGCCTCCAATGCACGGAAAATACATGCGCCGCATTAGGCTCCCCTCTGGCCCCCGCAACAATATGCAGGGGTTAGATGTGGGCCCCTTTTCCCCTGATCGGGCTCTACTCCCCCGATCACGGGCCAGATTTTAACACTTAAAGAGAACTCTGATGCTTATTTGTTCTTTTTTCAGTAATGCTTTATATTCTCTTTTTAAGGTTATTTTTTTCGAAAACCCCCCTTCTCCTCCTCCTCCCTTGTCTGCACGGACTGGATCGGGAAATCGCTGCACAGGGATTCATGGTAAGAGGTACATGATGGTTTGGCTGCCATGGCTCCCTTGAATTTATTGTCATTAAATGTACAAGGCTTAAACGTACCACAAAAGCGTGCTAAGGCATTTCGATATTTCCAAGCCAAGAAAGCACACATAATATGCTTACAGGAAACCCACTTCACTCCCAATGCTACCCCTAAATATTTTAATGCATCATACCCACAGGTGTACACAGCATCTGCACCGACCAAAAAAAGAGGTACCCTTATAGCCTTTCACAGATCCACACCATTTACTGTGAAGTCGGAAATTAAAAACCCAGAAGGCCGCTACATTATTTTAACAGGTCACATTATGGACACGGCAGTGACAATTGTGTCCTATTATGCGCCTAATCTTAACCCACTACCATTCATGTCACATCTCTTTCAAGTAGTCAATATGCACAAATTCGGATCTCTCTTCATTTGCGGGGATTCCAATCAGGTCCTCCTCCCTTTCTTGGACAAAACCCCTTACACCCCCCCGAAACATCATGCTAAATGGTCCTTTCTCAATCTATTATCCAAATACAGTCTAGTGCAGTGGTCATCAACCCTGTCCTGCAGGGCCCACTAACAGGCCAGGTTTTATGTATTACCTTGGGGAGATGCAGCCTAGAATACTGCAATCACTGAGGAGCAAATGATATCACCTGTGATGTATTTCAGTTATCTTGCAAACCTAGCCTGTTAGTGGGCCCTGCAGGACAGGGTTGATGACCACTGGTCTAGTGGACTCATGGAGAGAATCTAACCCTACAAAGCGCAATTACACGTATTTCTCCAATCCCCATCAATCGTCTAGTCGCATAGACCATATATTTTTAACAATCGGAATGCTGCCGGAAGTGCTTGATTCCAGCATCATTCCCATTCCTTGGTCAGACCATAACGCAGTTTATACCACTATAGCCTCAGCAATCCCTAAAAACCATGACCGGACCTGGTACTTACCCGACATACTTCTCAAACACCCATCCTATTGTGCTGCAATTAAACAGAACTTAAAAGAATACCTGGCATTAAACACCACTCCAGAAATCTCCCCACTCACACTATGGGAAGCCCACAAGCCAGTGCTGAGAGGAACAATACAAAAACAATATGGGAACCTTAAAAGGGAACGCAAGCAACTAGCAAATAAACTGGAAACTGAACATAATCTAGCTTTCCTGGCCTTTCAACATAATCACTCGCCCAAAACTAAAGCCTGTCTCGACAAAGCACATTTAGAATATGATTTATTCCTCACAGACTCTGCAAACAAAACATTACTTAGGTCCAAGCATTCTTTCTATAAAAATGCAAACAAACCAGGGACATATTTAGCAAGGTCACTTAACTCGATCAATAAGATGTATAAACCTATAAAACTAAAAATAGCGAATAACAACATTTCTAGTAATCCTATCAAAATAGTGCAGAAATTCAGCACACACCTAAAAAAACTCTACTCGTAAACTAGCACATTTAATAATCAGGAAGCCGACTCCTTTTTCTCGCAGTTACAACTACCACAAATGAAAGAAACCCAGAGAACACAATTAGACAAGCCAATGACACAAGAGGACGTTCTGGCAGCCATCAAGGAACTTAAAATAAATAAAAGACCGGGCCCAGACGGGTTCACAGCCCGATATTACAGAACATTCAAAGATTTAATTTCCCCCACGATGGCAGAAGCCTTTAATGATCTATTAAATCAGAAATCCTTCAGACAAGAATCACTTACGGCCACGATCTGCATGATTCCCAAATCACACTCTGACTCCACCCTCAGTGAAAACTACCGCCCAATATCTATGTTGAACACAGATATTAAATTACTTGGTAAAATATTGGCTAACTGGTTAAACAAGATTATTGGATCGCTGATTCATCGGGATCAAGTGGGTTTCATGCCCAACAGACAGGCGGGGGATAATATACGGAGGGCAAGCTTACTAGCGAGCATTGCAAAGAAGAGAAGAATTCCAGCATGTTTCATATCCCTGGATATTAAGCAGGCCTTTGATTCTGTATCATGGTCATACCTGGAATACACGCTGCAGAAATGGGGCTTTGGTCCCAACTTCACAAAATGGGTCCTGCAATTATACAAAAACCCAAAAGCGTATGTCAAATACGCAGGCTACAAATCTGATATGTTCACTATACAAAGAGGAACAAGACAAGGTTGTCCGCTATCCCCGCTATTGTTTGCCCTCCTTATAGAACCCTTGGCCCAAAAGATCAGATCCGATCCCACGATATTGGGCATTGAACTGGGTGGCTTCAAACATAAGCTATGTCTATATGCAGATGACATCTTATTATTCCTCTCATCTCCCCAAGTTTCAGGTCCTAATCTTACCCCAATCCTGCACCAATTCGCGTCCTTCTCAGGTCTAGCGATTAATCCCAGAAAGTGTCTGGCCCTTAACATTTCACTCTCCGATACAGAATTAAAAGCAGCTAAATCGGGTCTTCCCTTTGAATGGCCAGCAAAAAGCATCCCTTATTTAGGAATACACCTAACAGCAGAAATATCAGACCTATTTTCGCACAACTACCCCATCCTCCTAAAACAACTAACAAACCTATTAAAATCATGGGCCCAACTCCCTCTATCTTGGTTCGGGAAAATCAATGCTATAAAAATGACAATACTACCTAAACTCCTATATCTCTTTAGAGTACTCCCTATACCAATACCGGCCTACTATTTAAGAATAGTCCAAAATAGGGTTTCCTCCTTTGTCTGGGGTTCCTACAGATCAAGAATTAAACCACAAATCTTGCACCTCCCCAAAGTGGCCGGAGGACTCGGTTATCCCAACTTCACACGCTATTACCAAGCAGCACAATTAGCAACTTTAACAAAATACCATGCTAAACAAGAAGCACCACTCTGGGTATCGATTGAAGCGATAGAATGCGACCCCATTCCAATATCTAATATACTGTGGATCACCCCAAAATTGCGTAAGCATATAAGTAACCCCATCACTAAACACTCGTTATCCTTATGGGACAAAGTCAAATCTAAAAACCATTTACAATCCCCCAGCTTGGGTCTCTCCCAGCTCCTTCAAAGAGTGGGTGAAAAGGGACTGTACACAAAAATATAAATTTTTCGACTCAACAACCATAACCCCTTTCCCGTCACTGAGCGAAACATATGGCATCCCACCAAAATAAATTTTCAGATATTTGCAGATAAAAAAACTTTTTCCAACCACCTGCTAACTCAACAGCCTTGCCGAACCAATTATCTGTCTTTGAAAACATTTGCGATAAAAACCCACACGCCAGAAATGTGATATCAATCCTATACTCTCAACTACTCTCGCTACCAAATAATGGGAAATTATCATATGTTCGCAAGTGGGAAGAGGACTTCGGTATGGAACTAAGCACAGCAGATTGGAACCAAGTATGGTACAATACCAAAACAGCATCCTCCAATGTGTTAGCAGTGGAGACAAATTACAAAGTGTTATCTAGGTGGTATTTAGTACCGGCCAGAGTGGCTAAATTCTCGCAAAACTATTCAGAGCTATGCTTTAGGGAATGCTCTACCATAGGAACATATATTCATATCTGGTGGTCGTGTGCGAAGGCACAGATATTTTGGTAGGAAATTTTTCAATTAATAAACACCCTAACAAACAAAACAATCCCTTTAGACCCCAAAACGGCTCTACTCAATTTAAAACCTGACAATTTGTCACATGTACAATTTCACTTGACTAGACAGCTTCTTACCGCTGCGAAGCAAACCATAGCGAGGGTTTGGAAAACTCCAAATTTATTAGTGAGCGAAGTAGTGAGTAGAACGAACATTGCAATGACCTATGCCAAAATGTCGGCAATAGAATCGGATACGATCATCAGATTTGAACGAATATGGAAGCCTTGGATTACACACACAATACAAAATACATTTGTTAATGATGTTATGATGCCATGGTAGCCCAGCCATCGTACTGGTGGCCTAACTAACTTTTAGTACAAAGTCAGAAGATCCCCGGCCTAGTCCTGCAGACTCCCCAACCCTATCCTCCCTCCCTCTCCTTCCCTCTTGATTTTTGTTTTGGAAATGTAGCAACTATTCCGCTTAGAAAACACAGAGGCCCGGATTCAGGTAGAATTGCGCATTATTTACGGAGGCGCAGGGCAACGTTTTTGCCCTGCGCCCCCGCAAATTTTCTCCGCTGCCCTTGATTCACGGAGCAGAAGCTCCGTAAATTGCGCGGGCGCGCCGGCAAAATGCCCGGCGCAAGCGCGCGCAATTTAAATGATCCCGTAGGGGGCGGGAATCATTTAAATTAGGTGCGTTCCCACGCCGATCGTAGAGCGCATGCTCCGTCGGGAAACTTTCCCGATGTGCATTGCGGCAAATGACGTCGCAAGGACGTCATTTGCTTCAAAGTGAACGTGAATGGCATCCAGCGCCATTCATGAATCACTTACGCAAAGTACGTAAAATTCAAATTTCGCGACGCGGGAACGATGGGTATACGTAACATTGGCTGCCCCTGCTAATAGCAGGGGCAGCCTTACGCAAAAACCGCCGTACGGAAACAACGTAAATTGTGTACGCAGGGCTCGCGCAACATTGTGAATCGGTGTTAGTATGCAATTTGCATACTATACGCTGAGCACAACGGGAACGCCACCTAGCGGCCATCGCAAGAATGCAGCCTAAGATATGCGGGCATAAGAGCCTTATGCCGCGCAGATCTTAGGCTGCAGTCGGCGTAATGAGGTTCCTGAATCAGGAGCACTCGTTACGCCGGGGCAAGTAAGCAATTGCGCTGTGTAACTTATGGTTACACAGGCGCAATTGCTTCTTGAATCCACCCCAGAGACTTTAATACTACAGTAGCAGGAAACTCCTAGTGTCATAAGAATACATAGACATACCGAATGGAGACACTTTGCTACAGTTACAAGATCTCAAGTAACCAAGGAAATGCGTTTATAGTTCTCGCTATTCTTGAGTTAATTTTATTTTTAAAACAGTAAATATATTTGGTAAAGTTATAATGATTTCCATATATGTAATATCACATGACTTCCAACACGAGAAGGAGTTTCTCTTTGTATGTGACACATTTGCTCGGCAATGTCTGTATAATTCTTACAACTAATGCAAAATAAAGATATTTTGACAAGGAAAAATGTATGCTTTAATTTGCTACTTCCAGATCTAGAACCATTATGTTTTTTTTTTTTTTAAATGGAAGCATTTAATGAGTTAAAATCCAGATTCAGTAGACGTTACCTCTTTGTGTACTTTCTTCTATTTTCTTTTTTGTGCACCTCTTGAATGTTGTCCCCTTTTCTCAAAAAGCCACAACCACACAAAAGCTATTCCACTGAAAACAAAGTGAAACATCAACATTGCATGCTGCTTTACAAAAGTTTTCTTGTCAGTGCTTGCAGGCCGTCTCTTTCATAGCATAGAATTACCCAAAAGCCTCCTGGGAGCAGCCTAGACAAAGAAGAAACCTTACTTTCTCTGTCTTGCCATCAGCAAGGTCTGGGGAAATGAATGAACAGTTTGAAGGGAGTGTGGTTGGGGTCAGGCAGAGAACGGACCCAATAAAGAAACTCAACTTTGTTCACACGAGATTCCAATTAACTCAGCGCCAGCCCATAATGCTTTGCAAGGAGCCTTTCAATATTAAACTTCAAAAGAGGCTTATTGGCCTGACCTTTCTTCTTCTAAATGGGGCAGTATGTAAGAACACTTGGCAGTATTTTATAGCACAGCGTGTCCAGTGTTGCTGCATGCCCAGCCCCATTGCATTCTCATAGATAATTTCTAATTTTATTGTGCTAAAAAACGTCAAATGTGGACTGTGGAACAGTATTTCACAATCATTTAAAGGCATTGTGATATATTCAGAAAAGTTGGCAGAATAAAATATGAAAAAAAAAAAAGCATTTTAACATACTATTCTGTAAGGTTGTCCAGTTAGTAACACATTATCTTCCAACTCTTTAAAATACTAAATTATTAAACAGAATATATCATGAGATAATGGAGGTTATTTACTAAAACTGCCTGGTGCAAAATCTGATGCAGCCCAACCAATCAGCTTTCATGTTTTATTGCCACAGTGTTACTAAACCCACAACAGTAAAATCAGTCTGTATATGCAGTAAAGCATGCTTGTTATACTCACTGTGGAACCTAAGGGGTTAATCCTCTGCATTGTGTAAAAAGGCTGATTAATCATGTCTTCTCTGATCCTTCCCTTCTTCCACTTTCCCCAATTTATCTCCTGATAAGACAGAGCCTTTGGAGTCACTCTTCACATGCGCAGATTTGTGTGTATTGCTAGTTTTTTTTCTTTGGGAGGGTGTACAGGGACAATCAGCACTCTCTATACAGAGGGCTAGTGGTCCTGCAGCCCCCTTCTTGTGCAGTCTGTCAAAAGCTACATACAGAGCAGCCAGTTTAAATAAAAACTGTCACACTTTACAGCAGACTGAAAGAATGAGCTCACAGTGCCTCTCTTCACTTCTTGTCAGAGGCACTAAGCTCAATGGACAGCTTGGAGCGTTGGACCAATGGTACCATTAGCCACAGGTGTCCAATACAAATGCTGCAGTGGAGGCATGCCTCTCACTGCAGTGTCATAGAAGGGGTGTCTAAAAGATAAATGCTCCATTCCAGCCCAACCCTTTTAACTAGAAGGAAAAAACATGGGTTTATGGGTATAAGATTTAACTTCAAATGTCAGTAATTTGTCCGTTAAGCCTCCTGCTTGAGTACAGTTTTTGAAAATATAGTAAATTACCTTGAAAACAATGTATGGTAATTATTTGTATATTACTTATGGTAATTAACCCCTTGTCACCCAGGCAAATTCTGACACTTCGCTCCTACATGTAATAATCATCATTTTTTTTTGCTAGAAAATACTCAGGACCCCCAAATATTATATATATTGTTTTAGCATACACTGGAATAAAATGGTAGCCTTTGCAACTTTTTATGTTACACAATATTTGCACAGCAATTTCAATGTATATATAGTGCTAGAATTATTGCTCTTGCTGTAACGATTGTTGGCCTCACCAGCCACTGACCTCACTGCACGTCCCTGGTATACAGATGATGAAAGACAGTTCCTTCCCCTCTGACTTTTGTTTGCAAACAAGGTGGTCAGGATTAGACATGTGCACACTGAAATTGTAAGGTACTTGTAAAAGGTAGTGTCCAAAGTGGAGCTTGTGTGCTGAGGATTCAGGCGAAAACTTAGGCAGATTAGGTTGGCAACAGATCAGGCAAAATGGTACACGATCGAAATCCAGAGAGTGGTCAGGCAGGCAAAGGTCATACACAAGCTGGCGGTGAAGTACAAGGCTAGAAAGTAGTCAGAAATTCAGGCAGAAGTTCAACATGATAATCAAGATCACAAAGCAGTCACAACACCCAGGGAACTAATCCACATAAACTGGTGCTGAGTGATAGCATCACTTCCTATTTATGGGCTGTATTGATTGGAAATTGTCCACAGCTGGTAGCAGGTGGGGCTAGTGAGTCAAAGGTAATGCTTAACACTGCAAGGACATTTCCAAAAGTCCAGATCTTCTCTGTAGCACAACAGGTAAGGCTGCAGATGTGGGACCAGGAAGATCCCGGTTCAAATACACCCAGGTACATAACAGGGCCCCCTCCCCAGTGGACACCTCTGGGGGCCTAGCGGGGCTTAGTGGGAAAGGAGGCATGGAAGTCTCGAATAAGAGAAGGAGCATGCAGGTTTTTGGCTGGAACCCAGGAACGGTCTGTGACGGGATATCCCTTCCAATGAACCAGATACCGAAGGCCACGACCCTGTCTTCTAGAATCAAGAATCTTGGAGACTTCAAACTCATTTTGTCCATCAACAAGACCAGGAGGAGGTAGCTGTTGCGTTCTGGAGTAGCGATTGAAAATTGCTTTTTTGAGGAGGGAAACGTGGAATACGGGATGTATCCGGAGAGAGGAGGATAATTTCTACCGATAGGAGACTGGCCCGACTCGAGCAATAATTCTGTAAGGACCAATGAATCGAGGGCCCAATTTGGTAGAAGGTTGTTTCAGTCTCACATATTTGGTTGATAGCCAAACTCTGTCCCCCACCACATATGGAGGTATATGGCGTCTTCGTTTGTTGGAAAAAAGCACATACTTGCCTGTTGACTTCCGAAGTAATGTGCAAATCCTTTTCCAATGTAGTAGAATATTTTTCACCCGCTGATCTGCTGCTGGTACACCAGAAGAAGGCTGAAGTAGGGGAAAGGTCTGAGGGTGATAGCCTAGGGCTGTGTAGAATGGTGTGGTATGAAGAGCACTGTGCCAATGGGAATTAAGGGCGAACTCAGCCAAAGGCAAATACTCAGACCAGTTGGATTGTAAGGCATTGACATTATGTCGAAGATAGGTTTCCAGGGTCTGGTTCATGTGTTCGGTTTGACCATCGGTTTGAGAGTGATGTGAGGTAGAGAGTGAGGCCTCGTACACACGACAGAGAAACTCGACGTGCCAAGCCCGTCGAGTTCCTCGTCGAGTTCCTTGTTGAACTTGTCGAGAAGCTCGGCAGGCTTGCTTTGCGTACACACGTAACATACCAAAATCTGGTCGTTCTCCGGCGCGATGACGCTCACGACGTATGACGCGACTATAAAGGGGAGGTTTGATTTTGTTGGCGCCACCCTTGGGGCTCCTTTTGCTGATTCCGTGTTTACGCGTGTTAGTAAAAGTTTGGTGAGTGACGATTCGTGCTTTTCAGTCTTTGTGCTTTCAGATTGATCTCTGCCGTTCAGTTTGTACTTGTGGGGGTCGTATCTAGGCAATCGAGACGTGCGGTCAGGTCGTATTGTTTTACATTGCGGTCCTGTCCCCGCGTTTTTCATTGTCAGGGTCGTTCTTCATAGGTCTTGCTGTTCTTCACTGCGGTCTGTTTAGTGCAATTCTGATTTGTCGTTCGTAACTAGCCTTGTAGCCATGTTGCAGGCACCTAGTCGTCGCCGACTTAGTGCTAAGCATCTTCTGAGTATAGGTCTGTTTGTTTATGACCTAGACGATGAGGAGTTCATGAACAGGAGGAGGACACGTTCATGGACCAAGAATTGGTTGCTCCGTAGGAACCAATTCTCTCACATGCCTTTGCTGCGGGAGCTTCAGGAAAATAATCCTGTTGATTACAGGAATTTCCTGAGGATGTCTGATCCCGTCTTTCAGCACCTGTTGGCTTTGGTGTCCCCCTATATTACCAGGCAGGACACCGTTATGCGGGAAGCCATCAGTGCTGAGCAGAGGCTAGTTGCCACCCTCCGTTATCTGGCAACTGGGAGAAGCCTTCAGGACTTAAAGTTCTCGACGGGCATCTCCCCCCAGGCTCTGGGCCTCATCATTCCTGACACCTGCTCTGCCATCATCCAGGTTCTGCAGGAGGAATATATGAGGGTAAGTTTTCTCCTTTAATCTCACATTTTATGTCTATAATGTATGCTAATGTCTTGTAGTTATCTCCTCCTTCCCTAATTACCATGTCTGGAATATGCTGTGAATGTCCCCTTTGCCCCCATGCATGATGTAAACTTTGATGCCCCTTTTTTGGCCTACATGCATATTTCCCATCACTTACCTCCCCAGCATGCTATCCTGGGCCCCAACCTACCTAGTCTAGTCACTTCCCAATGTATTGTGTTATATCCATTGTAATGTCCCCCCCCTCCCCTCCAAAATGTGTTGTAAAGTCTATGTTCACCAATATTTAATTTTTTTTTATTTATATTTTAGGACTCCAAAACTCATCTAGCCCTCCCCTCCCAAATGTGTTGTAAAGTCTATGTTCACCAATAATCAAAATTATATTTTTTTAGTACTCCCAAACTCATCTAGCCCTCCCCTCCAAAATGTGTTGTAAAGTCTATGTTCACCAATATTAAATATAAATTTTTTTATATTTTAGGACTCCAAAACTCATCTAGCCCTCCCCTCCCAAATGTGTTGTAAAGTCTATGTTCACCAATAATCAATTTTTTTTATTTTTTAGTACTCCCAAACTCATCTAGCCCTCCCCCAAACTTGGGCACTGGCCCATCAGAGGGGGTGTTTAATGTGTTAATTGTCTAAATATATTTAGATATAATATGCTAGTTCCCAGAAATGTTATAATGCTTATAATGTCTTTGTATAATCTGCTTGCAAGGTTATGTGGCTAATTTTTTCTTTTTTTCTTCCCCAGCTTCCGTCCACACCACAGGAGTGGCAGTCTGTGGCTTTGGACTTCCAGACCCGATGGAACTTCCCCAACTGCGGGGGAGCCATCGACGGGAAGCACGTCCGCATCGTGCCTCCACCCCGTTCAGGATCCCAGTTCTTTAATTATAAGGGGTTCAACAGTATTGTGCTGATGGCGGTGGTGTCAGCACAGTATGAATTCCTTTTTGTGGATGTCGGGATGAATGGACGGGTATCGGATGGGGGAGCCTTCAGGCAGACGGAGTTCGCGCTTCGCCTTCAGGATGATGATCTGTCATTGCCACCGGATGACCAGAATGTAGAAGGCCTGCCATTTGTTTTCCTGGCTGATGAAGCGTTTGCCCTGGGACCCCATCTTATGAGGCCATACCCTCAGCGCACCCTCACCCCAGAGAGGAGTGTCTTTAATTTCCGGCTGGGCCGAGCACGCAGAGTGGTTGAGAACACTTTCGGCATCATGGCCAGCCGGTTCCGCCTTTTCCTCACCTCTCTCCACATGGCGGAATATAAGTGGAATACAATTATTTTTGCCTGCTGCATTCTCCACAATTTTTTGCGGAGACAATCTCCAAATTATATGGCCCTGGTTGGGCCCGAGGCACAACATTTGACCCCTGCAGAAACTTTGGCGGGCCTTGAAGCTGGCCACACAGGACTGCCCCCCCAGAGTGCCCGTGAAGTCCGGGACAAATACATGGACTATTTCATGGGTAGGGGGTCAATACCATCTCAAGCAAATTTGCCATAATTGTAGCTTTCACCAAAATAAATCATAATCTTTTTTCTAAACTTGTTATGTCTTGCTTGTGTTGTTTGGAGTTCTTTACTAAGTGTAACTAAGTGTATTTTCATTATCAACTAGCAAACATTTCCCAGGTGACCCCCAAACCAAACACATAGAAAATTTAACGTATTTTAGGAAAAACACCACACACTTTTTTGATGTTCAAAAGCTCTTTATTTTCTTAATTTTTTTATTTTTATTTTTTCCAAAATACCCTACAAAAATTTTTGTTATATTTTTCTCATACAATATACAATCATTTTTGTATTTTTGTTGGTCATTTTTCTCATACAATATACAATCATTTTTGTATTTTTGTGGGTGATTTTTCTCATACAATATACAATCATTTTTGTATTTTTGTGGGTGATTTTTCTCATACAATATACAATCATTTTTGTATTTTTTTTGGTTTTTTTTCTCATACAATATACAATCATTTTTGTATTTTTGTTGGTCATTTTTCTCATACAATATACAATCATTTTTGTATTTTTGTGGGTGATTTTTCTCATACAATATAAAATCATTTTTGTATTTTTGTGGGTGATTTTTCTCATACAATATACAATCATTTTTGTAATTTTTTTGTTTTTTTTTCTCATACAATATACAATCATTTTTGTATTTTTGTTGGTCATTTTTCTCATACAATATACAATCATTTTTGTATTTTTGTGGGTGATTTTTCTCATACAATATACAATCATTTTTGTATTTTTTTTGTTTTTTTTTCTTAATAAACATTAAAATCTGGTTATTTTATTTTTTTGTTATTTTTTTTATTAAAGAAACTGTCAAATCTGGTTATATTATTTTTTTGGTTTTTTTTTAATTAAATAAAGTATAAAATCTGGTTATATTATTTTTTTTTTGTTTTTTAATTAAATAAAGTATAAAATCTGGTTATATTATTTTTGTTGTTTTTTTTTTAATTAAATAAAGTATAAAATCTGGTTATATTATTTTTTTTTGTTTTTTAATTAAATAAAGTATAAAATCTGGTTATATTATTTTTTTGTTTTTTTTTTTAATTAAATAAAGTATAAAATCTGGTTATATTATTTTTTTTTTTTTTTTTTAATTAAATAAACAGCTAAATCTGGTTATATTAATTTTTTGGTTTTTTTTTAATTAAATAAACAGCAAAATCTGGTATTTTAAATTTTTTTTTGTTTTTTTTTCTGATTCAGACTCTCCCCAAAACATCTAGTAAATTTTTTAATTTAGTTTCCACCCTCCTTGTTCTTTCGTTTATTTTTCTGTTGGCCAGATGTATCTCCTCCACCTCTTCTCTGCAGGCCCATATTTCGGAGATCAGCATCTGTTTAGTATGCCTGTCCAAGCCACCACCTGATCCTGAAATGTGGGACAAAACAATTTTTTTAAATTAGGCAGGCCTACATCTACATTACCTGAAGCTGGGTTAGTTATATGTTACTTTACCTGATGTGGTGGCAGGCTGCGCATCATCACCATCCCTCGGGGGTGTGGCTTGCTGGACTTCTTGCTCCCTTCTTGCTTCATGACGCCCTACGAGAATGAAGAAAATGGAAACAGGATTTTTATAGCTTATAGGCCTGAAAGAGGAATATGATTCACTTTAGACAATTTCTGGGACTATTGATGTTTAGAAAAACCCCTCAGGGCAAAACACAGGATTGAAGGCATTCACAAAGATCCTGACAAATCTTGTAGCTTTGGTCTACTTTTAAACATGTAAGCCAACCAAGTATACACTGGATCACCTCAGCTCTGTGTGAAGCCCAAAATGTGTTATTAAAGGGGACAACAATTATGCAAATGAGTCCACATGTGTCACCGTATATTTAATTATTAAAAAAAGTTTTGTGGTTTTAATAGCACATCTACATAATTTTCACGATTGATCTCACCACAATTTTAAAAAAATGTCATAATTTGTAGGATTTTAAACACAATATTTAGTCGTTCCGAATGGACGTCCAGTTTGACGACAAATTCTTGTGCATAAAAAAATATTACAGTACAACCTGAAATAAAAAACACATGGCGCGGAACAAATCTTACAAAATATATAACAAACTTACTTCTTCTAATCACTCTCCTGATCCTCTTCATTTGTTCCGGCTCACGTTTTTTAAGGTCACACCACCTTTTCCGGATCTGTTCTTTTGACCTTTTCACCCCAAATTTCTGATGGAGACTCCTCCTCACCTTCTCCATTATTTGGGCCTTGACCTTATTAGGGTACTTATATGGCCCATGCCTCCCATCGTAGTCCTCTGCTTTGAGGATGAGGACCATCTCCACCATTTCCTCAAAGGTCATGTTGGAGGCCTTACAACGGATTTGCCGTGCTGCCATATTCTCCATGTGCTTCCAACAAAAAAAAGATGGAAAAGGGGCGGGGAAAATACGACACCATGAACGTCAGGGGCGGGGAGACGTGCGTAAAGTCCCACATGCGCGTGTATAAAGGGCTACCACGTGAGTAAAAGGGGCGTTCACAGTTTGTGGAAGACGGCGGAGATAACGATCGGGTCAAAGACCGGTATGTAACTACATTTTACATGTTTTTCTTGATTGAATGATTTTGTGGCCTACATCTTAGGTTCATAAATTAAAACATAGCCAGTTTGAAATTTGAAGGTAATGGTCCGCTATAGTGCCGTCGTACGTAAACAACGCTTTGATTATGCATTTTGATCCAACTACTGTTGTGTGGGCAATCTCGGTTCTCATCAGGATGTCTTCTAAAAACAAGTCGGTTTAAACATGATGCAAATGGTCACTTTTATGTCTTGACCAAACTATATCGGGAGTGCTTTTCTCTAACTAACGTTTCATACACAAATGAGGATGAGATCTGGCTTATTAGTTCGACACAACTGGTCATCTGTTTCCTAGGAACTGACCCAACATGATCTGCTGCCAATTCCTCCTTGTCGTTTTTGCGACGGAAGATAAGGGGCGGGGGGGAAACATCAATTTTTTTTAAGCATGGGCGGATGTCGTGTGCGGAGTGTATATAAGGCTCGAACACATGTAGCGTCCATACGACCGGGTTGCGTAAGAAAGACGTTTGAACGACAAGCGTGTAGGTATGCTTCGAACTTGGGACAGCAGTGGCATATTCAGGAAAGACAGACATTTAAAGGAGCAATAAGCCAAAATTGTTTGGGGCAGAAATAACTAACTTTACATTATATCAGTCTTGATTTCATGTCCTCATTGTCCCTTTTTGCTTTTAAGCAGCTGTAATCATTTGCATAAATCATCACTTCCTGGTTCTCTGGCTCCCTCTCAAATTTATCAGGGGAGCTTGTCACTGTGGTCTAAGCTGTGTGTCTAAAAATCCACCAAAACAATGCTAATAATTTTAGAAATTAAAATATGCCCTGCTTTTTTTTTTTTGGGTTCTGTGTGTCTCTTTACTTCACAGAAACATTAAATAAATTTAAAACCAAAAGTGAAACTAGAGGCACATTATATGTATGCACTTGTATGTCTCTAGACACTGTAAACAGTCATTTCCTCCAAAAATATAGTTATCCATTAGTGACCCTTTAAGGGCTAGCTTGTGAGAAAGAGTAATTGACTTTATAGATTGTGTAGTGACATTATTTTTTTATCCTTGGTTTTGGACAGGAAAAGATGAATCTCTTTAACCGACCCGACTTCTTGGAGATCTTCATTGATCGGTGGCAAGAACTTCCTGTTCTGTGGGCCACCAAAGACCCCATATCTAGAAATAGAGAATTGCGCAAAACTGCACTGGAGAGCCTGCTCCCACTTGTGCGGAGACAGGTGGGGTTTGATGTGACAACTGACCAGTTGGAGGTCAAAATTGGGACCTTGAGAGGCACCTACAGGAAGGCACGCAACAAGGTCTTGGCTTCGATGAGGTCTGGAGCTGGAGCAGGGCGGGTATTTAAACCCAAGTTGTGGTACTACAGCAAACTGAGCTTCCTGGATGAACACCTGGAGGTAAGGGAGTCACTTTCTAGCCTTCCCCCCAGAAGCCACAGAAGGTCCAGCCTTCCCTCCAGCCAACCTGCTGCTCCCTCTGCAGATGAACCCTCTCAGCAGCCTTCCATCCTGGATGAAGATCCGGATTTGCCCAGCTGGAGCCAGGTATATAGTACTTTCAATGTACAAATGTGTGGTGTTTAAATGTTGTTAAAGAGATGTAAATTAAGATATTAAAGGTAAATAAAAATTAGATCTAAAAGTGTTATTCCTAAAATTTGTCAGTATTGGCCATGAATTTTTGTGGTGTGATTGACCATAAAACATGGGTCAGAATGATTGGCTTAGCTAAGTCGTGACTAAAAAAAATGCAACAGTCAGGAGCTTAAATAAATAAAACAAAAATTTTTTAAAATAGTAAAACTTTACTTTTTTTCCATACACAGGACGAGACCAGGCAGCAGGAGGATCAGGAAAATGCCAGGCAGGAGGAGGACAGGGTGAGTGGCTTGGAGGAGGCTGCAGGCCCAAGTATCTTGGACGTGTTGGCAGGCCCAAGTATCTGTAACGTGGTGGCAGGCCCAAGTGGAGCGGATGAGGTGGCAGGCCCAAGTGGGTTGCACGAGGTTGCTGGGCCAAGCACAAGATGCCAGGTGTCTCCTCTTCGTCTGCGTCCGAGAAGGCAGGTGAGGGATACAAGGGTGCGTGACGCCTCACTAGCCCTCATTCGGGACGCCCATGCAACCCTTCAACAGCCTCCCACTGCTCAGGAGGGATTTGTAACAGTGGTTTTGGCCAAAATGTCAGAAATGACATTAGACCAACGCCTCCTCTTTGAGGGCCTCCTCATCACCCTCGCAAATCAGGGGGTGAGGGGTCTTCTCACGGAGGACACTGTGATTTGCCGCCATCCCCATCCTCACACACCACATAACTCCCAAGCTCCCCCACCTTCTTCTTCTTCTCATGCTCCTTCTCAAGCTCCCCCACCTTCTTCTTCTTCTTCTTCTTCTTCTCATGCTCCTTCTCAAGCTCCCCCACCTTCTTCTTCTTCTTCTTCTCATGCTCCTTCTCAAGCTCCCCCACCTTCTTCTTCTTCTCATGCTCCACCTGAACATTCTTCTTCCTCTTCTTCTCCTGCTCCTTCTGAACATTCTTCTTCCTCTTCTTCTCCTGCTCCATCTGAACATTCTTCTTCCTCTTCTTCTCCTGCTCCATCTGAACATTCTTCTTCCTCTTCTTCTCCTGCTCCTTCTGAACATTCTGCTTCCTCTTCTTCTTCTACTACTCCTCCTCCTTCTACTGCTCCTCCTCCTTCTACTCCTCCTCCTTCTACTGCTCCTCCTCCTTCTACTCCTCCTCCTTCTAATCCTCCTCCTTCTACTGCTCCTCCTCCTTCTACTCCTCCTTCTACTGCTCCTCCTCCTTCTACTCCTCCTCCTTCTACTCCTCCTCCTTCTACTGCTCCTCCTCCTTCTACTCCTCCTTCTACTACTCCTCCTCCTTCTACTGCTCCTCCTCCTCCTCCACCTCCTCCTCCACCACCGTCGGCTACTCATCCTCCACCACCTTCGTCTACTCCTCCTCCTGGCATGAGTACTACCCCTGTGGCACCACCTCCAGCCAGGCAGAAGAGGAAGGCTGCTGAGAAGGCTGCAGAGAAGGTGAAAGAGCAGGCTGCAGGGAAGCCACCAAGGAAGGCCTTGAAGAAATCCAGAAAGTGACTCCCTTACTTCCATGTGGTGTACCAGAGTTCAGGCTGCTGTAGTACCACAACCTGGTGACATCTGCCTGCCCTGCTCCAGTTTCTGACCTCGGGGAGTCCAAGACCTTGATGCGTGACTTCCTGAATGAACCTCTCAAGTCCCCATTTTGGCCTCCAACTGATCACCAGTCACATCAGGCCACACCTGGCTGTGCACAAATGGCAGCAAGCTCTCCAGTGCTGACTTTTGCATAGTAAATTTATTTTTATTACCAAAATAAATGGTACATTTTTTTTTTACAGTTCATACTTGTCCTTGTATTTTTTTACATTTCAATTTTGCAAGTGAGAAGGCAGGTTCTTATTTTTTAAAAATTAGATATAAGGTGTAATTTGAAAGGGACACATGAGATAAGACAAAGCAATAAGGTTTCTATGGGGGGAACTTGACATTACAAAAAAAAAAAGTATTTGCATTTTTTTAAAATTTAAAATTAAAGTGAATATTAAAAGCAGGATTTAAAACACACGACCAAAATAAGGTGACAATAAAAAAAAAAAAAAAATATTGAGTCCAGTAAGAAAAAGGTTCCACCTAATTTTAAGGAACTCTGTGTGAATATCGTAAAAAAAAATTATTATATTGCTGTTTTGTGCCCTTACAAAAAATTGTGTAAAGCGCTGCAAATAAACGATTAAATAATGTTGGAAGCGACACGAATGTGCTATCTCCATTCCAAACGCTAGTTTTACCTATGTTGGTCTCCAGTGTCTAAGTTTTTGACAGGTTTCTTAGCATACACACGACCGAGTTTCTCGTTTAAAAAACAGCCCGATGAAGAACTCGTCGAGCCAAAATCCACTGCCATCGAGAAAATAGAGAACCTGCTCTCTATTTGCTCGACGAGTTCCTCGGCGGCTCCATCGGGCCGAAAATGTACACACGACCGAGTTTCTCGACAGAATCCGGCTCTTCACCGAGATTCTCGACGAATTCTGCCGAGAAACTCTGTCGTTTGTACGAGGCCTGAGAGCGTTACTCCCAGTTTCTTGCAGAACGCCCTCCAGAATCGGGAAACAAACTGGGATCCGCGGTCTGAGATGACAATGGTAGGTATGCCATGATATCTCACAATATGGGAAAGGAAGAGAGTGGACAGTGCTTCCGCTGTAGGTAATCCCGGGAGCAGCACAAAATGAGACATTTTGGAAAAACGATCCACTATGACCCATATAGCAGTCATGCCCTCGGACTTAGGTAAGTCTGCAATGAAGTCCATAGTCAAATGGGTCCAAGGCTGGCGAGGTGCCGGAAGTGGTTGTAACAGTCCAGTAGACAATGTGCGGGATACTTTATTAGCAGCACAAGTTGGACAGGTATCCACATAGTCAGTAACATCCCTTTTCATATGAGTCCACCAGACATGACGCTGCAAGGTCTTATGAGTAATGGTGACACCAGGATGACCGGATAACACACCATCATGTGCCCAGAGGAGTACAGCTTCTCTGAGGCTACGTACAGGCGACCTGGTGGTATCTTCAAGCCTTGGATAACATGATTCTGGGTTTCTTGTAACTATTGGGAAAGAGCCGTAGAGATCTGTGCGACAATTTTGTGAGGTGGGATTATATACTGCTCGGTAGGTTGATCTTCTTCAGAGGTAGCGAACTGTCTGGAAAGAGCATCGACTTTCTTGTTTTTATGCCTAGGAACATAAGAAAGAGCAAAATTAAAATGGGAGAAAAACAGAGCCCATCAAGCCTGACGTGAGTTCAAACGTCTTGCAGTCTGAAGATACAGCAGGTTTTTATGGTCAGTGAAGATAGAAAAGGCTTGGGAGCCCCTTCCAGAAGATTGCCATTCAGACAATGCCAATTTGATGGCCAGTAGTTCACGATTCCCCACATCGTAATTCATCTCCGCTGAAGAAAACTTTCTAGAAAAAAATGCTACTGGATGGATTTTACCGGACTTAGGCTGTCTCTGGGACAGCACAGCACCTGCTCCTACCTCTGAGGCATCAACCTCAACTATGTACTGAAGATCGGGATTTGGATGCTGAAGAATTGGAGCCTTGCTGAACATGTCTTTTAATTGCTGGAAAGCCAATTCTGCTTCGGAGGATTGGTCTATCATATTCACATATGCTTGATTGACCCTGCGAACGTATGTTCTTTAGGGTTCAGTCTGTTCAGTAAGCCTCTCTTCAGTTGGTGACGGCTTTTTCTCCTATCCTGGTGTTTTCACGATTGGATCAAGGGAGCACTTTTCATAAATTTTTTGAAATATCACTTGTCACAAAGACTGTATCTATACAGATTTTTTTGGACATATATTTACTTATTTATGTACATTGGGCCAGATCCACGTAGCGGATCGTAATTTTCGGCAGGCGTAGCGTATCGTATTAACGATACGCCGCCGCAACTTTGAGAGGCAAGTGCTGTATTCACAAAGCACTTGCCTCTAAAGTTACAGCGGCGTATCGTAAATCTGCCAGCGTATGGGCGCGGAATTCAAATGTTAAAGATGTGGGTGTGTTTTATGTTGATTTTACTTGACCCAACGTAAATGATGTTTTTTCTGAACGGCGCATGCACCGTCTGTGGGGGTATGCCAGTGCACATGCTCGAAATGAAAAAAATGCGCCGGCCGGACGTACGTTTGTGGATTCGCGTATCTAGCTAATTTGCATACTCAACATGGAATTCGGCGGATACGCCGTCGTAACTTCTTCGTGGATCTGCCCCATTGTATTTAGTTAGTGTACTCTTTATTAGTTGCACTTCAGCGCTACATTTATATATTTTGTATACTGTTTTTCCATTTGTCTATTGGTTTTGTAGCTGCGCACCTGTTGTAGACAGCGCAAATTGTTTTTGTTTATTGTTTCCAAAACTGATTAGACCTACTTTCATGTGGTGGTTCACTTTTTACCCCCCCTTTTCTCTACAGATGGCTTGGGATAGCATGAGGGCTCTTTTTCTGATCCCTCTCCATTGTCTACTCCCACATTTCAGATTGAGAGTCAGATATTAGATTTTGGTCAGATTCTATACTTTCATGGTTAGGCATTTGACAGCAAACAACTTTGTATTCTGTGGCTGGAGGTACGTTAAACTATTCACCGGATACAAAAGTAAGTGTCGGCCATTACATTCCCCAAAAATTAGCCCACAGGCGTTCACCTGACAGCAAACAACCTTGTATTCTGTGGCTGGTGGTACATTAGCCATTCAACGGATTCAGAAGTAAGTGTCGGCCATTACAGGCCCCAAAAATTAGCCCACGGCCACAGGCGTTCACTGGACAGCAAACAACCTTGTATTCTATGGCTGGTGGTACATTGTATTCTGTGGCTGGTGGTACATTAGGCATTCACCGGATACAGAAAAAAGTGTCAGCCAGTACTGGCCCAAAAAATTAGCCCACAGGCGTTCACCTGAATTTGAATGAAACATGGTCTACTGTTCACATGTGTTGAATTCCTCAGAGATCCATGCTTCATTCATTTTTATAAATGTGAGGTAGTCAACACTGTTGTGAGCTAGGCGAGTGTGCTTATCAGTCACGACCTCCCCTGCTGCGCTGAACGTCCTTTCGGACAGGACACTGGATGAGGGGCAAGCCAACAGTTCCATTGCAAATTGTGCAAGCTCTGGCCAGAGGTCAAGCCTGCCCACCCAGTAGTCCAGGGCTTCATCATTTCCCAGTGCGTCCACATCAGCCATTAACCCGATGTAGTCGGACACCTGTCGGTCTAGGCGTTCCCTGATGCTGGATCCGGAGGACAGCTGTCGATGGGTCGACTGAAAGAATGATCTCATATCATTAGTGACCAAGACATCTTAAAACCGCCCTCTTCTTGCAGGCGCTGTTGGATTGGTACCCAAAACATTCTGATAGCCCTCTGTGATGGTGGTAACATTTCCGCCATGTTTTGTTTGTACCGGGGGTCTAAGTACGTTGCCACCCAGTACTGGTCCTTGCCCTTTATTTTTTTTATACAGGGGTCCCTCTTAAAACACTGGAGCATGAAGGCCCCCATTTGCACTAAACTGCAAGCACTGTACTGACCTGGCTCCTGCTCATCATCCAGGATAATGTTGTCCTCGTTCTCCTCCCCCCATCCACGGACAACACCAGGGATCCCAGAAAGGTTTAAAGCATGCTCTTCTTGCTCCTCCTCCTCCACCCGGCACCATCCTCCTCTGACTCCTCTTCAGACTCGAGTTGTTGACTTGTCTCAGGTGGAATAGCCCCCCATGGGAATTCATCCAGCATTGCGACTTCCTCATCTTCCTGCTCCTGCTCCTCGACGGCTTGATCAATGACACAACGCAATGCACGCTCCAGAAAGAAGGCATAAGGTACAACGTCACTGATGGCGCCCTGACTGCGACCAGTTTGGTGATCTCATCAAATGGCCACAGAAGTCTGCATGAGTCGCGCATGAGCATCCACTGGTGCGGTGCAAAAAATCAAGCTCCCCAGAACCTGTCCTGCTGCAGAGTTCGTACAGGTAGTCGTTAACTGCACGTTTTTGCTGGAGCAGCCTATCAAGCATATACAATGTTGATTTCCATTGCGTCGGGCAGTCACAAATAAGACGTCTGACTGGCAGGTTGTGTTGCCGCTGAATGTCAGTAAGGCAAGCCATGGCCGTGTAAGATCTTATGAAATGGGCCGAGATTTTCCTGGCCTGCCGCAAGATGTCCTGGAGTCCAGGGTATTTGGCAATGAATCGATGCACGACCAAGTTCAGGACATGTGCCATGCATGGCACATGTGTAATATTGCCCTGTTTCAGGGCGCTCAGCAGATTGGCACTGTTGTCGCAAACCACTTTATCAACTGTCAAATTGAGCAGTGTTAGCCACTGATCTGCCTGTGAACGCAAAGCTGAAAGGAGTGCAGGACCAGTGTGGCTCTTGTCTTCCAGGCACAACAGACGCAGCACAGCATGGCAACGTCTCACCTGGCATGTTGAATAGGTTCTGGGGATCTTGGGCGGCACAGCAGAAGAGACGGTAGCATCGGAAAATGAGGAGTCAGCCGAGAAGGAGAGGGAGGATGGAGTAGGAGGGGGAGGAGAAGAAGAGGCAGGCCTGCATGTAATCTGTGGCGGTAAAACCAAATCTACATGGGTGCCATGGGTTACATGGTTGATGGCCTTCAGAAGGTTCACTCAGTGGGCAGTGAAAGTTATATACCTTCCCTGCCAATGTTTGCTAGACCACGTGTCTGTGGTCAGATGTATCTTGGCACTGACACTGTGTGCCAGAGATACATTCACTTGCCGCTGAACAGTGCCATATAGCTCTGGGATGCCCTTCTGTGAAAAAAAATTCTTCCTGGGACCTTCCATTGTGGTGTTCCAATAGCCACAAATTTTCGAAAGGCCTCTGAGTCCACCAGTTTATATGGCAGTAGTTGGCGGGCTATCAGTTCCGACAAGCCAGCGGTCAACCGCTGGGTAAGAGGGTTATCCGGCGTCATCGTTTTTTTACGATTGAAAATTTGGGCCACGGAAGCCTACCTTTTTTTTCCAAAAAACGTGAGGAAGGCATGATGGAAGGTGGAGTGGAGGACAATTGTGAGCATAAAGGGGAAGGAGAAGGAGAAGAGGCTGGACGGTGAGAGCCTGGAGTGTGGCTTTGTGGGTTCTGATGGCGTTGCTCCCACTGGGCTCGGTGATGGGAGGCCAGGTGCCTTCAAGACGGTCGTCCCTAGGTGAGTGTTGGGTTTACCACGACTTATGCATTGACTGCAAAGGCTCTGCAGATGGCAACATTATTGTCTGCAGCGGACACGTTAAAAAAAGCCCACACTACGGAGCCATGGGCCGGCGTCCTGGGAGCGCCAGATGTGACTGTACATGGTTGATGGCTCGCTCCTTATACATTAGAAGTCTGGTTTGTCCCTCCTGTGCAATGTAAGTTTGGCCTGCTTCTCCTCCCTATCTGCTGGTCCATCTCTCCCTCTGAACTCCCCTTCTCTTCCTCTCTTGTGGGCACCCACCTTCCCCATCACTAACAGTAGAGATCTCGGAGTACATGATGTATTACACACTATCATGTACGGCAGAGCAAGTAGCACACCTATACCAGTGCTTGAAAGGACTTTTGTGGACCTGTTAGGTAGCGATTTGTGTCGCTAAACTCTGTCCCTGCTGGAAACGCCAACCTCGCCCTACACCAGTGTTTCTCAATTCCAGTCCTCAGGCCCCCCCAACAGGTCAGGTTTTCAGGATTTCCCTCAGATGAAAAGGCTGTGGTGATTACTAAGGCAGTGAAACTGATCAAATCACCTGTGCAAAATAATGGAAATCCTGAAAACCTGACCTGTTGGGGGGGCCTGAGGACTGGAATTGAGAAACACTGCCCTACACTGACAAAAAGTATATAAATGTATTATACACTATCATGTACTGCAGAGCAAGTAGCACACCTATACCAGTGCTTGAAAGGACTTTTGTGGACCTGTTAGGTAGCGATTTGTGTCGCTAAACTCTGTCCCTGCTGGAAACGCCAACCTCGCCCTACAC
Organism: Rana temporaria; assembly: GCF_905171775.1. Classification (NCBI taxonomy): domain Eukaryota; kingdom Metazoa; phylum Chordata; class Amphibia; order Anura; family Ranidae; genus Rana; species Rana temporaria. The sequence continues at coordinate 295,523,837 of NC_053490.1, forward strand.
TGACAAAAAGTATATGAATGTATTACACACTATCATGTACTGCAACGCAAGTAGCACACCTATACCAGTGCTTGAAAGGACTTTTGTGGACCTGTTAGGTAGCGATTTGTGTCGCTAAACTCTGTCCCTGCTGGAAACACCAACCTCGCCCTAAACTGACAAAAAGTATATAAATGTATTAGACACTATCATGTACCGCAGAGCAAGTAGCACACCTATACCAGTGCTTGAAAGAACTTTTGTGGACCTGTTAGGTAGCAATTTGCCTTTTTTTAGCAGTGGTTTCCTAGCAGATTTTCTACCATGAAGGCCTGATTCACACAGTCTCCTCTTAACAGTTCTAGAGATGTGTCTGCTGCAAAAGGTGGCTACTTTGAAGAACCTAGAATATGAAATATATTTTCAGTTGTTTCACACTTTTTTGTTATGTATAATTCCACATGTGTTAATTCATAGTTTTGATGCCTTCAGTGTGAATCTACAATTTTCATAGTCATGAAAATAAAGAAAACTCTTTGAATGAGAAGGTGTGTCCAAACTTTTTGTCTGTACTGTATATATATATATATATATATATATATATACATATATATATATATATATATATATATATATATATACACACACACACATATACACGTTCTGGTAACTTTATATTATATAAAATTCAATTAGTATGTTTTTGATTCCTACATAACATGCTACTATATTCCTGTATAAATGTATACTGTATCTTTGAAAAACGTTTTTTTTTTTTTTAAACATACACAGATTATATCTATCAATCTACACAAAATAATTATTAATGTGGATTCATGAATCATTTTGATATGCGTTTGATGAATATGTGTTACTCTAAGTACAGGTTAATTCATATTCTTATAATCACAATTTGACATCTTTCATAATGTTGATTAGCTCTATAAAGCACTTCTATATTAAAATTATATATATATATATATATATATATATATATATATATATATATATATATATATATATATATATATATATATATATATATATATATATATATTTCTTTCTTCTAACAAAGTCTCTAGATCAACAGATGCTATAATGATACTTTTCTCTATGACCTAAGATGTCATTGATAATCTAAACATTATTTTTCATTTATCACATGTCAACGTATATTCTTACTTTTAATACCATGTGTATTTATAATGCAACCTGCATACAGAGGTTTTCTTGAAATGTCTGAGAAGTGGCATATGCATCACTTATGATCATATATCTATATATACAGATATATAAGACATGGCTTGGTTTGTTTATGGTTTGTTAAAATCGGACCTTAGACTGTCTTCTGACGAAGACAGGATACTAGCCCAGCTGTATAAACAAATTCTCCTTATGGACTTTTCTTGGTCAACATCATCCATTGTTTTTATGACAGCTAGAGTCAACATTATTATTTACTAAAATCTATTCACAATGGGTTTCTCTGCCATAGCTTTCTTGAACAAAAAGTCCCAATAGCCCGAGAGCTCAAGACACCAGTTTGTCCACTCTCAGCTACTTTGATACCATTGTTCAAATCATTCTGAATACACATCAGGCCGTGTCTTTCGTTTCCACAAAGGGCTCATAAAAATTAGGAGATGGTTAATCCCCTAACTATTGAAGAACATGTGTTTTTGCTGTGAACGGTTTATTCACAAGCAACAGTCCAATAATGGTGAATTCTGGTTGATCAGCTTTTTAGGCCTCAGTGAACTTTTAACATCTCTTGTTTGGTTACGAAAAGCATCATTGTTTCTGATTCAACACAAGGCTCGTAAAGGTGGACGTGGTGGTGGTCAGTCCTCAGGCAGGGCATAATTTCCTCTGTTTAGTGAGTTTGTCCATGCCATCCAGCCACAGCATGCAGAGGAGGTGGTGGACTGACTTACTAAACCTTCCTCTTCCTCTGTCTAGGCCATAACATTATGCAGCTGTTATCTCCCGACCCTTTACCTACAGCTCAGCTGTCTGGACCTTTTTCAGCACATCTACATCAGATCACACTGTTGCTATCTGCAAACTGTGTCACAGGCACATCAAACGTGGCAAAAACACCAACCATTTGGGTACCACATGCCTAACAAGGCATTTAATGCCCAACCACTCAGCCAGTTTTTTTACATTCAGCTGTCAGCAGGCCTCCTCCTTAGCAACCAGCTATATACAGTATAAAAAATAAATGCAAATCGCTGTAAAAACGATAGGAACTCATGTTAACCACTTCCAGACCGCTGCAAGTATATGTACGTCGGCAGAATGGCACGTACAGGCACATTGGCGTACCTGTACATCCCTGCCTAGACGTGGGTCGGGGGTCCGATCGGGACCCCCCCGCTACATGCGGTGGTCGGATTCCCGCGGGGAGCGATCCGGGACGACGGCACGGCTATTCATTTATAGCCGCCCCATCGCGATCGCTCCCTGGAGCTGAAGAACGGGGAGAGCCGTATGTAAACACGGCTTCCCCGTGCTTCACTGTGGCGGCTGCATCGATCGAGTGATCCCTTTTATAGGGAGACTCGATCGATGACGTCAGTCCTACAGCCACACCCCCCTACAGTTGTAAACACACACTAGGTGAATCCTAACTCCTACAGCGCCCCATGTGGTTAACTCCCAAACTGCAACTGTCATTTTCACAATAAACAATGCAATTTAAATGCATTTTTTTCTGTGAAAATGACAATGGTCCCAAAAATGTGTCAAAATTGTCCGAAGTGTCCGCCATAATGTCGCAGTCACGAAAAAAAATCACTGGCCCCCCGCCATTAGTAGTAAAAATAAATAAATAATAAAACTATCCCCTATTTTGTAAACGCTATAAATTTTGCGCAAACCAATCGATAAACGCTTATTGCGATTTTTTTTACCAAAAATAGGTAGAAGAATACGTATCGACCTAAACTGAGGAAAAAAAAATTATATATGTTTTTGGGGGATATTTATTATAGCAAAAAGTAAAAAATATTGCATTTTTTTCAAAATTGTCGCTCCATTTTTGTTTATAGCGCAAAAAAATAAAAAAAAACGCAGAGGTGATCAAATAACCACCAAAAGAAAGCTCTATTTGTGGGGAAATCGACGCAGTGCCGAATTGTAAAAACCCCTTGGGTCATTTAGCAGCATATTGGTCCGGTCCATAAGTGGTTAAAAAATGTCCCTGCATTTCTGCAAAATGCATCAAAAAACGCATTAGTGTGACTAGAGCCTAAGTTCAATTCAGCATGTTATTGTGTGTGTGTTTTTCATACAAGTACACGTTTTTGTGTTGTATGAGTATACAATGAGAAGACTCATATTGTAAGGTTGGAATATCCACCCAAGACTTAGATGGAAGTATTCTGGAATTATTCTCAAAACCAGTAAATCCTTTAATAATATAGTACAAATGCAAAGCCTTGTCTGCTGAATCCTGAATGAACACTATAATCTCTCTGCCAATATCCACTGCACAGACCTCGGTATTCACCTTATGCTATTAGATTTGACTTAACATTTGGAGCTCTTTGCTAGAAAAATAAAATATTTTAACTCTTTAGAGACGCCGTTTTGTCTTAGAAGACTTCGTCCTGGGGCACGAGCGGCGTACTAACTCACCACAATTTATATCTAGATATAAATTGCGGTGAGTCAGTACGCCGCTCGTGCCCCAGGACGAAGTCTTCTAAGATGAAACGGCGTAGGGTAGCGGCGTGCTGACGTCTTTAACTGCATACTGTGTCCCGGAGTGAACGGGTTGTGCTAGCCGGCTGGCTATATTTTCACAAGCATTTTATCTACATTTCTGTAAGTGTGATTTTAACTTTTTTACAATAAATTGCTATATGGATTCACACTATGTCAGCTCTTTCCCTTCTAAATATTGGTTTTAAACTACACTGATCATCGGTCCACTGTGGGAGAAATTTTGGCTCTCGGATATCCTGCCACACAAGCCCTTGGCTGGGGAGTAAGCCATCTGCCGTCAGAAGATCTCTAGTTGCCATCTTCCCCTCTGGTAAGGGGCAGTGTGATTGAAAGGTGGAGGTGTCTTGTCTATCTGTGCACTATTCTGAGGTTTTCTTGCATTGATGTCACTATCTACTTGAAGGAGAACGATATTTTACTGCTATCAAACATCATCAGATGCACGTTTTTGTGTTTTGTAACAATAGACTTATTTTTCACTTTTATATTTTTTCTTTTGGTTTAATTGTATCCATTGGGACTTTTTCACCTCACCCATTGGACAAATAATTTTGTCCCATGTGAATTCATTTTATCTGTACCTTATCACTATGTGTCATAGATACTTGTATGTTCATAATAGTTGCACAGCTTGTTTTCCATTGTACTAGTCTTTTGTGGGTATCTCACATTTTAAGCTGCTAGCATTTTTATTTTAATTTGTTCACCTGTCAGACAGCGCAGTATCACCACATTTTCCACTAAGCTTTAACCAGTGGTGCTGGGCACTGATAGTAGTCACAAGACTGCTGATAAGAAAAGGTATTTAGCAGTTTATATTTTCTAAAATAATTGCATTTCCATGTTCTGCGTACTGTGGGAAGCCAGATACAGTGAATGCAGGGTCCTTGGTTTAGTAAAACTTTAACATAGGTTCTTGTTATTTTCATTGCTTATTTCATTTTTTTTTTCATGCAAACACTATTAAGCCCTGTACACACGATCGGTCCATCCGATGAGAATGGTCTGATGGACCATTTTCATCTGTTAACTGAGGAAGCTGACTGATAGTCAGTCGTGCCTACACACCATCGGTTAAAAAAACGATCGTGTCAGAACACGGTGATGTAAAACACAACAACGTGCTGAAAAAAACGAAGTTCAATGCTTCCAAGCATGCGTCGACTTGATTCTGAGCATGCGTAGATTTTTTAACTGATGGACGTGCCTACAAACGATAGTTTTTTTTCTATCGGTTAGGTATCCATCGGTAAAATTTAAAACAAGATTGCTTTTTTTAACCTATGGATAAATAACCAATGGGGCCCACACACGATCGGTTTGGACCGATGAAAACGGTCCATCAGACCGTTCCCATCGGTTTGACCGATCGTGTGTACATAATTTTCTAAAAGTGAAAACTGTGCATTATGTTTGCTTTAAAAAATATGTTATGCTCAATAACTTAATGTAACAGACACATATTTACTTTGTTTAGTGTATATTGTTTTAGAACTAATTAATGCATGAATTTTGCTTGTGTATCATTTTTTTTTAATGAGTAGGTGTGTAAAGCGAAATGGTGCATAGATGAAAATTATTTGGGAACCACACTGTGTTCAAGGAGTTACCCCAATGAGAAGAAACTTTGCCACTTGGCAGCAAAAATAAAAACACATTCATGCCGCTGTGATTTTGTGAACAGAATTTCCGTAGCAGGCAGAGTTGCTTATTTTTCCACTTGGAAGGTGAAATTCAATGGCATTTATCTCTGCTGCACAGATTCTGCATTACAGTTGTCAATATGCAGCCATCCCTCATTTTGCCTTGATTCCCATCCTGCAACAGCATGGGAAGACAGGCCGATCAGAAGCTTCTGTTTAATTTACTGCCACCCCTGCTTATCTGCAAGACCATTTACTTGTGATATATGTAGGACATTACATTACAGAAACTATCTTCAGTAAAAAAATACCTTTATAAAATAGAATGAAAATAAAGTGTTGGCCATCATTATAACCTTCAAAAAGCTGATGGTTGTGTATTTGGTTTGGAATAAAAAGTGAATCAATTGTATTTGTGTGTTCTCATTAAGAATTTCTTTAATCTTGCAATATCTAGAACAGAATACACAAAAACTGTATACAGTTTATAATGGGCAAATATAAATGTCAGTACATATGACAGGTAATAAATATAAACCTATGAAAACATTATAGCGAAAGAAGAGGGTTTTTTGGGACTTTATATGAAGCAAGAGCCTAATAGGTCTCTGCCTCCATCCCTATCATTTTTAAAAGGAATCAAGAAGGAGGTGGGACTTTATATGAGGCACACAGGAATAAATGAATAGATTGAATGTATAATATATATATATATATATATATATATATATATATATATATATTTTTATTGGTTAATAATATTTCACATTTGAATGATTTTTACACATTATTTAATATTAATAGTCTTTACATTACAATCTGGGGTCAAGTGTAGTGAGACTGTGTCATGTATACATACATTAGTGTAGAGTAGGAACAGTTCAGATAGTTTCAGTGTAGTGTAGTGTAGTGAGACCGTGTCAGTAATCTTGACATTAGTGTTGAGCTGGAGTAGGGACAGTTCAGATAGCATCAGTGTAGTGATGGTCTATTTGATTGCGTTACTGACAGTTTAACGTCATTTACTTCTGTGTGCGTTACTGACAGTTTAACGCCATTTACTCATGTGTGCGTTACTGACAGTTTAACACCATATCATTTTGTGTGTGTTACTGCCAGTTTAACGCCATATAGTTTTGCGTGCGTTACTGCCAGTTTTACGCCATATAGCATATAGTTCTGTGTGCATTACTGCATCACTGTATGTTTGACACATTATATTGCACTATATTATATTGTATCTGTGGAGTGTACTCAAATTAAAGGGCACCAAACACCTCTTTACATTAATTAAAGTGCATCTACGTACAGATTTCAACTTCCTCTTTACATTTGCTTATAAGCACCACCCCCTCCCTCCCAATAATGTCTGGGAGGACAACAAGAAGAGGCAGATGTTGCCTTGGCACTGTAAGGGGCCAGCAACAAAAGTGTCCACAGAAAAAGGTGGACGTGGTGGTGGTCAGTCCTCAGGCAGGGCATAATTTCCTCTGTTTAGTGAGTTTGTCCATGCCATCCAGCCACAGCATGCAGAGGAGGTGATGGACTGACTTACTAAACCTTCCTCTTCCTCTGTCACACAGGCAGAGACAAGTGTGCAGTCCCCTGCAGTTGCCAGAGAGGATAAACCTGCCACATCTATTCCTGCCATAGCCCTAACATCAACCATTGAGGAGTCAACTGAGTTATTTGACCACAGCATCAGCCACTTGATCCTTGATGATGCCCAGCCATTACTGGATTCAGATGCATGTTCTGAGGTTGAGAATGACAGAAACATAAGCCTAGAGAGAGGGAGGAACACTGGTAGATAGATTGGCATTCGTGTTCCCCATGCCGCAGCGTATTGCCAAGTTGTCTCCAGTGGTAATGATGAAGATGATTGCGATGATGATGATGATGATGTCACTGATGTGACTTGGGTGCCAGATAGAGCAGAGGAGAAAACTGAAGGGGAGGTGGCACAACCCCAAGGAGGTCGACATCAAGAAAGAGTATAGAGCAGCCACACTAGTCCATAACATTATGCAGCTGTTATCTCCCGGCCCTTTAACCACAGCTCAACTGTCTGGACCTTTTTTCAGCACATCTTCAGCAGATCACACTGTTTCTATCTGCAAACTGTGTCACAGGCACATCAAACGTGGCAAAAACACCAACCATTTGGGTACCACATGCCTAACAAGGCATTTAATGTCCAACCACTCAGCCAGTTGGCAAGAGCACCTAAAAAACACACAAAAGGGGCACAAATTGGGCTTTCATTTGTTGGTAAATGGTAATTCATATGTCCTGATTATTTTTTTTTTTTCACATCAAAGTTTATTGAGAAAAAGAGTATTGCATGAACAAGTACAAATACAGATGGAAGTCATATTCTTAACAGAACAAATATAACCTTATACGGTGGTTATATAGAAACAGGTAAATCAGAATACATCATGAGGGAGGTATGAACATCTAGTGTACACCGGTTCAGGATCGTGTCCCGGGATCCGGTGGGGTGTAGGATTTCCCCCTCATATGGTCGTAAGAATCTTCCACATGGCGTTAGCTTAAAGGGAAGGTAGAGAGAAGAGAGCCCGAAAGAAAGGTAGGCATTGGGGAGAGGGGGGGGTGGGGTTGAGAAGGGTATGAGGGGTGGTGAGATTCTACTTGTTAAATCATTAATATACAATGGATAGTGGCTATGTAAGCACGTCAATGGTTGTAGTTAGGAAGGGCTGCTGGCCGTGAATCTTACTATTAAATCTAAGAGAAAACTCATGGAGTGGTTACAATTCACGAAGTCACCGGGGTCACAGAGTTGGGTGAATCAATGGACTAAGAGAAAGGTCATCTAGGGTATCTAGGCATGAGATTAGTGCAGGTCAAATGGCTTTCTGTATACAGGAGTGAGCAGGCGTTCCCACCAATCCCACTTTCATTTCTTTAAAAGGGTTTCACATTCTTTTGAGTATCTGAAGGCGAACCAAGGAGACCATGTCTTGTGATATCTTTCCACACTTTCTGTGGACTGGGCTGAGGTATCCTCCATTTCACAGGTGTCAATCACTTTGCGCAACCAATCTGACACAGTGGGGACCTTTGTAGACTTCCAGTGCAGAGGGACCAGTGATTTGGCCGCATTTAGCAAGTGTCTCGATAGGGACTTTTTATAGGACCTGAGGGAGAGATGTGAGACGTGTAGCAAACAGCACGCTGCATCTAGGGAAAGCTTGGTCTCCGTGATCCGCCTCACCACCTCTCTGACCTCTAGCCAGTAAGGTTTTATCATATCCCAGTGCCACCAGATGTGCAATAAGGTTCCCTTCTCTCTATGGCATCTCCAGCACCTATCTGAGGATTGGGGGAACCATCTGTTGACTCTTTCCGGCGTGGCGTACCATTGCGTTAAGAGCTTGTATGCTGTCTCTTGTATTCTAGTGCTGAGTGAGCACTTGTGGGACAAGATGCAAGCTCTGGTCCATTGGGCTTCTGTAATCTGGGTGCCCAGGCTTTCCGACCATTTCTCCCTGTATTTGCTCAGGCCGGGGTTTGTCACGTCTTGTAGCCATGAATATGCTACAGAGGTTGATCTGGGGACCTGCTCCCCTCTATCGCATACCCTTTCTAGTTCAGTAAGATCTCTGGTCAGGTGCATTTCGTGGGCGTGATTAGTAACAAAGCTGCGGATTTGAAGATATGACCACCAGGGTAGGAGAGGGATATCATTGTCTGTCCTGAATTGTGTCAGGTCTTTCATTGAGCGTTTGTGAAAGCAGTGTCGTGCGAGAAGGGGTGTCCTATTGTTGTCAGATCTCAAGAAGCCGCTCTCCATCCCTGGCGGGAACCCCGGATTGTTCAGCAATGGGGTGAGGGGACTCAGGGGGGATGAGAATTTGGTGTGTTTAGTCAGCTGGTGGAAGATGTTAAGTGTAGTGCTCACCATTGGATGGGTATGTAATGACTGTGGGTATGAGGTTCTCGACATCCAAGGCGAATACTGCAAGGGAATAGAAATGAGGAGGGACTCAATTTCCACCCAATCTTTGCTGGCGGAGTGGCAATGCCAATCAATAATTCTACCAATATGGGAAGCATGATAGTAAGCCTTAAAGTCCGGGATACCCAGTCCACCCTGCGCCTTGGGTTTAGTCAGTAGGTTCGATTTTATACGGGGGGGTTTATGTGCCCAAATAAATTTCATCTGGATGGAGTGGAGGTTTTTGAAAAAGCTGGCAGGTATCTTGACCGGCAGAGCCCTGATCAGGTATAGCACCCTGGGGAGAACCGTCATCTTACAGATGGCCGCCCTGCCAAACCATGAAAAATGGCCAGGGTGCCAGGTCTTCAGGTCTTGCTCAATGCTTTTAAAGAGAGGAGGAAAATTCCTCTCAAAAATTGACTGAAGCCTGGGGGTTAGCCAGACACCAAGGTATTTTATGGCAGAGGTCTGCCATGTGAAGGAATTGTTGTTTTGTGCCAGCTTCAAAGCTGCCTCCGATAATGTAATGTTCAATGCTTCAGATTTAGAATAATTAATTTTGAGATTCGCTAGTTGGCCATACAGTGAGAATTCCCTCAGGAGAGACGGTAAGGTTACATGTGGATCCGATAAAAAAAATAAGAGGTCGTCGGCATAAGCCGCGACCTTAAACTCCTTCCCATCCAGCTGAAAACCCCTAATGGCAGTATTCGCCAGGACCCTTCTGATGAAAGGCTCCAGTGAGATTATAAAAAGTAATGGTGACAAGGGGCACCCCTGCCTAGTCCCGTTGTTGATGTTTACAGTATTTGAGAGTGAGCCATTAACTTTAAGTTTAGCTGAGGGGTTCCTATACAGTGCTGAGATCCAAGCCATCATGTGTGAGCCTAGGCCCACATGTCGACAGGCCTCCAACATGAAGTCCCAATCTACTCGATCGAAGGCCTTCTCCGCGTCTGTCGACAGGAGAAAGCCCTCGATCTTTCGTTCCCGAGCCGCGTGGGTAAGGTTCAGGGACTTAGTCACATTGTCTCTGGCCTCCCTGCCTGGCATGAAACCAGCCTGGCACGGGCCTATCAGTTTGTGTAGTAGGGGTCTCAATCTGTTGGCGACAATCTTCGACATCAGCTTGACGTCTAGGTTTAGCAGGGATATCGGCCTATAGCTTGCGCAGTGTAATGGGTCTTTGCCCGGTTTGGGCAGTACTGTAATATAGGCCGATAAGAAGTCGGGTGGTACCTCCCTATGGGTGGATAATGAGTTCAGGGCATCTTTGAGAGGGACGACTAGGATGTCTGTGAATGTCTTGTAGTATATGGCACTAAACCCGTCAGGTCCGGGGCTCTTGCCCGTTTTCAGGTCTTTAATTGCGGACCGTAACTCAGAGGCATCAATGTCTTTTTCCAGTAGGGAGGCATCTTCTAGGGAAAGTGAGGGTAAAGCTGACTCTGTTAGATAATCTTTAATGGCCTGCAATCTAGACTCTTTGGACCCGTGGGGCATTTGGTGTGTCGGTAGATTATATAGGTTGGTGTAGAATTCTTGGAAATGTTGTGCAATCTTGTTTGTTTCCCTATCTATTCTACCAGTTTTGTTCTGTATGCCCGCTATGTTGCAATGGGAGGTCGGACCCTTTAAAGCCCTGGCCAGTAGGCTACCGGGCTTATCTCCTTGTTCATAATAAAGCTTTCTTTGGAAAAATAGGAACCTCTTTGTCCTCGAGTCTATAATCTGTCTCAGGGCTCTCCTTGACTCCAATAATGAAGCCGCCGATTGGGTAGATAAGGATTGCTTATGCTGAGCCTCAAAGAGACGAATCTGGTGCATTAGCCTTGAGATCTCTCCCTCCCTCTCCTTTTTTTTTTTAGAACCCAGCCTGATTAGTTCCCCCCTAAATGTACATTTATGGGCTTCCCATACCTTTAAGGGGTCTGCGTCCGGGGTGGCATTGTGTTTGAAATAGTCGAGAAGGGCCGAATTGAGTTCAGGGAGTAAGGCCAGGTCAGTCAATAAAGAGGCATTCAGTCTCCACATTGGAGATCTATTCTGGGGCGCCCCAGGAATCCAAGTGAGAGAAATTGGTGCGTGGTCGGAGAGGCTCTGAGTCCCTATGTGTGCACCTGATATTGCATGTAAGTCCTGTTGTGAGATAAACAAGTAATCGATCCTGGAGTATCGATTATGCGGGTTGGAGTAGAAAGTGAAGTCTTTGTCATCTGGGTGCAGAAAACGCCAGGTGTCAACTAGGTTGAGAGAGTGTAGGAGTGTTTTGATCCTTTTCAGGATTCTGTATGTGATACAAGTTTTTCCAGCTGAGGTGTCTGATAGGGGGTTCAAGGGGACGTTAAAATCCCCACCGAGGATCAGACGTCCGGAGCTGAATCCCTTCAATTCTCTGACCAGTCTCTGGCAGAAGGTCAGGTGTGACGTGTTTGGGAAATATGCATTGGCTAATGTGATTGGGGTTTCCCCACATTTTCCCTTAAGAAATATGAACCTACCCCCTGGATCGACTAGTTTGTCTGTTAATTTGAAGGATGCAGACCTGCTGACTAAAATGGTTGTCCCCTTAGTCTTAGAAACATCATTGGTGGCGTGATGAGCCTCTATAAAATATGAGTTAGTGAGTTTCGGGATCTGACCTGTCCTAAAATGCGTCTCCTGGAGGAAAACAAAGTCGGGCCTGCTCTTTCGGAGCTCCCTCAGCAAAGCAGAGCGTTTCTCAGGAATGTTTAGACCTCTTACATTGTGAGAAATCACAGAAGGGCTGCGCCCGAGACCTGAGTAAGCCATAGCTAATCACAGAAAGAAGGGAACCCCAGCACTATGAGAAGGTCCTAAATAATCTGCCAGTACACTGAGTGCTTAGTCCACCAACTACTGTTCAGGAGGGGAGGGGAGAGGGTATTAAAAGGTGGGTAGGTATGAATCAGTGTATCTGAAGTGAGGCAATGGGTAAAGGGGGTGGGGATATAGGCAGTAGAGTATAGGAGAAGAGAGATAAAGAGAGTTTGAGGATCACTTCTCCCAAACGTTTATAACGTCCCGTAGAACTCAAATTAGCGCACCGAGCTGAGCCCTAAGGCCCACCACAGTGCCCTATGGGAGAGCGCGGAGTGCGCGCCAAACAGACAGCACACGTGTCTCGTGTACACAGTCAACACAGAAGGTGTAAAATCAAATTCGAGAAAGGTCGGGCAACGGCCCTTTCAAAAGGCAAATTGTAGGCTAAAGAGTCTACTCTGCAAAGGTAGGATCAGTATAACTAATGGTCAAAAAATTCGCGTCTACTTAGTCATTCAGAGAGAAGGTCGCCAAGGGGGGCGATCGAACTCCGTGCCAATGTGCGTCTTGACTCCAATCATCACCCCTTGTGCGAAGCACGCGAGATCTATACCAGCATAACAGCAAGAAGTACATAATAAAACTTCTAAATATGAGCAAGCAAAAAGGTTGGGTTAATGGCATACATTTCAGGTACACGACTGCATATTCCCCTTAAGCTGTTGTCCTAGCCCACAATCCATGCCCAAAAACAATCACAATCGAAGCGGAGTAGCTTGTGTGTGCATCCATCATCCAGCCCTGTATATGTGGAAAACCGCCCCCTCCCCCTCCCGATGTGCTCACAGCAAGTGAGCTAGGAAACTGGCATAGTTAGTGCATGTAGCCACGGCAATGTAGGGGATGGTCTACGTGCAGAAGCACAATCAGTCAGGGGGGTCCACGTATCAGCTCATTTAGCCTCCTGTGGAGCGAATGTTGTAGATGGGGTGAATGATAGGGAGGGCATAACACAAAGTAGAAGGTATAAAAATAGTTACCATCGGGCAAGTGTTGAGGCTCCGGTGATTGGTATGTCTGTCCTGTGCAGCTTGGCAGCGACAATACAGTCATGGCGCGCCTTGCAGCCTTGTGTCCAGGCGGCAACCTCCATCAATGCGGGCTAGGGATCCTGCTAAATAAACATGGGGAAAAGGCGAAATGCCAACTGTGCAGTGCGCAAACAAAGCGCTAATGTCCCAAAAAGAATGGCTTGCTGCATAAAAATGGGATAAAGCTGGAATAGGAGGTTCACGCTTCCATCAGGTTCCTGGAGGGGTGGGCGCGGATGCCTGGGGATCCCAGTGGGTGACTTTCCTGGCGGGCTGGCTTCTGCCTCTTGGAGAGCTGCTTCTCTGGCGTTGTCAGGGGGGATCTCGTCGGGCTCCTATCTCTGGGTGGTACGGCGTATTCTTGGTACCAATCTGGCAATTCCACCCGGCCTAGCTGCAGTGCATCGCAAAATTCGGGGAGGTCGATGGGGGTGCGGAGCGTATGCTGTCTGCCTCCATGTGTGACTAACAGGGCGAAGGGGAAGCGCCAGGTGTAACGGAGATCCCTCTCCCTTAGCTTGTCCAATAAAGGTCGCAGAGCCCTGCGGTTCTTGAGAGTTATCTGGGAGAGGTCTTGGAACAGTTTAATGTTTTCCCCGTTAAACACAATGTGTTCATTCCTGCGGGCCTTCTGCATAATCTCCTCCTTTAGGCCAAAATTCTGCATACAGCAGATTATGTCCCGGGGTGGCTGTGTGTCTGGGCCTCTGGCTCTGAGCGCCCTGTGCGCTCTTACAAAGTCGATTGCCAAGTCCTCGGGTCGCTCAAGGAGGCTATTGAAAACCCTCTGGAGAACAGGCACTATTTGGTCCGTGTCAACCGATTCCGGTATGCCGCGTACTCTAATATTATTCCTCCTTCCCCTATTGTCGAGGTCTTCCAGGTGTCTGCTTACCTCGATAAAATGGAGTGATTGTATGTTCACGACCCTGTCAAGCCTTTGGATCGCTCTGTCCCTGTGCCTCCCTTCCGTTTCTGCGGTAGCCATCTTTTCCTGCAGGACAATGAGGCTTGTTTTCAGGTCCGTGATTGCGGCCGAGAAGGAGGCCTTAATGTCTGCAGCGAAGCCAGACATGTCCGAGTACGTAAGAGGGTGATCGGCCCTTGTGCTTTTCCTGCCATTGTCCTCTGTAGCCGATTGGGAGTCCTCGCTGTATTCCTCGTCAGCGTGGACCGGCGCCATCTTGCCCCCCGCTGTTAGCTTCAATACCGCGGCTTGATTTCGGAACAAATCCGAGATGTTCCACCCTGTATTAGCAGCCGGTGGTCGCCTGGAACGGGTGTGGTGAGAGTGGCGACCTTGTTTGCTCATCCTCGGGTGATCTCCGTGCAGAGAGACGGGTTAGGGCCGCGGTGCCGACGGAGCTCTTGAGTTAAGCTGCCATCTCCTTTGCGCGCTAGACCACGCCCCAATCGTCCTGATTATTTTTATTATAAAAGGAAAACTGTATCAACATAGTAAAAAAAAAAAATAGCTGTAGATGTATTGCTACTAGTGAGTTTGTCTGCCACCAGAAAACAACCTGAAAAAAATTCTCCTGCTCCTGACAATCAAAGTGATACCACATATGTATGTTAGCTGTTGTTTGTACTCGTAGTGCAGCCCAGAAGCAATAGTGCTCATTTTGCTTTTTTTTACCCTACCTAAAACACACTAGGCCGGATTCAGAAAGATGAGCGCATCTTTCTTCCGGCGTAACGTATGTGTGTCGGCGTAAGCCCGCCTAATTCAAATGGGGATGTTGGGGGCGTGTTTTATTTAAATTTTACTTGACCCCGCGTTTTTGATGTTTTTTTTTTAACGTCGCATGCGCCGTCCATAAAATATCCCAGTGTGCATTGCTCCAAATTACACCGCAAGGACATATTGGATTCGACGTGAACGTAAATGACGTACAGCCATATGTATGTTAGCTGTTGTTTGTACTCGTAGTGCAGGCCATAAGCAATAGTGCTGATTTTGCTTTTTTTTACCCTACCTAAAACACACTGGGCCGGATTCAGAAAGATGAGCGCATCTTTCTTCCGGCGTAACGTATCTCCAATACGTTACGCCGCTGTAACTTTGGGCGCAAGTTCTATATTCAGAAAGAACTTGCGCCCTTAGTTATGGCGGCGTAATGTATGTGTGTCGGCGTAAGCCTGCCTAATTCAAATGGGGATGTTGGGGGCGTGTTTTATTTAAATTTTACGCATGCACCGTCCATAAAATATCCCAGTGTGCATTGCTCCAAATTACGCCGCAAGGACGTATTGGATTAGACGTGAACGTAAATGACGTACAGCCGTATTCGCAAACGACTTACGCAAACGACGTAAAAATTTCAAAACTCGGCGCGGTAATGACGGCCATACTTAACATTTGCTACGCCTCATATACTGTAGCAGGGGTAACTATACGCCAAAAAAAGCCTAACTTAAACACCGAAAAAAAATGCGCCGGCGGGACGTACTTTTCTGAATTGCCGTATCTAGCTCATTTGCATATTCCTCGCGTAACAATACGGAAGCGCCACCTAGCGGCCAGCGTGATTATGCAGCCTAAGATACGACGATGTAAGACACTTACACCAGTCAGATCTTAGGGATATCTATGCGTAACTGATTCTCTGAATCAGGCGCATAGATACGACCAACCACACTCAGAGATACGACGGCGTATCAGGAGATATGCCGTCGTATCTCTTTTCTGAATCCGGCCCACTGACACTAATTTAAAAAATTACTCTGATACTAATTAAAAAAAAAATCCTGTCCAAAAAAAATACTGACCCTGACCTTAACCCAAACATTAACCCTGTCACTGATTTAGATCAGTGCCAGGGTTTATTATGTATTTAAAAAAAATGACACTCACTGCACGAGAGAAAAAACATGGGGGGGGTTATCACTGTGGTAGCCAATCAAAGCCCATTGCTGTGATAAGGTAATGCACAATCTGAAGTTCTGGGTTTCCCGATTGTTAGTATGGGGCCCAGGGCTCTCAGGGAGACCATAGTCTCTGTGCTGGGAGCACACCATGCAGCACATTCCCAGCACATTCCCATTCCATGGTTAATGCAAATATCAGCATTAAGGGGTTAGAAACAGTAGCACAGACGGATTCATCACAACTTGAAAACACATTTTTAGATAGTTTTAGCTGTGACACTTGATTTTTTTAAAATCCAGAGGTAATAAACCTAAATTGACTATTGAAAACAATATGTCACCACACACTAAAATATTATAGGAAAATAAAAATAAAGCTCTCAACTTCGTAAAAATTTACCAGAGGAAAAACAAGCTTATTTTTTCACAGTACTACTTTTCATTTTCTATAAAGTATAAAAAAAATACAAAGTGCACAAAATATCTCTCCCTCCAGTGCTCCACTTGAAACTGCTTCTCTTGTTTCAGGTCACCATGCTCTCCTCCTCCAAGGTTTTTCTTTCCAATTATTGGAATAAATGGCTCCTAATTTGATCCAAACCAAATAGCGTGTAATGCACGTTTTTAAACTACATTACTTTTTTTGACACTGGAAACTAATGCCGCGTACACACGATCATTTTTCAGCATTAAAAAAAACGTTGTTTTCAGCATGTCCAAAAAACAAAATTTTCCCAACTTCATCATTAAAACGACATTGCCTTCACACCATCATACGGCACTATAAAGGGGAAGTTCCATTCGTCTTTGGGCTGCTTTAGCTGATTCCGTGTTGGTAAAAGACGATTCGCGCTTTTCTGTCTGTTACATCGTGATAAATGTGCTTACTCCATTATGAACGGTAGTTTTACCCGAACTCATAACTTGCTTCTGAGCATGCGCGGGTATTTTACATCGTTTTTATCCACACACGATCATTTTTTACAACCCGAAAAACGACATCGTTTAAAACAACGTTTAAAAATGCAGCATGTTCGATTTTGTTTTTTTTGTTTTTCAGAACCTTAAAAATTATGTGTAGCCCACATACGATCATTTTAAATGACGTTTTTGAAATACAACGTTTTCTTCATGCCGAAAAATGACCGTGTGTACGCGGCATTAGACTCATCCAAAGTGCATATTTTATTCAATAATTTGTCCATTTTATAAAGACCTCCTTATCCCTTGTTTTGAACTGCATTGTAACTGTACTGTTTGCCTTTATTTTGTAAAGTGCAATGCAAACTGTTGTAATAATAATAATAATGCTAAAATTATGCTTCTAAAAAGCTTCTGTGATGTGCTAAAACACCCAAACACAAATTTGAATGTGTTTACATATGAGTGTATAGCCACTTGATTTCTATAAGCTGTTTATAAATGGTCATTAAAAGTGGTTAAAACAAGTTCACATCTGCATAATTTTTGCTAGCTGACTCCTGCATTTTCAGTAAAAATGATCCAAGTAGCTGTAGAGCCACTTTTACTGCACTTGGAAGTGAGGACCCGCTTATGTCCCTTCCTCGATAGTTACCAAGTTGTCCAAGGAGCCTTGGACCATTGCAAATTTTTCGGTAAGGAGAGTGGGTCGAGTTCGGGAACATCCATTTAACTGTCATTTCCCAGCTACTGTGACCAGAAAACAGCTAATCAAGCATGAGCTAAGCTTAATTAGCTTCATCGCAGGGCAGGGAAGACATTAGGTTCTGTTTCCATAAAAATATCCTGGCACCTATCACCAGCTAATGCTGTACATAGGAGATCTTTAGTCCCCGTGTAATAGCAATACAGTTAAATGAAAGAAAATGAAAAAAAAAAACAATTACTTGAAAAAAAAATGTAATAACATAAATAAAATTTAAAAAAATGTTCACAGCAACCCTGTCTCCCTGCACTAACATTTAAATGCAAAAAATGCATATAAAGAAGCTGTATGTAACAGTGATTATCCCATAAATGTGGGGCGAATCAGACATCAGATTGAGAGAAATATTTTTCAGGACATCATTCATGGTTAATTCCATGAATTAGATCCTTTGCTCGCCCGGTTCTGCTCTCCCGACACTCCTCTGCTTCTATTGGATCAGCTTGCAGATTGCAACGTCTGATGGTCCAGTCATCCAAGGTTCCGGGATCCGAATTACAGCTATGTGCCGTTCAGACCCATTAAGAACACACACCAGGCAGGCTGTATGTATGTTCAAGCAGGACTCTTTATTTTCAAGTACACAGCACACTTTTATACAGAATTTGGAACATCCCATTCCCAACAACCGCTTTCCTATTGGTCAATTGTAAAGTATATGCAGTCTTCACTCAGGTCCTCCTTGACCATGCAAATGAGGACTTGAAATAGTCAACAGGGATTGGTCCAATAGCTTGGATAGAAAGACTTGTGTATTGAGACAGAAGCCCCAGGGGGTAATCAATGTACACAATAACCCGGTCTACTTAATTACTACCTCTGAGAGGTTACATTCCTTTAGACAATAGAATGCTAATTCAATGCTCCTGACAGGAGACTTCTGACCTTTAGAACAATACAAAGTCTTTTAGCGTAAACACATACATCTTCAAACACACATAATAGATTCAATTAACCTTCAATCCCCAGTTTTTAGCCAGACGGACTGTCTCTACTAACAGAAGATATTTACCTCTGATAATCAAAAGGTTTTAAAACAGGGTTATCACAAAATGGAAATGTCTCAGTATAGCTCAGTACCCACTCCAGTACTCCAAGGTCCATGACAGATAAATTGTAAAGAAATTTAAAGCATTGCTTATGGATCTTTTTGAATCAACGGTGAGCAATGTTTTAACCTCCCTGGTGGTATGATTCTTTCAGATTTTAGGTGCTTAAAGCGGTACCATTATTTTGCATTGAAATTCTGCATTTTAGATTGCAGGCCTGTAATTATAATGTCGCGTACACACGATCGGTTCGTCTGATGAAAGCGGCCTGATGGACCGTTTTCATCAGACGAACCGATCTTGTGTCGATCTTCCCATCGGTAAAAAAACGGAGAACCTGTTTTAAAATTATCTGATGGTTAAAAAAACGTTAGAAAAAAACGATCATCTCTGTGAAAATCCATCGGTTAAAAATCAACGCATGCTCATAATCAAGTCGACGCATGCTCAGAAGCATTGAACTTAATTTTTCTCAGCACGCCGTTGTGTTTTACGTCACCGCCTTCTGACACGATCATTTTTTTAACTGTTGGTGTGTAGACAAGACTGATGAAAGTCAGCTTCATCGGATATCTGATGAAAAAATCCATCAGACCGTTTTCATCGGATGAACCGATCGTGTGTACAGGGCATTAGGAATAACTCACCTAAATCTGTCCAAACCAGAGTCTAGTAGACGTCTCGGGTATGATAAAGTTTGAAAAACAAAATCATAAATTATAATATAATAATAAATAATAACAAATAAAAATGTAATAATAACAATACATTTTATTCAATACATTTTAGTAAATAATATAATCAAAAACTCTGAATTTTTTTTGGTCAAACAAGAGTGCAATATTAGTAGTCAGTAAACGTCTCGGATATGGAAAATTTTAAAACAAGGTACAGAACAAAGTCCAAAGTCACAGTCGGGACAATAGAAACAGGTTTCTTTTTGTATTTTTCTTCCGGTGTCGTCACGCTTGGAGCAGCAAACCACACACATCCTTGTGGGTGCTGTTTTCTTTTCAGTGGGTGGAATGTGGTCCATAAACAGATAACCAGTTCAGGGTTCACAACACCAGCAGCCCGACGTCCAGATCGGTTTACAGCTGTTGGCGTCTGGTGCTTTAGAAAGATGAGTTCTGCAACCTTCCACACTTATAGGTAGATTCAGTAAGAGTTAGGCCGACTTATCAGTAGATAAGCCGGCTTAACTCAGAATCTACGCCGACGTATGTTTAAGCGTATGCTCAAACATAGATACGCTTAAACATATCTAAGATAGGACGGCTTGCGCCGTCCTATCTTAGATTGCAATTTTTCGGAAGACCGCTAGGTGGCGCTTCCATTGCAGTCGGCGTAGATTATGTAAATGAGTTTGTACGCCGATTCCCAAACGTACGCCCGGCCGCCGCAGTCGATTTACACCGTTTCCGTAAGGCCTTAAGAGGCCTAAAGTTATTACACCTATTAGGTGGAATAACAATGTAAAGTATGGCCGCCGTTACCACCGCGAGGTTGGAGTTTTTTACGTCGTTTGCGTAAGTCGTCCGCGAATCGGGAGTTACGTAATTTACGTCCACGTCTAAATCAATAGGCCCATACGGTATGCTTAGCCGCAATGCGCACTGGGAGATGTAGGCGCCCGGCGCATGCGCAGTAGCCAAAAAACTTCAAAAACGTGAGGTCAAGCCTCATTGCCATTAAACACGCCCCCCTCCAACCCATTTGAATTAGGAGCCCTTGCGCCCGCCGCATTTACACTACGCCCCCCTAAGTAAGGAGGCAAGTGCTTTGAGAATCATGTACTTGCCTCTCTTACTTAAGTCGGCGTAGTGTAAACGCGCTAGGCTACGCCGCCGCAAATTAGCGCGCCCCTACCTGAATCTACCTAAAAGTCCGCATGAACCATAGGCCTGTCTCTCTTTTCAGAAGAATGAAGGCATTCCACAGGCACTGTTCCAGAAGATGCCTGAAGATTTTTTTATAATATTTTTTTGTTGCTTCCTCATGGCTGGATAAAAGGTCATGGCCTGGTCAGCTATGTCCACACCTCCCATGGTGTTGTTGTAGTCCAACACAACCTGTGGCTTCATCACACGTCTTTTTTGTCCCGCCACTTCAGTGCCATAATTTTTCCTTTCTGCCAGGCAACTTCTTCTCCTGCCCCAAGCTTTTTATTGGCAAAGGTTGATGGCATGTCATGCCGGTTAGGCCTCACGGTCCCATATGCGTCCGTCTTGTTCAGGAGAACAAACTCATAGAGTTCTGGGGTTGTATAAAAATTGTCTGTGGTGACACAGTAGCCCTGGTTCAGCAATGGCTCAATTAAAGAAATAACTGAAGAGGTTGCCATTCCAAAACTGCTGAATCGCTGGCAGAATTTGGTCCTTTTCCCGGTGTACAGGACCGAATTCCAGATGTACCCAGAGCTGGATTCACATAGCATAAATGACTTTATGCCAAATCAAGCGCGCTTTGATGCAATATATTGTATCCAGCTAAGTCTATCTTTGTAGGCCATAAGACTTTCGTCAATAGTTATGTCTCTCTCTGGAACATAGGTCTACTGAAAATTATTCAAAATAAGTTGGTAAATCTCCCAATTTTTCAGTTTTGGAGCTGGATGAGAACTCTCATCAAAGACTTCATTATTTGCAAAGTGAAAATATTTCATAATGAGCGAAAAATTATATTCCAACATAACGGTGCCAAAAAAAAGAGTGGCCAGTCATTTGTTGGTTGTCCAGTACCAGTTCTGCAGGGGTTTCCCCACCACTGAAAGAAAACAAACTCCTGCGCACGGGTGGATTGTCCAACAGTTATTTAATATTCCACATGGAACACACCAACAGTGTCAAAAACAGGTAACAATGGCCTTGCTGTGAGGCCTGGTACACACGATAGGATTGATCCGCGGATACGGTCCGCCGGACCGTATCCGTGGATAAATCCTCTGCGGATTTTAATCCGATGGAGTGTACACACCATCGGATTGAAATCCGCGCTGAATTCCCATTGCGGTGACGTGTCGCGCCGTCGCCGCGATGATGACGCGGCGACGTGCGCGACGCTGTCATATAAGGATATCCACGCATGCGTCGAATCATTACGACGCATGCGAGGGATGGGTTCGGACGGATCGATCCGGTGAGTCTGTACAGACCACCGGATCGATCCGCTGGTGCCCATTCCAGCGGATAGATTTGTAAGCATGTCTACAAATTTTTATCTGCTGGAAATCGGAAATATCCGCGGATAAATATCCGCTGGAACGTACACACCAGGGGATCAATCCGCTGAAACCGATCCGCTGAGATTTTTCAGCGGATGGATCGCTCAACCCTACTTGCTGCCCTTCGTGGACAGGGAATGTCCTAGTAGAAAACGACAAAAGCAAAGAAAGAAAGGCGCACCAGCCTAGTGTGTTACCATTGACAGATTTATTAAAATAAAATGGTAATGAAAAACTACTCACAAGAGAACTGACATGGTAGGCTTGCCAACAACGTTGTGGTAGATACCCCTCAAACCACACTCCAAAATAGGGGTGGTAGAGGTGTGTCACTGCCGGCTGACGCGTTTCGAGGCGACAAGGACCTCTTCATCAGAGCGCAGCATGTCAGTTCTCTTGTGAGCAGTTTTTCATTACCATTTTATTTTAATAAATCTGTCAACGGTAACACACTAGGCTGGTGCGCCTTTCTTTCTTTGCTTTTGTCGTTTCCCCACCATTCCCTGTATCATCGGGCGGAAGATCCGGCCACCGTGCACTGCGGAAAATACATTGCTGGATCCCTGGGAAAAGGTAAGTAACCTCTTCCAGCATCCAGTGAGACAATCCCGAGTGTGGCTCGGGGGTTACCGAAAATAACACTGAAATCTCACCCCGAGCCACACTCGGGAATACCGCCAGGCAGGTTAAGGCTTTATTCACAATTTGTAGGCTTGACATGTTTGGTATATACTTACTCGACATATGTTGTTGTGTTAAACAAGTGGTTCAATTAAATGAATGAGGATGAACAAGTTAATAAAAAAATAAAGAGGGTTGAATAAAGATTAATAGGAGATTAAACTTTTAAAAAATATATAATTTATGTGTAAAGGCTGCAGATGGCCAGCCGGAGAGACTTCCTCCATAGCTACATCCAGGGATTTTTTTCTGAATAAATAGGTGCTGGAACTCAACCACGACCCCCCAAAACCCCTCCACCCACACACACCCTCCAAATCTCATCAAATAGTGGGTGTGGTCAGTCAAATTTGACAAACAGTAGGAGCGTCTTAAAGGGTTGCATTACATGCAAAGTGCAGAGTTCAGGGGGGTTATATACAGAGTGCAGAGCTGTCACTTCTAAACACAGAAACTGGACTTCTGTGTTTACAAGTGATTGTGGTGAGTAGGCCCCCCCAAGGATCTAAACCAGAGGTGGAGGAAATGAGTTCCACCAAGTTCCCCCTGAAAAAAAGCCCTGGCTACATCCCTCCCATCATGACAATGAATTTTAGTCAAAGAAAATACTAATTCTGTTGAAGGTTCTAGTATACAAACAACTTTTTTCCTGTTGTAATTGCCTGCATATAGTTTTCTGGTGAGTGAGTGAGTGAATAACTTGTATAGCGCTACAAATGCGAACTAAATCGCCTCAAGGCGCTTTGCATCCAGTGACGTCCGAATCCTTCAGAAGAGGTGGGTCTTACATTTTTTTCCTGAAGGCCTGATGGTTTTCCTCCATGCGGATGTCAGTGGGTAGAGCCGTGGTCCTTGGACTGCAAATCTACGTTCCCCCTTCGATTTGTAGTGGGTCTTGGGGATGTGGAGGAGGTTTTGGTTGGTTGATCGTAGAATGCAATTGAGGGTGTGGTGTTTTATTTTCTCGCATAAGTATTGAGGAGCGTTTCCTTGTGTGCACTTGTGGGTGAGACAGAGGGTCTTGAATGTGATCCGATCCTTTACTGTTAGCCAATTAAGGGTACTCAATGAAGGGGTGGTGGATTCCCAGTTTTTTTTGTCCCGTTACCAGTCTTGCTGCCGTGTTCCAGATGACTTGTAGGCGCAAAATCTGGAATTTAGGTAGTGCTATGTAGAGGGAGTTGGCGTAGTCGAGTTGGGAATTGATGATTGTTCCAACTACTACTGCTATTTCCTCTTCTGGGATGAAGGGGACGAGTCTACGCAGCAGGCAGAGGAGATGGTGCGATTCGCTGACTACTAATCCTATTTGTGAGGTCTAAAATCAAAGAATCTGGACTTGCAACAGCCCCTAAATGTTCTCCACAATGACAATGCTTCCACCGCAGATTATATTATGCACTCTAATTAAGGTAATAAAGAAAGCAGGTGATACTTAGGAGTGTCTTTCATTGGTAAAAAAATTATCTGCTTTGGATCAGGTATAAATATAATATAAGTACCTGTACTAAAATTTTTGAAATTGAAATAGTCTTTACTGTAATTTTATAAAGATAATCACATGACTGATATTAAAAATTAATTGTGTCATCATCCCTTTAAAAAGCTTGGGTAAGAAAGATCTGAGGCACATTCCCTGTTTGCTAGGGCCTTGTAAGCCCCTATTACACCTAATAGTTATAAGAGTTGAGATTTGCAAATTCAATATTTTTGGTCTATTAACCTTTTTTAAAAGTAGGTGCTATATAATAGTAAATTGTCATTAAGTTCCCAGCATTTTCCAAAGTATCAACCATGGCCAGAGATGCAAAGAAAAAGCAGTAATACAATATTATGATTCTAAGAATAGTAAATACATTATATTTGGTTTATGTGTAAAGTCTGCCAAAATCCACTAACCTCAGTTTAACAAGACTTCTGCTTAGTCTGTGTATGCTTCAAAAAGGGAAGGGGAAACTCACCAGATGATGAATATTTCTGAAATTGAAGTTCCCTACAGGCTGGAATTGTCTTTTGTAAATTCCATTGGCAATTTTAGGTACAGTCATACCATGGTTGATTTAGCACTGACTGGAGATACTGGGCAGATATTTTAAGTAAGCTATATCAGCCGCAAGAGTTGACCTTGGTATAATATAAAGTAAAGGGAAAAAAATTATATATGGGAATTTATTTGGCATCTGAAAATGAGATGCGGGATCATTTACACAATATGTATTTCTACAGGGAGGTATACAATCTGATCATAAATGTGTTTTCTGAAAAAAAGAAATCACACTCCATTTTAATGTAAAAGATATAATATTTCAGGAATAAAGAGCCTTTGGTATTATATGAGCAATTTGAAAGGGGAGTCATAGTGGTAAATAAATCAAGTGCTCTGTAGACAAGGCGAACAGTCAGGAGAGTAAAAGAAATTAGAAAGAAAAATGAGAGCAAAAAGTAGAATAGAGATAATCATTTAGAGTTTGAGCTATGAGATTCCACATTCAATAATGCTGGGCCCTACTTAAGGAATTAAATTGGGACTTTACCCCAAATTTAATCTAATCTTCGAAAAAACTGTACAATGGTAATCAAAACTGTATTATTTTAAAAAAAGATCCCAGCCTACCAGAACTTTAGCTTAGGCACGGATATGGGATTCATGAATCTTACAACAGCCTTCTAGGAAAGGTACTTCACCAGAATCTGCAGGCAAGTCTCTTAAAACTAATAAATGAATTGCACCAGATCTTAGAGAGCTCATGGCACAAGAGTACATATATATTTCTAAATTTGATACATCTACAATTAAAATGAAACAGGCATAATTACATCAAGCAATTGTATTTGGCTTTTGGAGGAAGGCAGAAAGAATTCCCGAGCTAGCTTTTTTTTGAGAAAAAAAAAAAAGAATAGCATTAGGCGGAAAAAAAACAACAACAACATTTTGCTCTATTGTTTCATCCCAAGAATGAATGGCCAAGGAATGTAAACTGTAGTTGGGGAGGGCCTACACACATATGTTTATTGTCTTATTGGGCCATACCATATTGGATTGTGCAAATGTTCTGTTAAAAATGGGTTTGGGGTCACTGAAAAAGGATGAGATGAGGAGACAGGGAGAAAAATAGGAGAGATTGCATTTTAGTGTAGTATCTTTGTCTTATAACATCACAAGTTTGTATCAGATTAACAGGATACATCTGTATGGTTGCTCAAAACCAGCAACCAAAATTAGTGCATGTCATTATTATATCTGGCACCAAGCAGACCTTTCAGGTGGATTAATCTCTAGGTGACCTCATCAGTAATCCACTTGTAGCAGTTTTAGTTAATAGAGAACTGTGGTTTAATGGAAAAAAAATACTGACACAGTGTTTTGATTTTTGTGGGAAGTGGATAATTTAAGATAACATAATTGGGTCTATTTAAATACATCCGGAAATGATTTACTATGTTCATGACCAGATCATTTTGTTTTTGCTTTTCAGCACTGTGCTACTAGCAAATTAAATGTATAAAAAAATGTTCACACAAATAGAGCTTTCTTTTGGTGATATTTGATCACCACTGGGTTTTTCATTGTAGTTGTATAAAAGAAACAAGATGACAATTTTCTTTTTTTATATATATATTTCCAACTTTCTGTCCAATTAAAAATGAAAAAATAATGGTGGTGATCAGCGATTTCTAGTGGGATTGTGATAGTGTGGCAGACAATCTGGCACTAACACACCCTTGCTGGGAGGCACACTAACTGACACTGGCATCAATAGTGCCTCTAATACAGTGTTCCGATATAATACTGTACATTGTTTTAATGACACTGGCTGGGAAGGGGTTAACACCAAGGGGAAATCAAGGAGTTAACTCTGTGCCTAACAAGTGTAATGTGTGTAATATGTGCTGCTTTTACTAACAGGCCTGGCTGAGTCCTGATCTGTATACAGAGCTCTGTGTGTTTGTAAACACGCTGTTCTGTTATTGGCTACAGTTGATCATCAGGTCTCAGCCATAACTCTTTGGCTGACACCTGCTGACAAAATAGCGCTGTAGCCAGTAACAGAGCAGGTGAACAAGGGGAGAGCTCATGCATGCCCCTAATCCTGAACAGGCTGAATCACGTACAAGTACGTGATCCAGCCTGACTATGCCACCCACAGTAAATATACTGTGAACTGGTTAAAAAAAAAAAAAAAACATTTTGCAAATGTTTCAACATTCATGCAAGCATAATAAATAATATCCCGAATTTTTGTAATGTACTGTATGTGTGTAACAGTTTCCTTGCTTCCTTTCACATGGCAAATATAACATTTGCTAACCTTCCTACCCAAGGGGAAAATAGCCCTAAGGACATTCAACCATAGAAGTTAACATTCACCAATGAAGAAAACAGTCTACCACTACAGGCTAAGAACATTCGACCAGCAGGGAAAAAAAATAAGAGGGAGACTTCTGCACTTTATAAACCTGAGGAGATTCCTGCAAAAACAGCTGAATGAATGAATGAATGATTCTTCGGCTGAGCAACCCTCCAGCTGTAGTTTGCAGAAAAACATTTGACATTGGTATTATTACCACAACTAAATGTGACAGTTTCCTTTTGGTTGTTAGATGGCCAACACCCACTGACATCTGTCCAACTAGTGAGTCATGCCCACCTAGCACATTCACCTGTCAACTAAGGATTCCTGACAGGTAAATGTAAAACAATGCAAGAATAGTGTAAAGCAAAAAAAAAAGGCATGGGCCCCTCCCAAAAATTGACACCAGTCTTAAGCCCAAGGAAATAGACAAATAGCCTGAACCATACCAGACCACTTTCCCTCAACATGGGAAGTAACACGCTGATGAGGACAACATCTTCTTCCCTACAACCCTGGCCTGATGGTTGTGGGATCTGCTATTGTGAGGCTTAAAAAAAATCTTACAGCCCCCTTTAAAAATAAAGGGTTCCCACATAGTGCCTCTCATGTGAATGAATAAGGTGTACATCATACCCTACTCATTCACAATAAAGAAGTCAGTAGTAAAGATGCACACACTTTTTGACAAGTCTTTTAACCAGTTTATGTCATTTTGCAATAGGCCTGGTAGAACTTTTGTCATATGATGTCCTCCTGGATCAAGCCTCATGCTTGGGGCCACACTGTGACGTGATCTGTCACTGGCTGTGTCCATTGGATACAGCCAATGACTGATCAGTGTACCGGCCCACAGGCGGTTCCATGTGACAGCTGTGACCAATCACATCAGATCACATGACTACTGTAAACAATGGATGGCTTTCTTTCATGCCATTTGTTGCATACAATTGTGTTGCTAGCTGTGATTGGTCACAGTGATCACATACCATCTGTACCATGTGATTAGCTGGGGCCAATCACAGCTAAATCAGAACAAAACAAACTGAATGAAATAAGCTATAAGCAATCATAATGTGTAAGAAAATAAAATAAAATACTTCCCCAGAGTAGTACAAGG